>NC_071985.2:14950000-15575000 GCF_028885655.2 Pongo abelii
CCTGAGAGCCCCCTCAAGGCCTTCTCAGAGGGATCGCCCCCCTGTCATATCTTCACAGGCTACTGCTACCCCTCCTGCAGTTACAATGACAACTACTAGATTGTGTGTTTATAGGTATTTCTCAATATTCTACAGGAAGCATGTACCTTTTTCAGTAAGAGGGAGAAAACAAGGCTTGAGCTAAAACTTTTAACACATTAAGTTGTCTTTACATTAAATCTCATTTCCTATAATTCTAGTAACTCCAAAGTTTTTGATAATTTGGAGGAAATTTACCAGCTGGTTTACCACTATTTTAACTTAAGAAAAAGATGTTCTCAAGAATTTGGCAATGCTGAGTGCACAAAAATATATGGATGAGACAATATTATTTTTTAAAAAATTATTTTAAAATATTTTAAGAGCAGTGAGGAGCTTTTAAGCTCTCCTTATGTATATATCATTGATGCATTTCTTATAAGCTATTCTTACCCATTCTTTAAAGCAGTTTGACCTAGGAGTCCTGCTAGACCATAATAAGCCCAGTTTCAAGAAGTGTACCAGATAGTTAAAACACACAAACAAACCTCAAATAAACAAATGCTCAGCTTTTCTTTGAACATCCCAGTTCTCTCACATATGTTGTTCAGAGTTCTTGGACTCAATCGACAGAAATGGTGTCCTGCTGTCTTCGACAAAAGAGAATTGATTGGAAGGCCTGTTGGGACTTATGTGAGTCCAAAGGATTTGTTTGCAAAAGGGCAGGAACCATGGACCTTTATGGTGGGAAGAGGCCAGAGGCCCCGCGGGGCCCTCAGGAGCTGGCCAGTCAGCATCAACTTCTCGGCTGTTCTTTGGGGGTCTGGCATCTTGCTTCAGAGTCAAGTCCAGTTCACACCCTCCTTGCCTCTCCTGTGCTGTGGGAGGATCCGAAATGGAGATTCTGTTCCCTTCAGCTTCCACAGCAAGAGCAAGGTGCTATTTCAAACAGGGATCAGGCGCTGGGCAGTCAAGAACACAAACAACCCAACAAATGTCCTCTCTGCTTATGAGATTTCCATAAAGAAATTTTAAATCATTTTGTGGAGGTTGGGCTGGGTGGCTCACACCTGTGATCCCAGAGCTTTGGGAGGCCAAGGAGGAAGATCACTTGAGTGCAGGAGTTTGAGACCAGCCTGGGCGACATAGCAAGACCTTGTCTCTAAAAAAATTTAAAAAATTAGCCAGGTGTGGTGGCACATGCCTATGGTTCCAGCTACTTGGGAGGCTGAGGCAGGCAGATTGCCTGAGCCCAGGAGGTTGAGGCTGCAGCAAGCCGAGATAGTGCCACTGCACTCCAGCCTGGGCGACAGTGAGAACCTATCTCTTAAAAAAAAAAAAAAATCAGCTTGTGGGGCAACCATTTATTTATTAAACTGCTTTATTGAGATATAATTCACACATCATAAAATTCACTCATCTAATTATACAGTGTATTGAGTTTTAGTATATTCACAGAATGGTGCAACCACCACCACATTCTAATTTTAGGACAAACCATTTGTTTTCAAAATTGAAGATAAAGAATTCCATGTTATGCAACCTTGGCTAGATTTAGAAACACATCTGTTGTATGGGGTGGTAAGTCTCTGGCCATGAATTCCTCCTGCCTAACTCTCTTTATCCTTGAAGGCCCAAGAGGAGCAGGAGCTCAGGGTCTGTACGGCAGGTGTGGGTTCTTAGGGACGGCTCTGACTTGGTGTGGCAAGGCGGCCAGCAGGTCACTTCATGCCCTCTGGCTCCAAACGATCACATTCTGAAAGAAAGGAGAGAGCAGAGACTTCCCAGAGCTTTTTGCCTCTTTCATCAGCAGCAGACGGAAGTCCTGGTCTCCTCTCTTGTACCCTCCGTCTTGGCTTCACTTTTCCTCTTTAAAGGTGCCCAAAGAGAAACATTCTTTAATTGCTACCCAGACCCGCCTCTAGAGGGCAGACAATTCCCCAGCTGAGCAGGAACGGAGCCTGCATCTCTGAGCCGCCCCGCTGTTGCATCCGCAGGAACTCTTTTCTAGGATTTTCTGCTTTTAGGTCCCTCCTAGGATTGCCGCAGCGCATCCCCGTGCTGGCAACCTTCTGGCGCGGTGGGGAGTGGAGGTGTTGTGGTTGTGGCTGTTTTCTTTCTGGAAAGAAATCTCTCAACCCACCCCTACCCCCACCCCAACTCAGGTTTAGAATGTATCGAAAGGACCGCAAGAGAGTTCTAACCATTTTATTTCATACACGTTACCCTTCATAGTCCCTTTAAAAATTTCGATAAAATGCGCGTGCCATAAAATTTACCATTTAAACTATTTTTAAGCGTACAGTTCTGTGGCATGAAGTACGTTCACATTGTTCAACAATCGCTACCAGGTTTTTTTCATCTTTGCAAACTGAAACTATATGCCCACTAAACAATAACTCTCCATTTCCCCTCTTCCCAGCCACTGGCAACCAGCATTCTACTTATGTCTCCAGGAAACTCATATAAGTGGAATCAGACAGCATTTGTCCTTTTGTGACTGGCTTATCTCACCCAGTAGAATGTCTTCAAGATTCAACATAT
The DNA here is from genome assembly GCF_028885655.2 of Pongo abelii. Taxonomy (NCBI): domain Eukaryota; kingdom Metazoa; phylum Chordata; class Mammalia; order Primates; family Hominidae; genus Pongo; species Pongo abelii. The sequence continues at coordinate 14,952,563 of NC_071985.2, forward strand.
TGTAGCATGTATCAGAATTTCCTCCCCTCCCCCTTCCTCCTTCCTCCTCCTTCTCTTTCTCCTCTTCCTCCTCTTCCTCTTCTCCTTCTTCTCCTTCCTTCTCCTTCTTCTTCTTCTCTTCTTCTTTTTTTGAGACAGGGTCTTGCCTTGTTGCCCAGGCTGGAGTGCAGTGGTGTGATCATAGCTCATTGCAGCCTTGAAGGCTTGGGCTCAAAGGATCCTCTTGCCTCCCGAATAACCAAGGGTACAGGCATGCACCACCATGCACAGCTAATTTTTGAATTTTTATTTTTGTAAAGAGAGGGACTCACTATGTTGCTCATGCTTGTCTTGAACACTTGGCTTCAAGGGACCCTCCTGCCTCCACCTCCCAAAGTGCTGGGATTACGGGTGTGAGCCACTACACCTGGCTCAGATTTTCTTTCTTTTTAAAGTGGAATAATATTCCACTGTATGGCTATGCCCCATTTTCTTCATCCATTCATCTGTCAGTGGGCACTTGGGTCGCTTCCACCTTTTGGTTGTGGATAGTGTTGCCATGAAAGTGGGTGTGCACACATCGCTTTGAGTCCATGGTCTCAACTCTTTTGGGTTTTCACGGTCATTTTTGCCCAATGGGAGAATAAGACAAATCTACCCTAAGGCAGGGCTTCCCCACTTTTTCATGTCCTGGCTTACAAAGGAAATATCTGTTTGTCTCCCTGGGATTTGGAGCCTCAACAGGGTAGTGGAGGTAACTAGCCCAGCATCCTGCTGCCCCAGCTGCCCCCTCCCAGACATGCTTGGACACACGGGGTAGGGGAGCTCTGTGCTCTGGATAACGAGATTCTCCAGGTTTAGAGCCCATGTGTCAAGTGGCACGTGTGGTGCATGGAGTGTAGACGCTCTAGGTGTGGGTGATGGGATGAGGTGTACTAAAAAGGCTCTCTTTTCCCCTTGGCTCACACCCCTTCCTAGAGTACTTGGCCCTCTGTGGCCCTAGAATGAGACCCACTGCCTCTCATAGCCCCTGGCATAGCAGCTGCTTGGAACAGCGGCATAATGTTACTGAAGTGGATCAATCAAATTATCCAAAAAGCCAGCATTAAGTTAGGGTGCCCAAGGCAGGCAGGCGGCTGTGGGGGCTGAGCTGGAAGACTGGGTAGATTTATGTACTGGGGCTGCCGCTCTGGGTGGCACTTAGAGACCAGTGTAAACTGAGCTGCGGATCCCGTTCGGAAGAAAAAGTGAGAAGGAAGCCACAGGCAGGGCTGAGCCGAGGGCAGGTACCTTGAGGGAGAGGGAGAGGAACAGGGAGAAGGAGGGGAGGGAGAGGCTGCCCCAGGACTTAGAGCTTCTGTGAGGCTTTGGGGATGCTTCCGCATTTCACTTTTGCAAAAGTCAATTCTATCGATATTACAGTCTCCTTCCCTTGAGACAGACGGGCTGGCTTACCCACCTTGCAGGTTCCTGGGGGCAAGTGCAGTTGAGGAAAAGCCAGAATGTGGTGAGGACTGCTTCAGGACTGGTGCAGTGGGAAAGTAACAGAATGGCCACGGAGACAGCACTGAACGCTTCTTTTTCAAATATTTTATTAATCTGTTTGGCCAAACAGGTAATGGAAACTGAGAATAATAATTTGCTAAAAAGTTCAGGTCATGAATGCCCCTTTCCCCCAGGAAACAAAAGACTCCATGGTTACAGAATGCACCATTGGGTTATGACAACGTTTCAAAATAATGTTTCCATTTCATATGTAACAATGTAAACTTCAAAAATAGTAAACTCTAACCCGACCCTCTTTACAGATCTATCACAGATAGAATTTTCTGGCAGACCTAAATTGTGTAAGTAAACAGCCTGGTGCTTAAAAGTTTCATAAAAAGGTTTACAGATTTCAGTAAATAATTTTTCAGTCTTGGTCAGGAAGTAAAAGCAGCCAGCAATTCCCCTCCTGCACAATGTACCTTATATGGGTATTGTACACCGCGGGCCACACTCTGTATACACTGGCCATCAGCTCTGTCATTTTTTGTACACAGACATACACATATATAGAGAGTTTTGTTTCTAAAGATTTTTACATCTAAATTATAAGACGGCGCCAGTGACGTATCACGTCACCTCGCTTCACATAGGTAAAGACGAAAATTCTGTAGAAGGCACTGTGATTTCTCTTGCATGATCTTACACAGACACGTGAGAGCAGGCCAGCCGGGGCTTGGACTTATCTTGTCCTTCCTGGTACCTGGCACAGACCTGTCCTCTGACAGTTTTTGATGTTCATCATCCATTTCTGCCTTGCCTCTTCACATCCCAGACATCCTTCCCTCCCTCTTTCCATCCCTCCATCCATCCATCCAAATAAATTGACAGTTATCTTTTGGTTCATTGAAATTCCTTAAAATTAAGAGTACAGCTCTGGTATAAAACAAAATATGACCTACCATAGCTGAAAAATAATCACAGTGTACAATGTCATGTTCAGTTGCTAAGATTCAAAACACTTGCCCTGGCTTGTCAAGAACGTCAGCCATCCAAAACGATCTACGCAGGGATCTTTTAAACCCACTTTACATTCGTTGGAAAAGCACTGAGAGGTTCTTCTTTTCTCTTTTGTATTAAATTGGTACCCTTAAGTGGAAGGTCTGATGTGGAAAAGTGCAAGCAAATTGGACATGCCAATAAATACCATAGAACTTACCGCAGATGACCAAAACTGTACAGGTATGTACACCTTACCCAACTGAGGTTCCTCCCGGCAGGAATAGACCTCCCAGTCATTACCACCGAGTTCTAGAGGAATGGTGTTAGCGGGCAAAGGAAGGGCGGGCTCTTCTGTTCTTGCTCTGAGGTCCTGAGCTCAGGTCGGCAGCGCCCTCTGCAGGCTCCTCCTTCTTCCTCACTTTGAGTCGGGTGAGCAGCTTGATCAACCAGACATCCCACTCCTCTGGCAGGAGCAGGAGGAGAAAACCCAGGCCGATGATGATGATGGCGATGACACGGACCCCATTGAAGACGATCTGACTGGTGTAGTGATCAATCACTGTGGGAGACAGAGCATGGAGGTTACTCAGCTGCAGGGTTGGGGGCATGTCCCTGGAGAGCGGGCAGGGCCTGGGGGCATCCTCCTCTGTCTGGCAGTGTTGTGGTCTTCCCTGGACCACAGGATTCTCCTCAGTATGATTTTGTTCCAGGTGGGCTGGGGTTACCTCTAGTAAATCACCCTTAACTTTATCAAACCTCTCTGGTATGAAGCCTTGCACTTGTATGTCACCTCCCAAAACTGACTTGGTAGTTCAAACATTGATTTATGTGATTAAAAAAAGTGAATGAAGGGCAATTGAGGAGATGAGAGATAGATAGATAGATAGTACACACACACACACACACACACACACACACACACACACACACACACATTTGACCCTTGAACAACAGGGGTTTGAACTGTACGGATCCACTTATATGTGGATTTTCTTCCACCTCTGCCACACCAAGACAGCAAGACCAAACCCTCTTCTTCCTTCTCCTCCTCAGCCTACTGAATGTGAAGATGACAGTGAAGATGAAGACCTTTATGATGGCCCACTTCCACTTAATGAGTAGCAAATATATTTACTCTTTCTTACGATTTTCTTAATAACATTTTCTTTTCTTTAGCTTTATTGTAAGAGTACAATATATAATACAAATAACCCACACAATATAAGTGAATCAACTGCTTTTCATCAGTAAGGCTTCTGGTCAACAGTACCCCATTAGTAGTTAAGTTTTTGGGGATCTGAAAGTTGTATGTGGATTTTCAACTATTCAGGGGTTGGTGCCCCCAATCTCTACATTGTTCAAGGGTCAACTGTATTTTTTTTTTTTTTTTGAGACAGGGCCACACCCTGTCACGCAAGCTGGAGTGCAGTGGTGCAATCAGGGCTCACCGCAACCTCCACCTCCCGGGCTCAAGCGAATCTCCCATCCAGCCTCCTGAGTAGCTGGGACTATAGGTGCCACCATGCCCGGCTAATTTTTGTTATTATTATTATGGTTTTTTTTTTTTTGTAGAAATGGGGTTTTGTCATGTTGCTCAGACTGGTCTAGAACTCCTGGGCTCAACTGATCCTCTCACCTTGGCCTCCCAGAGTGCTGGGATTACAGGTGTGAGCTCCCGTGCCTGGCCTGTATTTTAATTTTTAATATTGGTAAAACATTCTGTTAATTCAGCAGATAAGGAGAGCCAACCAGCCAGTCCCTTGAGCAGATGTCAGGGAGAACCCAAAAGCTGTGCAATGGCTCTGCCTTGACAAGTGAGATACGCAGCAGGTTCCCCGGCTTCTCTCTTCTAATCAAGAGTGGCCTGGGATTCCTTTTCTGGACTCATCATTAAACCTTTTATGTTGCAGGTAAGTAATGAAAAATGATTTTAATTAATCTCTCAAACACCTGGCCATATTATACGCTCAAAGTAAGTTTCTATATAAGACAACTGGAACATGCCTTCTGGAGACAGGAACACGGTGTGACTACAAACTAAAGATGCAAAGAATGTAGGGGGAGGATGGTGACAAGTGATTTTTCAGAAGCCTGCAGCATCTGGACCATTTTTCTTTTTTACCATCTGTCCAAGAGCTCAGGTGCTTTCTGCATTTTGAAATGCTGTCTCATCGGTTATTTCATCTGGTTGTCACATCAACCGAAGTAGCAACGGTAGGTATGACTTTTCATTTGCAGGGGAGGCAAGCTAAGGCTCAGAGAGCAGATGAGTTGGGGCCACAGATCTCCAGGTGGATTGTGGTGGTGCTGGGCCTGAGCCCTGTCTCCTGACGCCTCCCCCAGGCCTGGTACACTGCCACCGCTGTGAGGCAGTCCTTCCAGGGGAGTCTGGGCCATGGTGGGGCAGAGAGGTCCAGCGCCTTTAGAATGGGAGTGGTGGGAAACCAAGTCATGGGGAAACGCTTGGGAAATTGGGTTTCTGCGGCATATTCACCACCACATTGAACAGGATAAGGGTTTGCCATTCCTTTGGGGTGGGGGGTGCAATCTTTTAATGGCCTGGAAGCGGCAGGATTTGGGAGATGGCTTTAGAGGAAGCTGTGCCAGGGACAAAGGAGTGAGTGTTCTGGGGAGGACAGATTCACAGCCCTTTTCTGGCTGAGAGAAGGATGCCTAGGGAGGTCAGGTGTGAGGCCAGGAGGTTCTGGGAAGAAAATCCAAAATTCCTATCCGTGCGAGCCAGGAAAAGGAAGGCGGTGAGGGGCAGGGGAAGACAAGCTTCTGAAAGAGCTGTCAACTGTGTGCCTTGGCAACGAGTCCCCAGGGGAAAACAAAGGGCAGTCCTGAGTTCCTGGGCAAAGGGCGTTCTCTCCCTGTCTTCCCGGAGGTCGGAGAAAATCACGTTCACGCTTCTTGACAGCTTGTCAGCATGTTTCTACCTCATGCCTTGAGCACATTTTCTCCCCCAGAAAGTTACCTGCAAAAGTTACATTTGTTTCTGCTACATAATTTCCTACATTTGTTAATAATACTGATGAGATTCATTTCTGCTCCCCATACCAGTTCGAATCAAGATGCCTTTAGACTTTCTGTGTCTTGAAGTGGTATGTGAAAATCAGCCCATTATGGAGAAAATATTGCATATATAACTAATATCAACATTTCACCTAAATGCTTTTTTTTTTGGCAGACAGTTAAACACGCATTCTATAGCAGGCACAGCAAGAATATATGTGAGTGTGTATGTGAGAGTATGTGTGTGTGTGTGTGTATTCATGAGTGTGTGTGACTGTATGTGTGTGTATGTATGCATGAGTGTGTGTATGTGTGTGTGAGTAGGTGACTGAGTGTGTGTGCTTATGTGCAGATATAGAAAGCCACATAGGTTTACCTGCATTCACAGGTACGCTGAGGACGATTCCAAGAGACATCAGAGTGGGATATGTAACGGCGATTCCAAAATTTAATACAATATTGAATGCTGAAATAAAGAATGTAAACAACGAGTGTTATTCATGACTGCTGTGTACTTTACCTCCCTGCTGGCCTATCTGACCCAGGTTTTGCTGATGAGGCTGGAGTCATAGGAGTTACAATCACCCTCTACTCTGATTCAGTGAACTCAGAGTTCCTCTGGGGGCTCCGGGACTTGGAACCAGGAGCAGACACTCTGGGTACTCAGTCCCTCTGTTCCCTGAGTTTTGAAGAAGGGGAATAAGTTGGGAAACGGTAACCACTGAGAACGTGACTGGGACCATCTTACCAGTTTGCTTTTCTCTGCTGCTGGCAATGCTTCTGGGATAACTGCATGAACAGGAGCTCTGGGAATTTTTTTTTTTTTTTTTTGAGGCACGGTCTTGCATTATCACCCAGGCTGGAGTGCAGTGCACAGTGGTACAATCATAGCTCACTGCAGCCTCAATCCCTCTGCTCAAGTGATCCTCCCACTTCAGCTTCCTGAGTAGCTGGGACTGCAGGTGCACACCACTGCACCTGGCTAATTTTTAAATGTTTATGGAGATGAGGTCTCATTATGTTTCTCAGGCTGGTCTCGAACTCCTGGGCTCAAGCGATCCTCCCACCTTGGCCTCCCAAAGTGCTGGGATTACAGGCATGAGCCACTGTACCTGGCTGGGATATGTGTTTTTAGATGGAAACTAGGTAAGTCATGTCCTTGGTTGCATTCCTGCCTAGCTCTAGACTTATATCAAGTAATGGAGACGATGATGATGACATTAATAATGATAATCTATAGTATTTATTGAATATTGACATTTATCAGGCAATGTTCTAAGAGCTCTGCAGGTATTAATTTATCAGCTCCTTGCTGTACTGTGCTTAGTAGGTAACATGCAACACACTGGGGTATTAGTTCATTATTCAGAGCAGCAGTGACCACTGTGACTACTACATTGATTCTGGCTCTGGAATTCGAATCCAATGTCATCATTTCAAAGACTAATTTGTGAAACAGAAAGATCTTAAAAACCAGTGAGAACTAAAGAATAGCAATGAGCACTGTTTTCTGCCTTCAGGGAACATGTCTCCTGAGGGTCCTCTGTGGGTGGTTGCTTTCTGGGAATTCTGGACAGGTGGTTACCACTTACTCAATAAGAGAACTGAAAATCCACAAAGGTTTCCCCATGGAATGTCATCAAAAGAGCTCCAGTATTCCACTTTGGTAAAGTAGAGGATAATAGGAATGCAGGTGATGAAGAGGATGTTAAACACACCCAAGATGGACAAAAATAAGGCGGCTTCTCCAAACTTAGCACTGCCCAGGAGGAGCTTGAACAAAACCTGTAGGAGAAAGCAGAGGAGGACGGGGTGAAGGCTCACCTCAGACCCCAACATGATGTAAGCAAAGCAGAGTTCACTCCACAACGCTGGGGTTGCACTGCAGGATGGAAACCAGATTCCAGGTGAATTCCTTGGGGTTTGGCCTGTGCTCATTTGCTCACATATTGAAATCCCAGCGACATGGCAGCGGAGGGTTGCTCTTTAGCTATACAGAAAGCTTCCTTGGAAGTCATGGGTTTTCATAGTAGATTTGATTTGTCTGTGTTGTGTTCCTGACACTACATCAGTCAAAAACAGCTGCCATGATTACACATCCTCTCAGAGACTCCTAGAAGGGATCCTCGACCCTGTATAAGCAGGTTGAACACCACTGCTCCCAAGAAAGAGTGCTCTGGCTGCAAAGCTATTTTCTGTAAATCAAGGGTAGAGGGATTTTGCTCATCTCTGCTCCATCCCACTATGTCCATTCCAAAAATGGCATGGGTTATAGTGGAATGCACCAATCTTTTATTTTCTTGCACCTGTTCTTTTTTTGCACATCATTTCAGGGGCTTGGAAGGCCAGGAGGAGAGGGTGAATGTGATGGGAGTGGCCAGAAGCTGAACTGAGAGATGCAGATGGCCCCAGGGCAGCTCCTGTGCTGAGTGAGCTGTGGTCTAATTTGAGTCTCTGCATTGTTGTCTCTCTTACTTTTCCTGCTTTCTCCTTGTTCAGCCATTTTCCAACTCCCTCACGTATTTCCTGAAAAACACAGTAAGTAGGAAGGCTTTCAGGAAGTAGTAAATGGCTTTCAGCCTCTCACCTAGGAGTCCCCATGGACAAGTTGCAGGTGGTAGAGGAGTTGGAGACTGGAATCTGAATCAGAATATTGTGTTCATTGTGGATTGTGTTTCTCCCTGTTTTTTGCTTCTCATTAGTCCACAGCTATTTGAGTCTAGCAAAGTGTAGGTAGCCTTCTAATATTTCCTGCATTTGGACAGTTGCTAGAGTCTCAGAGTGGTGCTAGATTATCACATCTCCTCAGTGAGAGGTGTTCAGAGAAAGAAAATGACATGTGTGTCTTCCTGTGTGGGAGGTGAGGGCAGGGAGGTGATGAAGGATAAGGCCGAATTATTTCATTTTCCCAAACCCAGAACACATGGTACTCACAGAGCTGGGAAAAAAATGCCTTTTCTTATGACTCTCTACAGTACTTAATTATATCAGTCCTATTGTCTGGATCCACAAAGGGCTGATAAGTCTCAAAACTAAAATCTCATTTCTCGTTGAATCTTCTAGGTCAGTTCTCCAACTTGGAGTCCTGAAAATATTCGCATTCTCTGCTATGGATCTTAGGAGAAGGAGAGAGGAGGAGAAGAGAAGTGAGGGGGGAGAGCAGCCAGGGGGCTTGATAAAGTAGGAGGTGCACAGAGAAAGGGACCTGAGTGTGGGAATAAAAATTTGTTTCCTCTAGACCTGAAGTTGGCAAGTGCTTTCCCATGGTTCCCAACATTTCATCAAAATACTTTATTATCCCCATATTACAACCGTTGTACTTCTATTTATTTAGCCTTCAAGGTAGTACTTGAAATGCATATGGATTCATAGCGAGCAGTGGTGGCTGCAAAAACCGTGTGGGCAAAGATTTACATGACAAAGCTGCACCAGATATTCAAGTCTTCCCACCCCATAGGGTGGCAAATGATCTAAGCAAACACTGAGCTTGTTCACTGCCATCAATGATGTCAGGAATCTGACTGTGTGGATGGGCACCACTCATTTTATCCCAGGTGCTGCAACGAAGTGGCTATAGATAGGAAGGCCCAGAGAGCCAAAGCCAAGAGCAGTGGCACACCTCCCCCTTGCCCTTGACTGAAGTCTCTGTCTGCCTGTTGCACAGTTGACTCCAGCTATTTAGAGCTGCCTGTCCTGAAGCACAGGTATCATCAGAAGCTCTTGAAAAGTAAAGGACTAGCCATCTAAAGCTGGCTGTGCTGGCTGAGGAGAGCCCAGCTAGCTGAGAAAGTTCACTCCCCGGGCGTACCTTGTAGAGGGCAGACATGGATGCTGAGGCCACCACCAGTGCGATGCCGATGACGGAGTGGCTGTGGAAGCCATCAGCATAGGTCATCATCACAATGCCAGCGATGGCGAGGATGGCGGCCACAATCTGGATGGATGGAAGAAAATGCTGGTCAGGGAAGTTGGGATGGAGTCAGAGGGACTATGCAAGCGCCAAAGAGCTGGAAATGTGCGTGGGGTTCAGCCACGTGAGGGGAAAGTGGTGTCTCCTTTTTGTTCCTCCTCAGGGGAGCAACAGGCGAAGTCTGACTCCTGTCTAAATTTTTGTTGCTGCTTAGAGAGGGCACTTAGCAAAGCTTGGCTTGACCAAAGAACTGAAACCGCTGGCAGCAAGGAATGGGTGGCATGGTGGTGGCCAGTCACTGTGATTCTTAGGGACCTGAGAAGGAGGTGGTCATAGTTGCAGTGGCAGGTTATTTGGTCATGACAAGCCTGGTAGATAATCCCTGGGAAGCCCCTGGAGATGACCTGAGTTCCTTCCCAGCCTTCTGAAAGTACCTCCTGTGACCTTGCTTTTATGTATTTCATCTCTCAACAGGGAAGCCACCAGGAGGACAGCAGATCTTGTCCCCATTTTCTACCCCAGCAGTGGGGCCTGACAGAATGTTACCTGCCAATCAAGGCTACAAATAATGTCCTAAACTTGGAGGTGCAGTTCCTTTCCTTCGTGGCCATAGGCCCCTCCACCCTACCCACCAAGGCTCCCCTCAATCCTGTTATTGTCCTGATACTGACTTCTCAGATGGGATGGAGGCTTCATGGAGATGTACACATTACTCTTGTGCAAAGTGAAATTGCCAGAGTAAATAGGAGATAAACCATCTGGGACAATATTCCTCAAAGGAGAAAATGCACCAGCACAGAGAATCAATACAAGGACTGATCTGAGGTAGCCATGAAGCTGCAGAAATGTCACCAGGTGGGAGGTGGAGTGGGGGTTGCCGTCAGTAGAACAAATGTGTGCAGGAGAAGTTTCCACTCCTGGATTTACTGAGAATTTTATCCCTCTTATGAATCATTCAAAATCAACTTCAGGTGTCTAAAGCAATATCAAATAGCTAAGGTTAACTGAGTGGTCATAGGATATATGTTTCTATGTATTTTCTCATTTTAATCTCACAGTAGATATTATCATTCACCTCATTTTGTAGACATGAAAACCTAGGCTCACAGAGGTTAAGTAACTTGCCCAAACCCACACAGCTGGTATGTGGAAGAGCAGAGTCAGATTTCGGGTCTGCCTAATTGCAAAGTTGGTGCTTACATATATAAACAGGAACGCATGATTCACATAGGAAGTACTGCCAACCTACTGTTAGATTCAAATTGAGGTTGCCTTAGTAGTTAAAACATAAGATGTTTAGGTTAGTGAAACATAGTGTGGCTTAATCTCATGCAGTATGTCTGAGTTACATACTTCTCTTAGGGTATACCTTATACGCTATGTTTCTATAGAATGCTGTATCCATCCCTAATGCAGAGGCATTGAGAGAGCAGGTAGTTATCGTGTAAGAGAGCACTGCCTGGCCCAATCTGTCTGCGTGTTCTTTCTGGTATGGGGATTCACTTGTAGTCAGCCACACCATTTTGCATCAGATGTATGCCTACATCTCATATTCAAATGCTACATGTACTGTGTAGAAGTGTTCATTAAGAGGAAGAAACAGAGATAGCAAGACCATAAGGGATTTTTTCCCCACAAGAAAATAAAAAAGGGAAAAGTGAGAAAGCAAGTGGGGAAAGGGTTGGTTTCTGCTCCAGAGGACACATGTAATGCAAGGGTGCTTCCAGGAACACGCCAACCCGGGCAGGCATCAGGAGAAAGGAACAGAGAGAAGAAAATGGCCCAATTCCAGATGCTTGGCGCATCTCCCCTTTGGAGATAACTTTTTTTGTTTGTTTGTTTGTTTTGAGACGGATGCTTGCTCTGTTGCCCAGGTTGGAGTGCAATGGCACTATCTCGGCTCACTGCAACCTCTGCCTCCAGGGTTCAAGTGATTTTCCTGCCTCAGCCTCCTGAGTAGTTTGGGACTACAGGTGCCCGCCACCACACCTGGCTAAATTTTATATTTTTAGTAGAGACGGGGTTTCACCATATTGGCCAGGCTGGTCTCAAACTCCTGACCTCAGGTGATCCACACACCTCGGCTTTCCAAAGTGTTGGGATTATAGGCATGAGCCACTGTGCCCGGCCTGGAGCTACCTTTTATTGAGCTACCTGGAGCTACCTTTCCAGGCTTACGGCTGAAGTTGGAGGAAATGAAGGACAGTGAGGGGTGATTTTTTCTGAAGACTTGCAGGGCACATTTCCAACCTCTTCCTCTTCTCTATTGATTAAATAATAAACAGCTAAAAGCTTCTGCCTGGGCTGCACTGTGCGGCTAAGCTGGGGGAAGGAACAAGGAGGTAGGAAATGAGAGCATGGTTGGCTATTGACCTTTTGGTCTGTTGAGGAGATAAACATCAGAGGAGCCTGTGCCACCCCATCAGTTCATTCTGACAGGCAGGCAGGAGAATCTGATCTCCTCCTCCACACCTCCCAGCCTTCTCCTGGGGGTCCCACCCACAAGGCACAGTGTTGACATCCCTGGCTGTGGGCCTTCCACTCTCCAGACATCAGCAGCCCTGCTATGACCGGACCCATGTGCTGGGATGTGAACTAGGGTTCCTACCTCACTCTCAATACCCTGTGGAGCACAGCAGGTTTGGAACCTCACTCTCAATACCCTCTGGAGCACAGCAGGGTTGGAACCTCACTCTCAATACCCTGTGGAGCACAGCAGGGTTGGAACGTGTCCTGTGCCTTTGGGAGCAGAGCTCAAGATTCCTTCCTGATGCCTGGAATTCCTGTTATGTTTCCAGTTCTATCTTTTAAAAAGTATGTGCATATGTTACATTTGACACCCTGACACATCTGAGTTTCTGGGTTTTCATGTGACAATATTTTCCTGCCCATTTCTTGCACTAAAACAAACTCTCTAGGAAGGCCAGTCAAGTCCGCCCTGTGGTTCCATGTGCTCCACGTACATCTTCTCCCTACCGGGGCCCCTGGACAGGTGCTGAGGGCGGGTGTGGAATCATGACAACGGAGCTTCCCCGACCTCCCCATGCCTCTCCTTCCTTACACTTTCCTGTCCCCCCAGCCCTCAATGCTCCTCACGGAACAATCCTGAAACAAAGACTGATGGGTCACAGTGGCCCAAGACCGAGACGGGTAAGAGCCACCACCTCTTCTTTGTCTAGGGAACAGTTGGCTGGAGGTAAGGAAGAAACACAGGCCAGGGGTTACTGCTTAGCATCTTTATGTCCTCATCCAGCATGGTGACCCACTGTCATAACCTGCCCGGCTGCCAGAGCTCTAGATCTGAGTCCCACGCACCCAGGCCTGAGTCACAGACACACCGCTCATCTCCATGACAGTTCTGCTCCCTGCTCCCTGTGGGGCTGAATGGGAAGGCAACGGAAACCTTTGAGCTTTAAAGAGGAGAGAGGAGGGTTGGTGGTGCCCTAGGTGAGGTCTAATCACTGTTCAGACTAGGGCTCTTCCTGCTTAGTCTTGCTAAAAGGTGGCAAGGCCTGGTGCAGTGGTTCACACCTGTAATCCCAGTGCTTTGGGAGGCTGAGGCGGGCAGATTGCTTGGGCCCATGAGTTCAAGACCAGCCTGGGCAACATGGTGAGACTCTGTCTCTACAAAATATACAAAAAATTAGCTGGGTGTGGTGGCATGCCTCTGACTACCAGCTACTCAGGAGGTTGAGGTGAAAGGATCACTTGAGCCCAGAAGGTTGAGGCTGCAGTGAGCTATGATAGCACCACTGCAATCCAGCCTGGGTGACATAGTGAGATCCTGTCTCTGCAAAACAAAAACAAACAAACAAAAAAACCTAAAAAAACCCAAAACACAAAACGTGGCGGGGTGCCTGTTCTCTGCCAAACAGAACCCCATTTGGAAGCTTTTTAGATTTGCACAGCTTCAGGCAATTTTACAAAAGGGAAACATGGACTGATTTTTAATCATTCTTCCCCCAACTCTTTCCCTCCCAGCTCCTGGCCTGCTCTCATTGACTCAAGGAATATTGGAGTTTGGAGGGAACTGGGGGATCCTCTAGTCCACCCCTCCTATGTCCAAGAGTAGAAAGTGGCTTGGGCTGTGAGCTCCACCATTGCCTGTCCACTGTGTCTTCCCCCATGCTGGGCTCAGGTAGCAGAGGGCAGCCCCCCACACAGAAGGGAGTCAGGACCAGATACCAGATACTGTTTGGGAATGGATGGCCCCTTTTGAAACACTGTAAATAAGTTTTGATTTTTGGAAACATCAGCTGGAATCTGATTGAGATGGGAACTGATCTTGGAAAAAGGTCCATGATCCCCAGGAATGTGCCACTGGGGTTTGAGGACCCCATGGATGACCTCTTAGCTCACCTTCTGGCTCCTTCCCCCATCCCTCCTGGTTTAAAGACCCTCACTGTGATGGGTGGTCCCAAACAGCCATGAACAATCGGAGAATTCACCTCCCATTTCCCTTGACATGGAGGCTGGGGGTGGTCTCACTCAGCCTGGCTGCAGGTAGGGGGCAGTGTGCGCCCAGGGTTCTACCTGCTCTCATCCTACTCTTGCTTTTGCCACATTAAACTGCCTCTCTAGATGTTCATCCACCAACAAGAGAATTGGGCTGATCCATCAACTCCCTCCAATTGAGAAGGAATAATAATAATGCCATTGAGAAAAGATACCATTTGTTGAGTTTTATGTGTGAGGCATGCATCATCTTATTCTCACAACTGTTTTCTAAGATGAGTAGTAATATTCTCTCCATTTAACAGAGGCTCAGAGACATTTACTAGTCTGCTCAAGGTCCAAACAGCTTATAACAGTGGAGCCAAGATCTGTGACCTCGTCACTTGATTCTAGCCTAGGACATCTCCATCCCTGAGCTAGAACCCTGACCTGGAGAACCAGGGAACATACAGAAAGCACACCTAAGCAGAGAGTCAGATGGCGACACAAGGAGCCAGCTTGGCTCCTTCCAAACAGACACTCCAATGGCTTCTCACCCTCTCATACCATACGTGGCCAGGAATCTCCCCAGCATGATAAGACACATTTGCTTCCTTTTGGATCTGTGCACATGACTTCGACCTATTGATGGTTTCCAGGAACCGTGGCCCTTGTGGTTTGAGCAATTGCCTTAATAACACAAGTCTCCTTAGCAGCCAATTCCACAAACATAAGGCTGTGCCTTCAACATGGATTTTTATGTCTGCTTGACTCTCAAGCTCATATGCTCAGCCCTCCAGGATGGAGAACTATGTTAATTCTTTTCAGTCTTTGGAAATTACCTAATGGACAGTGCCAGCCAACCCAGGTCTGAGTGAAGTCTGAGCAGTCCCATGCACCAGTTAGATATTATCTTGGAACTAAATCTCCATCTGTTTATCAAGAAGAATCTCTCAGTCCCTTTGGCACATGGCAGTGTCTCATGATGGATTTTGCTAGCTCTCTGAACTCCTGAAGAAGAGAAGAGGGAGCTCCAACACAACCTGTGGGAGGAAGCTCTTAGATGACTGGTTATGCACTTCTGAGAGGAATAATGATTATTAGAGAGACTCATAACTGCGCAGTGCTTTGCAAGTTACAAAATGCCATCAATGCCATCACCGACACTGGCTCCTGGGATCTTCGTTCAGTGACAGTCTAGTACCAAAGGCCTTCAACACAAAACTTTGCTCGGTACACAGTGATCAGCAACAGACCAAACCAATCAAGTGGCCAGCATGGCCAGAATGTGCCATATTCCGAGGATGACTGTTGGGTGGGGGGTTGGAGGGGTCTTATCCATGTATAGCAATAAAGATCTGGAAGCATCATATTGCTTTCTATGAATTTAGGAGTATTTTTCAAGTTGTTCACACCTCCTTCTCTTAACCTCAAAAAAAAAAAAAAATGGGTTTCTTCTGCTAGACGCAGAATTAACCTTGAAGCTTCTCTTCCCAGGAACAGGGTCTCATTTGGAATTTTCTAGGGACATCTGAGTCATGCCAAAAATTTCCATAAATTCTCCTGGCTCTTTACATCAAAATAAAGTCAGGAAGGACATGGGTGGGTGGCGGGGGGCCCAGGACATTCAAGTCTTCAGCATCGAGTCAGGCAGCCAGCTGGGTGGCTCATTGTGAGAAGTATCTGCATTTCTTGCAGAGATGCAGCAGATCATTTATTTGCTGAAAGCTTTTCTGGTGGCACAGAGAGTCAGTTTTTATTCCAAAATTAACATTAAGCCTCAAAACAAATTTTCCCCCTACTGCAAGCTAAAAATATAACTCAGAAGTTGACTCACGTCCCCACTGCTGTTTGGGTAACTTAGGTGGGTGTGAATGCACCATTAGGGTGATGTCATTGTTCCCAGGACAATGAGGGAAGGATGGAAGCAGAGGGCCCTGCACTGGTGGCCAGCAGGGTTTACTTTCATGGGACTGCCCCTCAAACCGGCTCTTAGCTTTGTGGCTGAAGGGGAAAGCTGTACACTAACTACAGGAGAACTAGTGGCCTGGCTAAATGCTCTCGGCGCTGGTTTGTAGCAAGGTGATGACGGGGCAGTGACAGCACCTGGCCACAAGAGGGAGCCAGTCAGAAGTCTCTAGGGTTCTGCCCTGTGCGAAACCTCACCTGTTTCTTTTATTTGGGGGAATCTCTATTTCAGCTGATATTTGATAGTGCACGTGTCCTATTTCATACAGCTGTTATGAAATCCGACGAGCTAACTTTGACTAGCTTCTAATGTAATTGACTGAGTCTCGGTTGTAAAATGAGAGGTAATTCAAGGGATATAATTTCACTCCCCCTTCGTCATTGGTTAGAAGGAAGTGAAGCTGGCCCTTCGCAGTTGGGACTCAGCATGAGTGTGTCTGGCCCACTCTGGCTGTGTACACAAGGCCTAGGCAAAGGGCCAAGACTGCATGCACACATGGATGCCGAAGGATCCTTTGGGTTTCACGCACATCCTCACCCGAGAGTGGCAGTGTTAGCAGAAAGCTCCAGGCTGCAGGGCACGGTCATGCCATGCCCTACAGCAGGGAAAGCCGCCCATGAGAGACGGGGTGAGCACGCAGAGAGCGGAGCACATCGCCATTCCCAGGCTGGGTCCCCGACTGGCACACACTTTAGGGAATGCTTGTTGAAATGCTTGAAATGAAAGGTGCTTTAATGAATGCTTGTCTAGTATGGTTTGCAAGCAAGAAGGTTGGCAAGGCACACCAAGAACCGGGCCCTCTGCTGGGCTCATTTTCTGCTGCAAATCAGAAGGAAAGTGGTCAGCAGCTTATGCTCATGGTCCAGCACATGGAGCTAAGCAAGCCGATGGGCAGGTTTTGGTTGACATGACTGAGTGAGGGAGGAAGACAGATAATAAGGAACTTACCCTCACTCCCATGAACCTGTCCCTGAGAACGATCCATGAGAGCAAGAACACAAAAGCTTTGTTGCAGCAGAACAACACGGAGACATCCGTAGTGTTTATTTTCTTTATTGCATGTAAGTACAGGTAGTTTGTGAGTGTCCAAAGAACACCAAAGGGTGCTGCCTTGGTAAAAAACACCTTCAAAGTCAAGCCATTGTCTCCAAAAAATCGACAGCATTCCCTAAAACAAGGAAAGAGAGGCATTGTTATTATTTTCCTGGGTTCAGACAGACCATTTATTTCCTATACCAAGTTTTTTTTCTTTTAAGCAAATACAGGAAGGGGCAGGGTTTTAAAATTTATTATTTTTAATAAACATCTTTCTATTAAAGCCCTTCAACCTATTGCTTTAGTCCACTGAAACAAATGTTGCACAGTGATCTAATGTCACAGATTCTTCCTTCTGTTCATGTTAAGCTTGGAATTTATGGTTCTATACAGAAGGTAATGTTGGTGTTATCTGACCCGAAGGCCTAATTCTATGGTGATTGACTGAGGGATTCTGTCACTTGCTGAGTAAGAGAAGG
Source organism: Pongo abelii (assembly GCF_028885655.2). NCBI lineage: Eukaryota > Metazoa > Chordata > Mammalia > Primates > Hominidae > Pongo > Pongo abelii. The sequence continues at coordinate 14,969,871 of NC_071985.2, forward strand.
GGGTCACTAAACCTTTTTTGGGGTGGGGGTTGTGGGAGAAGGACGGTAATGGAGGAGGATGGATACTCTAAGACAGGGTGTCTAATCTTTCGGCTTTTCTGGGTCACATTAGAAGAAGAGTTGTCTTAGGCCACATATAAACTACACTAACACTAACGATAGCTGATGAGCTACAAAAAGAAATCGCAAAAAAAAAAAAATCTCATAATGTTTAAAGAAAGTTTACAAATTTGTGTTTGGCCTCATTCAAAGCCAGCCTGGACCACATGTGGCCTGTGGGACAGGGGTTGGACAAGCTTGCTCTAAGAGAACACATTGAAACATAGTTTTAAAAAATGTTGCCCTCAATTGGAATTACCTTTGTGATCAGGCAGGGGCAGTCACTTCTTGGGTATATCTCATACATTTTGGCTATGATACAAATAGTGTTAACTCGCGACCTATTTTCTCCCTGAGGCCATTTTTAGGGTACTTATTCCACCATGTGGAAGTCCCACTTCTCTAAGAGACTATCTAGCACAGGAAGAATAAGCAGATCCAAAAGTTCAGAGTCTAACGCGGGAATGAGATGAGGAAACATCTGTAGAAGAAAGTCTTTTGATGCCATTCTAGAGTCTGGGGGAAGGATCACAGACAGTTCAAAAAATCTTCAAGAAAATTAAAGCCAGTCTTCTACATGCAGAAGAAGGAAGCGGAGGAGGCCGTGGGGAGCTCGGGTGTGGAGAGAGGCCACTGAGAAGGCTTGGTTGACAGCTGCCTGTTTCCTTGACTGTTGGGGAGTGAAGATCATTGCTGGATTGGGCCCGATGAGCCAGGCAAGCAGATGGACGAGTGAGGAGGCACTGCTTCATGAAAGTCCCTGTCCAGGCTCATGGACATGGTGCAGCACCGCCACAGCTGGGGATGGCCTGCCAGCCAGGAAGGGAGTCAGCCTGCTAGTGATCTAGAAATAGACTCAGTCCCAAATGAACTGCCACGAGAGCAAAAGAAAAAGACATCTCTAGAATAAACCAAATGCACTAGGTTGGGGGAATAGCTCTGGTCTGTGCCACTTAATATTAAAATGCAGAGAAAAAGGAGGAAAATTAAAAACAAGAGTCAAAGGGGATTGGGTAAGATTTTAAATTTAATTTTACTGTCCATTCTTCCTATCAGTCTAGAAGGAAATCTGTCTTTGTTCATGACTCAACTATGGGATGTCCATAGCAGGAACAAGAAAACTCTTTAGAGAAAGGCATGAGAGCCTGGGATATTGAGAGAGGAGAAACACACTTACCGTTTTGTAGAGTCTGGTGCAGTTTGGCCACCTTTCTCTGTACACAGAGTCCTATGTTGCTTCTGAACAAACCGGGGCCAGGTAAAACATTCACTTCACTAAATTTATCATGAAACTGATTCAACTGAATTGATTCCATTTTGGCTTTATACAGTTGCAACCCTCATCTAACTGAGAGGCTGATATTTCTGTTTGCCACGTAATTTTCACACAGTATTCCAGCTACATTTTCTATGGGGTTTTCCCAAGCCCCTGTTTGCAGAACAGTCTGTTCCCCCAGGGGCAGTGACCGTGAATTATGGTTTCCTGTATGTTTGTGATTATGGTGGCTACAAAGTGATGCTGGTCCATTGAGTATGACCAAAATAAAATACAAATATTCTTTCCAGCCATTAATGCCAATCTAACTCCACTATACTTCAGAGGTTTCCCTTTCTAAGAGAAGAACATCATGCAAGCAGAATTTCCAAGTTCCACCTGGCTCACTGTCATGAAAAACAATTCATGTTCTGGAAGGGGCCATCCAAGGCTAACTGGACAACCTACTTCCTCTTTGAAAATCCATATTTGACTCCTCCAAAGCCTGATCATTGTAGGTGGGATGGAGAAGGGAGGTAGGGCACAGATAGGGCTTGGTATTGATGATCCAAGTTGCTGGAAATGGGGAGAGAGTGGGGATCCCATCCTGGAGATGAAAAAGGTGAGACTCTGAGGCCTGGCAGAGTCCTGCTGGCCCTTTAAGGCCTCATGGCCAGGAGATCACAGCTTAGGTTGGTGGGTCTTGGTTCTAATGAGACCAAGACAATTGGCCCCCTGGACTGGTGAGCCTTGTGATATTTTGAGATCAAAGACTATGCACTAATCTTCAGTGCTAAGAGATTAGTGCACAGTCTTCAGTCTTAAAACAGCATAATATTGGCCCACAACGGTGGCTCACACCTGTAATCCTAGCACTTTGAGAGGCTGAGGTGGGTCAGCTGAGGTCAGGAGTTTGAGACAAGCCTGGCCAACATGGTGAAACCCTGTCTCTACTAAAAATTCAAAAATTAGCCAGGCATGGTGGTGAGCACCTGTAATCCCAGCTACTCGGAAGCCTGAGGCAGGAGAATCACCCGAACCCAGGAGGCGGAGGTTGCAGTGAGCTGAGATCGCACCATTGCACTCTAGCCTAAGTGACAAGAGCAAAACTCCATCTCAAAAAACAAACAAACAAACAAAAAAACCCAGCACAGTATCTCAGGATCTGGCTGGCCCATGTGCGTCCTTGATTGCAAGGGAACCCAAGACAGATGATGAACATGAATCCATTTCTGCCAGAGACCTCCCTCTTCTTGATATACAAATGGAGCACAGTCAACACTCTTGACTGACGCCCACATAACTGACGGGACAGTCTAACGCCCTTCATTCCTTCTGCTCACTGATGCTGCTGGCAGGCTAAAGACTAGAGGGTGGCAGGTTACTTCCAGAACACTCAAGTCCTTCTGTTCCTACGGATTGAGTCACATACAAAGATTAGATGTATTTACTTCTGATACTGCTTGTGCCAGTTAGCTGTTCTTGGTATTTCAATTACATGGTTTAATTAAATATTTCATAAACCAATGAAATATGAGTGGGAAACAAAAGCTTTTTTTCCGTGAAATCTAAATTGAGAACTTCAAGAAAGACTTAATAAAAATAAGCAATACTAGGCCGGGTGCGGTGGCTCACGCCTATAATCCCAGCACTTTGGGAGGCCGAGGTGGGTGGATCACAGGGTCTTTGGAGATCGAGACCAGCCTGACCAACATGGTGAAACCCCATTTCTACTAAAAACACAAAAAAATTAGCCAGGCATGGTGGTGCGCACCTGTAGTCCCAGCTACTTGGGAGACTGAGGCAGGGGAATCACTTGAACCTGGGAGGCGGAGGTTGCAGTGAGCCAAGGTGGTGCCACTGCATTCTAGCCTGGTGACAGAGCAAGACTCTGTCTCAAAAAAAAAAAAAAAAAAAAAAAAAAAGCAATACTGCTACTGAATATTTAACTATTCAATAGAATTATTCAAAGAAACATGGTAAAAGAAAAAATTGTAAAAATCTATAAGTTCTGCACTCATATTATTTGACAAATACTTATATACTTATGTTCTTAGTACTCTTTAAAGAATCCTAACTGGGATAGCCTGTCTTGACTTGATATTCTAACTTTTCTATGAATTTCTAAAATGTGGTTATATTACATATTTAGGGATGAGGATGGCTTATCATTTAATTCATATCAACAAACACTGGTTTAGCACTTGCCATTCCCACAATTCTAGACAAGGCCTTGTGGCTGATACAGAAAAGTAAACTTTTTAAGCTAAGGAAGCTTTTCTTTTAAACTAAGATGAATTATTTCTTTTGTAATTTCCTCCACTTCAGTTTTTCTATTTAGTTTTTTTCTATTTCAGTTTTTCTGGTGCTTCTTTTAGTTTGATATTGGATCTTTTGGTTCGATCTCCTAATTTTCTTTTTTCCTTCTCGCTTTCTCTATCTTATTTTATGGGAGATTATCTTGACTTTACATTCCAACTCTTCTATTACATTTTAAATATTGGTATCCTACATTTAATTTTCAAGAGCAGCCCCTGCTCATGAGAAGGTGTAATTGGGGAGATAACATTTATCCTTCAATAGGAGGCAATGCAAGCCTAACATATTCACATAGGAGATAGATGGTGTGGAATATAATGATGCTACAGTGGAGAGTTGGGCTGACTGGATAAGTCCTCATAAAAATGTGGATTTTGAGCTGAACCGAAGGACTAAAGGACAGGAAGGATTTATATAGGTGTGTGTGTGGGGTGGCAGAGAGATAATATCCTTGCAGAGATAAGAGAAGATATTGTATCTATGAAACAAGAACAAATATTTATTAAAAAGGATATAATCTTGGAAATTAAATATATAACTACATTTCAAAAATTAATAGACATTTTGGGAGGCCAAGGCGGGTAGATCACTTGAGGTCAGGAGTTTGAGACCAGCCTGGCCAATATGGTGAAACCCTGCCTCTACTAAAAAAATATAAAAATTAGCCAGGTGTGGTGGTGCACACCTGTAGTCCCAGCTACTTGGGAGGCTGAGGCATGAGAATCGCTTGAACCTTGGAGGTGGAGGTTGCAGTGAGCCGAGATCATGCCACTGCACTCCAGCCTGGGAAATAGAGCAAGACTCTGTCTCAAAAAAAATAATTAATAGAAAAGTTGGAATATAAAGTTGAAATAATCTCCCATAAAATGAGAGAGAGAGGGAGAGAGGAAGAAGGAAGGAAGGAAGGAAGGAAAGAAGGAAGGAAAGAAGGAAGGAAGGATAAAATTAGAAGATTAAACCAGAAAGTCCAATATCAAACTAAAAGAAACCCAAGAAGGAGCAAACAGAAAAGATGAAGTGGAGGAAATTACAAAATAAATCATTTAAGACAGTTTCTCAGAACTGAAAGACATGAATCTTCATTATGTAAGGGGCCACCAAGTACCAACAAAATAAATAAAGAAAGAACCACAACAAGGCACCTATTTGTAAAATAAAGGTATAAAGAGAAAACCTAAAATCTCCCAAGAGAAATAAAACAAACAAGGTCAAGAAACAGGAAATTGTAATTGCATCAGACACCACCACAACCAAAATGGAAGCTAGACAATCATGGCACAACGCATTCACATTTTTGAAGGAAAATTTTTTTTTTCCAGCCAGAATTCTATCCCCAATTATCAATCAAAGGTGGAGGTAGACTGAAGGCATTTTCAGCTATGCAGTCCTCAACAGCAGTGCCTCCCAAGCCACTGGAGGACAGGCTGCACCAAAGCAAGGGTTTAGACCAAGGAGGAGAAAGACGTGGCAGCTGGAAGCAGGCCAGCTCCACACGGGCAACAGAGAAAGTGGGTCCCAGCATCAGCAGGGTGCTCTGCTGCAGACCGGGAACCGCAGAAGGCTGCTGGAGGAGATTCTCTGAGGAAGTCTTGTGATTAAGCAAGAACAGAGAAAATAGTGGTAGGCTTTTGAGGTGGCAGAACGTTTAGGGGAAAAAATAGCAATCATTACATGGAAATCAAGATGAATGAGACAAAAGAGGGAAATATTGTTGGCAGGAGAAATGACAGGTTTTTCACAAAAGGAGGCAGAGTCAGTGAACAACATGTGTGCTTATGATAATGCAAACACTATTAACTAAAAATTGGGATATTATTATGTTGGGGGGTAGGGAAGAAAGGGTAGGGTGAGATAGAAATCAGAGGATGTCTATATTTAAGAAATACTGAGATAAGAATTTAATTTAGCTAAACTGGTATAAATACTAGAGAAAAGTATCCGCAAGAATTGAGGGTGGCTGAGAGTAGGCAGATGTGGAGCTGGAAGAAGTTGCTCCTTTTTACCATAATTCTTTTACTACTATTTTGCTTTTCCAAAGTATGTGCATGCATTAAATTGCTAAAATTAAGTTAATTAAAAACACATGAGAGAGGTAAAGTTTCTGTGGTTGAAGCTGAAACGTGGGCACTCAGACAGCTTTGAGGGGTGCAGTTTGAAAACCACAGAGAGAGAAGCCCCGCAATTAACAGTGAAGGATGCCACAGCCTAGACAGACGAAAAGACCCACTCAAGTTCAAACAGATGTTAGTAGTGGAGCCAAACCTGCAGCCTGGGCTTATTCCTCAGTGAACACTCTTATGTTCCTCTCTTTTTCCCATACCCATTTCATCACCATTTAAACATGTCTAAGCCTTTCCAACTTTAACATACCCCTATACAAAAGCAAGCCTCTCATCCAGCCCCTTTCCTTTGTTCCCCTTTTTCATAGCCATACTTTCCAGAATAGCCATACTTTCCAGAATAGCCATCTACTCTCATGTTCTCCATGACCTTGCCTTCCTCACTGTCCAGCTACTCTAGTCCATGCCTGCTCCCCACACTCACTCAAACCCCTGGACCAACTGTGAATGACCTTCACATTGCCAATTCCAGAAGGCACTTTTTGGTGTTCATCTTACTCTGGGAAGCCTCTGACATTGTTGACTGTTTCTCCCTGAAACACCCTCTTAGCTTCCAACTCAGCACAGTCCCCAAAGTTTCCTTTGACCTCTCCACATCCTTTTAGACTTCCTCTGTAGGCCTTCTTTGGTATTTTTTTAAAATTTCTTCTTAAAAAAAAAAAAAAACCCCAGGATACATGTGCAGAATGTGCAGGTGTGTTACATAGGTACATGTGTGCCATGGTGGTTTGCTGCACCTATTGACCTGTCCTCTCAGTTCCCTTCCCTCATCCCTCATCCTTCAACAGGCCCTGGTGTGTGTTGTTCCCCTCCCTGTGTCCATGTGTTCTCAATGTTCAACTCCCACTTATGAGTGAGAACATGGGGTGTTTGGTTTTCTGCTCCTGTGTTAGTTTGCTGAGGCTGATGGCTTCCAGCTTCATCCATGTTCCTGCAAAGGACATGATCTTATTCCTTTTCATGGCTGCATAGTATTCCATGGTGTATATGTACTGCATTTTCTTTATCCAGTCTATCATTGATGTACATTTGGGTTGGTTCCATGTCTTTCCATTTTAAATAGTGCTACAATAAACATACGTGTGCATGTGTCTTTATAGTAGAATGATTTAGATTCCTTTGGGTATATACTCAGTAATGGGATTGCTGGGTCAAATAGTATCTCTAGTTCTAGATCCTTGAGGAATTACTGCACCGTCTTCCACAATAGTTGAACTAATTTACATTCCCACTAAGAGTGTAAAAGTATTCCTATTTCTCCACAGCCTCACCAGCATCTATTGTTTCCTGACATTTTAATAATCGCCATTCTGACTGGCATGAGATGGTATCTCATTGTGATTTTGATTTGCATTTCTCTGATGATCAGTGATGTTGAGCATTTTTTTCATATGTTTGTTGGCCGTGTAAATGTCTTCTGTTGAGAAGTGTCTGTTCATATCCTTTGCCCACTTTTTGATGGGGTTGTCTTTTTCTTGTGCATATATTAAGTTCCTTGTAAATTCTGGATGTTAGACCTTTGTCAGATGGGTAGATTGCAATACCACCCTGAACACGCCCGATCTTGTCTGTTCTTTGATAATTTCTTAGGATTCTCTTCAACCTACAAATAGTCACTGAGCAATGTCATCTATTGTCATGGTTTTAAAGCCCAGCTGACGACTCTTTAATCAGGACACTTTTAAAAATCTGATACTACCCTTGCCTGGACATTCCCAGATGCCTCAAATTCAGCCTTCCCAAATAAACTCAGTGTCTTTCCCCTGCATCCTCAATCCTGAGATGCTACCATGATTCATGTTTCTACCCAGGCCAGATACTTAAGAATCATTTTCAGTTTCTCCTTTTTTGTCTTCACATCTAATTTATCACCATAGCCTATAGATTATTTCTACTAAATATTTTATTCTCATGGTCAGTACCCTGGCTCATGCCCTTATTCTCTCTCACTTCAACTACTGCTGCTGGAGACTAGTTAAGCTTCTCTCTTCACTGCTGTCCCTCCTCCAATCCAATTCGTTCCATTTTCCACACTACACTCAGAGAGAGCCTCCTCTTCCCTGGCCTTCCCTTAGGATAATGGCCAACCTCTTTGGTTGGTTAATTTCCATCAGTTGCGTATCAGCTCATATATCGCCTTCAGTGAAGTGTTCCTGACACATCGTCCCATAATGCCCTGTCTTCCTCATCACAGTGTACAGGACCCTTATTGTAACTGCACTTTATTGTAATAGCAGCTTATTTAATTGTCCAACTTCTTCACTAGAACGTACACTCTGTGTGGTTGTTATACTTTTGCTTCATATTATATCCTCATAGCCTAGCATATAATACATGTTCACAAATAATTTTTTTACAGAATGCATGCACTTACTCTTTTATGGAGGACCAGAGATTTTTCAAACAATGAAGCATGGGGCCATTTGTCTTAAAAAATCCCAGGGAGCTGTTAAAAATACAATAGCTTGGATTTGACCCCAGACATACTTAATCATACTGTCCAGTGAGGGGCCGAGAATTTTGTAGAGAATGGTGCAGTTTATATGTGGGATGCATTCTTGACAGCATGCCATCATTCAAAATTTACAAATCTTGACTAGTTTTCCCCCAGTAGCACTGTGTTTCTGTTCGTCAGCCAGTTAACGTTAACACCATTACCTGGCATTTATAGTTCACTTGGCCTTCCAGAATTGGTATTGTGATTCTTGTTTAGCTTTTAAAATCTCAGAAGAGTCACATTATTTGAAATTTTATGCATACATAAAACATGTCATAGTTATATTTTGTTACTGCAAATTTGCATTAAAATGTGAACTTCATTGTATTTTTTTAAAATTTCCAGATTATTTTCATGAACAAATTTGAACTCAAAGGTTCATGCTCTTTTCTCTCTCTTTCTCCATTTTCTTTCTTTCTCTCTTTTAAAAAGTTCTTCTAAATTTTTAATTGTGGTAAACTACATATAACATAACATTTACAATCTTAACAATTTCTTTTTTCTTTTTTTTTGAGATGAAGTCTCACTCTATCGCTAAGGGTGGAGTGCAGTGGTGTGATCTCAGCTCACTGCAAACTCCGCCTCCCAGGTTCATGCCATTCTTCTGCCTCAGCCTCCCAGGTAGCTGGGACAACAGGCACCTGCCACCACGCCTGGCTAATTTTTTGTATTTTTAGTAGAGAGGGGGTTTCACCGTGTTAGCCAGGATGGTCTCGATCTCCTGACCTCGTGATCTGCCCGCCTCAGCCTCCCAAAGTACTGGGATTACAGGTGTGAGCTACCACGCCCGGCCTGCTTTGTTACTTTTTATTGATGATAGTCTGTGTAAAGAAAATTGTAGGGCTCTGAATGATGTCATTTTCTTCTGGTGTAGATTTAATTTTTTCTGGCATGAAGATCACCTTGACTGGCTCATACTAGTCAATTTCTGTTTTTCCCCCTTTACTCTTAGGTCATAGAACTTTCGTTGGTCTCAACTAAAAGTACTGGTTGTTTACAAGGGCTTCTCCCACTTGGTGGGTTTGAACTCTGGTTTTTCTCCCCAGGACTATGAGACTACTAAAGTCTTTGCCTTGGTGGATGCTTTTTCTGTTTGGTTCCTCCTTGTCTGATCCCAAACATTCACAGTTTAGGTATCAGTCAATGCCTTGAGGGGTAACAGCACATGGAATTTAGATTTACTTCTGTTGAGTTCTTCTCTTCTGTGATCCTGAATCAATCTCAATCCCTGGCTAGGCTACCAGCCTTGAATTTCTAGCTTTTTGTCCTCCCAGCCTAATGAGTGCCATAAGTTCCATGCTGCTGGTTTCTGTTTGGCTTCTATGACAAACAATGTGAACTGGAAAATTCTATAAGAAGGCAAAGCACCAGCAAATGTACGGCTGCCCTCCTCTGTGTCCCTTCACTCTGGATCCTGGTACTTTAAGTCCTGGCTGTATGGTTGCTCTCTGATGTCCCATAACAATTTTTTAAAGTATTTCCTCCAACTTTTATAATTTTTCTCAAAGGGAGGGTTAGTCTGATTTACTCTGTCAGAGAATTGCCTACCTTTATTTAAGCTGCTAAATTTTAGAGGCTCAAAGGAGGTTCTGAAATGACCCTGGGTAGGTGATCAGAGAAGAATTATAATAGTGGCAAATTGATCATTCCTGGGCCCCAATCCAGAGATGCTGTTTCAGTAGGTCTGGAATGGGGCACAGAAATTTATGTATTTTAAAATATACTTAGGAGATTCTGATGCATATCCAGGTAGATCACGATCTCTGAAAATGTATCTGAGGAACACTTGTGCCATTAACACCTGGGGCACTTGCTAACGCTTTGTCTAAGCCACTATCATTTCTTACCTAGATTATTATTATCCTTCTTTCATACCTTTGTCTCTTTCTTTTAAACATAAATCAGGCCATGTTATTTTCTTGCTCAAAAACTTTCACTGGCTTCCCATCTTATCTGGAGTAAAAAAGGTAAATATGGGGGAAGATTTGGACATGGTTCTTTTCCTCATCCCTTCAGATCTCTGACCAAACTTCAGAGACCTTCCCAGACACCCTCTATAAAACAGTAACTACACTACCTCAGTCCCTTTCAGCATACCTTAATCCTTCACTTCTTTATCACTCGCACTGTCTTTCTCTGAGATGTCACATATTTACATTTTTCAAAAAAAACCTGTCTTTATTGAGGTATGATTGACCTAAAAAAGGCAGTGCATATTTAATGTATACAACTTAATGAGTTTGGAGTAAGTACACACCCATGAACTCCACAATTAATGCCACAAATATATCCATCACCTCCAAAGTTGCCCCAGCCCTCTTTTTTTTGTGTGTGTTAAGAACACTTAACATAAGATTTACCCTGTTAGCACATATTTAAGTATATGCCACAGTATTAGTAGCTATAGGCACTCTGCTGTACAGAAGAGCTCTAGGACTTATTCGTCTTGCATAACTGAAACTTTGCACTCTAACTCTTCCTTGTTTTCTGCCCCCCTTATCCTTTAGCAACCACCATTATACTCTTTGCTTCTATGAGTTGAACTATTTTTTTTTTTTTTTTGAGACAGGGTATTGCTCTGTCACCCAGGCTGGAGTGCAGTGGCATGATCATGGCTCACTGCAGCCTCAATCTCCAGGGCTCAAGTAATCTTCCCACCTTGGCCTCCCAAAGTGCTAAGATTACAGGCATGAGCCACTGTGCCCAGCCAAGTTTAACTATTTTAACTATTCCCTTATATTAGTGAGATCATATAGTATTTGTCCTTCTGTGTCTGGCTTATTTCACTTAGCATAATGTCCTCTAAGTCCATCTATGTTGCCCAGATGGCAGGATTTCCTTCTTTTGTAAGGCTGAATAGTATTACATGTTGTATACATACCACACTTTATCCATTTGTCCATCAATAAACATTGAAGCTGGCTATTGTGACTCGTGCTGCAGTAACATGGGAATGCAGACATGATCTCTTTAACATACTGATTTCAGTTCCTTTGTATATATACCCAGTAATGGAATTTCTGGATCATATGGTAGTTCTATTTTTAATTTTTTGAGGTATCTCCATACTGTTTTCCATGGTGGCTGCACCCATTTTCATTTCTACAGCAGTGTACAAGGGTTCCCTTTTCTCCATATTATCACTAACACTTGTTGTCTTTTGCTTATGATAGTAGCCATTCTAACAGACGTGAGGTGGTATCTCACTGTAGTTTTGATTTGCATTTCACTAATGATTAGTGATGCTGAGCATCTTTTCATATACCTATTGGCCGTTTGTATGTCTTCTTTGGAGAAATGTCTGTTCAGGTCCTTTGACCACATGTTTTTTTTAATTGTCTGTGTTCATCCACTGTAGGCAAATATTTCATTAAAAGAAAATGTAAGTTCAAGGCATTTGCAGCCTACAAGAAATTTTAGTTTCTGAGATTTTCCCTTGAGGAATGGTCCAGCCTGAACGATAAGGTCTTGGAGAGGGAACATGGAGAAGCTCAGACTGCATATATGTCTCACTAACTAGGAGTTTTACAGCCTCCTCCACAGGAATCTGTTCTTTGGGGACCAGCTGGTTATTTTGCATGCTCAATCAAACAGCAGAGGTATCTGAGAAGTGCCGAGAGTGTGCCTGTTCCCAAAGCATCGCTGGTCCACAGGGCCCCTGGCCAACTTGCTAGATTCACAGTGAAGTGATTCTGTGCTCTATGACAAAGGTGAAGATGGAAGCGGCAAAGACAGAGATGACTGACAGCCTCCATTTATGTCTGGATACTAAGATGGCAAGTGAAGCAGTCTGGCTACTTAGGAAGGATGGACCTTCTGAACCGCTGCACATTTCCTTCCAACCTGAAACAGCTTCTCCATATCAGAAACCATTCTTCCTATTCTAAAGAGTTCATTAAAATATTGCATGGAATAAAGCTACTCTGAATACTTTTGTTTGTGATAGTCCACTTAACCCAATGAGGTTACACACTAGGTTTTTTTTTTGAAGCAGAAAGACCCCATAGGACCATCCCTTGCAAAATGTGATTTTTTTGTGATGGAGGTAGGAGATGAAGAACAAGCTGGAGATGGGCTCTAATGACAGCTGTTAGTACTGAAATGGAATAGGTGGCCCAGGAAAGTGTCAACCTTCTGCTTTAACAAAGCACATCCCTCCACAAAACAGAGGGAAACAGTGCTCAGCTCTTGTTCAACAGGTCCCAGAAGATAACAGCTGCTGGGCTCTCACTTTTATGTTCCTGCTTTTTCACAACTTCCACATCAGCAATGATTGGTTTGAGTTTCACGAAACTGTCAAGAGATGAACCAGGAATACATTTGTATAACACATGATCCAACAGCATTTATATCCCAGAGTGGAGAAGACACAGCAGAGTGTGTGGACCTTTACTTGGCTCCTTTAAAAGAAGTTGGAACTCAGACTCAGTGGGAACAGTGGAGCAACACCAGATCTGAGGGTGCCCGCCAGAGTCCCAGAATGGGACTCCACAGCTGTGGCAGGTATCTGTGTTCATCTGCTGGCTGGCCTGGCTTTCTTCCCCAGGGGTGGTTATTTATTTGGGGCTTTGCAGTGGTAGAAAGGAGTATATTTAGCTCACCATGAAAAAGAATTTTCAAATAATTGTTTAAGACAAGCAGCTGAGATTTCAAAGCTGGGCTTGCTTTTGTACCCCCACACCACCTTTCAGGGATCTAGGATTCCATTAGTGTGGAAAGACAACCAACAAAAATTCCAAACATTTGATGAGATTTCCTGAAGACCTTGGCCGAGCGGCACTCCCTCTCAAGCTCAGCCTGGCTCCCGTGCTTGCAATCGAGAGACCGACACTTGAGAACTGGCCTGACCAATGTGCTCTCTGCATTTGTCACTATGAAAGGGAATGGAAATTGGGTACACATCAGTGGGCAGAATGGCAATCTTCAAAGCTCAAGCTTTGCAAGGGAGCAATGCAGTATCCAATGAGATATCTCACAGAGCTACCCCACAGACATTCAAGAACGTGTAATGGGATAGTTTAATTATCCTATGGGGATTCCAAAAGGCCTTCAGCCCAACTTTAGTCCCTTCGTCACTCATGTTAATGTCATCTGCTGTCCTTGGCCTTTCTCAGAGGAGCAGGAACAATATTTTGTCCTAGTGATCTGTCACTAACGCAGGCTGCAGGATCACAGAGCTGCAATCACAGGGCCCAGCTGGGACAGCGAGGCACTGAGATGGGCAACCTTCCTCACTAGACAATCACGACATTTCTCTGCATCTGGCTGAACTCAGTTTCTGCCTCAGGCCCCGTGGGCTTCAGAAATTTGCAGATACTCCCTTGCTGCTGTCTCCTTCATGGAGTTACTGGCTCTCTCCTCTTCTATGGCTTTCTCTTTGACTTTGGGCTCCCCCCAGGCACCCTGTAAATCCGCCCCCATAATATTCTGTGCTTACCTCCCTCCCACCTCCACAGAGCTCTATCATGACTGTTTACATAGCTGTCTCTCCCAGCAGAGCACGATCTCTTCCTGGATGAAGGAGCCTGTGTCTCAGTCACCTTTGTACCTTCCAGCATCTAGGATAGTGCACAACCCAAAAGTGGCAGTCAGGAAATATTTGTGAATAAATGAGCGGAACTCAGTGCTTGATGTTTAGGCAGATTTTGCCAACGTCAGCACATTTATACTGCCAGAAAGTTTAGCAAGTGGGTATCTTAAAACTGTGAACGATCAGTTGGCAGGGACGTCAGAGCTCCGACTTCCGTACTTTAGATGTAGGAAAGCTCTGGCATGGATGTGATGCATTCTGCCCAGGGTGATGGGGAGCTAGTTAGTAGCAGGGCTGAGTCTAGAACTAGGGGCTCCTGATTCAATTCCCCACTCTCTGCATTTATTTTAGTGAAGTCTTAATTGTGGCTGATGTGCTCGGTAAAGTGGAACAATCTTTACCAGAAAGAGAGTCGCTGCCCACCTACTCTGCTGGCCGAGACAGAGCCAGGAAACAGAGCCAAGCCTGTTGCAATGGTGGTTCCTTCGCTGCTTCGGCTCAATGCTGTCGAGAGACCTGTGTGGAGTGCTGAGCCTAAGGAACCTGCCTCCCTGGGTTTTGCAGGAAAGGGTATGTGGATTTGGGGTTTATTCCCTGCAACTAATTATGCAGATGTGTAGGCAATGCTCTTTGCTATTTTCAGGAGCTGTGTTAAAACTATTTAAAGCCGTGGGCATAGATTTGTCTTTAGAAAAGAAACATTCAGGGGAATTATCCCAAGGGCTCTCCCTCTGGCTTATGATTTATGCATTTAGAAAACAGCTTCCTTCAAACTGAAGAGACGTAAAGACTTGTGGAATTCAGCATCAAATGAACAGGCTGTGTTTTCCTGGTCTCAAACCTAGAGTAAGACGAAGATGACCCCAATTCAACAGCTTTTGAAAAATCAGGATCATTCCTAAAGACAACAGTTTTATGAAAGGTGAAATTAAAGGTTGTTATATCTCAAGGGCAAGAATGCTTACGGATGGGGTCAACTCCATAATGTGCCTTTTTTGGATAACACTGATTTCTATTAATCGGAAAGCTTTTCAAGGCCAGCCCCAGGAGACTGGTGTATCTGGGTGCACTGGTTTTGAAGGCAGATGTGCTCTTTGGGTATGTCTGTCTCTCTTTCTCTCTTCCTCACACACACAGCCAGAACTGCCTACATCCAGACCAACAGCATAGACTTCTTTAGAGCTGGATGGATTTCCATGGCACATGCTGACGGCTTCTTGTAAATATAATTCAGATTTGACTAACCGTTTAAATGTGTTTCCTGGCCCTGCATGTGATGTGGATCAGAGACATGCATTGTTCACCCTTGAAGACACAGAGATTCAAGGATTCAAAATGGGTTGAGAGAAGGTTATCCTTGTTTTTGGATGCTTTCCCAGCATAGAGAAAGCTCCCAGGTACTGCTGAGCTCTGGCTCTCGGTTCCTCACCTCCTAGACTCAGGCTTGCACCCCGGGAACCGCCATCCTTAGGGCTCCTGCCTGCTCCAGAGGCTTCCCGACAGGCCTTCCTAGTTCCCATCTTGCTGTGATTCTTGCTTATGGCTCCTTTCTGTGCACTTGGAGTCTATGGACCCCCAGTGACAGTCAGCTCTAGCTGTGAGAGAGGTAGTCTACCTTTTCTAGAAAAAGTGGAGCTTTTCAAAATAAAGTTACTCTCATCGGCCTATGGCAGCAGAGGGGTCTGGAGGCAGGATCTTG
The DNA here is from genome assembly GCF_028885655.2 of Pongo abelii. Classification (NCBI taxonomy): domain Eukaryota; kingdom Metazoa; phylum Chordata; class Mammalia; order Primates; family Hominidae; genus Pongo; species Pongo abelii. The sequence goes on from NC_071985.2 coordinate 14,985,390, forward strand.
CTTGAGTGCCCCTTTTGGGAAGCTGATAATGAGTCTTAGACATCATAAGTCTAAAAATGAATTAGCTGTATATCTCTGGGTGTCAGTTGTTTTCTTCATTTGTGAAATGAAGGGCCAGATCCAATGGCCTCTAGGATCCTTTCACAGTCAAAAATCAGTGAATATGAGATTCAAATCCTGATAACTTGAAAATCTAAAGCTGGAAGTAACTTTCTGGAGGAGAGGCCCAGGCCTGGAGAAAACATCACTGTTGAAGGGCCCTGGTTTGGGAGGTGGCAGGAGGACAGGCCCCGCCTGCACTATGCTTCCTCTCTGTTCATGGCAGGGAACTGACAGTTCATAAGAACAAGGGCAACTCTAAACAGCAGCAAAGCTTCTCACTGAGCATATTAAAACCACCCTAGTATTAGCCCCAGGGCCCTTTCCCATTCTAAGACAGAACATTTGGGGGTGACATACACCCATGGGTGGGATTCTAACATTTATCATTTATTCCAGACCCTAGGATGCCCCAAGCCAGGCACCACAATTGTTTTAGTCATTTCATGGTAACAGTTCTGGAGCCAGATGGTTAACCCATTTATGCCGGAGGTTGTGACTTTTTGAATTTAATTTGAATTTAAAAATCAGACATTGGTGATGACCTTGAGCAGTAGGATATAAATAACTCCCACATGCTTGGTGTTCCAATAATGGAACACTAGGCATAAGTGGGTCAAGGGAGTCAAAATCTTCCCTGACCATGTTGTCTATGCAAGCCCAGAATCAAGACCCTGCTGATCTGTAGAGGGCCACTGCTGAGAGGCCAGATGGCCTCCCTGCTGTCCTTAGCCAGGTTTGCAAGAGATCAACTGCCTCACACATTGCTTTCCTTGCATGATTCTCAATGTGCCGGGCTGCCAGAACTTGGCACAAAAGGCAGCAGGTAGGCACTGCAGCAGTGTTTATAGGAGTGGATGCATCAAAGCCTTACAAATCTCTGCTCCCTCACTCCAAGATGCAGAAGCACATGCTACCACCAGTCCTGCAACCAAACCCAGACACGTGCAGTCCAGGCGTGGTGAGCTATGGTTTCCCTGGAGCTAAGACAGTCAGGGATCTGCCACTGCCACTCTTGACCTCTTGTTCCCCTGTCACTCTCATCCCATCTCGAAGCCTTATGCTTCTTTTTTGTCTTCTGCACACCAAGGACATCACTAGCTCCTGATACTTTTGGCTTTTGCCTTAAAGTGTATTTGGAAAGTACAAGGACCAACTGCAGTCAATTTTGCTTCTGGAAGGCAAGATTACCCTAATTAGTGTAAATACAAATTATGGTGGCTTCTCCATCACGAAAACCCCACTAGGGGCCTAGAACGGTGGCTCATACCTGTAATCCCAGCACTTTGGGAGGCAAAGGCAGGAGGATGGCTTGAGCCCAGGAGTTCGAGACCAGCCTGTGCAACAGAGTGAGACCTCTTAAAAAAATTTAGCCACTTGTGGTTGTACATGCCTGTAGTTTCAGCTACTTGGGAGACTGAAGAGACTGCAGTGAGCCATGATTGCACCACTGCACTTCAGCCTGGGTGACAGAGCAAGACTCCATCTCTTAAAAAAAATATCCTCTAGTGCAGCTCTGTGCTACCCTGCTCCATTTTTCTGGGGAACTGCTCCTCCTCTGGCTCTACTCTGACTCTCCCCAAGCTCTAGCCAAGGGCCTCACCATGTGGTCTGGGGACCAGCAGCATCAGCTCTGCCTGGGAACTTGTTAGGAATACCAAGCCCCAACCCAGACTTCCTTCTTCAAATCAAAATCTGCATTTTAACAAGTTCCCCTAATGTGTGCACATTAGCATTGATAAGCACCGCTCTAGCAATCAGAATTGAATGATGGGTATTGCCTGTTGCTTTTTTGGCTACAGTGGTTAGCGTCAGTCAGTGTGTGTGTGTGCACATGCGCACGATGTATGTGTTGGGGAGGGGTTGGTGGTTTGGGGGGTGGTGAGCAGGCATGTGACCCAAGCTGGTCCCAAATCTATCTCCAGCAACCACAGTAATCAGCCTTTGGCTTTTTCACATCTCCAGTGAAGAGCCTATTCTTTAATGGTGAATCTGAAGTTTAAGTTCATATCTATTGGTGGCCTCTCCTTACCCCCAATTTTCAGTAAGAGAGAATCAAGCCAGTACACAGAGAGTAGCAGAATTGAGAGGGACCAAAGAAGGAAAGGGAGGAAAAAAAAAAAAGGTGAGTTCTACTACTTTTCAAGTTTTTAGTTGTAGAAAGAACCCTTAGGTTCTTTAATGTCCTGGTTCATTCCATCCTAAGGCCAGGTGCTCAACTCCTCTAACAAGTCTCTCAACCTCTATAATATTCTTCTAGTAAATCGCCTCTTTGCTTAGCTAGTTTGAGCTGGTTTGATTAATTTTCTAAGTGGTCCTGATGAGTGCTGTTGCAGTCAGAGGCTGTGACCTCTAGGGCCCATCCAGGGTGAGGGACGGAAATGGAGTAGGATTCTCAGCAGCTCCCTGTTGATGAGTGTCCCATCCCTGACATCTGACTCCAGGACATGGGGCAGTGAAGCCATCACTTCCACTTCAGACTTTCCTGCAAGTGCACCAAGGCTAACCCTTCTCTTGAGTGATGGAGTCTACCCTGCATGTGTGGGAGTATACTTTTTATATGTGCTGGAGTATATGAGACTTACAATATGTCTCAGTCTGATACATTTTATTCACCCTTACCTGTAATTTACTGTGTTTTATACTCTAAAAATTTATATCATATCATTTTTGAGAATTTTTTTTCTCGTGATTATTCTTTAAAACAATTTCTTCTCCCCATTTTCTTCATTCTGCTTCTGAAGCTCCTATGAGGTAAATGTTACAGCTTCTTATCATCTCTTAACATTCCATTGTGTCTTGTCATTCCATATCTCTTCACTTATTTTTTGTATTTCTCATCTCTTTATGTCTCTGTGCTTTATTTTGGATGATTTCTTCAGAATGATCTGCCAATTCACTAATTCTCTTTTGAGCTGTGTCTGGTTTATAGCTTAACTCATCATTAGAAAAAATAACTATTTTTTCCTTCTGGAGTGCTTATAGTTTCCAATTTTGTTCTTCATGTGCAATGCCCTCTTCTTTCTTTGAAAACTTTAAACATACTATTAATAAAGCTCTTTTGGTTTGTGCAGCAGTTTCTGGGATGTAAGTTCCACCATTTGTTGTGGTTTGCTAACTTTCTCTCTCAAAATGTTTTAGTTTACTTTGTGATTTATAAGTTTTGACTTTGGGATCACTTTTAGTGGGTGTTTGTTTTGTTTTTAAAATACTATCTGTGTGGTACTGTAGAGATGTTCCCATGGGACAGTTTCATGTTTGTTTCTGCCTGGACTGTATGTGTTTCCCCAGTCTCAGGTTGGCTTTTCTGTTAATTTCTTAGCTCACGGTTTTGGTTCTGTTTGGCTAATGTGAATTTGGTCTCCATACTTGCACATAGCATGAACTTGGGGTTCCAATTTCTAACAGGTGACTCATATCCCAAGGGTGGGTGATTTCTGTGCCATAACCCTGGTCTGGTAGGCAGAGTTACTCCAGTCTCCTTTGATGCATGGGAAGGCCCTTCTTGGATTTCCAGCTTTATATAGAGAGGTATAGTCATATTTCCAGTAAGGTAGGAGGCCTACAGACTTAATCTAGCCCCAGGATATGTAGTTATTTCTGATAGCCTGGTGGGAAGTTTGGTTCTTCTTCATTTCTGGCACCTGTCACCTTCCCTTCCTTATTTTCAAGAACAGTATGTATTTTCTTTAAACTTGCGTGGAATTTTATTCAGCATTCCTATCATATTTGGAGCAGAACAGGGACAGAATTTCTCAAGCCAATGTGGTCTACATAGTGATGGGAAGTTTTGGAGAGAAAGGCTTCTTGTATGTCCCAGGACCCCAGGGGGGTGATCCTCTCCTAAGGAAGCTCAAATGCCATGACGTCATTGGACATCAATTAATTCACTTTTCAAGGCTCTGGGCACTGCCTCTGCCTCTGCCTCAGAATTGTGCTCATCATGGCTATGCTTTCTCTTCCCCTCTTTTCCCCTGGATTACTGTGAGTGTGATGCTTATTATTCCTTGTCTAAGTGATTGGGGAAGCCAGAGCTTCTGAATGAGTCCCAGAGGAAATAATCCCATTTGAAATGGGTAACATTCAAGCTATACCCTTTGGATCTCTCAGCCCCTAGTTGCTCTTGCTTTGATCAGGAGGCAGTGTGGATCGGTGAATAAGGCATAATAATTTTTGAAGCCAGAAAGACAAGGGTCTGAACCTTGCTTCCACTATTTATCAATAGTGGAGCCATATGGATCTTCTGGAATCTTTGGGATCCTTAGTTTCCTCATCAGGAAAATGGACTTTGAATAGCAACTTTGTGAAACTATGGTGGTAGTAGGAAAATGAGATGATATGAGTTGAGCAATCAGCAAAGAGGCTGGCATGATAGAAACTCCTTGATTATCTTTGCTCCCTTGCCATACCCTTCCTTCAAAAAGGACAGACTTCAGTTTATGGGAAATCCTTTGAGGCTTGAGTCTAATCTCTCATGCTGCCAACATAGACTAAAAACATCCTTCATATTTTTTACCAAATCACAGTGGACACAGCGACTAGTCTGACTGCATTTCAGAAAATGTTATTAATAGTCTCTAAACTATAAGAGTTATAGGAGTTATTTTGAAAAGCACTAAATGCATAATGCTTTATATAGATTTTATAGATTGAATTCAGCCACGTCAATTTCCTAATGATGTGAATTTTACTGCCTTCTTTTTTTTCGCAGCTGCTCCTGGCTTGGGGAAAGTGGGGGGGTCTGTATTATGCTGTAGTTGCTGCACTTGACGTTTGGGTTACATAAAGGTTTTCCCAGCAGGCTAGGCATGGTGGCTTACACCTGTAATCCTAGTGCCTTGGGAGGCTGAGGCAGGAGGATTGCTTGAAGCCAGGAGTTTAAGACAAGGCTGGGCAACATAGCAAGACCCCAGTCTCCACAAAAAATACAAAATTAGTGAGGTGTGGTGATGCACACCTGTAGTCCTAGATACTTGGGGGGCTGAGGCAGGAGGACTGCTTGAGCCCAGGAGTTCAAGGTTACAGTGAGCTATGATTGTGCTACTGCACTCCAGCCTGGGTGACAGAGCAAGACTCTACCTCTCTAAAAAAATTTTGCCACCAACTCCAACTTCAAGGCAATTGTCTTTCAATCCAAAGTAAATGCAAATGAAGGAATTGTAAAATTAAGCTTACAGTCAAAGTGAATGATGTTATCCACATATTGAAGTCTCACATCCTCAAGCAAAAGTTTTCACTACACTGCAGTGGCCCTTCATTGATGGGCCCTAGAGCCAGACTGCCTGGGTTTAAATCCTGGGTAGGATACTGACTTGAGTCGGCTTCCTTAACCTCTCTGTGTCTCACCTTCATCATTTACAACATGGGATACTAATATTCACTCCATATGGTTGTTGGGTGAATGAAATGAACTGCTTTGTGTTAGGTGCTTAGGTTAGTGCCTGGGATATAGTAAGTATTCAATAAATGTTAGCTACTATTATTACTAGTGATCTTTTTGGAAGTACACATACCCCTCCTTAGGAAGGCTCAATAGTCAACCTGTCCTAGTAGGTCACAGATTTTGGTGGTGGGCCGTTGTGGAACCAAATCCCTACTTTTTCACTTATTTGTTATGTGACTTGTGTAAATTATTTAACCTCTATGAATGTTTATGTCTCATATGGGTATAAGGCATATCTTAAGGAATTATTGTGAAGGTAAAATGAGAGTGTATGTGGCAAAATGCAGTGTCTGGCTGGTGTATAATTAACATTAGTTGATTTTAAATTTTTATTTATTTATTTTTTAGGGTCTCACTCTGTTGCCCAGGCTGGAGTGCAGTGAATTGATCATAGCTCCCTGGAGCCTGGAACTCCCAGGCTCACGTGATCTTCCTACCGCAGCCTCCCAAGTAGCTGGGACTAAAGGTACACACCACCATGCCAAGCTAATTTTTTAACTTTTTGTAGAAATTTTAACTTTTGTAGGCTGGGTAACACAGCCTGCTATGTTGCCCAGGCTGGTCTCAAATTCCTGGCCTGAAGCAATCCTCCTGCCTTGGCCTCCTAAAATGCTAGGATTACAGGCATGAGCAACTGTGCCCAGCCATAGTTACTTTTATTTATTTATTTATTTTTGTACTAACGCAAAACTCACAACGTTTGAGGAAATCCACCTTTGTCATGTTGTGACAGAAGTTTCCCCTTTTATCTTGTTTTATTATCTAGCTCCATATCACTTTTATGTATTGTTCCTAATTCTACTTCTTAAAACCCATCTAATACCTTTTCTGTTTAGAGACAACCAAATGTTTGTCGCTTCTTGTAGGAGTTCATTTTGAGCTCCCTCATCACCCTCAAGGCCTCTCACCTGTGTCTCTCTTAAAATGTGGCCCCACATAATATTACTAGTATTATCCAGTCATTGCAGAAGAGAACAATGCTGTCACATCCTTAATTCAAATTACTATACTTCGTTACATAACTGGATTACATTAGATTTTTGGGTGGCTGTATCATGCACATAACTCACGGTAAAGTTATAATCAATCAAAATCCCTTTCCCGCCTGTGGCATTCGGGCTTCCCGCCCCCGCCCCCGGCCCCAGCCACTGTTCCTGTATCTTATAGATCCATATGGATACCTTACATTTATTCCTATTCCATTTTCTGTTCTACTTGGCCCTTCTTTCCAGCCAGCCAGTTGCAGCCAATAGCTGTCTTGTGCGTGGATTTGGAAGTCAGACGCATCTGGGTTTGAATTCTGCGTTTATCACCTCCTAGCTGTGAGATCTTGAGAAAGTTAATTTTCCTCTCTGAGCCTCAATTTTGTCATCTACAAAATGGAGATAATAACACCTATCTTAAAACGTTATTATCAGACCTTTTGGGATCCTGATTTTAACACATATGATATCACTATGCTCTCTGATTTTGTGTCATTCATAACTTTTACAAATGTAAGTTTTATGATTTTACCAAAGTCATTGATAAAAATATTGAACCAGACAAGGTGATGGACTAAGCCCAGTTACAAGTCCCGAGAAATTTCCCTTGGGGTTGACTAAGATAAGGGACACACATCTTTGGGGCCGTTATTCTAACCCCTACCTTCCTTACTTTCAACTCTTCTTTCTCCATTAAAGCCTCTTCCATGATGAGATCAGCTGCTTTGCTGGAGTTCAGTTACACAGTGTCCACCACACATTCTCCCGCTACCCCTCAGGAATCCTCACCCAGAAAGGAAATGGCGCTTGATTGACATGATGTATCCTCAGAGAACGTGAGCTGCCTCCTACTAATCACCACCTATGTTAATAACTAATTAATGTTTTTCAGTTTAAGAAAAAGTCTCCAATTAATAGGTCTGTTATTGCATCATTAAAATATCACAAATAAGTCTTAGGAATCATCTGGCATCTGTGTCTGTAGCTGGACAACTCTTAGATCATATTCATCAGCCTGCTGAACTGTTTCAGAGACATAGATGGCATAATCCTGTTTCAGAGACATAGTCCTGTTTCAGAGACATAGATGGCACCTCTAAAGTTTCTGTTTTTACTGTTGCAACTTGCTGAATCAGACCTGCTGAACTGGAAACAAGCTCAGCGTCATTTTCTTCAAGGATTAATTCATCTCTCTTGGCTTGAGATACTGAACAAGCAACACCTGGCCTCATCCGAACCCTGAGGATGTATTTTCCACCCAAGAAATTTCAGATTTCAACGAGAGACCCATTCTCCTGGATAAGGACGTTGATGGGGGAAGTGAGCAGCTGCATCTTCTGAGGGAAGCCCAGTGAAATGTCCTTGATCATGTTCTGTGCATGACTGTACATGTAGCGTGAAGAGTAGCCACTTCCTTCCTATTTTCCTACCATTTTGTCAACCCAGAGCTGCTTCTTTGTTTTCCAAGGAGACTGAGTTCTACAGTGATGCAGCTGAAGCTCTTCTGCAGGGTTCCCCTGTGGCCCTATAAAATTAACTGCATCTCTTTGGAGGGATGTTGACAATTTCTGGAACATCTACAGTCTGATTTCTGAGAATGGTCTCCATTCTTGCAGTAGATACGGCAAAAGCCACTTTTGTTAATTTAAAGGCTCACAAACCATTCCCTTTGGAACCATTCTAGTACCTGACCTGGGATCAAAATCATGCATACAAGTGTGAATTCCTCTTCCCTTGCCTGTCTCTATTCTGCTCTCCTTTCTCTACAAAGCTCCTCAAAGAGCTGTGAGTCAGTAGCCTCACTTGCTAGTTCTGTTGATACCCCGGAGCATCATCATTCAGAACGAGTTACCTGGATGCCTGCATTTGGAAGGGCCAGGCATTCTTTCGCCCCCATCTCTGTCTGGACTTTCAGTAACCCCTTCTTTCCCCACCTAGTCTTTTGAATTCTTTGACACAAGAGGCACGATCACAATCAAAGGCACTTTGCTTTCCCTTTTACATCTTCCAACATTGTCCAGGCCGCTACAACAGTCCAGGCACACAGAATAAGAGCTCCATTTACATCTGCTCGATGCATGAATCCTATCTGAAACCAAACTGATAGTTCCAGTAACCACTCACCCAGGGAGATGAAGAGTGCGAAGGAAATATTTATGTGGAACATGAGCAGGAGTAGGTGGAGGGGCAGCCACGTGCTATGTGGCAAACAGTTGTCTTGTGCATAGACATAGAAGTCAGACACATCTGGGCTTGAATTCTGCCCTTATCACCTCCTAGCTGTGAGATCTTGAGAAAGTTAATTTTCTTCTCTGAGCCTCCATTTTGTCATCTACAAAATGGAGATAATAAAATCTATCTTAAAAAGTTATTATCAGGGCAGGCACAGTAGCTCACGTCTATAATCCCAACACTTCGGGAGGCCAAGGTGGGAGGATTGCTTGAGCCCAGGAGTTCAAGACCAGCCTGGGCAACATAGTGAGACCCATGTCTGCAAGAAATTAAAAAATTAGGTGTGGTGGTATGCACCTGTAGTCCCAGCTACTGCTGGCGCTGAGGTGGGAGGATCGCTTGAGCCTAGGAGTTTGAGGCTGCAATGAGCTATGATTGCATCACTGCACTCCAGCCTGGGTGACACAGTGAGAGCCTGTCTCAAAAAAATATTTAATTTGATATTGCGTCTAAAGATTCCTGACATGTAATAAGAGCTCCAAAAGGGGTATTGGTACTGCAAGTGCTCTTTACTATGATAATTAAAAATTCCTATGTACCAAGGCTGATCATTCTCATGCTGTAGTGTCTTGGCACTGCAATTTTTATTCCCTGTCACCATTTCCACTGCAGAGTGCCTGCGTGGTGTCTGCTGGTGATAAGAGTTGTGATGACTGATCATCCAGGCCCGTATTCTCTGTTATGCTGGATTCTCCCTCTTTTAATGATTTCTTCCCTCTCAACGATTCTAGAATTCAGCTATCTTTCCATAGCAGCCAACATTATGCAGTCCATTAAATCTCCTTCTTGTTAGTATCCATCTGCCTTAGGAACAACTGGACCAATCCAAGTATCTTTTGGTTTGCAGTGCTATTTTGCATTCCACAATAACTTCAACAAAGCATCAGGTGGACTTAAACCCAGGGCTGCTAATTAGCAGTGAGTTGCACAATTGTTTATTCTTAGTTACTTGTGGATGGAGAAAATCAAAATACCTGTCTTTTGTGTTTAAAGAATACTTGTTGGGTAAAGCATAAGAGGGAAAGGTAGTTAAAAAATCAATCCTACAAAATCAAAATTTGGCTTATGCTCATGTGCACATTGGCTTGGCCCAGCCTGAGGGGAGTTGACCATGGAATTTGTCATCCCTCAGGAAGTGTGCTTCGGGGCCCTGAACGGGATGAAGAGGTGCATTCCCTCATTGTCCCCAAATGGAGATGGAGGTGGGACATTTTCTCCAATCCCATGGCCCTGATGCTACCCATGTGCTCACTCAAAGACTAACATCCAAGGCTGTTTCTGGGTGGCAGGAAGCATTTTTCTCTATTTCTTTTAAGAAAGAACAGCACCTCGTGGTTTGGCATAATCTTCAAGAAGTAATCTAGTTCTCCAGGTTCTCTTTCTAGTCTTGTTTGTACAGAGCTTCAGAAGGGGAGACTTCACGATCACCTTTAATAACCCATTCCTCAAGGATCATTGTCACAACTATTGGTTTATGCACTAAAACAGCCTGTCAGAAAGGATGGTGGCCTGGCACACTGCAACTGTTAACACAATGTGGGTACAAGAACAACCCATGCCAATGTCAGGCCCAGAGAGGAAGAGTTCGGATTTGGGTCAGGAGCTAAATGGGGGTCCTTAGAGAAGCGAGGGGAGCTTTTGAATGGGGAGTGCAAAGAGAACATCAAAAAGAACAGGGCGAGAGCAGCTCACACTTGCATGGAACCAGTTTTCTTTTGGCGGTGCTCTGCCATCTTTCATTCTCCCCCAGCTGGTCGAGGGAGACACACCTGGTCGCTGGGGGATCTCCCACATGGGTAAGGCCCTCCCCAGCAAGGCTAAGTGAAAGTTCAGCTGGGTTCCAGGATAGGAAGCCTGGTTAGACAGCAAGGGAAGACCCTGCTCTGGACTGTGAGTGGGGCTGTCCTCTGAGGTCAGACCCAGACCAAGAGCAGGGGTGGGAGAAGACCACCAAGTTCAGGGTCCAGCCCCATCTGTATCATGTACTAAGGACATAGGAGGGGCCTAGAGGCTCACACAGCTCACACACACCATTAGCAGGCTTGTAGATCAGATAAGCACTGGAGACTCTAGTCCTGGCCGGCAATAGAGACTGAGTATCAGCCTGGTGGGTCCACTGCACACTTATTTATTCCTCCAAACTGAGCACAGCAGTAGCTGTCTAGTGAAGGATTATGGCTATTTCTTTCCTGCAGAGAGTGACTAACAGGCGCTGTGTGCATCTGGGCACAATGATGCCGGAGGGTGTTGAGAGAGGCCTTTGTTCCATCTGGCAGCTCACTCTACAGGGCTGTGAGACAGGATCCCACTTCGCAAGATGTACCAGGGGACATGCGTGCTTTGGAAAAAAACAGAGCTTAAGCTGAGCCTCAGCCTCACAGCCATGGCGTGCTCCTTGCTCCCTGGCCAGGGCTGCAGCTCTGACAGTGATTTGACATGATGAAGAACAGATGAGCGTGTGGTTGGTTGGGTCTTCACAATGCACTCTACTCTCGAGACAAAGTAAACAGAAGTCTTCACATAAGCTCAATACGGTTGATTCATAGGATCCGGCAGCACAGGGCATCTCTTTCCAAGTGAAAGGTGGAGGCATTTGAAGGTCACCTTGGAGGTGTGGGTTAGTCACCATTTATTATGGACCCCTTTCAAGAACAAAACTGAGCTGCTTACTTTATTTGCATAGATTTATCCCGTGATGTATGTCTCAGGATTCTATTTTCAACTACCAACTATTTTGTTGTTGTTGTTCTGAGATGTTTTGAAAAGTCTGTTTTAACATCTTCTTACATCTCTGTTTCCAATGAAAAAGTGCTCATAATGGATGGAGACTGACTTTGATCCACTCTGCTCTGCCAAATGGGTACAAAGAGCAAACAAGGGCTGAAACTTGTATGTCTGGGTCTGCCTGGGCTGCCATAAGGAGGCACCACAGACTGGAGGCTTAACACATTCTTATTTGCTCACAATTTGGAAGCTAGAAGTCTGAGATCAAGGTGTTGGCAGTGCTGTTTCTTCTGGGTTTCTCTCCTTTGCTTGTAGATGGCCATCTCCTCACCGTGTCTTCCTACCATCACCCTTCTGTGTCTTCATCTCCTCTTCTTATAGGCACACCCGTCAGACTGGATCAGAGCCCAAGGACCTCACTTTTACCTAATTACTTCTGTAAAGACCTATCTCCAAATGCAGTTACATTCTGAAGTACTGGGGTTTAGGGCTTCAGCATATGAATTTGAGCATGGGGGGACACAATTTAGCCCATAACACTCACATAAGAACACAGTAAGCTGGGAAGGCATGCCCTCGGCTGACTCTCGCCTTTAGGAAGGCATGCAGCATGGAACTCAAGCTGCTGTGCAGGATCCGCAGCCCTTCATATTGGAGCCCCAGCTGCTGCACACAGAACTTCAGCATTCTGGTTGGGATGAGGGTGGAGTAGTGAGTAAGCCAGGCAGGATCTGGAGTCATACTTGGGTTCAAATTCTGCCTGTGACAAATGACAAGTTGTTCAATCTCTCTGAGCCTCAGTTTCCCCATTTTCAAAAGGAACACAGTCATTATACTTACCTCTCAGGATGACTGTGCGGTGGAAGTGAGATAGAGTATGCACATGTGCTTAGCACCACACCAGCACCTGGTGAGGGCTGAGAAACGTGGCTCTTCATAATGACATGTAAAGTAAAGACTGTCTTGACCTTGGGAGAATCATCCCAGGCTGTGAAAGGGCCTCGTCACCATGCTTCCTGTCTTTAATTCAGCTTTACCCAGCCATTTTCTTGTTCTACCCACACTCCTTGCTGAAGGCTGTCAAGCTCAATTAATATTGCGCTGAGACTTCCTGGTCACTCGGGTTATTCTTCTCTCCATTGGCTTCCAATAAACAGAAAGCCGGTTTCAGGTACAGAGTGAATATATCTAATGATGATTCTCAATAGAAAGGTTTAAACAGCCATTAGTTACTCTAATTATAGCCCCTTCTCTGTATCACCAATGTGCTTAGGCATCTGAGAGCAGATGGTCAGCAAGAATAAGGAGAAGACAAAGTTTAGGAGGAAGCCTATTTGTTGCCTAAAATGATTTGGTAGGCCCCCTCGTTTTGGGGGAAGCCATGGGCTGAGAAGGAAGCAGGAATGTTCTTTAATGTGCAATGGATTGAAGCCAATGAGGAATCTTTGCCATTGAAATATTAGTTAATATGTTCTGTATGGGAAGGGAAGGCAAATGTTCTGTTAGGGTAGGGCTCTGTGTGGCTCTTATGTGAGGATCAAAGGCCACAGAGGAGACCTCTCTAGCTAGTTGAACCATGAGTCACTTAATGAGCCAGGTTCCAATTTATGTAGCCATTGCCAAGTGTGATCATTTGTTACCTGAACTGAGTTATCCTATCTGATATGCTGCCAGTCTAGGAAAGTCCAACTAATGTGCCTGTGAAAGAAAAACACATCCCTAATTTGATGGGATGGAGAAATCATAATGAATGGAGCAAAGCCAAGGTCTGAGAAAAGAACCTTAAATGGGACCAATTCACAAATTAGCATTTTTAGTTTTTATTCTCCACTGTGAGGCAGTCTTTGGCCATAATCATTTTTTCTATTCTAGACCCACCCTGTAAGCAGCCGACCCAGGCCCACTCCACAGGCGGCCTGGTATTTCCCAGACATTTTGCCCATGTTCACTTGGGTGCTGGACTCCTAGCCCTCCACCATTTCAGTGAGGTTCTCCACTTCCCACCATCTGTGAAGGTCTGTTTGAACACCATGCAGATGTTTTTCTCTGACTTACTGACACACTCAGCTACTGGCTCTCTGTCCCTCACTCTCTGGGCCCTCAGCCTAGCAGGGAATCAAAAATTGTAAGCCTCATGTTCGTCTCCCCTCTGTCTTCCGATTTCTGTTTTAAAACCCACCTAAAAGCTGTTATGGACTAAATTTGTGTGCCCCCTGTGAAAGGGCAATAAATCTTGGGGCCCCAAAATCACTAACCTAAAGGGAAAAGTCAAGCTGGGAAATGCTTAGGGCAAACCTGCCTCCTATTCTATTCAGTCACCCCTTGCTCCCTGAGATAGATGCATACCTGATCGCCTCCTTTGGAGAGGCTCATCAGAAACTCAAAAGAATGTAACCATTTGCCTCTTGTCTGCCTATGACCTGGAAGTCCCCTCCCCACTTCCAGTTGTCCTGCCTTTGCTTGGAGCCATCCCACCTTTCCAGACCAAACCAATGTTCATCTTACATATATTGATTGATGTCTCATGTTTCTCTAAAATGCATAAAACCAAGCTGTGCTCGGACCACCTTGGGCACATGTCATCAGGACCTCGTGAGGCTGTGTTAGGAGTGCGCATCCTTCACTCTGGCAAAATAAACTTCCTAAATTGACTGATACCTGTCTCAGATATTCAGGGTTCATACCGCCAAAATTCATATGTTGAATCCTAACCCCCAGTGTGATGGTATCAGAGACGGCACCTTTGGAAGGTGATGAGGTCATGGCGTTGGGGCCCTCACAGTGGGATTAATGGCCTTGTAAGAGAGACAAAAGAGAGCTTGCTCTCTCTGCCTTGTAAGGGTACAACAAGAAGACAGCCCTCTGCAAACCAGGAAATAGGTCCTCATCAGACACTGGATCTGCTAGCACCTTGATCTTGAACTTCCCAGCCTCCAGAACTGTGAGAAGTACATATTTGTTGTCAAAGCCACCCAGTCTATGGTCATTTGTTACAGCAACCTGAAAGGACTAAGAGGCCAATCAAGTCCCACAAAAAGTTATCTTAGGAGAAAGAAATGCAAATGACAACTCAGCTTTAGTTTTTTTTTTTTTTCTTTTGAAACAGAGTCTCGCTGTTGCCCGGGCTGGAGTGCAGTGGTGCAATCTTGGCTTACTGCAATCTCTGCCTCCCAGGTTCAAGCAATTCTTGTGCTTCAGCCTCCTGAGTAGCTGGGACTACGGGCCTGTGCCATTGCACCAGTCTAATTTTTGTATTTTCGGTAGAGATGGGGTTTCACTACGTTGGCCAGGCTGGTCTCAAAATCCTGACCTCAAGTGGTCACCAGCCTTGGCCTCTCAAAGTGTGGGGATTACAGGCATGAGCCACCGCACCCGGCCCTTTTATTTTTTTTTTGAGATGGGGTCTTGCTTTATTGCCCAGACTGGAGTGCGGTGGTGTGATCGTGGCTCACTGCAGCCTCCAACCCCCAGGCTCAGGCAATCCTCCCACCTTAGCCTCCTGAGTAGGTGAGACCACAGGCACATGCCTCTATGCCTGGCTAATTTTGTATTTTTTGTAGAGATGGGGTTTCACCATGTTGCCCAGGCTGGTTGTGTACTCCTGGGCTTAAGCCATCTTCCCTCCTCAGCTTCCCAAACAACTGAGATTATAGGCGTGAGCCACCGCACCCAGCTGTTTTAGTCGTTCTTTTTCCCAAGTGATGCAGCACGTCCTCCTTTTAGAGTTAATAACTTCTTTGTCAGCCATTTCCTCTCTCATTTCGCAGTGTCGTTTGCCTTCCAGAAAACAAATATAAAACCATCAGTCTTGTTTGTCCTAATTTCTATCCACAGTGTATTGTTGCGTACTTGCAGGCATACCATTTCTACTTGGTTATGATGAGAGAACAATAGGAATCTGTACTGAAGTTGATAGGGTGGGAGGAAACAGTGGCGCCCTTTGTTGTGTATTTTCTTTAGTAAAGTTCAGTTAGCATTTCATAAGACTTTGGGCTAGAACACAAACCCACTTCCAATGCCAATAATTTAGAAGAGTACTAAAGTAAAGGGCCAGAAATGTAGAAAACGTTTTTCTACCTATGCAGCACTGATGTAAAGATGCCTTTGAGTCGCGCTGAGATGGCCAGTGTGTCTGGGTAAAGGGATTACCCTTTGGGCTAGAGATTCTGGCTATAGCACACGGCTGTTTGGTGAGCTGCCTCTCTTCCAAAGCTTCCTAACCAGAAAACAATGACATCTGACAAGTGTGGTCCAGCAGCCTCCAAACGACGCCATCCTGTCTCTACCTCACTGATTTCACTGCCTGATGGCCTCTCCCCATGACCTTCATCCACAGGGACAGGGAGGACACTACCCCCAACCCCCCACCTACCGCCGGCCACACAGAGCCCTGGTAGCTGGATTTAGTTTCTCTCATTGGACTGTGGATGATAGTTTTGTGAAGAGCCAAGGGCTGGGATGACATTAGAGAAGGGCGCCATCATTCCTGTGAGAATAGCTCTGGTCTTTCCCCTTTCCTCTTAAACAATTGAGAAATTGCTATTTTAAGTTATGAGTGTTCAGAGAAAGCCCAGCAGTGAGGGGAAGAGGAACACCCCCAAACTCCCCCTGGGTGCCCACATCAGCCCCTCTTGCCCTCCACCTGCCTTCACTGTTGATGCCAGTGGCAAGAGGCCAGATGCTGGGCACCAAATGTTATTTATAACAAGGCCCTAGCTGGATTCCATTAACATCCAAATAAGAGTCTTCCTCATTTTTCATTTAATAAAATCGCTACCTATTTTTCTGCATGACACTTTATTTTTTCTTTGGCGCCTGCCAGGCCTGCAAGCCATTTATAAAGCAGAAATACAGGCATAGAAAGTGACCTGCCTGGAGAATAAGTCTGCTTGAATGAGAGTTGTCACAATAGAGAGGTGTGTTCTGTTTGCTCTTCTGTGTGTAATCCTCCTTGTTAATTTCCAGTTATCTCTTCTGTCTCAGGCACTGGGTCAAGTCCTGGTGATAGATATGGATCAACAGGATACAGCTCCCATCTTCATGAAGCTTTCTACTGAGTTAGTTAGAATCCATGCACAATAAGCTGTAATGTTAGCTAGAATGTGTACTCTGCCTTATACACAGTAGAGGGATACCGGGAGGGTCTCCCACACTGAGCTGCCCAGCGCTGCCTCTGCTACACGACCTTGCATGACCTCCTCTAGCTTCTAAGTCTCTCTGTTCTGAACACGCACAGATTCTGGTGAATGAGTCTCACTGTGGATGAGAAAAGACAGGCATTCAGAGCTTATCTCAGGTCCATAGCCGCATCATGTTGGAGGACTGGAAATATACTAGATTTCAGCATTTCTGAAATTGAAGAGGCTTAATTTAGCATTCTCTCTTTACAGACTGGCTATAATGAGAATTTGTCCTGATTTCTGTTGCATTAAAATATCCTACTTAATTAACTGTAAAAAGGGGTGATAAAATGCTGAGTTGATGACCATTACTAGGTCTCATAGCAACTACCCACCCTCTCCCAATGTTGCCTCATATATGATTAAAAGTGTGGGCTCTGGGCTTGGACCACCTGAGCTCATCTTCTGACTCTTTCATTTCATAGCTGTGTTGTATTGTGCAAAGGATGAAAGCTGCTGGTGCCTCAGTCTTATATGGAAATGAGGAAAATAAACGTACCTACTCTACTGAGTTCTTATTCGGTTTACATTGTTTAATATGTGCACAGTGCTTAGAATAGTACCTGGCACATATTAATACTAAATAAATATTAGCTAGCAGCAGCATCTTCTGTGCTCTATATATATATATTTTTTTTCAATACTTACCAATGATGTTTCATTTATCAGAGTTGACCTGATCGGAGAACATACTGCAGGAAAATTGACTATCTGAGGTCAGGACCTGAGTGACGTGTGTGTGTGTTTCAGGATATGTGTTGTGTGTGTGTGCGTGTGTGTGTGTGTCTGTCTGTCTGTCTATCTACCTACCTACCTACAAGCCAACCCACCCACCTATCTATCTCAGCTGATGTACGAGTTTTGAGCATCCCTCTGTCTCTGCAATATTGAGAAAAGAATCTGTGTTCTCTTAACTAGGGGTGACATAAAATAAGAAATTCAGGGGAATTAAATTGATATCTTAATGAACGAGATAGGCTAAGTATCCCTTATCCAAAATGCTTGGGACCAGAAGTATTTAGAATTTCTAATTTTTTTTTTGGATTTTGGGATGTTTGCATACCCACAATGATATTATCTCAGGGGACAGAAACCAAGTCTAAACAAAAAAACCATTTATGTTTCTGATACACCTTGTACACATAGCCTGAGGGTAATTTTCTACAATATTTAAAATCATTTTGTGCATGTAACAAAGCTTTGACTACATTTTGACTGTGACCCATCAAATGAGGTCAGGTGTGAAATTTTCCACTTGGGTCTTGTCGGTGCTCCAAAACCTTCAGATTTGAAGCATTTCAGATTTTGGATTTTCCAATGAGGGAGGCTTTCAGAAGGGTTGCTGCAATATATGTCACAAGGTGGTGAGGGTCTGGAATAGAATAGGAGTGGGTGGGAATGCGGTATATGAAGAAAGAAGTAGGGCATTGATGGAGAACTCATTCTTTTTCATTTAATGCAAATAAAATCCCTCTCTAGTATTCTGCATGGCATTTTTTGTTCTTTGGCATCCTTCAAGCCTGCATGCCATTTTAAAGACAGAAATAGAGTCCTTGAAATGCAGAATTCTGTCTGCTTTTGTATACAACATTGAAGATTAATGTTTGTGAGGACTAGATAGACAAGGACTAGGGGCAAAGTCACCAGTCGGGGTGTTCTTCCTCAGCAGTTGGAATCTGCACCATCACAATCACCTTGGCTTGGATGGCTTTTCCAAGTGTGGTTAGGAGATGAGCAGAGAAGTGCATTATCCTACTGTCAGCAGGGAACCCTGGCGCCTCGTGCCCTGGCCTTGGTGTGCTCACTCACAGACATTCCTCTTTCCTGAAGTTACTATCCAGGGATCCCACTTGACAATTGATTATGTGCTGTTTTCTGTGAAATTTCACGAGTTTCTTTGTAATGTTTTGCATGTCTCTATGTAGTTGTTTTCCTAAATGGATGATCCTATCCCTGGAAATACCAGACCATGTCTTATACCATTTGGTATCTTCTCCCATCCTTCCTAATGCCTGTACCAGTGTCTCTATGTGTCACAGCACTGAGAAGGCAACGAACAATCCACAAAAACCAGGCTGATGAATTAAAAATCTCTTCGGTGACGCTGAATACACAGACTGTGCAGTGTGTTGGTAAAATGGAGAAGAAGTTGAAGACCTCACAAAACAGTCTTTTAATTAAGATTTTTGTATTTGTTCTCCAGCTGCCTGGAAATTCCAATAAGACAGTTTTACTTAGAACCAACGTTCACATTTCCCCCTGAGAACTATCAACATTTCGCTAACCCCAATTGTTAAGAATCAAGCTATGAAGAACACAGATAACTTACTTTGTATCTGCTTTTCCTTTTAAAAGTAGAGTTCAATGCATGTGATGGTTTTTTTAAACCAAAACACTCTCCTAGCATGTGGCCTATTTTGTACACAAATGCTACCATGTGCAGCATGTAATGAGTACGAGGTCCACAGTCATTCGTGTTGGTCAGTCTTACCTTTTGCTTCATCTGGATGCCTCCAGGAGCTGGACTGTGGCACCCTCAAGCAGGGGGACTCCCCAGACTGTGTGTATTCCTCCCAAGTCCCCAAGTATCCTAAAAATAATTTCATGAATCCTCCATCAAGTCCCCATTTCTCTGTTCAGATGACCCCCATTCCTTCCCTGTTCCAGACCCTCAACACCTTGTGCATGATGAATTGTAGCAATCCTTCTGAAGGCCTCCCAGGCATCCAGCCCTCACCTGACCTCTTGTGAAGTCTTGCATCATTTAGAATCTGTATCACATAATGTATAACTCAAATTTTCACGATCCTGAAAGATGGAGTATTATTTTGTGACAGCAGGATGTGCTTCTGGCCTTCCTGCTGCCTCTTGAAAAACGCTGAGCACAAACCTAGGTTCTTGGCTACTCCAGACAAGGGGGCAGGACGGATGGCTGGAATTGCAGGGAGGCCCGTGGGAGGGGGGTTGCCTGGGCTTGCATTCCCTGCATCCCCTGTACCACTCACACCAGTGTGGGCCCTTCTGGGCAGTCATCAATAAAGAAAGTCAAAGAAAGCCATCGCCAAGGTTCTGAAGACTTATAGGCAACAGCCTGTATAAGGGATAGTAAAAATAAGTAGACACAGCTGGCAGTCAGACGTCTGGGTTTGGAAATAATGATTCAAATCGATGCATTGAAGGTAGGAGTGCCAACTCCAGAGAACTAGGCAGGGACAGCTGGAGTGAGCCCATGCTGGCAATTCCCTGAATGCAGCAGGTGTCAGATGATGACATAATCCACACATGAGTCAATAATGGATTAGGGAATACAAGGAAAAGGTGACAGAAAAGCAAGAGAGGGACCCGAGGAGTGCTGACCAGAGAGGCACTTCATGTAGCCTCATTAGTAAAGCCCCCGGGGGCTGTGACTGTCCTACGAGGGCTTCCAAGTCCACCTGAGAGTTCTGATGCTGTGCTGACCCCATGGCACATCAGCGGCAGCAAGCCTGCTGTCCATACTGGCTGGGAGAAGCAGCAGCCAGGCAAGAGAACAACAAACAGGGGCAGGCAGCCACCCACCAAGAGGACATGTGGAACCAGGCAACACGCCATTTGGAAAGCAAGTCTATATGGGAATGGTCACTATCATGGAAAGGAAAAAGAATGGGAAAACAAGAGATTTAAGAAAGATCCAATGCTGTTCTAGAAGCATCTTCAGAAAGAACAATAAAGCTTCTTTGAGGAAGTCACAGGACACAGACTCTCCAGGGTGGAAGGGATCTTGAAGAGCACCGAGGCCAAGTCCTCATCCATCTCTCGACTTCCTTCATGACTCATCTGAAGGCGGCTGGATTGGTCTATGTCTGTACCCTACCCTCACCCCACAATCCCAATCCACCCTATCTCAGAACAATTTCAAATGCAGGGGAGGATCACAGATGAAGACGTTACTCCAACAGTATACATGCAAAGACGTTCTGGAAGTGCTGCTTCTTAATCTGTCTGGTCTTATAGCCTGTGGTTGAAGTGAGTTTCTCCACTTCTAGAATGCTTTAGGTCTTGTTTCCTGTCCTCTTTGAAAAATTTTATTAATAATTACTCGCTGCCTTTCTATTATTCCTACTTTACATACCCTGGAAAGTATACACAGTTCTAGAATATTCCATTAGGAGGGCCAGGTAAGGATTCTTAAATATGAATGGATTTTATCACTCTCTGCCTGTTGTCTTCACACGTTTGTTTCTTTCTTTTTTTGAGACAGTCTCGCTCTGTTGCCCAGGCTGGAGTGCAATGGCACGATCTTGGCTCACTACAACCTCTGCATCCTGAGCTCAAACGATCCTCCTGCCTCAGCCTATCAAGTAGCTGGGACTACAGGCATGCTCCACCATGCCTGGCTAATTTTTGTATTTTTTTTGTAGAGACGGGGTTTTGCCATGTTGTCCAGGCTGGTCTTGAACTCCTGGACTCAAGCCATCCACCCACCTTCGCCTCCCAAAGTGCTGGAATTACAGACCTGAGCCACTGCATCTGGCCTTGTTCTCTTCACACATTTCTTAAACGGAGCTCAATCCCTGCACTCATTAATTGAAGGTCAAGGAATTATCATTATTCACTGGGATCATGGTACCAGATTGATTTACTAGCAATATTTTAGTTTTTCTTTGTGTACAAACTCTATTCATGATATGATAAAACCTGAGACAAAAATCTCAATGAATGAAGTTTTTGCTTTCGGCAAATGTATTATTATTAAATAACATCAATGCATAATAGATAACATTTTAAATTTTATAGTACCTTTACATTTTCCCTGATGGGTCTCAAGGGACCTCACAGACACCTTTTCAATCAAAGATAACAGAAAGAGCATTATTTCTCTTTCGCAAAAGGAAAAAACTTTGAACCACAGAAGGTGAGACATTTACTAATAATTCTGTTTTCAGTTTCTGTATTACTAGTTTCCACAAGAGTTCAGCAACAAGATTTCAAGGACTTTTCTTTTTAACGATCTGAAAATAATGAATGACTCATCATACTATAGGTGCCCTGTATGTGCTTCAAAATAAGTGTGTTTTTTCCTCAGTTCTTGTGCCTTCTCGGACCCTCATGACAACAATAGGAATAAACCTACGTAGAAAGTCTATCTCAGTAGTAATGATTGGGGCAACCGAGTGGACTCGACTGACTCATATTTCCCACACATCTTTAAATTTATAGCTAGCCTCGGACTATTTTAGAAAGCCTATGATTTGAACTTCATCCAAGTTTTAACTGCAATAAAATTCCACAGGAAATGGGTTCTTTAGAATCCAAGAAATGCACACTTAGGCTATTGCCTACAATCAAATTATTCTGCTGTTGGAGTTGTGTTGCTGGAGAGAAGACGATCCCTTCTTCCCAGAAGAGGCCATGTTTTCCCATATCACAACATGCATGGAATTGGCACTGGTCAACACTAAACCTCCTATAAGCATGATGAGGACAGCTTCTGAGCAGCATCATCAAGCCTGCCTCTCCTGGGCCACTGCAACAGCTGCCTCCCACCTTGACAAGCCCTGTGTCAGGCAGGCATCATCCCAATTTGGCCTTACAAGTTGTCACACAGAACATCCTTCAAGAGTGACACCTGAAACAATCAGTTGTCTTTTTGTCTTGCAAAAAGCCTTTGCTCTCATCTTAGCTTAGAATGTCCATCCATCACAATTAGCAGGGCTGGGCCAGCACAGACCTCCAGAATGTGCAATGAGTTTTGTGGGCAATTACCACTTTCTCCAAGGGCTCTGTAGGATGAGGGTGAAGTGAATGTCATTGGAACAGTAGCACTGTGGTCTAAAAGCTGCATTCTGCCACAGATCAACATGATGAAATGCTTAATTTAGCCTAAAATTATTTATCTGTATCACTGGCCATGCCTCAACCACATACCCCTCAATATGTAAACAACAACAGATTTATCTGTTTTATTTCTGAGAAGATAAGATAACCTGAGAATTGCTTTACAGAATTTGTAGAATGGACCCTCTCCTTGAGGCTGGTGGCTTCCATTTCTGAAGCCAAGATGATTTTATGACTCACTGGCAGAAGCAAAATGACTCTGAGATGGTTTCTTGGTGTGGGAGGAATTGAGCCAGGGGGCAGGTGCCAAAAATTGTGCACAGCCAAAATGAACGAAAACAAAATCCACATGTAAGAACGAAGGTATTAATCAGGAGGTATTAGTCTTCACGCATTAGTGAGAATTTTTAATCCTTGTAACTCAGTTTGTCCTAGAAGAGCAAGTGAAAAATGGGCATGGGTTTGTGGGCTTTAATGAAGATGTGAAGGTTAGTGTTTTGGTCCATTTAGTGTTGCTATAAAGGAATACCTGAGGCTGGGGAATTTATAAAGAAAAGGTTTGTTTAGCTCATGGTTTGCAGGCTGTACAAGAAGCATGGCACTGGCACCTGCTTCTGGCAAGGGCTCAGGGAGCTTCCACTCATGGCAGAAGCAGAAGGGGAGCCAGCGTGTGCAGAGATCACATGGCGAGAGGGGAAGCAAGAGAGAAGGGTGGGGTGCCAGCCATTTTTTAAACAACCAGCTCTTGTGAGAACTAATAGGGTGAGAACACACACATCCCAAATCCAGGGGTTCTATTCATGGGAACTAATAGGGTGACAACTCACACACCCCAGAATCTATTCATGCCCCCATGACCCAAACATCTCCCATTAGGCCCCACGTCGAATAATGGGGATTGAATTTCAACATCAGATTTAGAGGGGACGAACATCCAAACTATGGCACTTAGAAATATAGCATGCTCTGCAACTCACCAAGGGGTGCCAGTTTTTGGAGTGCAAAGGGAGGGAAGCATGCATACCTCGGTGGGTGGGTGGGGGCTGGGACACACTGGGCTGCAGGAAGGATGGACAGTGAACAAAATAGGTACTTTTGTCCACTTAGCATAAATTAGCCCTGCATTTGATCCTGGGCATCACTGGAAAATGTACCACCTGATTGATCTATTCTGTTCTATTCTGGTCACTTCCCACCTTGCCTGTATAGGAGGCCCTTTAGACACCGTCTCAGTAATCACGGTTTGATAATCTCACCAGCTGTGGGAAGGGTGAGGCCCCTTTTTTGCTTCTGTTAACAGTTCAATACCAGGAAATGGTCCTCCTCCAATTAAAATTTTCTTTAAAATATTAAAGGAAATATTCTTTAACATATTAAACTAAATATTGGATGTGTAAAAATATTTACACTACATGAAAGGTGAAATAACAGTATGCTCAACAATAAGCTTAAAAACTAGAACATTTTCAGTAACTTTGAAGACCCCATGAGTCCTTCCTTTTCCCCAATAGACTACTATTATCATGGGCTTATATTCCTTTTATGTGTTTTATAGTATTTATAATAGGTATGTACTATATATGTGTCTGCGTGTGTGTGTGTGTAATCAACATATAGTTTAGGTCTGCAGGTCTCAAACATCACATCAGTGGAATCACACTCTATTAATCTGTGATTTGCTTTAGTTTTTTTGTCTAACACTATGTTGCAGAGAGTCCTCCATGGAGAAGTCTACTGCCGAGGTCCACTGATTTTCACTGCCGTATGATATTCCATCGTGTGGCACGTGGAACAATCAGGATCAAATTTCAACATCAGATCCCCATGTTGATGTCTCAGTCTGGGGTGGACATGGTAGGGCTAGTAGGAAGTGGTCTAATTACTTCCATTCCTCTGTTGGAACATTTGGGTTGCTTTTGGGTGTTTTGTTTTTAAAAACACTGCTGCTGCTATGATTCTTTTTTGTACAGTTTCTTTGGATTCCAATCCATAAAAGCCTAGGATGGAATTGTTAGGTCATAAGTATATAACCATGTGCTTCATATGGACATTTTGGTCAATGATAGGTTGCATATATACCGGTGGTTTCATAAGATGATAATACCATATTTTACTGTACCTTTTCTATGTTTAGATATGTCTAGATATACAAATACTTACCATTGTGTTATGGTTGCCTACAGTATTCAGTACAGTAACATGCTGCATAGATTTGCAGCCTAGGAACAATTAGGCTATCCCATTATAGCCTAGGTGTGCAGCAGGCTATACCGTCGAGGCTTATGTAAGTACACTATATGATGTTCACACAACAACGAAATCCCTAAGGATATGTTTCTCAGAGTGCATCCCCAATGTTACATGATGGAAGACTATATGGATATGATGTAAAAATGTTTTCAAAAGGAATAGTAAATATCCTTCTACTGAGATAAATACAGGTTCAGATGTTGCACATCCTCACCTCGCCTGATTCTGTCTGCTTTGTTAGTTCTGCCATTCTGGTGGGCACGAAAGGCACAAACTGTTGGTTTTAGTTGGAGTTCCAAGACTCCTAAATAAGTGGAGCTTTTTTTTTCATGTTTGTTGGCCATTTGTGTCTTTTCTACATGCAGGTCAAAATCTTATGCCCATTTTCTACTGTATTTTTTTATAATATGCAGAACTTTTAAAAATATTTATTTAAGTTGTTTGAGAAACAGAGTGCTCATTCTACACCAGGCACTACTCTAGGTTGTGGGATACAGCAGTGAATAAAACAAAGTCCCTCTCCTCATGTATCCTAGTACAGAGAGCAAACAAACACATATAGAGTAAATAGTGTGTCAATGCTCCTATGCCTTGTAGAGAAAAACAGAGCTGGGCGGGAGAGAGGGAGTGGGATTGCTGAGCTGTAGGGTCAGGAAAAGCCTGAAGGGGTGATATTTGAGCAAAGGCCTGAACAGAGTAAGAGGGTGAGGCCTGCAGACATCATGGGAAGAGCCTTGGAGGAAGAGCAAACACAAAGGGCAGGGGACCTGAGGAAAGGCTGGAGTGTGGGTGGAGCCTGGGAGAGAGACCCAGCTGAGAAGGGAGAAGAAGAATCAGGGCCTCCATCATGTGGGGTACACAGACTCTGGCTTTCATTTTGAGTGATGTGGTGGGGGCACTACACGGGTTTGAGTAGGGGAGTGACAGGAGGCTTCTGTCTCAAGGACTGCTCTGTGTTGAGAA
The DNA here is from genome assembly GCF_028885655.2 of Pongo abelii. Lineage (NCBI taxonomy): Eukaryota > Metazoa > Chordata > Mammalia > Primates > Hominidae > Pongo > Pongo abelii. Next base: position 15,011,081 of record NC_071985.2, read on the forward strand.
CAGACTGCAGGGAGGTAAGGAAAGAAGAATGGAGAACGCTTGGGAGGCTAATCTTGTGATACAAGGGAGAGAATGATGTCTTAGTCTGTGGGGGGGACATGGTGTGGCTGGTGAGAAGTGGTCAGTTTCTACATATGTTCTGGAAGTACAGTCAGAAGGGGTCCCTGCTGGCTTGGCTAGGGGCATGAGGGAAAGACAGGCATCAGAAATAATGCTGAGGCTGGATGCAGTGGCTCACACCTATAATCCCAGCATTCAGGGAGGGTGAAGCGGGAGGATCGCTTGAGTCCAGGAGTTGAGGCCAGCCTGTGTAACATAGCAAGACCCCATCTCTACAAAAAAAAAAAAAAAAAAAAAAAAAAAAGAAAAAGAAAAAAAGAAGAAATAATGCTGAGATTTTTGGCCTGTGCAACTGCAAGAATGGTGCTGCTGTAATTCAAGGTGGGGAGGATTGTGAGAGGAATAGAACATGAAGGGTTTTTCACATGTTATATTTGAGATGTCTATTTGCTATTCGAGGGCAGGTGTTGAACAGGCTGTTGGTCATAGGTCTTGGAATTAATGAAAGAGGTCCAGGCTGAGGGCATGCATCTGGGGGTCATCATCAGGGAGACATGAGACAGGAGGGGTTCACCTAGCGAGCAAGTGTAGACACTGCAGAGGAGAGGACAAAGGACTGAGCGTGGGGCCCCGGACTGTTCAGAGGTCAGGGAGGCCAGAGGAACCAGTAAAGCAGCCTGAGACGGAACAGCCAGAGAGGAAGGGAGATGACACAAAAAGTTCAGTGTCCCAGGTAAACAATAAGGAGGGTTCAAGTGTTAGCTTAGGTAAAAGGAATACTGGCCAGGTATGGAGGAGCATGCCTGCAGTCCTGGCTACTCAGGAGGCTGACGTGGGAGGATCACTTGAGCCCAGGAGATTGAAGCCAACTTGTGCAACACAGAAAGACCCCATCTCTACAAAAAATTTAGAAATTAGCAGGCATGATGGTGTGTGCCTGCAGTCCTAGCTACTCAGGAAGCTGATGTTGGAGGATCATTTCAGCCCCAGAGTTTGAGGCTGTAGTAATGATGGAGCTATGATCATGCCACTCCACTCCAGCATGGGTAACAGAGCAAGACCCTCTGTCAACAAGATGAAAAAATAAAAAAAAAAAATAACGGTAAGATGACAACTGAGAATGGCCACTGGATTTGGCAACATATGACTCTGATAAGAGCTCATCCATAGTGGTGTAGGTTTAAGAGAGAAAGGGAGACAGAGTACAGACTACTCTTCTGGTAAGTTTTGCTGGATTCAGAGAGATAAATAAGGTGGCACCTGGCCAGGTGTAAATTCTTAGAGCTATCATATTATAATAAGCAGATGAGCATGATCCAGCAGAAGGTGGGAACAACTGCTGGAGTGAGGTCCTTGAATAGACACCAAGTGGAAGGTTCCTTGTGCACACCTGGTGGGTTAGTCTCAGGGTATGGTGAATGGTATTTGGATATTAATCCTTTTTCAGTTATTTGTATTGCTAATATTTCTGTATTGCTAACATTTCCTCCCAATTTATGGCACTTTTTTTTTGTTGTTGTTAAGACAGAGTCTCGCTCTGTCGCCCAGGCTGGAGCGCAGTGGAGTGATCTCAGCTCACTGCAACCTCCGCCTCCCGGGTTCAAGTGATTCTCCTGCCTCAGCCTCCTGAGTAGCTGGGATTACAGGTGCCTGCCACTATGCCTGGCTAATTTTTGTATTTTTAGTAGAGACAGGGTTTTACCATGTTGGCCAGGCTGGTCTCAAACTCCTGACCTCAGGTGATCTGCCCACCTCGGCCTCCCAAATTGCTGGATTACAAGTGTGAGCCACCATGCCGGGCCAGCATCTGGACTCTTAAAAGCTCCCCTGGTGATTCTAATGTCAGCCAGCCTTGAGCACAAGTGTCCTAGCTTTCTCGTGAGTGACACTAGTAAATCTCAAGTGTTGGCTGTCTCTAAGTGCTGCTTCTAGGATGTCACCCTGCCCCAGTGGTTCTTAAACTTCAACTGCATTAGAATTACCCAGAGGATTGGGCCTCATCCCCAGAGTTTCTGTTTCAGGTCTGGGGTGGGACCTGAGACCACAATTCCAGCAAGCTCCTCGGTGGTACTCATGTTCTTGCTCCGGGGACCACATTTTGAGACCCTCCCAGCCTTAAATCAAGGCTCAAAACGCTGTTGCATACTCTCCCGAGTCAACAAAGCCCACAAATATAGACGCAAGCAAGATGAATTTTACCTAAGATTTCACAAGGGAGGTGGAACAGAGGGTTTATTTTGCATACTAAATAATAATTTTAATAACAATTAAAATTCTCATCAGAAATTCCTGTACTCCTTTAACATTCTTTCAGCTCTCTTTAAAATTCTTGTTCTTTTAAAATTCATATCTCTTTTAAGTTCCCCCATCCTCAGTAGAACCTAAATATGCCTTAACTCCTAGTCCCCAACTCCCAGATTTTTCTCATCATGCTTCTGTTAGTCTCTCCCTTTCTCGAACAGAGCTTCTCAGTTTTGGCCCCTGCAGGTAGCACCCAGACCAGGATTAGCAGGATCAACCATTTGAGGTACATAGCTACTCCTTTTTTTTCACCAGCAGTCTTGAGTGTGACTTATGTGTCTGATCCCATCAGCAGGGTACCCAAATGCAAAGCTGCATGATCACTGGCACATCTGCTCCGGATATGAACTGTAGCCCAGAACTGTGGCAACCTGGGAATGTAAGCAGCTTGCTCTTGTTCCAAGGCCAAGTCCATTAGTCAAAGGGCTGTTTGCCTAATAGAGACTCAGCTCTGTGTTAGAATACAAACAGTCCTGTTTTCCTAAAGCTAGCTGAATTCCAATAACCCGCACCTTGGGGCTGGAAAGGAGAAGTGGGGAACAGAGCTTGTGACTTGGTAGTGCAGAGGGTCTTACCACCTGCCCTCAGACCACAACCAGAACCACATTCTGTACCAGTGCCTGAAGCTGTTGCAGATTGCAGCTTACCTGCAGGATCCAGGCTGATAGTACGGGCACCAGAGAGGCTTCATTTGGCATACTCAGGTCCTAATTCTGCCAAAGTCAAATGCCAGAGGCCCTCCGGAGGACCAGAAGGGAGTAATAAAAACAGCTTACCTAGAAGGAAGTGGAACTGTTTCTTTCTCCTGTAAGAAGAGCCAGATCCTAAAGCAGCCACTGCAACCACCACTCCCAAGACAGACACCACTATTCCTGAGTGCCAACCACACGCCAGGCACTGGCGAGGGCTTTTATTAATGCATTTTTTCTCAACGTATTTCTTATAGTCATATCAAACAAGCTTGTTACATCAGTCTATTAACCCCATCTCACAGGTGAGAAAACAGAGGCTCACAAGAAGAAATATCTCGCGTAGATGCACAGCAAGCAAGTCAGTGCCACAGCAGGGCTCTCCCCCTGCTAGTCCAAGGTTATCCTTCTCACTGATAATTACTAGCACATTGCTTCACACTCTTTCTCCCTTTCCTAAAGTAACTCCCTCCCCTTTGTAGCACATTATAGAATGCCTTGAAAGTTGAGGTTTTCTTAGTCATCACTTTACCCTCCAGCATTTAATATGGAGCATGGCACATTGTAAGTGCTCAGTAAATATTTGTTGAGACGAACACCAAGAGCTTCCTACCCAACCAGGCAACAGTCCTGGGGTGAGCCTTAGAGGCTGGGGAGATGTCAATACTGTGGAGACAGAAAGGTGAAGGATTTCTCATCCGCAAACCCAGGTTTGAGTCTCTGCCCTGCTGTTCACTGGCTGTACGACACTAGTTAAGCCTTTTCATTTTTCTCACTCACCTTATCCATGCATATCCTTAGTGGGTGCAATAGTGTTTCTAAATAATAACACCTCACTCCTACCAGCATGATCACTATGGGAATCCCAGGCTTGTCACACCGCCTTTGTCAGAGGCATTTGAACAAGAGTGACTCCATTTTGAATAGAGTCTGGGTAAAATGAGGCTCAGACCTGCTGGGCTGCATCCCCAGGAGGTTAGGCATTCTTAGTCACAGGATGAGATAGGCACAAGATACAGGTCACAAAGACCCTGCTGATAAAACAGGATGTATGTAATAAAGAAGCTGGCCAAAACCCACCAAAACCAAGATGGTGACAAAAGCGACAGCTGATCATCCTCACTGCTCATTACACACTAATTATAATTCATTAGCATGCCAAAAGACACTCCCGCCAGCACCATTAACATTTACAAATGCCACGGCAACATCCAGAAGTTATCCTATATGGATATAGGATAACTATATCAGTTATAGATCCAGGAATTCCCTCAGTTCCAGGAATTCCCTGCCCCTTTCCCAGAAAACTCAAATAAACCACCCCTTGTTTAGCATATGATCAAGAAACAACCAGCAGCCCTTAGGGCTTCTCTGCCTATGGAGTGGCCATTCTTTTATTCCTTTACTTGCTTAATAAACTTGCTTTCACTTTATTCTTTAAACTCGCCTCTAATTCTTTCTTGCATGAGATCCAAGAACGCTTTCTTGGGGTCTGGATCAGGACTCCTTTCTGGTAACGCTTTCTCGGGAGGTATCCTGGATGGGTTGCCACCAGCAAGCCCCACTTAGCATTGTGTTAGCTGAAATTTTACTTAATAAAATTATTTTCATTTTTAAGGGAAAAAGAATTTCAGTCCTTAAACTCTTCCATTTTTCTAGGTTTGGCTTCATGTGAAGCAGAAAACATAAGTTGCTCATACCTGTTTTGATGTTTAACTATTTCCCTCTCATGGGAACTCTGTGCATACTTGGAGGTTACAATAGAGGGAGGCGAACACAGGAAGTCCATCCAGTAAAGTGTCTTGTTCTTGCTGTTGGGTAATTTTGGTGGAGGAAATGGAGGGAGACGTGAGGCACTAATGTATGCGGAGTTTCTCCCGGGTGCCGTGTGCTTAATCAGGAAATGACTCACCTGAGCCTCATACTAACCTGACTACATTAAGATCATTTGTTACCTCCCTTCTATAGATGAAAAACATGAGGCTCTGCAAAGCTAAGCAGGCTGTCCATAGTATTAAGATAACTGAATTCCATATCCCAAGTCCTGACCCCAGAATGTTACCCCTCAGCCTAAGCTAGTCTTACCGTTCAAAACTCAAAGAAGGAGGACCCAGTATGGAAGACCACGATCTCTGTCCAGAGGGCTCTCTGGGATCCTCAGCAGAACTCACATAGAGAAACCTCAAGCTCCCCAGGTGACTTCTGCCTTAATTCCAGATGGCCATCGCTGAATTCTTTTCTGAATTACAGTGTGAAATTTCACTTCTTTGGTCTAAACAAGTAGTTTTTTCTTTTTTTTTAAGTGAGAACATAATGAAGAAGAAGAGAAGGGCATATTTTTGCTTTTGGGTCCATATGGCAGCCTTTCACGAAGTGCAGAATGTCTAGAGGCTGAGCCTTGGGATCAGCATTTAACCAGCTTCCTGGGTGATTCTTCTACACACTAAACCCTGAAAACTGTTTTGAGACATAGTAACCAGTACTAAGGAGTGTGATGTACAGAAAAGAGATTATTCACTTATCATACCAACTGATTTCAAGTAGATGGAAGCTTCAAAAGATTTAAAAACCTATTCATTTTTTTTGCCATAGAAGTTAAACACCCTCTCCCCACCTGTCCTACACTATCCATTTCCTTAGCAAACTTCTTGTTCAGGAGTAGCTCAGAAAACTACTAGGGGCAGTTTAATCTCTATCAAAATTAACTCTTAATGAAAGGGGCCTGAATGAATTTGATTTTATTATATTGAAGCTGTGATTACACCCTTTAAGGAAGAGCATCAAAACAAAGATATCACTGAATATAGTGATACCTATAGATATTGATCTATAGATATAGTGATATCTGTAGATAGGCAACCACCAGAAAACAAAAACAGTCCACTAAAGAAATTACCCTGTCCCTGCCTAAACAATGGTGTGAGTATAAATCAGGAGATAAATTATTATTATTATTATTTGAGATGGAGTCTCGCTTTGTCACCCAGGCTGGAGTGCAGTGGCACGATCTCGGCTCACTGCAACCTCTGCCTCCTGGGTTCAAGCAATTCTCCTGTGTCAGCCTCCTGAGTAGCTGAGACTACTGGTACGCACACCACCATGCCTGGCTAATAAGATGGCTTCTTTATGTTTGAGCAACCCTGCCCCAGAGGAACTGGAGCAGCCCTCAGCCTGCATCTGGAGAAGCATCCTAGAACTTTCTACTTAGCAGCTCAGTTATGTGTGCGGCTGCCTGGATTGAATAAAAACCCTGTTTCTTTCTTATTATTGTTGATTTCAACTAGCTAATGGGAGGTGGGAAGCTATTAGTTTGCTGTCAAATGATAGTGATAGGCTTTTGTTTACGGCTTATGCAATATACTGGAGGAAGTAGAATGTACGAGCAGAAGTTCTTTTAAAGTGAAGATTTAACACAATAGCAATAAGAATCTTCCAGGGAGAAGGACTTTTAGAGGTCATCTTGTCCAACAGCAAAATGCTACAATTCTCTATTTTTTGGTTTGAAGGTCTGAAGACAGCTATTAGGCTCTCCCAAAGTCTTACTTCATCCAGGATTAATATTCCCACTGCTGCTCTCAACCATTCTTCATAAGAAGTGGTTTTTACTCTCTCCTTTCCCCAAATACCCCATATACCTTCCTCTGGACTCAATAATTTATCAACGCCTTTCTAAGAGGGTGGAGCTCAGAACAGGACATACTATTCCACGTGTTTGCATCAGTGTAGAACACAGCATGACTTTTATTTCCACCAGTTGGATGGTGTACCTTAATTAACCCAGACAGAATGACATTAGCTTCTTTTGTCATTATCTGACACTGTTGGCTTGTCCTGACCCAGACATGATCTGAAACTGAAATGCCTTTGCAAAACTAGGACAGTAAGAGAAATCTGAGAGAAATCTGACATAGCTGACTCCATCTTGCTTCTAACCTCACAAGCTAACTGTCTTTGCTCATTCCTGGGCATACACCAAGATAGTTATGGGAGGAATTTAGTTGATAGTTTAACCTTAAAGCAAGGATGATAATAGCCTCTTCCCAAAACTATTCGCTCCTTGTTCAGGATGGAACTGCCTTTGTAAAACTAATGAAAGGTCACAGGATTAGAATTATGGGAGGGGCCTGAATTCCACTAAGACCTAGGCATAGTTAAATGATAACTAGTCATTGTTTACTGCTCAGGAGTCATGTAGGGATAGTCACAATATTTGTAACTTCTCTAATTGCTCCCACAGATAACATCACTATTGTAAAATCTAAGATTGGTGTTTGAGACATTTTTCAGACTTTTCCAATTTGTTCACTGAGGGAGTCCACCTGGACCTGTGACTCGTATTGAGGAACTAATTCAACCAGTCCTGTGAACCCCCGCCCAGGAACTGACTCAATGCAAGAAGACAGCTTTGACCCCCCATTATGATTTCATCCTTAACTCAACAAATCAGCATTCCCCATTCCCTAAACCCTTGCCCACCAAATTATTATTGAAGATAGCCTCCAAGCTTTTGGGGAGGCTGACTTGAGTAATAAACTCCCATTCTTTCACTTGGTGAACCATATGATTATTAAACACTTTCTCTACTGCAATACCACTGTCTCAGTGAATTGGATTCATCTGAACCATATGATTATTAAACACTTTCTCTACTGCAATATCACTGTCTCAGTGAATTGGCTTTATCTGTACAGTGGGCAAGAACTGCAGGCAATTACACTGTCAGGTGATTACAAAACCAAGGGTTTCCTGTAAGCACTACAGACAAGCCACAGGTCCAACCTACACTGGACATTTAAATAGGTAATGCATATACCTATTAAATGCAATCACCTATAAAAGGAATGCCTGTTAAATCTCCCCTTGCTGGCTTAGGCTGATCATTTCAACCTGTCAATATGTTTGTAAATCTCAATAGGGCCATCCACTGTATTAGCTATTAGTTTTGCTTGATTTCATCTAAGCATTTGATTTTTAAAATGCATCCTCTTTCTTGAAGGCACTTTTACAACTTTCTTATTGCAGTCTCTGTAGTTACGAAGTTGTATAGAAAAGCAAAATTCACCCTAACATAAAATTATTCCCTAATGAATCAGCTATAATGCAATATAAAAGTATTTCCAATTCAAATATCTTTCCCTTTTAAACACTGGCATCTACGTCCATCCTTTGATTCAAATCCTTGTCCGTCTTCTTTTGCTGTGTGCAAATACATGGCAATTTGTTACAAAGCAAATGGGAAATCTTAAAAAGACAAAACCAAATCAGTAATCTATGGCAGTGATGTTAGAGAACAACTCAAATCATACAAAAAAACCACTGACCAACTAGAAACAGCAGATTTAGGAGAATTAACAACTAAAGAAGAGAAATTCAACAAGGATAATAACTTCAAAGAGGGTTTAAAAGAGAATGACTTGAATATTAAAGGATTTAGAGGAGACTGGAAAAATTGACAAAGTACTTGAATATTTATGTAAAAATCATTTTCTTTAGGACCATGGAGTAAAAGTCAAGCACAAAGTGACAGACAGTATATTGCACTATTATAGTCTGGTCATAAAATTATATCCCCAAGCTACTTATCTCACTTTAAAAATATTAACCTTATTAAAGTATAATTTGCATACAATAAAATGCACCCATTTTAAGTTGTAAGTATCCATGTGTTTTGATAAATTTTTATTACCATGAAACTATTATCATATCAACTGAAGAGTGACAAGGTTCATAAATTTAGAAAGGAGAGCTTTCTCATAAACAGTTGAAGCCTAAAGGGCGGCCACTCGGACAAGCTGAGAAGCATAGCCTCTGGCCAGGAAGCTGGAAGCAAGCACTTCAAGGGTCAGAAGACTAAGACAGGGGTTTATGCTGGATGGGGTGGCCAAATATACATATTCAATAAGCTATAGGAGCAGTCATGAATATTTGCAGAAGGAGAAACATGCACATGTACAATTGAGCTTCATGCTCCTTTGTGGGTCCCATGTTAGGCAAAGGGTGGCATTAGCATAATCTGACGGTGGAGTTTTTGGTTCTCTGACATCAAAAGGTGAAGCAGAGGATACAAAAACCCTCATGCACATCATTCATAGACTGGCCAGAACCACTCCGTGGTCAGTGGTTTTTTAGCAGGAAGGAATGCTGGTTGGTTGTTTTGTCAAAACCACAAAAGACAGGAGCAGTCATGAGGCTGTGAAATCACTGATGAAGTCTTTTGAAAGGGCTGGTTTCTGGCAAGCCCTTAGGCAAAAGAGCCTAATGACGGTTAGCAAAGGAGAGGATATAAGGAGGCTTGTCCGACCATCCCATCTTAGCTGAAAATTCAGCTTCCAAGCTTCTTCTGGGGTCCTCTTGGCCAAGAGGAGGTCTGTTCAATCATTCAGGGGAGCTTCAAATTTTATTTCTATTTCTCAGCCACAATCAAGATATAGAATATTTCCATCACCCCCAAAATTTACTTAATTCACTTTTTATTAATTCTAATAATTCATCATTGCATTTGTAAACTATATTTTGAAAATGCTTTTCACCATTTTTAGCTTCATTTTTCAAAAGTTCCAATCAAATGTTTTTTCCACTCTTATGATATTAAAAATATGAATAGACTTTATTTTTCAGAGCAGTTTTAGGTTTACAGAAAAAATGAGCAGAAACTAGAGGGAGTTCTCATATACTCCCTCCTCCCCATTATTAATATCTTGCATTGATGTACATTTGTTACGATTGATGAACTAGTCATGACTTTTTATTATTAACTAAAGCCCGTAGTTTAAATTAGAGCTCACTCTTTGTGTTGTAGTTTTGGATTTGTAGGGTTTTGGGTTTGTTTTTGTTTTAAATAAATGCAATAATGTCATGTATCTACCATTACAGTATCATACAGAATTATTTCACTGCTCTAAGTGTTTTAATCCCCCAAGCTCCACTGATTCATCCCTCCATCCCCAACCCTTCCAGGGTTCAAATCATCACTGATTTTTATTGTCTCTATAATTTTGCCTTTTCCAGAATGTTACATAGCTGGAATCAAACAGTCTATAGCCTTTTCGGACTGGCTTCTTTCACTTAGTAATATGCATTTAAGGTTGTTCAATGTCTTCCAAGGGACATCTTGGTTCTTCCAATTTTTGGCAATTAAGAATAAAGCTGCTATAAACATCTGTGTGCAGGTTTTTGTGTGGATATAAGTTTTCAGCTCATTTGGGTAAACACCAAAAAGCACAATTGCTGGATCTTTTATACAGGTATGTTTAGTTCTGTAAGAAAACACCAAGCTGTTTTCTAAAGTGGCTGTGCTATTTTGCATTTCCCCCAGCAATGAATAAGAAGAGTTCCTGTTGCTCCACATTCTCAGCAATATTTGGTGTTGTCAGTGTTCTAGATCTTGGCTATTTTAATAGGTGTGTAGTGGTATCTCATTGTTGTTTTAAACTGCAATTCTCTGATGACATGACATTATCTTTTCATAGAGTAATTTGCTATCTGTATATCATCTTTGGTGAGGTATCTTTTTTGATCTTTTGCCTACTTTTGAATTGGGTTTTCATGTACTTTAGTTTTAAGGGTTCTTTGTACATTTTAGATATCAGTCTTTCATCAGATGTTTTGTAAATATTTTCTCCCAGTCGGTGGCTTATCTTTTGATGTTCTTAACAATGTCTTTCACAGAGCAGACATTTGTAATTATAATGACATTTAAAAATAAATTATGCAAAACAAATTATCTTGTAATAACAAAGACCTTGGTCATATCTGTACATCTTAGTTACTAACAAAAGTACTAAATAAGTCAGGATCAGTGGTGAACATCTGGATGTCTCCCTCCAGATTGGCAATGATGAACTAAAACATGTTAACAAAGATTTCTCAGCTGATTTGGCATATTTTTATAAAGAAATTATGCTTGCTTCTAGTAACACCTTTGTTTATTAAGTGCTTACAAACTGGTTAATAAATAATTTATTCGTGAATTTTACAATGAGTGAGTGGTATGCCTGTTTGGTTAAGAACATTTTTTCTCACCATTTAGAAAACTGAGAAATGATCTTCCAAAATCATTCCTTTTCTTTATAGTATCTTTTATAATCCTGTTTGCAAGCCGTTTTATTACCCTGGGATAGAATTAACTTGGGCCTAAAGACTTGAAGATTTTTTAAAGTGACTAAGTGTATTTATATCTTGTCTCCTTTCTTAGATTTTACCCCCTTCTTCATAAAGTTTGTGCTTCATTGTCCTTACCCTATTTAAAGATTATTATTCTTGGATGGGAGAAGATGGTGACATTTCTCTCCGATGGTTTGACCAAAAAAGTAAAACCCACATCTGCACCATTGGTGATCTCTGGAAAGAAGAGGCCCAATGCCTGGCGGGAGCCTTCTTGGTTGACTTGTTAGGTCTGGTGTAACTGGTTGAGGCTGAAATGAGTTCCAGATGGGTTGGGTTTTGAGCGTAGAGAAGAGTGTGAACACTACTAAGGATATAGAAAGCCAGTGCATAGGGAAGTTTTGAAGAAGCCAAAGGCATAAAAAAATGAACCAGCCCACAGGGACACAGACAAGCCAAATATGGTACTCTTAGATCATTAAGCCAAAGGAAAACCAAGGCCAGTCTTCATGGAAGTCAATGAATCCAGATAGTCACAAGCAAGAGAATAATTTTTCCCACATGGGAGGGCAGCCTTTGCCTAGTTTTGGACATGGATGAAGTTCAGAGTACCAAGTATAAGCAGGACTTAAAGGATCCCCATGTGAGAAGCAGTAGGATCATAATAGGGAAGTGGTTCTCCTTTCTCTCTGTCACCAGCTAGCATCCTGCCATCTCACCTTACCCCCGCAGTGACATTGACCTTCCTTGTTATATTCTCCCTCACAATGACTGAAAAAAATTGTCCTTGCCCTTGACATCGTTCAAGGCTTAGTTCATCTGAAGGCTGCTCTTGAGCTTATTTGGCATTCAGCCTTGGGTATGTGCCTCTCTGTCCATTTTCTATACATGCTTTTAAAAACTGAGCTCATCAGAGAACACCCTGGGTGGTCATACTGATGCTCTTGGTTCTTATTTTTTTGGAACTGCCCCCACTCTTTTTAGTTGTTGCTTTTTTTTAAATTATGTACCTCTTTTTGACAACATAATGCATTTAACCATTTGCCTTCTTCCCATCCTACTAACAGGAAACCACTGTTTTTAGTTTTCTTGTTTATCCTTCTAGAGGTTTTAAATGAATATTCAAGCAATACAAATATCTATTCTCCCTTTTATTTTTTTTAAATTCAAATGGTTGCTTTTTCACTGAACAATATTTCTTAGAGATCTTTCCTTATTGCATAAACACTAGCCCTTTTATTTACAGGTGAACAGCATTCTGTTTTTTTTTTTGAGATGAAGTTTTTTTGCTCTTGTTGCCCAGGCTGGAGTGCAGCGGCGCCATTTTGGCTCACTGCAACCACTGCCTTCTGGGTTCAAGTGATCCTCCTGCCTCAGCCTCCTGAGTAGCTGGGATTACAGGTGTGCCCCACTATGCCCAGTTAATTTTTGTATTTTTAGTAGAGACGGGGTTTCATCATGTTGGCCAGGCTGGTCTCGAACTCCTGACCTCAGGTGATCCATCTGCCTTGGCCTCCCAAAGTGCTGGGATTACAGGTGTGAGCCACTGCACCTGGCCAGCTGAACAGCATTCTACCAAAGGTTGTATACCACAATCTCTTTAGCCAGTTCCTGATTGTTGAATATTTTAGGTTGTTTCTAATCTTTAGCTAATTACAAACAATGCTGCAATGATATCATGTTCAAACTTTATCGTCCATGCTTGCTTGTACATCCTCTAATGTAAATTCCTAGGAGTAAAGCTACGAGCTCAAAGCAGATATGCCTTTGTGATTTTGATGGGTACTGTTATAAAAATTACTCCACATAAGGCTTATCAGTGTCATGAGTACTGCCTTGGCAATGTATTAAATACTTGTTTTCTCTCAGCTTTGCTAACATGGCATATTATCAAGTCTCCTTTTTTAAATTTATTTGTTAATTTGACAGGTAAAAATATGTTTTAATTCACATTTTTCTTGTAAGAGTGAAAGTAAGCATCTTTTTATATGTATTTGAGTCATTTCAATGTCCTTTCCTATGTAGTATCTGTTTATATCCTTTGTACATTTCTCTATTGAGTTGTTGATTGTTAACAGAGATTAGCCCTTTGTTTATCATATGAGTTACACATATTTTTTCCAGTTTGCTAATTTGGATTTTCACTTTGCTGATGGTGATTTCATTATTATTTTTTATTTTTATTCTTTGCCAAGCAGTAGTCTTTAAGCATTTTTTAAAAACATAGTTTAGGGCCAAGCATGGTAGCTCACGCCTATAATCCCAACACTTTGGAAGGCTGAGGTGGGCGGGTCACTCGAGGCCAGGAGTTTGAGACCAGCCTGACCAACACGGTGAAACACCGTCTCTACTAAAAATACAAAAATTAGCCAGGCGTAGTGGTGTGGGCCTATAATCCCAAGTACTTTGGAGGCTGAGGCAGGAGAATCACTTGAATCCAGGAGGCAGAGGTTTCAGTGAGCCGAGATCATGCCATTGCACTCCAGCTTGGGTGACAGAGAGACTCTGTCTCAAAAAAAAAAAAAAAAAGTAGTTTAATTTATAATCAGTCTTTTCTTTGATAACTTCTAAACTTTGTAACACAGTGAGACAAGTCATAAAATAAGCGCTCCATGTCTTTATCTAGTATTCATAAGATTTCAGGTTTTACATCTAAATTCCATTTGGAATTTATCTAGGCTTACAGTAGGAGGTACGATCAAATTAATTTTTTTCTAGGTGGTTTCTTAGTTGCCCCAGTATTACTAAGTAACGTATCTTTCCTTCACTTATACAAGATTAATTTATTATGTACTAAAGTTCTTTCTGTATTTAGGTCTATTTCAGGACATTTGTCTGAACATGTACCAGTACCACATTGCTTTAATTACTGAGGCTTCAGAGTATATATTTAACCTGTAGAACAGCTAGTTCTCCCTATTGCTCTTCTTTTCCAGAGTATTCTTGTCCATTTCCTAAAACAAACATTTGGACATTTTAATTGGGATAACACTCAGTTTATAAATTAACATAGGAAGGATGGACATTTTTATGTTGTTGATTCTTGAGAGAGTTTTAAAGCTTTCTTTATGCAGTTCTATAAATTTTTATTATTTACTACCAGGGATTTAAAAGTGTGTGTGTGGGTGTTTTTTTTTTTGTTTTGTTTTGTTTTTTTTTTTGGTTTAGTTTGAAAATAGGCTCTTTTCTTCTATACATATAGTTTCTACCTGGCTGTTGTTCCCATCATTATCCTATTGGGCGAAAGGGTCAAACTCAAATGATCTCCTAATTGAAAATCATACATCCACTCACCATGCACTTTCCTTTCATAAACTTCAGGATGCCATGGTTACTTTCTCTTTTGTCCCTGTAACCTTCACTCACTAAGCAGTTTTTCCTTGTTGGTCAAACCAGTCCTTGCTATTTCCTTTACCTCTTGAGCAATGAAATCATCCTAAAGGAGGTCAGAGATTTATTACAGGACCAGAGTCTAGTTTAATGAGGCATCCAGCATTGGTCAAGATGTCGAAATACCCCATTACTCTTAGGTGTTCCTTTCAGACTTTGTTGGCATTGTCATCTGTTCCAAGCAGGAGGCACCTCAAGCCTTCATTTGCTAGGGGATTGCTATGGTTTCATTTGTTCGGTCCCTCCAAATCTCAGGTTGAAATCTGATCCCCAGTGTTGGAGGTGGGGCCTAATGGGAGGTGTTTGTATCACAGGGGCAAATCCCTCATGAATGGCTTGGTGCAGTCTTTGCAGTAATGAGTTAGTTCTCACTCTATTAGTTCCTGTGACAGCCAGTTGTTAAAAAGAGTGTGGTACCCCCTCCTCTCTCTTTTTGCTTCTTCTCTTGTCATATAATCTCTGCTTCACCTTCCATCATGAGTGGAAGCAGTCTGAGGTTCTGACTAGATGCAAATGCTGGCACCATGCTTCTTGTACATCCTGCAGAATGATGAATCAAAGGAACTTCTTTTCTTTGTAAGTGACCCAGCCTCAGGTATTCCTTTATAGCAACACAAACAGGTGAAGACAGGGGCCATTGCCCCACTCCATTTAGCCTCCTCTTTGCCTTTGCTTCGTCCTAAACAAATTACTGTTTTCTAACTATCATAGTCACCAATGTCCACATATTGTATCTCTTTTTAGCTCACAGTTCCATCTATCTCTTATTTTATTTTGAATATTTAGTATCTTCAAAAATGTGCTTCTTAGAATGCTGGCACAGGTGTTATATTCAGTGGAAAAGAAGGTCTATTACAGGGCCTATAATTTCCTTCTCCTCCCATATATATTTCTAGCTTTTTTCCTAGTTTGGTAAAATATGCTGGGAGACACAGCATACTGTATACTCCCTCGGAGGGTTCCGGTACATATTAGCACTTTAAAGAGTAAGGAGTTCTGCAGTCAAAAACTATACATTCCACAAACTGCTTTGACCACAGAAGCTTAATTAACATGCTGCATTACTAACACTGTGTGGAACACACTTTGGGGGATGCCGCCTCAGGGCTAGAAGCACAGAGGTCTGAGTTATTATGCCCCAGACACCTGTGCTGTCAATCATCCACTTGGGCTAAAGTGTCAAGTTCACCCTTGAACGATAATGGTAAGAGACCATTTGAATTCAAATTGGCTTATTTACCCTTAGGATGACTACATAATTTTGGGGACCCAATTTTACTTGCAACAGAATAAAAATGCAGGGCCCTGACCAGGGGTGGGGCAGCCAATCTCACCTTCCTACAGGACCCCTGCCCCAACCCACAGCAGACCAGTGACCACCCCTCTCCTCCAGATGTACGTGGTACTTGGATGAAGGTGGGCAAGAAACCTTCACTGACTTGCCCACCAAATGTGCCACAAGAAGTGGCATAAGGAATCTGTTCAGACCCATGGGATAAGGGGGAGCTTCCTCTCCTGCCTGAGGGTTCACACACAGCCCGGCCTCCTTCAGGCAAGGCCATGAAGAATTCCTCTTTCTCACTAGGGAGGATGGAAGCTTCCGTATGGGATAGAGGAAAAATCTGTGAAAGAAGCCAGATATGTGTAAAGGGGTAGACAGAAATTGAGCAGAAGAATATGACAGTATACACACCTGGAGCTGGTGATAAGGATGAGATCATCCATGCAAGGTGAGCGTCCTACTGAGTGGGTAGGATACAATTTCCTCGCTCCTAGCCCCAGCCCTGCCACTCCCAGGAGGATACTGTGTTTTCCATTTACGATTAGTTGGTGAATCCCTGCAGAGATTCAGGAAATCCTGACTTACTCGCTGGCCAGCGGGTTGCTTCCTGGGGTGCATTCCCTAAGGTTCACTCAGAGCACCTGCAAAATCTACCCCCTCTGGATTTGCTGTACAAGTAAGGGATTCCAACAGAAGAAACCTAGAGGATCCCTCACACATATCTGAAGGTTTTCCTGGTGGCTGTGCAGGTGAGGTTTTCACCTGGCTTTCACTCTGAGTAGGGGTCCATGACTCTGGAAGGGCAGGGAGTGTGGGAAGACACCTTGGTCACCTAAGTGGCAACAAGGAACAGAGCTTGATTTCTGTGTGGTGACATGGTGCTTCTGGCAGGAACAGATTTGTATCTTGGGGCTTAGCCTCTGATCAAGAGGATCTGAAATAAGCCTGGGAAAAATATGAGTGCTTTTTGAATATAGCCAGAACAGCTCTTCTTGAATCTCTTTTCCATATGGCATTTCTTTATGTGATGTTTTTCAATTAGAAGGAAGTGTTCCTCTGCTAAATA
Source organism: Pongo abelii (assembly GCF_028885655.2). NCBI lineage: Eukaryota > Metazoa > Chordata > Mammalia > Primates > Hominidae > Pongo > Pongo abelii. The sequence continues at coordinate 15,027,972 of NC_071985.2, forward strand.
CCCCTGAAACCAAAAATGAACCAGCTAACCAACCCACCAAACAATGGACCAGCCAACTGACCCATCAAACAATGGACCAGCCAACCAACGCACTGAACAATGGACCAGCCAACCGACCCACAGAACAACTGACCAGACAACCAGCCCCCCAAACAATGGACGAGCCAACCAACCTACTGAATAATAGACCAGCCATTCAACCCACCAAACAATGGACCAGCCAATCAACCCACTGAACAATGGACCAGTCAACCAACCCACTGAACAACGGACCAGCCAACCAACCTACTGAACGATGGACCAGCCAAGCAATCCACCAAGGAATGGAGCAACCAACCAACCCACCAAACAATGGACCAACCAGCCAACCCACCAAACAATGGACCAGCCAACCAACCCACCTAACAATGGACCAGCCAACCAACCCACCAAACGAACAATGGAACAGCCAACCAAACTATCAAACAATGGACCAGCCAATCAACTGACCAACCCAACAATCAAATGACAAAGTTTAAAACCATTGCTCTATTATACACATATGCACACACAGACACATGCATACATGCACCCACACATTCACATAATTCCACTACTCCCTGCCACACAGAGTTTCTCTTCCTCTTTTTTTTGTTTCAAGCACCTAGCACCCAGCCTTCCCATACAACTTGGCCTTGGAACTATTTAAGACACCATTGCTGGTGCTCAAGTTCCCACCTGTTTGGTTTCACACCTTGGTTCCAGGTTTCCAGCCCCATGAACTGGTAACTGGGTCTTGAACTTGGCTGTGGTTTCTGCTATTTTGAGACCATCACACCCTGCAGAGTCTGCCACCTCCTCTATGCTGTACCTGACTCCTAGGACAGCACCATGGTCTGGCCTTACCCCCACTGACACCATCTGACTTGAACACATACAGCAGCTGACAGGGCCTCCCAATTCTCAGAGCACTCAACCTACAGAGCCACAATAGCACTCTGCTCTGCTGTTCTCACCACTTCTGGGAGTGATTTCTTATTCATGCCTTAACTCAGCATATGGCTGTTTCTGTTTTACGTGTGGTTTTTATTAACGCTAGGTCCCCTGGCAGTTCAGTGCATAAAAGGACATGACTTGGGTTATACATGACTGTGTTGTCAGTGGCCTGCATTACTGTACTTCTTGGGCACTATTTGCATAAAAATACTTCACCTGTTCAGAAGGGGAAAACATCAGTATGGAAAAAGGAATCCAGAAGATTCGTGGACAGAAAACACATTGTGTGTTTGCTCTTATCATTTGGCAGCTCGAGTAGTTTTCCACTCTCTGAATAATTTATTATCACTTTTATTAGTCCTCTCTATCCAGGTTGATATTATTTTCTGCTTTACTGATACAGGCCCTGCTTCTCAGAGAAAGGAGACAGCAGACGCTGCAGCTGAAGTCTGGGGGAACCTGGGTAGGTCCCAGGGTGTCTAGAAGGGCTTGAAGCTAGACCAGCTGCACCCAAAAGCTTGGGGGTAAATCAGGGTCCTGATTGCTCTCTGGGGTCAGGTTAGAGAAAGTGAACCACTGCTTCCCTGGTAGAATTCTCCATCTGGGCCACTCCTCCTGCCTCCTAAACCCCAAGCCTCTGCCACTGGCAGCCTTTCCTAGCCCAGTAACACATCTTCCTAACAGAAGCCAGTGTACTACTCTCTCTAAACACCACTTTTGCTTCAGATGCTGTGGAAGATCATATTTTCCAAAGGTGGTAGCAGCAATACCTCCCATTCCATGTACTCTTCCCCGAGATGATCTTGCCACCCTCCAGTCAAGAGGCAAAGTTGATGTCCCCCTCCCCCTTGAAACTGGGCAGGCTCGTAACTGCCTTGACATAAACTATGGTGGAAGTGACATTATGTGACTTCGAGGCTAGGTCCTAAAAGGAATGGAGTTTCTGCTGTGTCCACTGAGGCCTCCGGGGCTCTGAGCTGCAACCATGAATGCAGTGTGATTACCACGGACCACCCTTCCTGTGAGGAAGCCCAGGCCATAAGAGGCCATGTGTATACCCTCAGGTTGACAGCTCCAGCTTAGGTGGCCCATGACAACCAGCATCAACCTCCACACATTGGAGGAAGACAATAGATGTGTCTAGTCCCCAGCTGTTGAGTTGCCCCCTCCAGCACACACTCTAAACATCATGGAGCAGGGGAAAAGCCATCCCTTGATGCCAACAAAGGAGTTGTTAATGCCATTAAAGTTCAGAGTAGTTTGTTAAAGACTAATAGTAACTGAAACAGATGTAGGTTCTCAAATCCCATAGCAGGAAGCAATCCCATTGCTGCATATTTATCCAAAGGAACATAAATCAGTATCTCAAAGGGATACCTGCACTCACATGTTTATCACAGCACTATTCACAACAGCCAAGATATGGAATCAACTTACGTGTCCATCAATGGACAAATGGATAAAGAAAATGTGGCATATATACACAATGGAATACCATTCCGCTGTAAAAAGGAATGAAATCACGTCATTTGTAGCAACATGGATGGAACCAGAGGTCATTCTGTTAATTGAAATAATCCAGGCACAGAAAGAGAAATACTGCATGTTCTCACTCATGCAGGAGCTAAAAATACTTGATCTCAAGGACATAGAGAACAGAATGATAGGACCAGAGACTGGGAAAGGTAGGTGGTGGTAGAGGGCAGGAGTGAAGAGAAGTTGGTTAATGGGGACAAACATACAGTTAGATAGACGAAAAAAGTACTAAGAAAAAAGACTAGGGTGACTATGCTTAGCAAACAATATTTTGTATATTCAAAGTAATGAGAAGAGAGGACATGAAACGATATCAATGCATAAAAATGACAAATACTCAAAGTGATGGAAACCCCGAATACTGACTTGATCATTACGTAGTCTATGCATGTAAAAAACACATTTACACATAATATATATTTTATATCGATAAAAAAGTTAGCAGGACTTTAAAGACCCTAAATGCACAAATCCTCTAAATTCTTCTCTTCCAGGACTCAGTGAGTTTTAGGAACTTGTGAAATTCTAGCCAGTATAAATGTGGAATTGAAACTTCCTGAAGATGGGTTTTTACTCAGTTCAATCAGATGGCATAATGGAACTTCCCTTGTGCTAGTCTACTAATTTCAGACCTGACTAATTTCCAAAAAAAAAAAAAAAAAAAGTCTGATAATCAAGCACTTCTTTTTCTAAAACTTACTTTGTCATTCAAGGGCTCTTTCTGAATAGGATTAGTTTATCATTCTGGATGATAGAGGAACAGCTTATTATAAGGACAGAGGGAAATGATTCCTGCATTGCTCTTTGGAGATTGCCTGCCAAGAGCTGATCTTAGCAAGTCTACTCTGACTGTGAACATGATATTGATATTACCACCATTGCTCATGGATAATTTCTTCCTTCCCCTGACCCCTTTCTACCAGCACCCCACCAGGCACTGTGCAAGGTGCTGGGGATATGCAGGTGAGCAAGACAGACATGATCCCTGTCCTTGTGGTGTTCAAAGATTGACATTTTCTGTCCAGATACTCTTTAAACATTTTTATTATATTCAGAATAAAAATAAAGCCACATGGAAGCTTTTGGCCAATAAGGATATCTAAGTATGCATGGTGGAGGATGTAGGCTCTCAGACTGACTCCAACTCTGAGCTTGTGGGGAGAGACGGAGATCATACTAATCAACGTCATGCTAGCTGTTACGCCAAACTCTTCAGTTCAGAGGCTTGGCACACAGAAGTTTAGTTTTGATTCATGTTATTGGTTGACAGGTGTCATTTCACCCGTTGGTGATCCTTCTCCCACCTTGCAGCTATGCCATCCCTTGAAGCTTGGGGATTCTGTGATGTGGCCAGTGGAACGGGGAAGTGGAGGAAAATGCCCATCTGCTTCTTATCTGTCTTGCTTGACTCCTAGCCATTTGGAGGGAAGTCACTTAGCCCAAGTTAGATGCCAGGGGAGGCTGGCAGATGTAGTAGTTTTTGGCTGCACAGCCCTCCCTGCAGCAACCCTGCACTGTAGCAGGAGGAGCATGGATCTTGGCTTCAGAGGTACCCATCTCTGTCTCAGAATGATGTGGCTTTGCAAAGTCAAACGGGACACCAGTGGCTTGCTTAGGACTCCTGAGAGCTGAGGGCTTGGCCAGGAAACCTAGAAGGTGCCAACCTTCCTCTTTAGAGAAGATCTATTACACCTCCTACATCCTCTAAAAGGATTCTGCAAAATGCACGTTTACATGTGTCCCTCAATCTACTTTGTGAATTCCCTCCACTTGCTACGTGGGAGAAAACATCTTTACCAAGAGACAAAGGCACTTTCTAAGTTGGGCATAAATACACCAACTTTCATCCAACTTTAATAACAGTTGGTTATCTAATAATAAAGTGTTATTGGGGATACGCAGGTAAGCATACCCCCAGTAACACTTTATTATTTTTTTTTCTGAGGCGGAGTCTCACTCTGTCGCCCGGGCTAGAGTGCAGTGGTGCGATCTCTGCAATCTCTGTCTCCAGGTTCAAGCGATTCTCATGCCTCAACCTCTCGAGTAGCTGGAATTACAGGTGTGCGCCACCATGCCCAGCTAATTTTTTTGTATTGTTAGTAGAGACAGGTTTCACCATGTTGGACAGGCTGGTCTTGAACTCCTGACCTCAAATGATCTGCCTGCCTTGGTCTCTCAAAGTGCTGGGATTACAGGCACGAGCTACCACACCTGGCCAAAACAAAACACTTTTAACCAATAAGCATTTGGAAGACCCATTCCCCCCACTCCCCAACTAATTCATAGCAAAATACTGACAAGCCGGTCTCCATTCTGTTGGCGGAACACTTAGTCTTTCTTTGACAAAGTTCTCCTCTGTTTTTCCCTCGGAGAAACATGTAGCAAAATAATGCTATCTAGTGTTTCTAATGATGTGTTCCTGCAACAAGGGAGCTTTAATATCCAGTGCTTTTAATTTATTTTGTTATAAATTAATAATGTATATATGATTGAGAGTAACTCATTAAATGTAAGTGTCATAAAATACGGCACTTAGGTAAGAAAAGCGTGAAACGCTTCTGATGCACTCGTGAATGTTACATTAAGTACATAAATCATCTTTGTTTTCTCTCTGCTCAACAAAGAATCCAGCCTAGGAGGTGAATGTAATTAGTATAGTTGTATTTTAAATGATCCAGGAAACATATGAATAGAACTTGCCCAAATATCAGAAAAGGGAAATTACTCTGTCCAATTGGATTTTTTGTCTTTTTTTAATGAACTCAGCTAGACAGTATGAGGCGTGGCCACAAAAACCAATATGCACTTTAAATAATTAAGAGCTTTCCAAGAACAAGTTCACCAGCTGAAAGACACAGTGAACCCACTCACAGCCGGAACTTCTCTTTGAACGGGATGACCCAGGCTGGAAAACGCATCAGAGGAAGTTTCCTAGGGACCCTCCTTGTGGAGCCCCCTTCTCTTTTAGGACCAGACCTAGAGCAGGTTGGGAAGTGGGTGGAGGGCAGGCCTGGCCCAAGATGGGATAGGCATGTGGCCCCATCTGTTCTGGCTCATGCTTGAAGTAGACACAGCTGCATTCTGGTGAAGTGGAGGCTGACTCTACGGAGCACTTAGCACAGACACTGGCTATCCAAAAGCATATGATTTGATTTTGGTTTAAAAATCCAGCATAGCAATTTCCCGCGATTCCTGTTCCCACTGGCTCCTGGTTCACTAGCCAAGGAAAGCTTATCTGGAATGTGATATCACAAAATAATATGGGAGAGAATGCGAGTGCCAAAAAGCCTTTATCCTGTGGCTCAGTTAGAAATGGATTATTACCCAAAGAAATATGGCATGTGCAGAAAGGCCATCAAGGAAGACTGGATGATGAACAACAATAATAACCACCACTCAGGTAATCATTGACCAGCAGCAGGGGTAGCAGTGACCACTGTTACTGCAGCACTGACCCAGGGCCATGTTCCAGGCGAGCTGACTTGCACCCCAAACCTTGAAGCCCACCGTGTAAACAGGCATTATTGGCTCCATTTTTTTTTTTTTTTTTTGAGACAGAGTGTCATTTTGTTGCCCAGGCTGGAGTGCAATGGTACAATCTCAGCTCACTGCAACCTCCACCTTCCAGATTCAAGCAATTCTCCTGCCTCAGCCTCCCAAGTAGCTGGGATTACAGGCATGCGCTACCATGCCCAGCTAATTTTGTATTTTTAGTAGAAATGGGGTTTTGCCATGTTGGTCAGGCTGGTCTTGAACTCCTGACTTCAGGTGATCCACCTGCCTCTGCCTCCCAAAGTGCTGGGATTACAGAAGTGAGCCACCGCGGCTGTCCTGGATCCATTTTTAAATATGAGAAAATGGAAGCTGCAGGAGTCCTTACAAGTAACTTACCCAAAGTCATGTGGGGTGTAAACAGTGGATCTGAGAACTGGAACAAGCCTGAGTCAAAGCTCAGGTCCCTTCCCTCCACACGTGGTCTCATTCCTTTCTATATCCCTGGAGCCTCCTGTGCGTACAACACTTGTAGGTACTCCTGTGCCGCACGTGGCAGGAAAGTGGGCTAGTTATTTGGGAAGGCCGTATAATGTCTGTTTCTATGAAGGGCAGGGTGGTCGTTCCAATTTAGCTAGGATTTGTGTACAATAAAGGCAAAAGGGGTGCCAGTGGAAAAGAAAAGAAAGAAAAGAAACACATCTGCTTTAGCTTCTGCATGGCACTAGCATGTTTTCTCCTTTTTGCTTTTAAGCTTTTGAAAAATAAAAAGCATCAAGAGCTTGACAGGACATTGCTTTCTAGACAAATGGATCACCTCACATTTCCATCTGGCTTTCAGCTCATATCCTGGAAGGTCATGACAATGATAAGTTCCACATCAGTTCTCTGCCCCTCCTGTTAGGACTTGTCTCAAATCTCATCTCTGCCAAGAAAGGCTCCTTTCTCCTGCAACAGCCTAAAATAATGACAGGGCACAATGCTGTCCTTCTTGCTGTGGGTTCCAAATCAGCTACCTGGTTAATCTGAACTGAATCTTCATAAGGAAGAAGACTCAGTTACCTGGGGTTCTACTATGTTATCATCATCATCATTATTATTTTATGACCTCATCATCATCATCATCATCATCATTTTAGGACCTCTTCCTTGTCATTACCTTTTCTTTTTTTTTTTCAGACAGGGTCTCACTCTGTCACCCAGGCTGGAGTGCAGTGGCATGATCTTGGCTCACTGCAACCTCTGCCTCTTGGATTCAAGTGATTCTCCTACTTTAGCCTCACAAGTAGCTGGGACTACAGGCACATGTCACCATGTCCAGCTAATTTTTGTATTTTCTGTAGAGACAGGGTTTTGTCATGTCTTGAACTGGTCTTGAACTCCTGGGCTCAAGTGATCCAACTGACTCAGCCCCCCAAAATGCTGGGACTACAGGCATGTGCCACCACGTCCAGCTAATTTTTGTGGGAGACGGGATTTCATCATGTTGGCCAGGCTGGTCTCGAACTCCTGGGCTCAAGTGATCTGCCTGACTCAGCCTCCCAAAATGCTGGGATTACAGGCATGAGCCACCAAGCCCAGCCCTCCCCCTCATCATTTTATGACCTCATAATCATTATCATTATCATCATCAACATCATTTTATGACATCATCATCGTCACTTTATGATTTAGAGAGAGCAGTAGGCGTGGTTTGAATGAGTTTTGGTAGCCACATCAAGAGTCAACCAAAGATGGTTAGGAAATCCCTGGACCAAGAACAGTTTGGAACTTTATACACACTGTCATGTTTAATTTTGTTCATTTCAAACACGATCTACACAGGAGCTGTGGGAGCCCACAGGAGGGGCACTCAATCCCACAGTAACCTTTGGAAGTGGGAATTAAAGTATCCATTTTTCTCAGGTAAGAGCTGAGACTAAGAGCTTTCAGTTGACTTACCTATGACCATGTTGCCAAATAAAGGAAGAGCTGAGTTTCCTGCCCAAACAATCTAATGGCAAGCATATGTTATTATCATCTATCACAATGTTCCAGCATGAGCTAGTAGCACTCCTACCTCTGTTGCTCCAACCTGCCCAGGCACTTTTTCCAGGTTCCTTCCTATAAGGAGAGATAGTGCTGACCCACTTCTTTTCTGCTAGTATTTCTGGAGAGGTCTGAGGCTGCAGAGCACAGGGCTCTCTTGCCCTTTCTCTGAGCATCTCTGGACTCATTGATAATATCAATGAGTTGGATCAGAGAATCCTCAAAGTCCTTTTTTGATTTTTCTAGGTCTCTGTGCAGATGATCTTTTGCTAAATGTGGTGAGATTTTAAAGTTTCAATGTGCCTATCGGCTGGCTCACTAGTCTTGACTCAATGATGAAAAATCACATGGAAAATAAGAAATGGCTCCACATTTCTTACATTGGGATAGAATGGGGTGGTGCCTGAGCATACTGGTTACATCCTGCAAATCCGTACACACTTGTGACTTTTGTATGCCACCTACATTGGCCCTCCTCCTCATCTGACCCGCACAAAGATTAACTGATCCTCAAAATCCACCAGTTGAAGGATGCCCCTCTGGGAGACCATCCTTCATTGCTTCCCACCTTTGATTTCACTGTCACACTGATCTTGCAAATACTCACAGGGACCATGGCACTTAAGCTAAAAATGTTACCAAATCCCTTGTTGATAATTCCAGCCTCAGGTATCATGACCCCACAAAAGTCATAATTACACTCACATGGCAGTTATTTAAATGGCTGTTATTCTTCAAACCCACACTTTAAACACAAACATGAGCATTGGAACTGACCTTTCAAAGAATTTCAGTGAAATTGAAATAACATTGCTATAGCTGAATAAGACAAGCTCTGGAATTATAAGGTTATAAGACAGATAACCTTCTTAAACTGCTAAACTTCAAAGCCATATCCTTGATTTCTGTTCAAAGATGAATAGCAATCTCAGATAATTGGGATGTGGGATGGCTGAAGTATAGAAAAAAAGGAGATCAAGAGGTAATGAAAATGTTCTGCTTGCCTCAGTGAAAGCCTAAAAATCCTTGTAGAAAGAATATTCTGAACTTGTCTGTAGGGGTGTTTGGCTGTCACTGAATTTCACTTGGATGAAGCCAGCATATGTTAACTGAGATGTGGTGGTGGGGTGGGGGAGATGCCAGAGGAAAAATAAATGAGCTAATCTATGAATACCACAATGATAGGATGAAAGGGAAGACTCTATAGAGTGGTGGGACCTGGTGTAAACTCAGGAAGGCGATGTCTCAATCTGGGGCACGTGGACAATGTTCTGTTTCATTTCACCACTGACGTATTCTTGAATATGGCAAGTGTTGTCTTAAAACAGGCAGAGACAACCCAAACCTATTCAGCCTCCCCCATCTCATTTCTTCCTTTGCTGACACCGGTGCCCATTATGACTTCTCATTTATACTTGGAGCATTGATTACATGATTTCCTGTGGCTGTACCAGACATCTGCTACTCGGCTGGCTACGTGTGTGTGTGTGTATGTGTATGGGGCACGGTATTTTGCCTTAGGCTAGCAAAATCTCCTGGCTATACATGAGGATGTGTATGCATAATTGCCATTATTCACCACCACACTCAAGCCATGGGCCAAATTACAAACTGCAGTCTTCCAATATTTTGTCAATTTTTTCTAAACCAGTTACAAAAATAAACACACAAACAAACAACAAAAACATCAACTGTAAGAGTTCCGAATGTAGCTCATCATTTTCTGGGTGGATAATTCTTAGAAATCAGACAGGAAAGGCTGGGTGCAGTGGCTCATGCCTGTATTCCAAGCACTTTGGGAGGCCAAGGTGGGCAGATCGCTTGAGAGCAGGAGTATGAGACTAGCCTGGGCAACATGGCGAAACCTCATCTCTACAAAAACTATTTAACACAACAACAACAACGAGGAAGAAATCAGACAGGAAATGAGACTGCTATGAGGTGGGAGGAAGGTTGAAGGTAAAGGGCATTTCCACTTGCTCTTGTCACTGCTGTATCCTCAGTTCCTAGAACAGCACCTGAGACAGAGAAGGTGCTGGAAAGATTTTGTGAATGAAGTACTATCTCTCTCCTAGGATGAGGGGCCCTGTCACCTTGTTTCCAAAGGGGTCTTACTCTATAAAGAACAACTGTTGATAGGAACAACAGGCTGGAATGTGTCTGGGGCTCAGGGTAAGAAATGCATCAGCTTTCTGAAATGTGAGGCCTGACAGCAGGAAGGCAGGGAGATGCTGGGCATCGCTAATTAGGGCTCTCTTGGCAATGCCTTAGCATTCACCACTGTGCCTGAAAAATTGTACAAATATTTCCTGGAGAGGATATTCCCCATGTTTTCAGAACACTTGAGTTTGGTGAAAATGACAATTAAAATGCATTTTATCAACAGAAGAGTGTGATGTAGTCTCAAAAAGTTGACAGTTCAACAAGTTTTATAATACTTCAGGATTCACACTTAAAGTTCTTGCTACTGCTCAGAACTAGGCATCCTGTCCCCCAACAAACAAACACCTGACAGTCATTCCACCTCTTATGTGAAATGGGACCATATGCTGTAGCCAGTTAGAAAATTAGTACCATGAATCCTACTTTTGAAAGCAGCTCTGATTATACCAAAAACTTCTGGAGGCTCCACTTGCCTAGAAAATAAAGCCCCAAGTCCTTGATCGGGCACCCCAAGTCCTTCCTATCTGGCCTTCAGCTGAATTTGGAGTCCCAAGATCTACTGTGCCCTGTCCTCACAGCCAAAGTACAGCCAAGCCAGTCTGCCCTCAGCTCTTGCCCCACTTCCTCCTTATATATATATATATTTTTAAATAGGAGACTGTCTCCCACCCAGTTGTGAGTTCCTTAGGGTCAAGAACAACAACTGTCATCCACATCTGTCCACGTGCCCACATAGATATCAAAGAAGGATTTGTTGACCTGGATTGACCTCCAGCCTTGTCCTTCATTCCATTTTCTATAGAGTGGCAGCAGCTGCATTTTGAAAGATCCAATCTGATCATTGCTTCCATGACTCCTGCTGATATTCATACTGCAAGTGAAACTCCTCAGCATAGTGTAGGAGGCTTGCCAGCATCTGCTCCGCCTAACTGCTGGGTCTTCTCTTTCACCTTACCCCAATTACATCCCACATCCTAAGAAGAGCTCCGTGCTCTGTGTCCAGCCTGTGTCCTTTACCCAGGCTACTGTCTGCTTAGAACGTTCTTGACCTTCTCCTTCAGCACCTAGAGAACCATCTGCTTGTCCTTAAATAGTTTCTGGCTTTTTTTTTTTTTTTTTTTTTTTTTTTGAGTCAGGGTCTCACGCTGTTACCCAGGCTGGAGTGTAGTGGCTTGATCACTGCTTATTGCAGCCTCAACCTCCCAAGGCTCAGGTGATCCTCCTGCCTAGTCCCCTGAGTAGCTGGGACTACAGGTGCACCATCACGCCTGGCTAATTTTTGTATTTTTAGTAGAGACAGGGTTTTGCCATGTTGCCAAGGCTGGTCTTGAACTCCTGGGCTCAATCAATCTGCCCGCCTCAGCCCCCCAAAGTGCTGGGATTACAGACATGAGCCACCACGCCAGGCCCTAGCTAACTTCTTCTAAGAAACTTTTGTACCCTGCCCCAGGACAGGTGTATCTGGGCCTTCCTCCACTCTCAGCTCCCTTGCATACACCCCCACCCTGTTTGGCTATCTGACTCCCTTTCCAGGTTTTGGGCTCCTGGAGGACAGAGTCCATTTATCTTGTATTTCTAGTGCATTGCCTAGAGAAGATGCACAGTAACTATTTTCAGAACAAAGCTCCAGATTGCAACTGCTCCACTCTGCTCTTTAGATTTTAAATGGCCGATGAATGTTACAGCTGCAAGACCCGATATGGTTCCTGCGTAAGTCTGGGTGGCAAGGTACACACACCGGGCCCTTGCAGGGTTTAAGATGAAAGGCATCTAAACTGCCCTTTTCCCTTTCTTGGCTCTACTGTTGCTCAGAATATCTGAAGCAGAATCAATTGGCTGGCTTACAAAAAGCCTGGAACTACAAAAGGCAGAGAAAAACATCTGTCACCACTGCACCGTTCACTTTTTTTGGCAGCCTCATGATAGCAGAAGGTCTCAGCATTTGCTTTTGAAAACAGGTCGTTACTGCTGCAAATTCCTGGAAGACCTTTGAACAAGACTGAAAATGCCCCAGATCTGCTCCAGCTCTGCTGACCTCTTAGATCTGAAAAGCTGCATTCGTGTTCCAGGGTCAGAGGGGACAGGAGGCTGTGTGTCATCACACATGTGCTCAACAGTCTCTCCCAAACACAGACCTGATACAGCCACTTCCCTGTGCCTCCCCTAGATGCTAGGTGGTCCAGGAGACTGCGGTTCCCAAGCACCCTCAAGCATCTCATGACTGAAGCCCTCTCTGAGTTCTGGGCACTATTGCTTCCTCAGAACATCCCTGTGGCCAGCTTCATTGAGAAACAGGAAAGATAAGGGTTGGGCTGCCTATCATATTGGAGAAGGAAGCAGCTCATTGTACTCCTAGATGGTTGAGTGCTTGCTGGGAAGACTAAGGCAGGGGCTGAAAACCCATATGAGTTAGGCTGAGAGGTTTGCCCATTCACATCTAATTCCTGACAACAGTATCTGATCATGAGAAGCCCCGATCAGTGTTCTTGTGTGCCCTGTGAAGGCACTAGGGCCACAAGTTGATTTCTTCAGGACTGACACTTGCATGCAGCATAGGGGTCGGCACTCTCATAGTTTAAATTGGCCACCACAAGGCAGCTAATGAACAAAGCATGGGCAACAGCCTTCAGTATAACCCACAGAGGCTATTACAACACAGTACTGGTTCCTCGCATTTACACAACATGTTACAGTGTATAGGGCGCTTTCATATACAGCGTGTCATTTGATCACACAGCAGTCTTTTGTACAAGACAGTGCATATATCATCACCTCCCATTTACAAATGGGCATCTGAGGCTCTGAGAGCTTTGAGGACTTGCCCACGGAGCCTCCCGTCATGAGTGGCAGAGGACCAGGGCTCGAACATCCTCTGGGGCTCAATGGAGTCACTCATCAGTTCTACATGGTGAGGTGAGTCCTAGTTCTAACATTTGGTAAAATCAGCAGCATTAAAAAAAAAATCTGTAGCTGGAACTCAACAACTCCAGGGCATTTACAGTTAAAGTGCAGCCTGTGGGCCACCAGCACTAGGATTCCCTGGAAGTTCCCTAGAAAAGCGGAATCTCAGATCCACCCAGACCCACTGAATCAGAGTCTTCCTTCAACAAGACCCCAGGGAGCCTCACAGGGCATTGCAGGTTGCGGAGCTCTGTGCTGGGGAACACATGCCTTCCTCTCTCTGCTCTAGCTTCACCTTGGGGAAGCAGCTCAGTTGAGGAGGGTTTAGAGAAAAGAAGCTTCCATCTGATTGCCTCCTGATAACTGCAAGAAAAGCTGCTGTATCCATCCAGCTCCCCTCTTGGTGAGCTGTATCCATCTAGCTCCCCTCTCTGTTCATCTCCTTTTCTTCCCAGCTCCCTGCTAAACACTTTTAGCCAACAGACTCATCTCCTCAGACAACTCAAAATCTTCTCTCTGGCATTAATTTTGATAAAGCATGAAGATGGAAGATGTGATTTCAGTCTTCCTTGATCTCTGAGAATCCTGAAGTCTGTTTAAAGTACTCCCAATATGAGTTGTGACAGAATTGTGATTTCCTAAGGAAGGTCTGTGATGTTAAAATTTTTCTCTCCTTTGGTCTCTCTTCACCCCTCCAGTGGTGTATATGGCTTGATTGACATGCCTAATAATTGGCTGGTAAATTAGCAGCTCTGCCTAGCCACGGGGCTAACACAGCTTACAATCAGAAAACAACAAACAAAAAACAAAACAAAACAAAACAGAACAAAAAAACTTTTTTAAAGAGCTGGAGCAGAATGTGATGACAGAAATTGGGAAAGCTTTCAACCAGGTTCACCAATAAAATTGGGATTATCCTCCCTCTTTTACATTGTTTGCCAGTTAACAGGGCAGTCACCAGATTTTTTAAATGATTCTTTTTGAGCACTTTTTATAGGAAGACAATAGGTTGAAATCAAGGTGCTGATGTTTTTCTATATATAACCAATCTTCAATAACCTTTCATTTTTTCCTACTTTGACCGTATAAGCACCACTTGATCTTGATTCCATCTGTGTGGTTTTCAGCACAATAGTTTAATGGTGCCAGGCCTGCCCTAAGTGGCTGGCGGTGACAGTCTTCTCTCCAGGTAAGTGGTAGCCATGGAGCACATTTGGGACAACAGCCAGTGTTACCACTTGGGGGGCCTCTTTCAGCCTGTATGGTTGAAGGTAGCAGGAAAGAAGCATTTCATCTTCTCTCCCAACAATTCTTGATCAAGAACATGCATATAAGCTCACTTTTAGCATTTCGTTAGAGGCAGTAGCCTACCATCCTAATCAGTTTTAATGAAAGGCTAACGCCTAATTACAAATTAAATACACTTAGGGATACTTAACTGTTAAATACATCATTTACTAAATATTAGCTTTTCTCTGGGACTATTTTACTCTTGCCTTTGGGACAATCTTAGGCCCTAATGATTTGTTTCCTTCTGTTTTTGGCTTCTATTCAGAAGAGGGTGCATTAAGTGCCTCTTTAGCAATTTCTGGCTGGTCCACGAGCCACTGGTTTAGGTCAATCCTGAGGATCAGAATTCTTTGCACCAAATCCGTTTCACTAAGAGGACATGTGAGACTGGCCATGTGATCCTATTCAAGCTCCATCAGAGCCCCCTCCTCCAGAAATCGTGCTCTGATTTACAAGTGGGTCTTTTAAAGGAGCCAGGCCAAATTCCCTCTGAACATTAAAAAAGTATCACACCTGTACTTCCAGCTACAAGTTTACAGGGACAAAATGGTAGATTTCCAGAAAGAAATTCTGGTCCGGGGTAGACCTTCATTTCCAAACCTCTTTGTTCCTTGGACCCAATGATGTTTTTAGTTATCTTGTATCTTCTAAGGGGAACTTCAGGACATAGCAATCTTACGGGGGTATGTGTTTGGCAGGGTGGGGTGTGGTGGGGAAGAAGGCAGTGGTGAAGGAATGAAGACTCTTAAATCCTCAATTTCTCCTCACCTCTGGGACTGATAAAAGACAAGTTTCCAAGGCCTACTGTGTCACCTTGGCCAGCATTCATTTCTGTTTTTGTTTTGTTGTTTTTGTTTTTTGACTAGGCCTGACTTGGGACAGCCCTTGACATGGCCCACAGAAGGCCTCCACTTTGGGGAAACACGAGATGCTCTTATTGGCGCAGATGAGCGCCACGGGTCAACACCTACAATGTGACTCCCGGGGAAGGCTGCGTGAGGTAGGGGTTGAGGTCAGGGTTTCTGGCCTCTTTTTGAAAGGGACGTCATTCCAATGGACTTCATTTGAGAAAATATAGTCAACAAAGTCCAGACACTGCTTTAGTTTTGACCATCACACTGGGAGATATTCAGACTCCTGCAATTACATACCCGAAGGGGGGGCGGGGCATGTCTTGGAATTAGAAAGAAGGTGAGTAAGGAAGTCTCCGCAGCGAACATCTCCGCGAGGGAAGTCAGCTACAGGAAGCGTCCGAGTGACCTGGCTCCATGGCCTTGCGGTCCTCACCCTAGCTTGCTGGGGGATGAACTGAGCTACCCAGTTCTCCCATTTCTAAGCTTTCTGGGGACCTACTACTTGCCGTCTCTGGAAGATGCTGCTGCCTGCTTTTATATAAAAGGGCTTCCAGGGCTGAGGGGCAGGAGGCAGAGGAAGGAGGCGTTCACTACCCAGGATAGAGAGAATTCTGCTCCCGACCCCACTGAGAGAGCCCGTGCATTCACTGCAACATCTCTCCACAGGCTCCCACCGGCTCATCCAGCGCCTGCCACCAGGGGCAGCTCTGCAGAGTCACCGCTGGATGGAGCAGCCCCGGGTCAGGAGGCCTCCTCATGCAGGACGCGCCTACCTGTATCGCTGCTTCACGGACTGCTTCTCTGTGGACTTGCAGACGTGCCCCACGTAGTACAACGGGAAGAATAAAAAGTTCCAGTTGGTGGCAAACCACGTGAGGGTGAAGGGCGCGTCGAACTTCCTGAAGGTCAGCTTGGCGAGCTGCGTGGAGCCCGCCCACGAGGAGCACACGCACAGCACGACCGCCACGCCCCAGAAGATCTTCTTGAGCTGCGCCCGGGAGCACGTCCAGCAACGGCGGCTTGCTCTCCCGCCGGCCTCCACCCCGGCAGGTGCCTGGGCCTCCGCCGGGCCCGGGGAGTCCCGGGGGCGCTCCTCCCCTGGGGAAGAGAAGGGCGTGGTTAGCGGGACCTGCAGACCTTCACCCCTGCACTTCGCAGGGCGCTGCCCTGCAGCCATTGTCACCACCAGCTACCTGGGGGCTGGGGGAGATAGCGGGCGCAGGGGCGGCTTCCAGGATGGCTGTGTGACACCAAGCTGCAATAGAAAACGTTTGCACTGGTTTTCCTATCCTTCAGAACCGCGGCTCTCCAAGTGTGGTCCCTGGGCCGGGCAGTGTCAACACCCTTCCCCGTCCGTCCCCGGAACGTGTTGGAAATGCAGAATCTCAGGGCTCACCCCAGACTCCAAAATCAGAACCTGCATTCCTCAGGTGATCTGCGTGCTTTGGGAAACTCTTCTCCAGAACACACAGAGCAGCTGAAATATCTCCACTCTCATTTATGTCAGTTGACGAGTACTCACGTGCTCCTGGGTGCGGGGCAGTACTGGGGGCTGGAGATTCCTACAGGGGGAGGTCTTGACCTCTAAAAGGTCCCAGTACTTTGACAGAGGTGGCCTGTTACTTAAAGGCACAGTTGGCCAAGACTGTCTCCTCTTATTTTGTACGTACAGCAAAAATAGACTTCGCCACTCTTACTTTTCTATCTGCTTTAACTGGCTTCCTGCTGATAGCCTCCAGTCCCACTTCGAAGCTTTACTTAAAAACCACAACCTCTGGCAGCTGGTGTGTGAAAGGCCCAGACACTCCATTCTAGAGCGGTGTGATTTCTGGAAACCAGGCTGCAGCCCAAAGCTTGGCTCTGCGGCAGTGTTGTTCCCACAGACCAGAGGAAGGTGAAAAGGCGTTATTTTCCACTGTTTGCTTTTTCATTCACGATTGTGTGCGTGTCAGTCAGCTGGAAATTCAAACAAAGCTGTAGCTTGTGTCGGGTGTAACTACGGATGGATGCAAATTTCCAGAAGGCAGTGTACTTGCCTTTTATAATGATGTTGTGCCTGGCACCTAGCTGAATGGAGGCACACTAGTGCTAAGAGGCCATTTTCACTCTAGGGGAGGAAATGAGTCCTGAATATATTGGGGTCAAACGTGCTTTCTCTACATTGTTTAAACTTAAATAACTTTAATAACAAACTGAGTTTTGTGTATCATACTTTCCGAAGCATTATGAGTCTATGAGGCAAAATTGTGATTCAATGTAACCTGTTTTTCAGGTGTTAGCTAATATCGTTAACCACCAGCTGTGCTGTATCTGTTTTAGCCAAAGATAAACCAAAGAATTACATGGCTAGTCAAAGAGAGATAATGTACTTTATTGGGCCAAATTCTGTTTCACACCATCTCTATTGTGCTTCATTACTTGCTTTATTAATAACCTCCCTCCTCTTACTTTTAATGTGCTCACATATCCGAGTTGAAAAGCCCCTGGAAAACCAAATGTCTCGCCACCCTCTGAGCTTCTGACAAGCCGTCTGTTCCTGCATGGGCTGCAGGGCAGAAAGATGTGGAGGACAAAAAGGAAGATTGATTTCCAGCCTTTTGGGGGATCTGCATGCTTATGCCCTCCTACCAGGATCTCCTGACTTTCCTCACCGTGAATTCCCATAACTTAATGCAATTGCAGTTTCAGACAGAAGCATGCACATTTCAATTTACACACGGATTACCTGCCATTTTGAATTAGCATCTGCAGCTGTTCATTATCGGGATAATTTGCAAGGAGTGTTGGAGGTTAGAGGGGTTTGTCACTATTAGCATCACTGTCAAAAACTCATCCTTAAAAGATGATAGTAGAGATGAAAAAAAAGTTCACAAAAATAAAATGAAGCTTCACAGTAATAACTTCCAGTGAAAGAATGGACTCCAAAAGAGGCTGAATAAATTCAGCTCACAGCATGTTTCTTCATCGAATGTTTTCAATATAGCAAATTAAGCTTTAAAACTTAGCAAACTAGGCAGTGATGCTGCATAGCTTTTACAATGAAGGAGAAAATCATCAAATCATGTAATTTGGTATTGCTAAAATGTTTCTATGGATTTGGATTAAAGAAGTTGTTCTTTAACTTTGTAACCTCTCTGGATCTTCAAACCAAAGGAATATGAACAAAATACAAACAAAATTAAGACACTTAGAACTAAACTCACTACTCTGTTATGTGAAAACAACCACATATAAATAGAACAATGTTTTCCAAAATGTAATGCAGTTAACAGGCATTATAAGAAAAAAATATTCCATGCTTGGATAGATTTGAAAAACACCAAGTAGAACAGACAGGTTCCTTTGCTGTAGGAATACTCAGGGCCAATGGATATTGTGAATTTTCAAGAGGCTGCTTCCCATATTATTTAAATGTGTAACACCTGTGGTAGGGAATACTGTACTCTGGAACATACTTTGGGAAACACTGGAATATACCCATAAAGAATAATAGACAACCAAACCTCATTCATTGCAAACCTCCCACTTCACTATACTGTGTCTCTTTTAATAATAATAATCACTCATCAATTTCATTACCTCATTCTTCATACTGCTAAACATGTCGCACCTCGTATAAATAAAAAGTATTCTTTATACATACATCACAAAAGTGCTAAATAGTAAAAAGAAAAAGCAATTTTTAGTGATGTTAGCACTCAGAGATATCACAATTGACATTTGCTGCTGTATTTTCCCTAGTCTTTTGTGTCTGTGCAACACACACACATACACACACCCCTCTCAGCAGAACCATGCCCCTAGCACAAATGGACACACAAACCCCCCCACACACACACTGAAAAAATGGGATCACACTGTGTTTTTATCTTTCATTTATTTAATCTAACTTATAATGAACGGCATGCACTTTTTACATCTCACAGGGCTATGTATGGTGCAATGCATCCTCAGAGCCTTTCAATCAGACAGGAAATCCCTGTGAAACATGTGCCCTGTGCCAAGAGCTTTGGGTGGTCTATAAATAAGTGTAAAGCATGATTACCATCTTTCAGGAATGGACAGTCTATGTCAGAGTGATGAAAGATCCATGAAGGAATTACAGAACAATTATGTGTAAAATAGAGATTCTGACTATATAACAGGAATTCTGCAGAGAGCGTGGCCACTGTGCATTGAGATAATAGTGAAAAGAATCAGAAGAGGCAGGTGGTTGGCCTGGGCCTTGGAGGATAGAACATGAAAGTAAGTAAAATAGGAGTAAAGTTCAGGGTCGGGAATACACATGACCTGGAGGGGCAGTGAGGATGGTGGTGAGATCTGAAATTCACTGCCACCTCGTCACTCTGCAATGCCTCATCTTGCTTTGGTTAGACATGCCACAGGAGAAACTGCCAGGTTTGCTGAAGGGACTGGAGCAAACTCAGATGTCAACTGATCCTACTTTATTAAGGAAGTGCAAGCCACAACATCCATAACAAAGTAATATAATCAGTTGAAGAATAAATGTAGAGTGACACAACAATTTTGCTTAGCAGATGCATTTATTTTCTACTATTGGAAATGCAACAAATGCACCCCACACTTGACATCATTTCCAGGGTCATTTTCAATGAACTGGCCAACTGATGCTCAAACAGATTTCAGACAGAAGGAGTTACAATGAGGAAGGCTATATCTCTTTTTAGAAGCCTTTCAAATCTTCTAAGTGTAGGAAACTTTTGTTTCCTCCCACCTCCAAAATTTCAGGTAAAGTGTTGCCTTTGTTTGATTTCACTCCTTTATCACAGTTGAAAGAGGCAGTGCCGGCTGGGCGCGGTGGCTCACACCTGTAATCCCAGCACTTTGGGAGGCTGATGCAGGCAGAACATGAGGTCAGGAGATCGAGACCATCCTGGCTAACATGGTGAAACCCCGTCTCTACTAAAAATATGAAAAATTAGCCGGGCGTGGTGACAGGCGCCTGTAGTCCCAGCTACTCGGGAGCCTGAGGCAGGAGAATGGCGTGAACCCGGGAAGTGGAGCTTGTAGTGAGCCGAGATTGCGCCACTGCACTCCAACCTGGGCGACAGAGCAAAACAAACAAAACATCCATCTCAAAACAAAACATCCATCTCAAAACAAACAAACAAAAAAAAAAAAAAAAAAAGAAAGAGGCAGTGCCTCAAGGAAATCAATGCCAAAATTAGCCTCACACTGTTTACTGCCACAGCTCCTGGGACCATTAGCACACAACTAGAAATACTATTTATGTCACCCTCACCTTCACTCTCCAACACCCCTTCCCCACTAACAATCCCTCTGTTTATGATCATCTTGTGCCTTAAATGCTAATCTTGTACTTTAGCCAGCAGTTCTGGGAGCAATGCAAAGTAGATTATACACTCTGGCCCAATGCTCGTGCTGACAGATGCTGTAATTGTGGATTCAAGCATCTCCCTGAAGCTGTGTCACCTCTAAATTCTGTTTATGCTACTTAATTCATCCATAAATGCTGGAGGACAGGTAGGTTCATCCCAGTTCTGTTGCCTGAGTTGCTTCCATTGAGCACGTGTGTGTGTGTGTGTGTGCGTGCGTGCACGAGTGCAGGGGGAGTGTTCTTTTGTGCACTTTGTATACTCCATGACATGGTGACATGTAACCATGCCGGTGTGTGAGCTTCCATTTTAGCCCTGTCTTAGTGTCCTGAGGGCTGTCAGGCAATTTATTAAAACTGCATCAACCCCACCACCTGCAAAATCACACTTTTGGCTTGTGACCAAAGACTCTTGACCAAAGAGAGAAAGGATTCACACTCTTTGGTTAAGCAGAAGTAGTACCTAGAGGCAATGTCTGCACAGCAGAAGGAAACTCAGGTCACAATGGGTGAGCTGAAGGTCGAGGTTGGCTACCAACTCATTCAAGTACCAAGGTACATCCTTAGTCCCATGAGCTGTCCACTGCTTAGGCCTGAGAAAATGATGAATTGGGTGCTTTTTTTTTTTTTAACTTAATGTAAGTCACTTCCACAATGAAAAGCAAGAAAGACTGGAAAGTCATTCATTCTCATCTCATAAAATGGCCCTTTTGAACTTTCAAGAGACCAATAATGTTTCTTTTATGAGCTTCCTGAGAATAAGTGGACCCTTGTTGAGTCCTTTCTGAAAAAGTCTCCAGGGAGTTTACCCTTAGAAAGTGCTCAAGTCCTTTCTTTAGGGTAAGGGACCCAGAGCGGGGATCAAAGACCACCAGCTGGCTGGTGTGACCCAAGCCTTTCAAACGTAAAGGAGATAGAATTGCACAGGAAATGGGAGACGATGCCTTGCAACTGACATCTATTTCAGTAAGGTCTATAGAGTTATTTTATTTGTTTACAGCTTTATTGAGATATAATTCTCATACTATAAAATTCAATTAAGTACACAACTCAGTAAGTTTTAGCAAATTCGAATTGTGAAACCATTACCATAGTATCATTTTGGAACATTTCTATCATGCCGAAACAAGTTCTTGTGCCCATTTGAAGTTCTCCCTGTTCCCAGCCTCAACCCTAGGTAACCATGAATGTGTTTTCTGTCTCTATAATAATTTGCATATCGTGAACATTTCATATACATAAACAGACTTTCACATCTGACTTCTTTCATTTAACATCATGTCTTTGGGGTTTATCCATGTTGTAGCATTTGTCAGCAGTTCCTTCTTTTGATGCCTGAAGAGAATTCCATTGTATGGATACAACAAATTTGGCTTATCCATTCATCTATTGATGGACATGCAGACTGCTTCCAGTTTGGGGCTGCTGTGAAGAATGCTGCTATGAACATTCACCTGTAAATCTTTGTGTGGATATATATTTATTTCTCTTGGGTGGACTAGTTTTTAGGCCACTCATTCAGCAAATCTTAATTGACCACCTACTTTGTGGTACAAGGCAGGTACAACTTTTCCCTCATAGAGCTTGCTTAGTCCAAGTGGCAGTGCTTAAAGTACCCACATCTTAGAGGCGTAAGTGCATCTCATTGCATCCAAAGAGGACACAGTTGAGAGCTGCTCTGGAAACTAGAGTTCCACCTTCCCCCATCCCTCAAGCCCTGCCCCTTTTTCCTAGACTGCATGAAAGACAGGGTCTGATGAAAACTTTCCCATTTATTGATTACTGATGAGTACACCATCCCAGGACCTGGCCAACAAACCAAAAAGCTTTTGCAAAATGAGGAGCTTAGAAGAAAGCTTTTGTTTATGGCCATTTGCAAGTGTAACTTGTCTTCCAAACAATCCATTTCAGGCTTTGTTTATCTTTTCTACTCATTAAATACTTGCTCAGTGAATTTATGTGTGACATTATTTTTAGGCAGTGATGTAGAGGAAAGGGGAGGAGACTTGCAGAAAAGGCTTTCACACACATAAGGCCAACTACATGCCCCAAACATCCCAAAACAATTCGCACTTCACATGTCCCAACCCACTTGCCCTTGCCAGGTCATCCATATGGATTCCTGGACTTTGGGTCAGAAAACACTGCCACCATTCACACGTGGCCGAAGCCCCAGTCATGCTCCTGACTAGCATAGGTTCCAGGGAAAGAACAGAATCTATGGATAATTGGTTAGATGTTGACTGTGGGTAAAGGAAAAGGAGACAGTATAGAGAATTAAAGGGGCAAGTGATGGTTAGACACCCAATACATACACCACACTCTCTGCCAGTAGATGTTATATATCTTTTTATATCCATCATGATGGTGGAGAGCAGTAAGGTTATTTCTCCTTTGTATATTGGACAGCTGAGGTTCTGAGAGTTAATATCCCAAGGGTACAAATCAGTGAGCGGCTAAGGCACTGTTTTAACTTGCTTCTGTTTGACTCCAGAGCATCAACGGGAATACGGAATGTTCTCATTCCTCTCGTTCTCCCCTTTGAAAGTTGACCAAGGTGATGGTGCTGAACATCTCATTCAGAACTGCATGTCACTAAAGAGGGACTTCAGGTTTGCAGAGGACAGAAACACATTTGTAACATGGAAAAGACTGAGTGTGTATGGGACCCTGCACTAGGATTTGCTATTCTGGAAAGAGGGTGTTATGGACTGAGTGATTGTGTTCTTCCCAAATTCATGTGTTGAAGCCCTAACATCCAGTGTGGTTGTGTTTGGAGACAGGGCCTCTAAGAAAGTAATTAAAATTAAAGAGGCTGTGTGCAGTGGCTCACGCCTGTAATCCCAGAGGTTTGGGAGGCTGAGATAGTTGGATTGCTTGAGCCCAGGGGTTCAAGACCAGTGTTGGCAACATGGCAAAACTCCATCTCTACAAAAAAATACAAAAAATTAGCTG
Organism: Pongo abelii; assembly: GCF_028885655.2. Classification (NCBI taxonomy): domain Eukaryota; kingdom Metazoa; phylum Chordata; class Mammalia; order Primates; family Hominidae; genus Pongo; species Pongo abelii. The sequence goes on from NC_071985.2 coordinate 15,051,522, forward strand.
CTCATGGTGGTGCTTGCCTATAGTCCCAGCTACCTGGGAGGCTGAGGTGAGAGGATTGCCTGAGCCCAGAAAGTTGAGGCTGCAATGACCAGTGATTGCGCCACTGCACTCCAGCCTGGGCGTAGGAGTGAGACCCTGTCTTAAAAAAGAAACAAACAAACAAACAAACAAAAAACCGAAAAAGGTTAAATGAGGTCATAAGGATGGAATTCTAATCTGGTAGGATTAGTGTCCTTGTAAGAAGAGACACTAGGGAGTTTGTTTATTATCTCTTTCTCTCCATACACACATCAAGAGAAGGGGTCATGTGAGGACACAGAAGGTGGCCGTCTGCAAACCAAGAAGAGAGCCCTCCCCAGAAACTAAATTTGCCAGCACCTTGATTTCAGATTTCCAGCCTCCAGTACTGTGAGTAAAAATATGTCCTTTTTAAAAGCTAAGATATGTTGTTATGGCAGTGCTAGCTAATACAAGGGGTTACAGTAGAGAGTGTACTGTGCTTGAGAAGGTGTAAGGCATGGACCAAGAGCCACCACTCTGCAGAATGTGTATGACATGCTACAGATGGCAGAGTATTTATTTTGATAACCTGTTAGGAGAATAAATAACTTTATTGGATTAGAAATATTATATGCTATCTTATATTTGTTTGCCTCCTGTGAATTGCTTGAATCTTTGTTGTAAAGTCATTTCTGGAGGCAGTGTGTAGAGCTAGGAGAAAACATGAGAGTTGTGAAGTTGTGTTTAAAAACAAAATTAGTGTTTTGCACTGGGAAATTATTCCTCTGGTCAGGATAAAGAACCAGGAGGTGAACAAAAGTTGCTTTTTGGGGTTGGAATGGGGTGGTGGAGGCTTCTTTGAGATGTGTCTGATCTACTCTGAAGCAGTCTGAGAGCTGGTAAGAGTCAGGTCTTGATCCAGCTCACTTTTCCCACCCATCATCACCATCTCAGTAATCAGATATCTAAATCGGCATTTCTACCTCACTTCCATTTCCTTAGAGGTTCCTGAATAACTCTCAAAGGTCTGAATAATTTCATGCAGTGGATTTAAGACAGTCCTGGAATGTACTCAGCCTAAGGTGAATCATGACTCTCAAGAAACTGACAGGGTATGGGTAAGCCTTAAATAATACTGTTTGTGCCCTGGGGTGAGTCAATACCTCCTCTTGGGAGGAAGCAGAGCACTATGTTTTAATACTTGGTCTGAAAGCATCTGAACTTGAGGGCATCAGTTTTAATCCATATGCACTGCTAGTTATGGCTTGTGCAGCCTCCTGGAATTTCACCATTTTCTGTGGCCTGGGCACATGATGCCTCCATATACACCAGCTGGGAAACCTGGTGATGTTTTGATGCTGCTAATGACCTGCACACAAAACCCAGACAAATATGCATACTCCTCTTTGCTGGTGTTTTTCCTCATCAGATTGTTAGCATCTCCAGATTCTTTGGCTTCTATGTGGACTGAAATTTGGCTGTTGCAATGCAAAGGATGAACCACAGTTTTACAGGAGGGCAGGTTATATGCAGGACAGTACCTCCAGGCAAAGACACTGCCCTCTCCTGCAACCTGAGGGCTCTTGAGGAAGAGGGGCATGCTGGAGCCTTCTCCTGTGGAGTGGCCGGCCCACCAGACTCACCATGGCAGTGCTGGGCAGCTATGGGGGGATGGGGGAGTATGGCGTCTCTGGTCTTCTAATCAGAAGAGGTGTGGGTTTTGGTTGGATGGAGTGTTAGATGAAAATGAGCAGAACAGAGCAAAATTAAAACACTGTTTTCTCAAATATAACTCCAGTTCTCAGCAGTCATTGTGCATCAACAAGGCAGGACTAAACTTGCTTGGTCAAGGACCAAGGTGGGGTTGGTCTTAAGGTATTAAACATGACCTCTCAGGCTTAATCTCCTACCCAAGGACAGACATTCTGAACCAACAATGGGTGACATGGCTCAGCTCATTCCCGGGCATTGAGATTTAACACAGAAACACAGGGACTGGGACCAGCACCAGACAAAGCTTGGAAGATGCACAGCTTCTCTTTGGCATCTTTCTGTACCTCTTTTTATGCCATCTCATCATCTGGGGTTCCATCTCATGGAGCAAGTTGTAATCATGTAGCTAGTCTTTCCATCCCCTGCTCAAATACCAAAATCTACTCTCAGAAAGAGCACCTGTTTGCATGCACACATATGCTCACATACATGCACATGCTAGATTCCTTATTGTTCCTGGTCTCAATTCCTCAAAGCTCTGCTCTCTGACTATAGCTAATGAAGAGTTTTAATCAGATAAACCAATCTCTGCTAATGATTAAGCTACTTAGTAGACTCTTAGAATGTTCCTGCCTAAAAAGACAATGGAAGATCTGTTATAATCCTCTTTCTTTGCAGCAGGAGAAGCCCAGGCTGCAAGAGGCCAGGCGACATGTCCAATATATTAATTAGCTAATGGAGGAGCAGAAAACGACACTTGAATGTCCTGACACCTCATCCAGTGTTCTTCCCTCCAGTCCCTTCTCCTGAGCTACACGATGTCTTAACCAATGGAAATGTATTATGCGCCAAAAAGGCTTTTAAGAATTAAATCTCCTCTTGGATGTCCCAATAGGGCTGTTCTGAACCCTTTCCCACCTCTTCAAGTCTTCAGTCCCCATCCATCATTTGCGGCAAACGACGACACTTCCTACATTACAAAGAAGATCAAAGTCACCAGCACAGCTCTGTTAGCTTCCCTCTTCTGCATCTTCATGATTCTTGTCTTTGCCCATTAAGCTTTCTCTGCTCCTTTTCAAAGCCGATCATTCCCTTTCTCTGTCTTGTGCTTCCTCCCCTGGTATGCTGCCTCCTCTAGGCCACTGTTGCATTAATTGTTGCATCAATCATCTTTCTTTTGGGGCAACCTCAGACCTGCCGTGGAATCAGCCTGGCTCTCTCAAAAGTTATCTCCCTCCCCCTTAAGACAGTATAGCTTCTCAAACCTCCCTCACTGTCAAACACTTCAACCAAGTATCCAGTAATGCCCCCACCCACCCTTGCAAACCAGCTCCCGCTTAAAACTGTTTCCACAAAATCACCCTCTCTTGGTTGCATCTGACATATCACTCTCTCTCTTTCTTCTCCGTTTTCTTCTGGTTGTCTCCATACTATCTGAGTTCTCTGGTCTGGCCGGTCAAACTTCTCTCCTGCCTCCCTTATGTCCTAAATGTGCATGGTCACCAGGATTCTGTGCTTGCCCATTTATTACCATATCACCTGATTGGTTCCTCAGGCTTCACCACCTCTTTCTGCCAACTCCCTACCTGCTACATACCTGTGTTTGCAGGCATTGGCCTCAAACTCAACTTTTCTAAATGTGACTCCCCCACCTCTCCCTCCCAGATGAGTTTCCCTTCCTATCTTCACTGTTACTGCTAATGGCATCTCCATTCCCAGAATTGTTCAGGCATAATCTTCAAAGCCATATTTCATGGCTCTTTTCAGCCTTCCTACTTCACACTCTCACCACAGCCTGTTGATTCCTCCTCTAGTCTGTCCTTGTCCTTGCTATCAGATGGTACAGTGGTTAGGACGTGGGCATACCACATGGCAGTTGTCTCAAAGAGTGGGTTACCTGATCACCCTGCAATCCAAGTCCTCACTGCACAGTGCGAGTTATGTTAGGAGCTACTGCAGAGGCATGTTGTGAGGACTAAATGAGGCAACCCAGGTCAAGGGCTCATGGCAAGGAGGAAGCAAATGTTACTACCACGGTTATTACCATGAACTCATGTGTGGACTGCTGCTGTCACTCCCCAACATGTCTCCTTGTCACCATTGGATACTTTCCAGCAGGGTTTAAAAAATTTTTTGCTATACCTTCAATATGACACACACATACATGCATGTACACATGAGCACACACACACATGCCCCTGAAATGAAAGCGTCTTGGAGCCACTCTGACTCTTACTACATTTGATAGACAGTGGCAGTTTTTATTCTATTCTAATTCCTTTAATAAGAAATACTTATTGCAACTAATGAAAGAGATTTCATAACCCAGTTTGAACACCACTGCTGCCCATGACGGTCTCTTTTCTCAGTTTCAGATGGTGTTTTCTTCTTTTCTCTGGCTCCCCCGTTTCAATCCTCTCTTCTGAGTCCAGCATTCAGGATGCCTCAGCATCTGCCCATGGTCTAGCTTAACCTTCCCTCCTCCTGCTTCTTCTGATCACTACGCTCTGGCCCAGTAGACTGCCTGCTGGTCTCCCAGCGCCACCCTCTCCTAGCTCTGCGCCTTTGTCTGTGGCTCCCTCTGTCAGGAAATGCTGTGTTCTCACCTCCCACCTCTGACAGCCCAGGGCAGAGGCAAACTCCTCTACCATGCTGTCCTGACCGTGCTTCCAGGAAAAGCAGTTCCAATAAATGTTTAGGCCGTCACCTGGAGTGTGGTGACAAGAAGAATTCTGAGGCCACATCCAGGATCAGCAGGAAAGAGTATCCTGTCAGATTAGGTTATTTTGGCAAAGAAGGGGGTAATGATGGCAAGCAAGAGTGCTGCGCAGGGGCCATCTGCGTCCCAGCCAGAACTGAGTTCACCCTCAGCTGAAATGCAGCATTTACTTTATACTTCTTCCATAGAATCAAAAACATTACATTTCAGCATGTATTCTTTATTGGTGTGCCTTTCTGACATTCCTCACTTGATTGGAAGCTCTGTTGGATCAAGGATTATGTTTCACTCCTCTTAGAATCCTCTTGCATATATTAGGTAAAATATTTGATCACTACATGAATGACTTTTGCCACTGAAGTTTCAGACCTAGGGCTAGCCAACTAGGGAAATATTTTGGGTTGGGGGAAACTCTTTGGCAGTATACTTCTCAAGAATCCTCTTGGACTGGGCCAGCATCCTGGGTCTTCATATACTATTAATTGAGCATTCCAGGATAACTGTCTTATCCTGTTGACAGGAACAAGGTAGTCAGACCTACTCTGGGGGCAGCTGAGATCACCCAACGCTCCCAAAGGAGAGGCACTAAGAATATGGCACACAGCCATGGGGCCTGTGAATCCCCCATGGGGGTCCCAACCACTGAATTATATTAGTTATATTACAGTGGGAGCCTTTTTTTTTTATTTTTTGAGCTGGAGTCTCTCTATGTCACCAGGTCACCAGGCTGGCGTGCAGTGGCACTATCTGGGCTCACTGCAACTTCCGCCTCCTGGGTTCAAGTGATTCTTCTGCCTCAGCCTCCCAAGTAGCTGGGACTGCAGGTGCACGCCACCACGTCCAGCTAATTTTTGCATTTTTAGTAGTGACAGGGTTTCACCATGTTGGCTAGGATGGTCTTGCTCTCTTGACCTCATGATCCACCCATCTCGGCCTCCCAAACTGCTGGAATTACATACAATGGGAGCTTTAGGGAGCATTTAGTGAGCATCTACAAAGTGCCATGAGCTGATACAATTCTCTCTCCTACTCAAATGAAATGCAGTTGTGCAAAGGTCTTGCAACATTTGCAGCCACGTAGATATAGATTTGAAGCCTGGGATCCTTGCTTTCTAATTACAGTTCCTTCTGTGAATGAGTTTTCTGAGCCTCAGTTTCCTTATCTATAAAGTGGGATAACAATACTTACCTTCGCTTAGGGAAAAAATAGAGATAATGGAACAATCTCTCCTAGCATAGTACCTGCAATATAGTAGGCATTCATTAGCAAAAACTATTATTTGAGTATTAAGAGCAAGATGTCATCACCCCTCCTTTCCTAGGATGGAACTGATTCCTGGAGAGCTTTATTCATTAGCCAGAAATCACTCACCTAGTGTGACAGCTGGATAGACCCATTCCATCTAATTCCAAAGCCCTCACCCTTTCCACAACACTACTTGCTGCAGGCCTCTTGGGGGAATTCATTGTACTGTTCTCAATGATTAATCCCTATTGAATGTAATTTCACTGAACATGAATGAGCTGATTGTGAGTAGAGATGATCCTAGTAAACACTAGTCTATTAGAGATGTCCTACTGATCAATGCTCTGCTTCTGAAAGGAAAGCCAAGCAAAGGATCTGTGAAAACAAGGTATGCTTTTAGACATGACAGATGCCATCAATCTCGCCAGAACGCACTTTTCAAGCCTTAACCCCTATCTAAGGCCCAGCCCCACTTTCCTCATGCTTCTGGGCTGAGCCCAAGCATCTGTGTTCTCTCTGCCTGAAATTGCCTCTCCTCCCCTCTGCACCAACAAGCTTTCTCATATCCCCCCAGCCTCAGTTGCTATGCCTCATAAGGCCTCCTCCTCAGGAAGGCCTCCTCCTCAGGAAGGCCCCCTCCTTAGAATGGCTCCTTCTTAGAAAGGCCTGTTCCTCAGGAATATCTCCTCAGAAAGGCCTCTTCCTGAGGAAGGCTTCCTTCTTAGATGGCCTCTTCCTCAAAAAGGTCTTTTTGTTAGAATGGCCTCCTCATCAGAGACCTTTCTGAGGAGGCCTCCCCAGGAAGGCCTTCTCCTTAGAAGCCCTCCTTCTCAGAAAAGCCTCCTTTCCTTAGGAATATCTTCTCCTCAGAAAGGCCTCTTCTTAGAAAGGCCTCCTTCTCAGAAAGGCCTCCCCCTCAGAAAGGCTTCCTCTGTAGAAACCCTCCTCCTCATGAAGGCCTCCTCCTCAGGAACACCTCCTCAGATTGCTCAACTCTCAGTGTCCCTGTGACACCGTGCTTTTCAGTTCAATACCAGAACTTACTACTTTGTATTTGATAATTTATCTATCTATCTATATGTCTCTTCCCCTCTAGACTAAAACGTCCTTAAGAGAATGAACTAGAATTGTTCCTTTTTGCCTTTCCAGGGCCTTGCTAAATGGTCACAGGACACAGAGTAGGGTTGGATGAAGTATTTGGTGAGTAAATGAAGTCATCTTGCCCATCTCCCTGTGTTTGAGTTTAACCAAGCTTTGCCTTTTCTATTTTGGTTTTATATGTACCACATGCTGGTGCCTTCTTGCCTCCCCTTAGATGACACACTCTGCAAGCTAATAAATATTCCTTGCTGGCTGCATTCCCTCCCTGTAGCCTGTCTGCCATCCATACAGAAACACCCACAGCATGGGGACCACCTTGCCCTGTGCCTTCAAGTTAAAACAAAATGATTCAACACTTCCAAAACCGGCACATAAGATGCAAATGGCTTCCAAAAAATAGACCAAAAGCCAAACTGAATAAAAACACCAAGGAAAAAAACCAGGCAGAGAGAAAGAGCTATATGTGAGCCAGGCATACCAAGGGCAGGTTTTATCAGGCCCTGATGGGCAGACTTTTCAGTCAAAATGCAACTGGGGGCTTGCTAGGCATTTTCAGCTACCTCTACCTTATTGCATTTCCTCACAGCCTGCTGAAGTAGGTTGTTCCTTCTCTTTTACATTTGAGGAAACTGAGGCTGCATTCATGATTTACACAAATCCAACTGGAAAAGGGGCAGAGCCCAGTCTTGATCCTCAATCGGACCGTTTCTTAGTTCACAATACATTTCCATTATCCACAGGCATTTATGAGGAAATGCTAGTTCCAAAGCCAAGCCCATGGTGAGGCAGTTGCTGGCGTTAGTATGTGCAGGAGACTCAAAGCTCTTTTGGCAGCAGCCCTAAGGGATTTTTTTGGGGGGTTGGTGGTTAGTGGGAGATAATTCTCATTTTCATTCCCTGAAGGCAACCTCCAGGCTTGGCTATAGGGAAGTACCTGTGCCTCGCTTGCCACTCACTGCCTCCTGCAGCACCTCTGAGGCCACAGCACCCAGTTCAGGTAGCCCCACCATCCGCGTCCTGCCCCACTTTCAGTGCAGTTCAAACCTGTCCTGCCCAAGGTGGGCTGGGAGTTTCCCAGGGACACCCCTGCTGCTGGAGAGCAGAACCAATCTGTCCTACTAGCAGGTAGGAGTGGCGCAGCTTCCCATGAGGACCCTATGAGTGAGCAGACACTCACTCCCTGCTTCCCTCAGAGAAATAAATGGCCAATCCTTCCCTCCCCAACTCACACATACATGTGGGCAATGTCTGGGAGTAGGCTTAGAAATACAAACACCCCTGAAGAGGTAGCACTTGCACTAAACTCAGGTGTAGATGGCTGATATCAAGTCATTCCTGAGGCTGGGATGGAGGAGAGAAGAAGACAGCCACAAGAGGAAAAAAACCCAACCTCCTAAAGATAGAAAATGATGAGAAATAGGTAAGTAGTTGCAGTTCAGTGCAAACTGATGTTCTGAAAAAAAAAGCATGAGCTTTGGATCGGACAGCCCAGGATTCCATTCCTGCTTCACCACCTACCAACTGTGGGTCTACGACACGTTAACCCACCTTGCTGGGCCTCACAGTGCTCCTCGGTAGGATGGGGGTCATAGTACTAGGGCAGCTGCAGGCAGGCCTGTGTGGACAGTTGAGCTTGGGATATACAATTACCAAGCCAGCCTCTGTCTTGTCCTTGCTGGTTCTGAAATTTATTGTAATAAACAAGAAGTCACGAGTGGGAAGCAGGGTCCACAGTAGCCTAGAGAAGTCCAGGCTTCCCGGGAAGGGCAGAAGCCAGGCTCTGTCCGAGCCCATGGCTGCCCCTCATTCACCGCTGGTGCTCATGGGCTCTGTTAGCTCAGCACAAGCGAAAGCCTAGAAGGGAGCTCCTGGGACCCAGGGGATGGTCTGTCTGCCTCACCTGGCCAAGGTGGCTTGCTCCTGGCAGAGGGAGTTAGTCATTCCACCTCTGCCTCCTGGGAGGAGGAGTTAAGAACTGGGACTGGCCCTCTGCCCCCTTCTCCATTGGAAAGCAAGGCCCCTTAGGCCAGCAGAAGCCAGTTGTGTCTGAGGAAGCTCTCCTCGGTGGGCTGCTTCTTCCCCTGTCCTCTCGCTCACATTTCCTGGGTGGGAGCAGTTCCAGGCAGAAAGGACAACACGGGGAGGAGGACACCTTCTGGGGGCCTCTCATGGCCCTTCTGATCCCTCTCCAGGGCCTGGGAAAGAGCCTGTTTACAGACTGGTGCTGGCTCTTCACTCACCTGTGCGCCCCGCCCATTCCCCAAGAGCAGGGCAGTCAGTTGGCTGGTGGCCGGAAAGGCTTCGGAACACGCAGGAGAGACGTCTCCTTAGCCCACTGCAGCCCTCTGCCGCCTCTACCAACCGCGGGCAGCACCTTTGGTCGGCCTGGGGGTGAGGCACAGAGCTCCACATCCAGGCAACTCAAGTGTGTGTGTGGTGAGGGGACACTGGGAGCGGCTGGACGACCCCCTCCTGCCGAACAGACAAGAGCCCCAGGACAAACTGGGATGGAGGTGAGGGTGCAGCTGCTGCCAGATGCGCTGGGTGCTGCCCAGGAAGGAGAGGGTTGGGGAGCCGGGTGCTCGCTCGCCGCAGCAGCTCACTCCTGCTCGCCAGGGAGCTCAGGGCAGCCCCCGAAGCTGCCAGGTCCCCCCACGCAGGCGGCGGCGCTCTGCACTGCGGAGCCGCGTCCTGGGGGAGCAGCACCCCCAGCCCCGGCGCCTCGCAGCCAGGCAGCCCCCCTCAGGGTGGCAGCATTCCCCGGCTAGGGTGCAGGGACTCCCGGGGCGAAGCGGCCTCGCATTACCTTCCACTTTGGTGAGGGTCAGGACCGGACTGTTACAGGCGCTGAGCGGGGCCACCCGGGCCGAGTGCTTCTTCATGATGAGCCGGCCGCCTGCAGGAGCGCTGCCGCTGATCGCCTACATCCTGGGGCCGGCTGGAGCGCGTCTCTCCCGGGCCCGTGGCCGACGCGACCCTCTGCCGCCGGGGAGCACCAGCGGCTCGCCCCTCTCAGTCCCGGCCTCCCCGGCTGCCAGCCGGGCTCCGGTCGCCGCGTTGCTCACTGCGGCGGCCGCCCTGCAGCGCACATCCTCCCCGGCCGCGCAGCCACTCCACACACACGCGCGCACAGCCTCCTACTTGGAGGTTGCTGCAAACTCCAACGTCACGTACAAGTGCACTCCCTGCTCCCACCCCGCAGCTCACCTGCTCCGCCCTCCTGCCCGGGACGCCCAGCCCCGCAGCCCTCATCCCTCTCAGCCAGGTCCTGACTGCAGCCTCTGGCCACCACCTCTCCGAGGAGCCATTTAAAAGGACCAGCGCCTGCGGAGGGGAGACCCTGAGAACTTAAGCCTCAGAGTTGCACAAGTTTAAAAAGGGAAGTGCTTGATTGGATTGAGAGTTGACTCTTCAGTGTGCGGAAGTCCTGAATTATTTCACAGGGAGAGTTAGAAAAAAGCAAAGCTTCCCAAGGCTGCCATTCACTTCTTGAGTCTAGAGGCACATGATCTTGTCTGGCCCCGTGGACAGCTGTTTTTTCGCGGGGTGGAGTGGGGGGTGGTTCAAACACCACAGACGCAAAACAGCCACAAGAAAACAAAGGCTTGAAGTGATTTCTGCTCCCACCCCACTGCCTCAGTCTGGAGATCCAAACTCACCTGGGTAGCAGGAAAGCTCCTTTTCTGCCCAGCTCCCAGGTTCTCGCTTCAGCTGCACGTCTGACATTTGCCTCTGCAGGCACCGGCTTCACTGCTGTCACTCAGACAACTGTAAGCTACTGGTTGATAGTGCTCATTAAAAAGCTATGATATATACCTATTGCATCACTTGCCAGCACAATCCCTGAGTGACCACTGAGTCCGGAGGGGCATTTATCCTATGACAGTGCATCATCAGAGGTGTCCTGCCATCATCCCTGCAGGTAGGACACACAGGGCTCATGCAGCCCCATAACTCCCAGGGCCTTGTGTTCATCTCCTTTACAGATGCCCGGCCATCAGTTTGGGTCCCAGCCTCAAGGATCAGTTGAGATTCAAGGTGGGTTTTGTTATTATTGTTGGTTAGGTCTTTGCCCAGAATTTCAGAACCTTCAATACTACCTCGTTTCCTGTCTCAAAGTTAAAATTTCATTGTATTATGTCATTCAAGTCCCCACAAGGGTAGCTCTGTGGAGTGGTACAGGGGAGAGTGAAACTCAAGCAATAGGGTTTCCTAGCTCAGCACCTACCAGATGTTTCTGGTGACATCCACCTGCAACCCCCAGCTCTCTGGCAGAAGTGGCTCCTAGGAGTTGCTCTTGTTGGATTCTTGTTATTAATTGCCCTCTTGAACAGCTGTCATGAATGGAATGGCTCTGATCTCCAAAAGGCCAGGGCTTCTCAGGGTTGCTTCTCCACCACTACAGCCAAGGAAAAGGTATATAGGGTCCCTGCAGAGCCCTCTAGTGGTACCCCTCCACATTATATGCCTCTTACAGGAAACCTTCCAAGACTCCTAGTGATGATACTACAATAAGCCAATAAGCCATTTCCTTCTTCGGAAAATTTAAACTCAAATAAGCTTACAGCAAAATAATTACATATTGTATATTAAAGAGGATATTTTTACTACAAAATAATACTTCTATGTGTTTCATCAAGTTCATCAATAACATTTATTATATATAGTAACTAAAACAAATATCACATAATAATTGCACACGTTTTTGAGCACATGCTATGTATTATTTATGTTAACTGTTTTACATAAATAATTTCATTTCCTACTCTCAAAAGCTCTGTAAGATTGTTGTTATCTCGTTTCATAGATGGGGAAACTGAGGCTGAGAGGATAATGTCACAGGTCACAGATGGAGTAACTGGCCAAGTGGGGATTTAAATCCAACTGTGAACTATTCAAAAGCCCGAACTTATAACCACTACGTTATTCTCTTACATGTTAGATATATAAGATGCAAAAATTCCTCATAGCTACTCCAAGTCAGCTGAGAGACACGTGTCAAGTTTGAATGTGGTTTTGATATATGATACATGATTTCACCATGCCTGAGCATCTGTACACTCCTGGGGAAACTGGTTTATACTTGTGCTGATGTGGGTCTCCTCCAGCACTTCACATTGGCCTCTATACACATGTGCTACTGAGCAAGTCACAATGACAAGCTGTATTAGTCTGTTTTCACCCTGCTGATAAAGAAATACCCGAGACTGGGAAGAAAAAGAGGTTTAATGGACCTATATTTCCATGTGGCTGGGGAGGCCTCACAATCATGGTGGAAGGCAAGGAGGAGCAAGCCACATCTTACATGGATGGCAGCAGGCAAAGAGAGTGCTTGTGCAGGGAAACTCCCCCTTATAGAATCATCAGATCTCGTGAAACTTATTCACTATCATGAGAGCAGCATGGGAAAGACCTGCCCCCATGATTCAATTACCTCCCAGTGGGTGCCTCCCACAATATATGGGAATTCAAGATGAGATTTGGGTGGGGACACTGCCAAACCATATCATTCTACCCCTGGCCCCTCCCAAATCTCATATCATCATATTTCACAACCAATATTGCCTTCCCATCTATCCCCCAAAGTCTTAATTCATTTCAGCATTAACTCAAAAGTCCACAGTCCAAAGCCTCATCTGAGACAAGGGAAGTCCCTTCCACCTATGAGCCTGTAAAATCAAAAGCAAGTTAGTTACTTCCTGGATACAATGGGGGTACAGGCATTGGGTAAATACAGCTGTTCAAAATGGGAGGAATTGGCCAAAATGAAGTGGCTACAGGCCTCATGCAAGTCCAAAATCTAGCAGGGCAGTTGAATCTTAAAGCTTTGAAATGCTCTCCTTTGACTCCATGTCTCACATCTGGGTCACGCCAATGTAAGAGGGGGGTTCCCATGTTCTTGGGCAGCTCTGCCTCTGTGGCTTTGCAGGGTACAGCCTCCCTCCCAGCTGCTTTCATGGGCTGGTGTTGAGTGTCTGTGGCTTTTCCAGGCACAGAGTGCAAGCTGTCTGTGGATCTACCATTCTGGGGTCTGGAGGACAGTGGCCCTCTTCTCATAGCTCCACTGGGCAGTGCCCCAGTAGGGACTCTGTGTGTGGGCTCTGACCCCAAATTTCGCTTTGCACTGACCTAGTAGAGGTTCTCTATGAGGGTCCCACCCCTGCAGCAAACTTCTGTCTGGGCATCTAGGTGTTTTCATAATCCTCTGAAATCTAGGTAAAGGTTCCCAAACCCCAATCCTTGACTTCTCTGCACTTGCAGGCTCAACACCACATGGAAATTGCCAAGGCCTGGGGTTTACACCTCCTGAAGCAACAGCCCAAGCTCTATGTTGGCCCCTTTCAGCTACTGCTGGAGCAGCTCGGATGCAGGGCACAAAGTCCCTAGGCTGCACACAGAATGGGGACCCCCGGCCTGGCCCAGGAAACCATCTTTTCCTCCTAGGCTTCCAGGCCTGTGATGGAAGGGGCTGTTGTGAAGACCTCTGTCATGTCCTGGAGACATTTTCCCCATTGTCTTGGTGATTAACATTCAGCTCCTTGTTACATATGCAAATTTCTGCAGTTGGCTTGAATTTCTCCCCGGAAAATGGGATTTTCCTTTCTATTGCATTGAGGCTGCAAATTTTCTATTGCATCAGGCTGCAAATTTTCCAAACTTTTATGCTCTGCTTCCCTTTTAAAACTGAATGCCTTTAACAGCACCCAAGTCACCTGTTGAATGCTTTGCTGCTTAGAAATTTCTTCTGCCAGATAACCTAAATCATCTCTCTCAAGTTCAGTTTCACAAATCTCTAGGGCAGGGGCAAAATGCCAAGAGTCACCTTTGCTCCAGTTCCCAACAAGTTCCTAATCTCCATCTGAGACCACCTCAGCTTGGACTTCATTGTCCATATCGCTATCAGCATTTTGGGCAAAGCCATTCAACAAGTCTCTAGGAAGTTCCAAACTTTCCCACATTTTCTCATCTTCTTCTGAGCCCTCCAAACTGTCCCAACCTCTGCCTATTGCCCAGTTTCAAAGTCACTTCCATATTCTCGGGTATCTTCTCAGCAATGCCTCACTTTACTGGTATCAATTTACTATATTAGCCCGTCTTCATGCTGCTGATAAAGACATACCCAAGACTGGGAAGAAAAAGAGGTTTAATGTATTTATATTTCCATGTAGCTGGGGAGGCCTCACAATCATGCTGGAAGGCAAGGAGCAGCAAGTCATGTCTTATGTGGATGGCAGCAGGCAAAGAGAGAGCTTGTGCAGGGAAACTCTCCATTATAGAACCATCATTTTTCATGAGACTTACTCACTGTCATGCGAACAGCATGGGAAAGACCTGCCCCTATGATTCAATTACCTCCCAGTGGGTCCCTCCCACAACACATGGAAATTCAAGATGAGATTTTGGTGGGGACACAGCCAAACCGTATCATAAGTGCTCAATAAATATTTGTCTGTTTTTAAAATATCTACTTTCTGTTTAATGCAATGTTGTGTACAGAGTCAAATAGTTAACAAATATTGTTAAAGATCACTAAATCCTTTTTTGTCACATGTAGCTTACCCCAGGAGTTTTTGATATTTGGGAGGTCATCACCTCCTCATGTCTGTTAACTTCTGCTTACTGAAGAGGAGTTACTAATTGCCATCTCAACTTCTTCCCTTTAATTTTAAGCACTCCATGCTGTTTCTATTTTTCATTTTCCATACTCAATCCTGTCAGTCCTATGTGCTCTGTCTGCTCTGTTGTGTTTCAACAGCTGCCCCACCCTATCTTGCTACCCCTCAAAAAACCAAACTTCCCATACTCCTTTTCAAATCAGGAGTTTTCTGTCTGCTTGACCATATGAGTATGGATATTCCTTAAGTGAACACTTCTTTTTGGGAGTGGGATGTGGTGGGAATGCCTATTTAAAAACTCACATAAACAAAATTATCCAGGAAGCTAATGGTGTACTGGTGTATAAGCATGCACTACTGTTTTGAGAATTCCAACAATTTAAAGCTTCACTGGAGCTTTTTTTATTATGGCCTAACTGGAGTTAGGCCATAATAACCTATTCTAGGATGCTTAGAAAATTGCCCAAGCCCCACTTAAAAACTCAAATCTCACAAAAACTCAAATCTCACATTCCGAAAAAAAAGTGTTAATAATTCTTCCAACAAACAGAGCTGAGACCCCTGACATATCAATGGCAACAATACTGTATAAATAATATCCAGACAAAAGGATGGGTCATTTGACCTCTGACCCCTATTCCTCTTTTGAGGGTGTTAGCATGAGATAATATCTGGATGAGATCATTGGGCACCTATCTGTCTTGACTTTAGTATTACAGGAGGTGAGAAAAGGAACTGGGCTGATTTTTTCAGCTTTTACTCATTAAATAGGTCTTCCTTGTCATCTTCTAAGAATGTACTGTGCAACAGTTTGCTCATCAAAGCCAAGGATCTCCTCAGCAATGTGTAATAGTGTCTATTCTGATAGAAGCCTGTTCTTTATCACTAGCCCCACTCTCTTGTTTGTTTTTCATTGATATGGCTGGGAATTGGATGGGTATTTAATGACAATTTATGGTAGTCTGGTATGGCAGACTTACAAAGAGTGACTGGGTTTTGTGATCTCAGTAGAGGTCTGGATACTGAAGTGGGTGTGCTGGGTAGATATAGAAGCGAACAGATGCAGAGCTCACACGCCAGGAGTGTAAGTTTTATACTCCCTGCCTCCTCCCAACTCCTCACATGCAAACCACAGCGAAAGGCAGTAAAAAAGGAGTCGTAGATAAGAAAGGAGTCAAAGTGCCCAGTTTCTCTGACCACCCAGGGGCTGTATTGAAATTGTGACCCTCAGGGTGAGGACCCAGCCATGGCCCTTTAGAATGAGAAAGCAGACAGGCCTGGGCTGATCATCAGGAAGAGGGTAGCTATGTTGGGCCCACCTGATTCCTCAGATTCTGGAGGTTTGTTACTCTTCTTCCTGGTACAGAATTCCAGCCTGGGTTGTACAAATAGCCTCTTGTTGCCCTACTTGGACTGGTTCACATGTATGCCATCCACAGGGGCCTCTGGTCTATTCACTCCCATGCAGGGGTATGTAAATATCTATGGTCCCACTTTATGATTCCAATAAGGCATCAATCCATTTGCTAGAGTTAAGTGATACTTATGATTCCCTTGAGACCGACCAACAGAGCACGGAAAATGCCTTAAAGTATAGCCAACATCTTGAGTTTGAACTCCAGCTCTTCCAGGAAGAAGCAGCCAACCTTGAGTGGTCACCAAGTCTCCTCTGGCCTCAGTTTCCTGATATGGGCCTGAAAGAATTCGACACCTTTGGCAGTTTTCCAGCTGTATATTTTTCTTTTCTTTTTTCTTTTATAAAAGAGACAGGATCTTGCTCTGTTGCCCAGACTGGGGTGCCATGATGTGATCACAGCTCACGGCAGCCTTGAACTCCTAGGCTCAAGCAATCTTTCCACCTAAGCCTCCTGAGCAGCTAGGACTACAGGTGTGCACCATCACACCTGACTAATTTTTAAAAATTATTTCTTTTGTAGAGATGTGAGCTTACTATGTTGCCCAGGCTTGTCTCAAACTCCTGGTCTCAAGCAATCCCCCTACCTTGGACTCTCAAAGCACTAGGATTATAGGCATGACCACCATGCCCAGCCCAAACTGTTTCTTGGTCTCTGCAAAGCAACTCTACTTTTATTTGTTGGGGTCCTATGTTAGATTTGGTTTATAAAAGAGATGTCATGGCTAAAAGAAAGTTCAGAAAACCATCAACTAGATAATCTCCTAGGTCTTGTTAGCCTTTAAAGTTTGGGGTATATGAAATTATTGTCCTAGGTATTACAATCGTCACTGCCTACAAAGATATTAACAATTATCTTTCATGTCTCCAGTTAATTAAATCGATTCTTGAGGAGGAAGGAAGGAAAGAAGAAAAGAGGAAGGAGGGAGGGAGGGAGGCAGAGAGGGAGGAAGGAAGAAGAAAGGAAGGAGGGAAGGAAGGAAATAAAAAAAGAGGAAGGAGGCAGGGAGAAAGGAAGAAGGAGGGAGGAAGGAAGGAGGGAGGAGGAAAAATACTGTTAAAATTATATACATGTAAGTTATGTGAAGACCTTTACTTAATGTGTTCAGAATAAATTCATAAATGTTAAATCCAGCTATGGTTTTCAATAGTCAGAAAACAGACCACTTTAATTAATTAACTCTGAAATATCAACACCGTTTAATAGTCCTTCACTGCATTAAATAGTGAGAATAACAAACTATTTTTATGGTTACCAGCGTTTAAAAATAATCACTTAAAGTGGACCCAGATGTGGAATTTCACCCCAGTACATCAGTCCACAGTATTCAGAAGCCTTCTGAGTGGGGCAAGCACTGGCGTGTCCAACAGGAGAGAGAGAAAGCCTAATGATATGGCCAAGTAATGGACTCCCATGCACTGGGCAGCTCTTTTCCCTCACCTGGCAGGGATCATTGACATCCTTTTCAATAACTCCACGTGCAAGGGCAGGAAAACAAAAACCTCACATGTCTCTTTTCTTCCCCAGGCAGCAACATGCCTCAGTACAACAAACTCAGAACTACTAGGGTCCCATGAACCTTTCTCCTCTTTCTCTAGGGAGGAACACCAAGGCTGAGTAACTTCAGCTGGGAACAGGACATTGAGAGGTAAGACCACTGGGCTTCCAGACACATCCCCTGGCCCCTCTGGACTCTCTCAGGGTGACACACAGCAGCTGACCCTGTGGTGATGCTGGAGTCCAGAGTCAGGATCACGACGACTAAAGCAGAGGCATGGAGACGGGGGCAGGGTGTCTGCCTGCTTCCTTTGTGAATCCAAGTCAGGGCCTGTCCTGTGCTCAGCGGTGGACACTAGATGGTGGCTTCTGGAGAAGTGCACCATGGCACAGTGGAAGCTGAGCAGGGCACCACCCTCGCAGCGGCACTGCTGGGAGGGAGCTCCTGGGTTGGACCCCTAGGGGAGAGTGGGGCTTCCTTTCCTGGGACCTTCCAGAGGTCAGCTGGGTGGCCAACACAGGGAGTGGGGGTGTCGGGGGACTAACACAGTGTCTAGCACACAGTAGGTACTCAAGAAATGATACTCCCTTCCCATTGGGAAGTGGTCATGCCAGCTTCCAGAAACTTCTTCCAATAGTGTGAATCAGTACAGAAAGGGGGCACTGCTTATACATGGTTTTACTTGGGCAAGCTATTCCATCTCTCCATGCTCAGCCAGATGTCTCATCTCGAAAATGGAGATAATAATAGTATCTGCCTTATTTGGCTGTGAAGATTAAAAGAATTAATATATGTAAAGTGGTTATAATAGTACCTGGCAAATAGTAAGAATCAATATACATCAGTCTTTATTTTCAGTATCTTACATAATGGAAAGGGTCATCTCTGATTTGGTGCCTAAAACAGTATATGGCTCATATAGTAGGTGTTCCAAGTGAGAAGAAGGAAAAAAGGAGGGAGCAAAGAAATGAGGGTGTGAAGGAAAAAAGGAAGGAGGCGGGAGGGAGGGAGGAAAGACGGAAGAAAGGAAGGAGGGAAGGAAGGAAATAAAGAAAAAACAGGAAGGAGTCGGGGAGAAAGGAAGAAGGAGGGAGGAAGGAAGAAAGGAGGGAGGGGAAAGGAAGGAAAGAAGAAAAGAGGAAAGAGGGAGGGAGGGAGGCAGGAAGGAAAGAAGAAGGAGGAGGGAGAGAGGGAGGGAGGAAGGATGGAGGGAGGGAGGAAGAAGGAAGGAAAGAAGAAAAGAGGAAGGAGGGAGGGAGGAAGGAGGGAGGGAGACAGGAAGGAGGGAGGGAGGAAGGAAGGAGGAAAGAGGGAGGAGGAAGGGAGGAAAGAAGAAAAGAGGAAAGAGGGAGCGGGGAAGGAAGGGAGGAAGGATGGAAGAAAGAAAGGAGGGAAGGAAGGAAATAAAGAAAAAAGAGGAAGGAGTCAGGGAGAAAGGAAGAAGGAGGGAGGAAGGAAGGAAGGAGGGAGGAGGAAAGAAGGAAAGAAGAAAAGAAGAAGGAGGGAGGGAGGAAAGAGGGAGAGAGGAAGGAGGGAGGGAGGAAGGAAGGAGGAGAGAGGGAGGAGGAAGAGAGGAAAGAAGAAAGGAAGGAGGGAGGGAGTGGGGAAGGAAGGAGGAGGAGGGAGAGAGGGAGGGAGGAAGGAAGGAGGGAGGGAGGAAGGAAGAAGGAAGGAAGGAAAGAAAGAAGAAAAGAGGAAGGAGGGAGGAGGGAGGGAGGAAGGAAGGACGGAGGGAGGAAGGAAGGAGGGAGGGAGGAAGAAAGAAGGAAGGAAGGAGGAAGGAGGGAGGGAGGAAGAAAGAAGGAAGGAAGGAGGAAGGAGGGAGGGAGAAAGGAAGGAGGGAGGGAGGAAGGAAGGATGGAAGTAAAAAAGGTAAAGGATGGAGGCAGTCTATTAACAGGACCTGGAATTCCAGAATCTTCTAGAATTGCCTGCTTTATTCCACATGTTCCTTTGCCGCCTGCATGGCACCAGGAGTGATGAAGCCACGGTGGCTCCCCTCTGCTCAGGTCTCTGTGTCTCTCTCCCTGGCTTGATCTCAGAGGAAGCTTTTTTTGGAGACCAGGGCACTGGACTCAAGGTGAGGAGGGAGATCAGATGCCATTTAGTTCGGAAATAGCTGCCTGCTTGTGTTCCGGATGACTCATCGACCACAGCTGGCCTCCAGTCAGATTCCTCTGTGGAGTGGGAACTAGAATACTGACCTAAATCGGATCCTTGTCAACGCCAGGAGACAGCTCCCTTGGCTGGTGTCTGTTTCCAAGGGTGAATCAAGGGGATTGGCCCTCAGGCTGGGCTTGAGTCGGAGGAAGACGTCCGGATTTGGGAACGATGTTGCTGCGGCTCCACTCCTTAGTTATTCCTGAGCACAGGCTGGCCGGGACCTGCAGGCAAGGTCTTGTTCAATGAGGTGCTCGGAGGCTCAACGTTGGGCAGACCCAGTTTCAGAAGTCCTGATCTCTGAGATAGGGCTCGCCTGCGCACTGCGAAGCCCTTTGCCTCTCTCCAAAGGCAGCCATCATGTTCTGGCTTGCTTTGAAGTTATTTGTATACTTGCTACAGCTTCCTGCTGGGCTGCCAACTCTCCACGGTAGGGACCTTGGTAGTAAACAGGGTATCAATAATCATTGTTGAGTGAACGAATGCGTGGAAAGTCACTAGGGCAGAAAGAAGCAGGACTTTTCCAGGGGTCAAGGTGGGCATGTCTTTGGATGCAGGCAATGTGAGCCCTGGAAATAGCCCCCCAGGAAATAGCTCCCCTTGGAAATAGTCCCCCCCCGCCCCCAGGAACCAGGAAAGTCCTGCCATTACTCAAAGGAGCCCCGCACAGTGAGAACCCTTTGGGTGCCGGCTGCCTCTGGGCACCCTGCTCCTCACAGAGTCCCTCATCCTCCGCCGGCTTCTTTTCTGCTACCTGAGAAACTGGCTCTCCTCCCCGACTGCGTGCTTAGGCCAGTGGATCTAGGAAATAACCAGGCCCTCTTAATGCCTGACCCAGCTCTGCCGCTCCACTCATCATATAAACACCAGATGCCTGCAAAGATTACAAAAACTCTGCAGTGTTTTCCATGTAGGAGTGGTGCAGTGGGTTTATGGAGTGTCACACAGAGAGGTGCTGAAAAGTACTTGTCACATCTCCCTGCCTCTCCGCATTTCCTAGCTCCCCCAGCTGCCACGTGCCCCTCATCCCTATAACATCCTCACCACCAGCAAGTCCTCCCTCCCCACACCCTCCTCCTCATCCACAGCATGTCCTCAGCAGCAGGTCCTTCCTCCCAACATAGCTTTCTTCTCCTCCTTCCTCTACACGGACCCCTCACCCACCACCCCCTGCACCCCCAGGTCCCCTGGTCATCTCAGGCAAGAGGAGCCTCTTGGGGAGTGTCTTCTGCTATCTGCTCAGGCAGGGGGAGGCCCCTGGATTTCTGGCTCCTAAAACCCTCCTCCTTGCTCTGTTTACTTTCCTGAGGGCTTGGTGCTGGCTTACTTTGCCTCTAGTGAGGAATTTTCTTCTGGATATTGGTGCATGCTTCTCTCCATCTATCTCAAAGAACAACTCGCTCATAGCACTGGGTTTGACTCTTGGCCGAGTTTCTTTTATTGGAAGCCCTCAGGCCTTTCTCTAGGCTTCCAGCTGTTTCTGCCCTTCAGACTGGCTTCAGAGAAAGG
Organism: Pongo abelii; assembly: GCF_028885655.2. Classification (NCBI taxonomy): domain Eukaryota; kingdom Metazoa; phylum Chordata; class Mammalia; order Primates; family Hominidae; genus Pongo; species Pongo abelii. The sequence goes on from NC_071985.2 coordinate 15,072,499, forward strand.
TCAGAGTCCTAATGGAGTCCAGCAAGCCTAGATTCTCCAAGTGGGAGGGAGTTCAAGTACAACTCCAGCATTCCTGGTGCTAGCTGTTCTCAGGCATGGTCTCTGTTTTGAGATGGAGTCTCACTGTGTTGCCCAGGCTGGAGTGCAGTGGCGCGATCTCAGCTCACTGCAACCTCTGCCTCTCAGGTTCAAGCAATTTTGAGCATTGTCTCTTGGGCTACCGCCTCACTGAAAGAAGCCATTCTGTTCCTGGCGCTGTTTCTGCTTAGTAACCATGAAGGTGAGCTGTGATCAGTAATACTCCCCAAAGGCAGGACATGCTGAGATCATTACCTCAGAGTGTGGTCCATCCAAGTCCACTAGAACTGTCCTGGGAACTCACTGAATGGGAGTGAAAATTTTGCACATCACAGATTGCCAAATGACCCTATTGGCCAAAAAAAATAAAAGTGCTCCAAAGAAATAATTGTGCCTTTCCACCAATAAGCACTGAGAGTGGCTCTTTCTCCCTTGTTTTTCACATATTTGTTGGCTTACACTGGGCATTTAGAGTCAGTTGTATTCATAAGAAATTGCACTAGTCACCAGAAGAGTAGCTGCAGGAAAAAGGGAGAGAGATGTTCCAAAATTTAATCAGATTTGGGCAACACACCTTGCTTTTTGCAAAAGCAAGCAAACAACCCAAAATCCTGCTTAAGGCAAAAAGCCTGTTCCTTGCTGTGAAGCAGAAAGAGAAGGCCCTGCCAAAGCTGGATGAAAGCAAAAAGAGATGAGGTGTAGAGGTGTGTCCTGCTCCTGATTGAGCCACTGTGAGTCATGCCTTTTCCCAAAGATGGATTTGTTAGTGTACAGCAAAAAGTCAGCTAAATCCCCAATAATTCCCTAGAGTTCCCGGCAGGGTTTGGAGGGCTAAATGTATACATGGTTTGTTCCTAAAATTATCTAGTTGGTGCCACAGTGTTTCTGGCTGTGGATTCCTAAACTGCCTTCTAACAGATAGCTCCTTAGGCATTAGGACAAAGGTGAGCTCCTCAGGGCTCCACGGGTGCATGTGAGGTGAAGCTTTAGGGTCATCATAATTGTGACCAGCCCAGAGTCCTTGGCAGGGGAATCACACTGGGTTTGTGTATGTCAGAGTGTATCAACAAGATAATAATGTTGTAGCTTGATGGGAACCTTTCAATATGATTAGTCCAAATTTGTTTTTGGGTTTTTGTCAATCTTTGTTTTGCTTTTAAGATGATTATCTTTAGAAATTCCATGTACTGCTGATGAGAATAAAAACTGATATATCTGTTTAGAAGGTTGATAATTGATATCAAAGTTCTGGCCTCTTATTCACTGTTTCTATTTTTAAATTTTTTTTTTCTAAAAAATAATCTGATGTGAATATAGATACGCTACAAAGATATTCATCCAAGTTTTATTGCTATTAATACACTGGAAATAACCTAAATGTTCATCAGAGGGAAATGGGAAATAAAGTATGGTGTATTTACACAAAAGAATATAAGACAGCTAAGAAAATAAGTTATTCAATAACACAGGGAAAATGCTAGAGAGGAAAAAAGGCATGCATCTGACAGCCCACATAATCCTTATGCATACTACATATTCCCTCATGTAGATCATATCACTCAACATATATGTGTATGTATGTTATCTACATATTATCTATACCTAGCTCATATATATTCAGAAAAAAATTGAATAAACTTCCACTTTTTAAAAGTTTTCATGTTTTCTAACTACCATAAGTAACAACGAGTCATTCTTTCCTTGAGACTTCTCTGACAGAGAAGGTTGTCTACTTTTAATTTAAAATTCAGTTCACTGGGGGATTGGGTTGAAGCCATTCTTTTTTTTTTTTTTTTTGAGATGGAGTCTTGCTCTGTCACCAGGCTGGAGTGCAGTGGCATGATCTCGGCTCACCACAACCTCTGCCACCCAGGTTCAAGCGATTCTCCTGCCTCAGCCTCCCGAGAAGCTGGGATTACAGGCACATGCCAGCACACCTGGCTAATTTTTCTATTTTTAGTAGAGACAGGGTTTCACCATGTTGGTCAGGCTGGTCTCGAACTCCTGACCTCATGATCCTTCCACCTTGGCTTCCCAAAGTGCTGGGATTACAAGCATGAGCCCTTGCGCCCAGCCAAAACCATTATTGATGCTTAAGAATAGTTTAAGGGGGCTAAAAAATGAGTCTCTTATAAACAGGTACAAATGAGAATAAAAATGGGAAACATCTTCATGAACTAGAATGTGTAAGAGAAGAAGGAAACTTTTTTCACTTTTAAAATATTTTGACAATTTCTGTTTTTTAAAATGTAAAACTCTTTTAAGTCTGTGCTTTTAATGTCATTGTCCCTTTGTCTTTTTATATTTATTAAAGCATCAAAAGTAAATGATCACTCCCATTTTCCATATTTTAAATATTTTGTTTTCTCACATCCTTTTTATTTTTTCTTGCAATATAAATTTTTAGAACATGCTGGTAATGAAACATGGAGAAAGGAGAAGGCGAGAGATGCTTTTAATAACAGTATTGGTTTTCTCCAACCATTCCTTCAGGAATGAAGGAATCCATAGCTAGAGCTCTGAGCTAGGGAGAGTCATTGGTTGCTCTTCCACCCAGCTGCAGCTCTCTATTGGTGTTTTAGCAAGGAGCAGTTAGTTCCCTTTTCTTCCTGCTGCTTCTTTAGGATGCTTCTGTCTTTGCTCCAGCCTCATTGCAGCCTTTCCTAGCCCTCTCCCCAATCTCTTCATTTCAGCTGATGTAAGGTTTTTTACTTTTCCTTTGAGTATGTGTGAGTGAAGAGGCTATTGTATTGTTATCTGTCTTAGACAGGAGCACAGGCCATCTCCTCACATCCTGGCCAATCTCTGTGGTGCCCTGGCACCTTGGAATGGCAGCTGCCTGAAATGCCGAGGGCTCCCGCCCATGAAGGAGGCTTATGCTGTGGCACAGTGGCGGGAAAAACAGCAAAACAGCCCCTCAACGCATTGCTTTCATCCCTTTCAGCATGTCATTCACAGGCATCAGCTTCAGGGCACACTGGTTAGAAATTATTATTTAGATACGGTGTTTACACATGGTTTTGTAGTTTCCCATTACATGTTGTTTATCAATATAAATACGTCTTGGTGTAAATTTATTTGGCTTTGATATGTTAAAGTTCAAATGAACAAACTATGACACAATTCAAGACCTCCCCCTTGTCTCTTGACTTTTTTTCTTTGCCACTGTTTAAAACATGCCCCTGTGCATTTGCACACACCTTTCTTAAAAAAGGGTTTATTTTATTTTATTTCTATTTCCCACCCCCACTGCCCGACAGGCCCTAGTATGTGTTGTTCTGCACCACGTGTCCATGTGTTCTCATCATTCAGTTCCGACTTATAAGTGAAACATGTGGTGTTTGGTTTTCTGTTCCTGCATCAGTTTGCTGAGGATAATGGCTTCCAACTCCATCTATGTCCCTGCAAAGGATGTGATCTTTTTCCTTTTTATAGCTTGTTCCTTTTATACTATATGCATAGTATTCCACGGTGTATATGTACTATATTTTCTTTATTCAGTCTAGGATTGATGGGCATTTAGGTTGATTCCATGTCTTTGCTTTTGCATTTGCACACACCTTAACTCCTTCTTTTTTTTTTTTGAGAAGGAGTCTAGCTCTGTAGCCCAGGCTGGAGTGCAGTGGCGCAGTCTCGGCTCACTACAAGCTCCGCCTCCTGTTAACCCCTTCTTTAAACCACTGCTTTTTGTAAAACTACAAAGATGGAAAAAAACCACACCCAAAACCAAAAACATCATCAGCAGAAAATTATCAGGCATCAACCCATTCAAGTCTTGTATTTCACTCCTGGGGGTGGGGACCGTCCTCAGAAGAGCTCTCTGCAGAGCTGAATTTGTGGGAAATACTCATAGGAGAAGCTCACTGATTTTTATTTTAACTTTGATTGCTTATTTAAAGTGAGTGGGCATTAAATGCTCTATTGATAGCAGGATTCTAATTTGGGATTTGTAGCAACCTAATACATCATCTAAGATATGAAGGATGTTTGTAACTTGAAAATCTGTCTCTGGCAGTGTCGTTCTCAAAATTTAAGGCACATGTAACCATGGTACCTACAGCATTATTTGATTTATTAATGGGATGGACAACATGAAGCACAAAAAATTTTACTCGACCACCCATGGAGCTAGTTGAAGCTATCAAATATGTCAGCTTAAGTTGTTAGCATGAACTGGAATAAAAAATCCCTTTCACTGCAAAATATTTAGCTACAACCCTGCCCAGAAATGATATAGGTAAACCCAAGTTTGTCTTCATCCAAGCACATTACATATTAATTCATAGGATACTTGTCTACGAATTTAAATAGTAGTGATCAAATCACACTGGGATTTGGAGTACATGAGCCCAATTCAGTTATGAGCCATGGGGCCTCTCCTGCATTTGGTGACTGTTCTCTGCTGCTTGCTAGTGGACTGTGGGTTATGGCTACAGATAATATACTGTGCTCCTGTCAAGGAGGGCCTGGACACTGTTTAAGAGCATAGACTCTCTGAGGTAGAAAGGGTTTTGGAAATCATCTTGTATATCACCCACAGTTTGGGACAGGAAGGAATAAAACTAAGAGGATGATACAGAAACAAAAAACTATGGCTATTCTGGGAACACTAAATAGAAGCAACCTAAATATACCTCCAGAAGTGCACAAACAGCCAAAATGACGAGGTCTGTCTCGCAGCTGCAGCTGCAATGAAGCTGAGAGTATTTTAGATTGATGGGACCTGCCTGCATTTTAGAGACATTTCTGGAGGTAAAATAAAGAGGCCACTCCTTCTTGGATATCAGTTTTAAACTTTGGACAAGATTCAGGAAATTTATAGTGTCTTTGAAATGACTCTTTTTGGGAAAGGAAATTGTGCCTTTAGGAAAAAAAAATACTTAATTTTAAGAAATAAAAGGCCATGTAAGTGCTTCCCAGATCCAAGTGGAAGTTTTTGGGAAAATGTGAGGCTCCTGGGAGAGATGATGGGTGAATTAGGGCATCTGGTAAGGCTATCAGGCAGTTTTGTCAGAAAGGAAGGCATTAAGCACAACAGCAAACTCACGCTTCTCGCCATCAAAGAATTGAAAAGACAACCGATGGAACAGGAGAAATATTTGCAAATTATACATCTAATAAGAAATTAGCATCTAGAATATGTGAAGAACTCTTACAACTCAATAATAAAAAGACAACCCAATTAAAAAATGGGCAAAGAATCTGAAGAAGTGTTTCCCCAAAGAATATATACCAAGGCCAATAAACACATGAAAAGATGCTTAACGTCATTAGCCATCAGAGAAATGCAAATCAAAACCTCGATAAACATGAGAACGCAGACATTTTTTTGACATAGTGATTTTAATTCCTTTGGCTCTATACCCAGAAGTGGGGTTACTGGATCATATGGTAGTTCTATTTTTAGATTTGAAGGAACTTCCATACTCTTTTCTGAAATGGTGATATTAATTTGCATTCCTACCAACAGTGTGTTGTCCCTGTTCCTCTGCACCTTCACCAAATTTGTGCTATTATTCACCTTTTTGGTAACTGCATTCTAACAGGTATGAGGTAATAGCTCATTGTGGTTTTAATTTGCATTTACCTGATAGAGATGTTGAGCATTTTTTCATATACCTGTTGACCATTTGTATCTCTTCTTTTGACAAATGCCTGTTCAGGTCCTTTGCCCATTTTTTAATTGGATTATTTGTTTTCTTGCTATTGAGTTGTTTGAGTTACTTATTTTTTTGTATATTAGCCCCTTATCAGATATATTGTTTGCAAATATTTTCTTCAAATCTGTGGACTGTCTCTTCATTTTGTTAATCATTTCCTCGGCTGTGCAGAAAATTTTTATGTTGATATAATCCCATATGACTGTTCTTGCTTTTGTTTCCTATGCTTTTGGAGTCAACCAAAAAATCATTGCCCAGACCAATGTCACAAAGTCTTTCTCCTATGTTTTCCTCTAGAAGCTTTACAGTTGCAGGTCTTACATTTGTCTTTAATCCACTTTGAGTTGATTTTTTTGTATATAATGTCTGAGATAAGGTCCAATTTCATTCTTCTGCATGTGAATGAATATACAGTTTTCCCAGCACCATTTATTGAAGAGACTGCTCTTTCCCCATTGTGTCTTCCTGGCACTTTTGTTGAAAATAAATTGCCCATAAATACTTGGGTTTACTTCTGGGCTTTATATCCTGTTCCATTGGTTGATGCATCTGTTGTCATGCCAGTGCCATTATGACTTTTGTTTTTTTTCTTTTCATTTTCTTTTTTTCGAGACAGGGTCTCACTCTGTTGCCCAGGCTGGAGTGTGGTGGTGCAATCATAGCTCGTTGCAGCCTTAAACACCTGAGCTTAAGCAATCCTCCCATCTCAGCCTCCAGAGTAGCTGGGACTATAGGCATGCACCACCATATCTGGCCAATTTTTAATTTTTTTTTTTGTAGAAATAAGGACTCACTATGTTGCCCGAGCTAGTCTTGAACTCCTGGACTCAAGGTATCCTTCTGCCTTGGTCTCCCAAAGTGCCGGGATTATAGACATGAGCCATTGCACCCAGCTGCCATGCTGTTTTGATTACAATAGCTTTATAATATATTTTGAAATTAGGTAGTGTGATACCTCCAGCTTTGTACTTTTTGCTCAAGATATCTTTGGCTATTCAGGGAATGGTGACCACAGTAAATATTAATGTATTATATATTTCAAAATTGCTAAAGAATAGATTCTTTACATTCTCACCACAAAAAATGGTAAGTTAATGAGGCATGTTAACTATCTTGACTTAATCTTTCAACAATGTATGCATAGATCAAAACATCACATTGTACCCCATACATATATATAATTATTAATTGTTGATGAACAAAACTAATTAATTTTAAAAAACACAATGAGGTACCACTTCATACCTGCTAGAATGGCTAGAATAAGAAAGGCAGACAATAGCAACTGTTGGAGAGGATGTAGAGAAATTACAGTCCTCATCCACTGCTGGTGGAAATCCAATTTGGAAAATGGCCTGGCACTTCCTCAAAAGAGTAAACAGAATTACTATACTACCCAGCAATTCCACTTCTAGGTATATACCCATAAGAAAAGAAAACATATGTCTGTACAGAAACTTGTGCATAAATGTTCAGAGCAGCATTATGCATAATAACTCAAAGTGAAATCCTCCCCAAAACATCAATGTTCTGCACTCTCATCCAGCACACTTTTCCTAGGAACTGTTTCATCTTTTTCAAGAAATACTGTACATAATCCATATAATCAACATGAAAATGACTAAAAAGCCTTCACAGGAAATCATTTCTTACTTGAGCAAAAGGTGCTAATCAAGAACACCTATTAACTGCTGTGCTAGGTATTTCCTTCCGTTTTCCTCTAAAATCACTCTGCAGAGTTGAGACTCACAGGTTAACCATCTGTCAGATGCCCTGGAGCACAAGTTAGTTTGCCCAGGCCAGCACACCATCCTGTGTTTTATGTTTACAGCATATCACAGGTGAGGGAAAAATCTGGCAGAGGCTTCTCACAGCCAAGTGCTAATTATGACCAGAGTTTGTGTAGCTTATTGGAGGAATAAACCTATTTGATCTTGTCAAGAATAAAAAATGTAGGTATTGTTCAGGTGTTTCTGTTTTTCTTGTCGGTTTTTCAACACAACAGGTGTGTTATTGCTGCAAACATGCTCACATTACAACCTGATGCTGGTGCTTTTGAAATGTCTTTTCCTTCAAATTGATGTTGTTGAGTTAAGGTCAATGAAGATTCTAGCATCTCTGCTGTGCTCCACTTTGCAAGGACCACAGCCCTCTGTGGGGAGTGAGAGCAGGCTTGAGGGCCGAGCTCTGCTGAGCTGCCACTCTCCACCCTGGGGTTCTTGCAGGCAGGAGAACTGCCCCTCTCACTTCCCCCAGCACCCTCCCTGCTCTCTCTCCACATGAGGGAGTGATCATGGAGGGGGTTCATCCTCCTGTTAGTCATTCACTCATCTGTTCATTGGTCCAATAAATGTTTTATGAGCACTTACTATGTACCAGGCACTGTGCTGGAGATTGATAGACACTCCTTGACCGAACTCTCACCTTGACCAGGTTCCTCTGAGCCCTATTCTCCACTAGCCCTCATCTTTGCCCTAGAAAGACTTGAACAAACACTAATAGAGTTTCTAACAGCACAAAGCCTTATCCCCCAGATGGCCTTCCCCTCCCCCTTGAAATGTCTGTCTGAGAAAACTCAAGGCTGCCCAAAGAGCTTACTGTATGTTCCAGCAACACCTGATGATAGGGTCCCTGTCTCCCAGCCTCAGTGGTAGTAGGTAGGCGCCTAACTTTGATATGCACCAGTTGGCAAACCCAGATGAGTTTCACATGGATCAACTTCCCCTTATCACTTTTTATAACTTTCATAATTTTTCATTTCCCTAACTCTGCTCAAGACCCTTTAAAATGCCCAGACACCTCTGTATTAATCAGATTGAAGCTCAGTTCTTTCCTTTACTGACAGCAGTTATTGAATAAAATCTGTTTTTACTGCCTTAACTAATGTCCAGCTACGTTTATCTTTCTTTCTTTCTTTTTTTTTTCCAAGATGGAGTCTTGCTGTGTTGCCCAGGCTGGAGTGCAGTGGTGCTATCTTGGCTCACTGCAACCTCTGCCTCCCAGGTTCAAGCAATTCTCCTGCCTCAGCCTCCCAAGTAGCTGGGATTACAGGCACGTGCCACCACGCCTGGCTAATTTTTGTATTTTTTTAGTAGAGACGGGGTTTCACCATCTTGGCCAGGCTGGTCTCAAACTCCTAACCTCAGGTGATCTGCCCACCTTGGCCTCCCAAAGTGCTGGGATTACAGGTGTGAGCCACCACGCCCGACCTATGTTTCTCTTTGACAGGATAAAGTAATACAGACAACATTTCCAGAATCTGCCCTCCTCGGGATTACATGTTAGTGGGAAGCCAGGCAGTGAACAAGTAAAAGAAGGATGTTGGGTGATGTAGATGCAGGGCAGGCGAGCCCCCAGATTGGGGCTTAGTGCCAGGAGGGCTTTTGGCTTCACTCAGGAAAGAATTCAAGGGTGAGCCAGTGGTGTTAGGCAGCAACTTTTATTTTAGTGGCAGAGTGTATAGCAGCAGCAGCAGAGGTACTGCTCACTGCAGAGCAGGGCCCACAGGCAGTGTGCCCAGAGTAGCAGCTTGGAAGCAGTTCTGCAGCCATATTTATACCCACTTTTAATTACATGCAAATTAAGGGGAAGATTATGCAGAAATTTCTTGGAAAAGAGGAGTAACTCTGGGTCATCAGGTTGTTGCCATGGAAGGGGGCAGTAACTTTTGGGTGTTGCCATGGCAATGGTAAATTAACATGACACACTGGTGGGCGTGTCCTATGGAAAGCTGCTTCTGCCCCATCCCTAGTTCTCAGTTTGGTCCAGTGTCTGAGCCCCTCCTCTGGGGAGTCCAGTCCCACCTTGTATTAGTCTGTTTTCACGCCGCTGATAAAAACATCCCCAAGACTGGGTAATTTATAAAGAAAAAGAGGTTTAACGGACTCACAATTCCACGTGGCTGGGGAGGCCTCACAATCACGGTGGAAGGCAAAAGGCATGTCTTACATGGTGGCAGACAAGAGAGAGAATGAGAGCCAGGTGAAAGGGGTTTCCCCTTATAAAACCATCAGATATTGTGAGACTTATTCACTACCACGAAAAGAGTATGGGGGAAACCGCCCCCATGATTCAGTTGTCTCCCACTGGGTTCCTCCCACAACACATGGGAATTATGGGAGCTGCAATTCAAGACAAGATTTGGGTGAGGATGCAGCCAAACCATATCATATCTTCTATCTCACTGTGGCAGGTCCATGGTTGCAGAGGGATATTCATGGGTTTTCAGGATGGTCTCTAGAGAAAGTAAAATTAGACCGAAACCTAAAGGAAGATAAGCTAATCTTTTAAAGAGCGGGGAGAAGGGCCTTCCAGTCAAAGGGGACACAATGAAAAGGAGCTTGATGCTATAAGAATAGAGCAATAGATAAGGCCAGTGGAATAGGCAGGAATCCACCCCACATGCCTTGAGCCTTGATACATTTAGATTTTAAAAGCCAGAGTAAGGCTTGTGATTTGGAAGGGGGGCAAATAAGCCTGAATAAAGTCAAGTTTGAATCAAGAAATTGGACTGTGGAATTGGATGAAAGTGAGGCGAGAGATGAGGGCAATGCTGTACTCAGATGGTTTCATGGCTCAGAGCGGCTGGAGCACACAGGAGGCTGGGATGGTCTGTGATTTTTTTGACAAAGGCTTTCATACTTGCTCCTAGGAAGGCACAGCCTGGAGAGCAGTGGGCAAAGAAATGGGAGACAGTGGAAGGGTTCTGTCCACATGTGTCCTTGGGTACTTCCCACTTGCTGATTTGCTTCCAGGGTGCAATTGGTTTCCCTTTTTCTCCCAGAGCCTGAGTGCAGTCTTGATGAGCCACAGCTATGTCCCCTGCTCAGAAAGAAGTGTCTGGGGGTATCCACAGTAAAGCTGCCTGGAGGATGCTGAAAGTATAGTGGTTAAGAGTGGCTCCCAAAATATATGCTCTTTCCAAACATACAGAAACCCATCATCTGTCTGTCACCCTAATTGCTCCTCAGCATAACTGGGTGCATTGTGGGCTAACAGGACAGGAAACGGGAACATGGGTTAAAAACCCATGTTTGAATTGGAATATTCCAAGACCAGGATGTGTTGGAGGTAATAGTGAATTACCTCCTCTAATATCACTGTAGAAGAGATTCTGGAGATGCCTAGAGGGTCTCTCATGTTGGCACCCACATATGTTTCTAAGCCTTTAAGGGGTCTTGGGGACACCTCAGTGGGTCTTGAAGCTGCTCTTTATTTTTTTTTATTGCATTAATTTTTTAAAAAATTTCCATAGGTTTGTGGGGGAACAGGTGGTATTTGGTTACATAAGTAAGTCCTTTAGTGGTGATTTGTGAGATTTTGGTGCATGCATCACCCGAGCAGTAAACACTGAACCCAATTTGTAGTCTTTTATCCCTCACCCTCCTCCCACCCTCTCTCCTGAGTCCCCAAATTCCACTGCATTATTCTTATGCCTTTGCATCCTCATAGCTTAGCTCCCACTTATGAGTGAGAACATGCGATGTTTGTTTTTTTCATTCCTGAGTCACTTCTCTTAGAATAATAGTTACCAGTTCCATCCAGGTAGCTGAAAATGCCATTAGTTCTTTCCTTTTTATGGCTGAGTAGTATTCTATAAACAATTTGTTTATCCACTCATTGATTGATGAGCATTAGGTCTGGTTCTATATTTTTTGCAGTTGCAAATTGTGCTGCTAAAAGCTTGTGTATGCAAGTATCTTTTTTGTATAATGACTTCTTTTCCTCTGGGTAGATACCCAGTAATGGGACTTTTGGATCAAATGGAAGTTCTACTTTTAGTTCTTTAACTATTAAACTTTAAATAAAACACTGTTTTCCACAGTGGTTGTACTAGTTTACATACCCACCAACAGTGTAGAAGTGTTCATTTTTCACCATATCCATGCCAACATCTATTAATTTTTCCTTTTATGATTATGGCTATTCTTGCAGGAGTAAGGTGGTATTGCATTGACATTTTGATTTACATTTCCTTTATCATTAGCGATGTTGAGCATTTTTTCATGTTTGTTGGCAATTTGTATGTCTTCTTTTGAGAACTGTCTATTCATGTCCTTAGCCCACTTCTTGATGGGACTGTTTCTTTCTTGCTTGCTAATTTGTTTGAGTTTGTTGTAGATTCTGGATATTAGTCCTTTGTAGGATATACAGGTTGTGAAGATTTTTCTCCCACTCTGTTGGTTGTCTCTTTATTCTGCTGACTCTTCCTTTTGCTGTGCAGAAGCTCTTTAGTTTAATTTAAGTCCCACCTATTTATTTTTGTTTTTGTTGCATTTGCTTTTGGGTTCTTGGTCATGAAGTCTTTGCCTAAGCCAATGTCTAGAAGGGTTTTTGTGATGTTATATTCTAGAATTTTTATAGTTTTAGATCTTTGATTTAATTCCTTGATCCATTTTGAGTTGATTTTTGTGTAAGGTGAGAGATGAAGATCCAGTTTTATTCTCCTATATGCAGCTTGCCAATTATCCCCACACCATTTGTTGAATAGGGTGGCCTTTCCACACTTTATGTTTTTGTTTGCTTTGTCCAAGGTCAGTTGGCTGTAAGTATTTGGGTTTACTTCTGGGTTCTGTATTCTGTTCCGTTGGTCTATGTGCCTATTTTTATACCAGTACCATGCTGTTTTAGTGACTATGGCCCTATAGTATAGTTTGAAATCAGGTAGTGTGATGCCTCTAGATTTGCTCTCTTTGCTTAGTCTTGCTTTGGCTATGTGAGCTCTTTTTTGGTTCCACATGTTAGGATTGTTTTTACTAGTTCTGTGAAGAATGATGGTAGCATTTTGATGGGAATTTCATTAAATTTGTAGATTGCTTTTGGCAGTATGGTCATTTTCACAATATTGATTCTACCCATTCATAAGCAGGGGATGTGTTTCCATTTGTTTGTGTTGTCTATGATTTCTTTCAGCAGTGTTCTGTAGTCTCCCTTGTAGATGGCTTTCACCTCCTTGTTTAGGTATATTCCTAAGTATTTTATTTTATTTTATTTTTGCAGCATTTGTAAAAAGAGTCGAGTTCTTGATTTGATTTTCAACTTGGTCGCTGTTGGTGTATAGCACAGCTACTGATTTGTGTACATTAACTTTGTATCCTGAAATTTGCTGAATTTATTTAACAGTTCTAGGAGCTTTTTGGAGGAGTCTTTAGGGTTTTCTAGGTTTACGATTATATCATCAGCAAACAGCAAGAGTTTGCCTTCCTCTTTACTGATTTGGATGTCCTTTATTTGTTTCTCTTGTCTGATTGCTCTAGCTAGGGCTTCCAGTACTATGTTGAATAGAAGTAGTAAGAGTGAGCATCCTTGTCTTGTTCTCGGAAGGAATGCTTTCAACTTTTCCCCATTCAGTATTATGTTGGCTGTGGATTTGTCATAGACAGTTTTTATTACACTGAGGTATATCCTTTGTATGCTGATTTTGCTGAGGGTTTTAATTATAAAGGGATGCTGGATTTTGTCAAATGCTTTTTCTGCATCTATTGAGATGATCATGTGATTTTTGTTTTTAATTCTCTTTATGTGGTATTACATTTATTGACTTGCATATGTTAAACCATCCCTGCATCCCTGGTATGAAACCCACTTGATTATGGTGGATTATCTTTCTGATATGCTGTTGGATTTGGTTCACTAGCATTTATGATTTTTGCATCTATGTTCATCAGAGATGTTGGTTTGTAGTTTTCTTTTTTTATTATGTCCTTTCCTGGTTTTGGTATTAGGGTGATACTGACTTCATAGACTGATTTAGGAGGATTCCCTCTTTCTCTGTCTTGTGGAATAGTGTTAATAGGATTGGTACCAATTCTTCTTTGAATGTCTGATAGAATTCAGCTGTAAACCCATCTGGTCCTGGACATTTTTTTTTGTTGGTAATTTTTAAATTATTATTTCAATCTCGCTGCTTGTTATTGGTCTGTTCAGGGTTTCTAATTCTTCCTGATTTAATCTAGGAGGGTTGTATATTTCCAGGAATTTATCCATCTCCTCTAGGTTTTCTAGTTTATGTGTGTAAAGGTGTTCATAGTAGTCTTGAATGATCTTTTGTATTTCTGTGGTGTTGGTTGTAATATCTCCCATTTCATTTCCAGTTGTGCTTATTTGGATCTTCTCTCTTCTTTTCTTGGTTAATCTTTCTAATGGTCTATCAATTTTATTTATCTTTTCAAAGAACCAGCTTTTTGTTTCACTTGTCTTTTGTATTTTTTTTGTTTCAATTTCATTTAGTTATTCTCTGATCTGGGTTATGTCTTTTCTTCTGCTGGGCTTGGATGTGGTTTGTTCTTGTTTCTCTAGTTCCTTGAGGTGTGGTCTTAGATGGCCTATTTGTGCTTTTTCAGACTTTTTGATGTAGGCATTTAAGGTTATGAATTTTCCTCTTAGCACTGCCTTTGCTTGTATCCCAGAGGTTTTGATAAGTTGTGTCATTACTGTAGTTTAGTTCAAAGGTTTTAAATTTTCATCTTGATTTTATTTTTGACCCAATGATCATTCAGGAGCAGGCTATTTAATTTTCATATATTTGCATGGTTTTGAAGGTTCCTTTTTGAGTTCATTTCCAGTTTTATTCCACTGTGGTCTGAGAGAGTACTTGACATAATTTCAGTTTTCTTAAATTTATTGAGACTTGTTTTGTGGCAATCATATGGTCTATCGTAGAGAAAATTCCATGCACTGATGTGTTGGAGGCTGCACAAGTATTTCTTACAATTAGGCATAATTGAAGCCTGTTAGCAATAATGAGAAACTGTGAGCAATTAAACAGCTAACCAGTCATTACCTCCTCCTCCTTGCTCTTGTTACCTAATATATAAGAAGGGCTGTGGAAGCTCGGTGGCTGCCTTTGCTCACTAGAAGCAGGGAGCCCTTTTCTTTTCTTCTTTTCGTCTCTCTTCTTGTTCCCCATGCTAGCCTTTCCTTAAAATAGTTACTTTTGTTTTTTGTTACCATTTCTACGTTCATCCCTTTGTTCAGTCTTGTAATGACGGTCTCAAGCAGTAACAGTAATAACTGCTGCAATGAGGGTCTCAAGTAGTAGCTGTGGCAGTCAGCCACACTGATGAATAGAATGTATATTCTGTGGTTGTTGGGTAGAATGTTCTGTAAAATATCCATTAAGTCAAGTTGTTCTAGGGTATAGTTTAAACCCAGTGTTTCTTTGTTGACTTTCTGTCTTGATGATTTGTCTAGTGCTGTCAGTGGAATATTGAAGTCCCCCACTATTATTGTGTTGCTATCCCATTTCTTATGTCTAGCAGTATTTCTTTTACAAATTTGGGAGCTCCAGCATTAGGTGCATGTATATTTAGGATGATTGTGACATTTTCCTGTTAAGGCCTTTCATCATTATATAATGTCCCTCTTTGTCTTTTCTAACTGTGTTGCTTTAAAGTTTGTTTTGTCTGATACAAGAATAGCTACTCCTACTCACTTTTGGTGTCCATTTACATAGAATATCTTTTTCCACCCCTTTAAGTTTATGTGAGTCCTTATGTGTTAGGTGAGTCTCTTAAAGGTAGCAGACACTTGGTTGGTGAATTCTTATCCATTCTGCAATTCTGTATCTTTTATGCAGAGCATTTAGACCATTTACATTCAATGTTAGTATTGAGATGTGAGGTACTATTCAATTCATCATGCTATTTGTTGCTTGAATACCTTGTTTTTTTGTGTGTATTTTTGTTTTATAGATCCTGTGAGATTCATGCTTTAAAGAGGTTCTGTTTTGGTGTGTTTCCAGGATTTGTTTCAAGATTTAGAGCTCCTTTTAGCAGTTCTTGTAGTGCTGGCTTGGTAGTGGTGAATTCTCTTAGTGTGTGTTTGTCTGAAAAAGGCTGTATCTTTCCTTCATTTATGAAGCTTAGTTTCACTGGGTACAAAATTCTTGGCTGATAATTGTTTTGTTTAAGGAGGCTGAATATAGGGCCCCAATCCCTTCTAGCTTGTATGGTTTCTGTTGAGAAATCTGCTGTTAATCTGATAGGTTTTCCTTTATAGGTATCTGATGCTTTTGCCTCACAGCTCTTAAGATTCTTTCCTTTGTCTTGACTTTGGATAACTTGATAACTATGTGCCTAGGTGAGGATCTTTTTGTGATGAATTTCCCAGGTGTTCTTTGAGCTTCTTGTATTTGGATGTCTAGCTCTCTAGCAAGGACGAGGAAGTTCTCCTTAATTATTCCCCCAAATATGTTTTCCAAATTTCTAGATTTCTCTTCTTCCTCAGGAATGCCAATTCTTAGGTTTGGTCATTTAACATAATCTCAGACTTCTTGGGTGCTTTGCCGATTTTTTTAAAATTCTTTTTTCTTTGTCTTTGTTGGATTGAGTTATTTCAAAAACCTTGTCTTTGAGCTCTGAAGTTCTTTCTTCTGCTTGTTTGATTCTATTGCTGAGACTTTCCAGTATATCTTGCATTTCTCTAAGTGTGTCTTTTATTTCCTGAAGTTGTGACTATTTTTTATTTATGCTATCTATTTCACTGAAGATTTCTCCCTTTATATCTTGTATATTTTTAAAAATTTCCTTAAGTCGGACTTCACCTTTCTCTGGTGCCTCCTTGATTAGCTAATAATCAACCTTCTGAATTCTTGTTCTGGCAATTCAAGCATTTCTTCTTGGTTTGGATTTGCTGCTGGTGAGCTAGTGTTTTTTTTTTGTTTTGTTTTGTTTTTGAGGTGTTAAAGAACCTTGATTTGTCGTATTGCCAGAATTATCTCTGGTTCCTTCTCATTTGGGTAGGCTATGTCAGAGGGAAGATCTGGGGCTCAAGGCTGCTGTTCAGATTCTTTTGTCCCATGGGGTGCTCCCTTGATGTAGTACTCTCCTCTCCCCCTTTTCCTAGGGATGTGGCTTCCTGAGAGCCGAACAGTAGTAATTGTTATTTCTCTTCTGGATCTAGCCACCCAGAAGGGCTACCAGGCTCTCGGCTGGTAGTAGGAGGTGTCTGCATAGAGTCCTGTGATATGAACTGTCTTTAGGTCTCTCAGCCACGGATACCAGCACTTGCTGCAGTGGAGGTGGCAGGGGAGTGAAATGGACTCTGTGAGGGTCCTTAATTGTATTGTTGTTTATTGTAGTTCTGTGCTGGTTGGCCTCCTGCCAGGAGGTGGCGCTTTCAAGAGAGCATCAGCTGCGGTAGTAAAGGGAGGATCAGGTGGTGGGCAGAGCCCTAGACTCCCAAGAGAATATGCACTTTGTTTTCAGCTACCAGGGTGAGTAGGGAAGGATCATCAGGTGGGGGCAGGGCTAGGCATGTCTGAGCTCAGACTCTCCTTGGGAGGGGCTTGCTGTGGCTGCTCTGGGGAATAGGGGGTGTGGTTCCCAGGTCAATAGAGTTGTGTTCCCAAGAGGATTATGGCTGCCTGTGCTGTCATGCAGGTTGTCAGGGAAGTGGGGGAAAGCTGGCAGTTACAGACCTCACCCAGCTCCCGCACAACCCAAAAGGCCAATCTCATTTCCACCGTGCCCCCCGCCCCCCACCTCACCAGCACTGAGTCTGTTTCCAGGCAGTGGGTGAACAGGGCTGAGAACTTGCCCCAGGCTACCAGCCTCCCTGCTGAGAAAGCAAGCAGGACTTTTTTTTTTTTTTTTTTGAGGCGGAGTTTCGCTCTTGTTGCCCAGGCTGCAGTGCAGTGGCCCGATCTCGGCTCACCGCAACCTCCGCCTCCTGGGTTCAAGCAATTCTCCTGCCTCGGCCTACTGAGTAGCTGGGATTACAGGCATGTGCCACCACGCCTGGCTAATTTTTTAATTTCTAGTAGAGACGGGGTTTCACTGTGTTAGCCAGGATGGTCTCGATCTCCTGACCTCATGATTCGCCCACCTCGGCCTCCCAAAGTGCTGGGATTACGGGCGTGAGAAACCGCGCCTGGCCTTTCATGCCTCCCCACCTGTTGAGTCTGCACATCAGATTCATGCCCTCCCCAGAGTTCTGGCTAGGAAACTCTGGTTGTAATTGTTACAAAGTTCAGCTGGAGGTTTCCTTCTCCCTGTGGTCTTTTCCCAGTTTCTCTGGCAGTCCTCCCCAGGGACACCTGTGAGACAAGTCAGAAATGGCTTCCCTGGGGACCCAGAGAGACTGCAGGGCTTTTCCTGCTGCTTCCTCTACCTCTGTATTTCACTCAGGTATCTACATTGTCTCAGCTCAAATCCTTCTCCCATGATCTGGACTTTCAGATTCCCCAGTGAGGGTGTGCATTCATAGGCAGATGATCCTCCTTTCCCACTTTCACAGTTTGGGCACGCACAGTATTTGGGCTGTCTCCTGGGTCCTGCAGGAGTAATCTGCTTCCTTCAAAGGGTCTGTGGATTCTCTTGGCTTTCCTGGTATATTCCTGCAGTAATTCTTGGAGCAAAAGTTCACAATGTGACTCCCCACATGCTGCTCTGTCCATCCGAGTGAAAGCTGCAATTTAGCCCTGCCTTCTATCCGCCATTTTCTCCCCTCTCCTTGGAGCTGATCTTTCATACTTTCTGTGACTGGGATCCTCTCTTCTTCCCCATTTGAGTCACTTTTTGAACAACTTTGCATTTGTACAAGTGAGAATGGTGGGTTTTCCATTTGCCTAGGAGGCTGGAAACTTTAGGTATAGTATACAATTTACAAACTGCTGTGTGGTGGTTGGTTGCTTGTTCCTTTCACATCACCTGGGGCTGGCAGGCAGTAGCTGGTATCCCTAAAGAGTTGCAGATGGAAAGCATCAACACTGACAAGAGCCCATCATCAGTTTCCCCTTCCTGATAAGGGAGTTTCTCTGTGATTCAGGCCAATTCCCCTGGATCCACAGAGCCAGGAGGTCTGGCTGTGCAAGGGAGGGCAGGAAAAGCTAGAGTACCTGAGATGGGGAAGGAGGAATGACAGACACACAGGATGCAGAGCCAGGTTAGAAAGCAAAGAGTGAGAGCACATCAGAACCAACCAAACAACAATAACCAAAAAGGAAGGAGCTCCACAGCCCTGAGCATTTCTGAAGTCTCAGGCTCACTATGGGGCCTCTTCCCATAGTATTCCATCAATATGTCAATAATACCTACCCTGCAGGTTGCTGTGAGGTTTAAAGGAGCTAATGTACATGGGATACCTGGTCCAGCATGTTGACTCTATGGAGTCCCTACAACCACCAATGTTATTTAAAATAATGATTAAGATGGTGGACCCATGAACAGACCCAAATTGTGTCAACAGAACAGACTATCTGAGATCCTGATGGCATGTGCTCCCTCTCCACCTACCACTTGACACTTCAGAGTCTCAGGGCACATGTCATATCTCACCTCAAATGAGGTGCCAGGTTGGCCTACGGCAAGAATTCAGAAGGACTGGGAGGGAGAGATCAGGGCTAGGAGAGGGCACCCAGCTTGTCTCCTTCTCAGAGTAGAGGGGCAAAGTCAGCCCTTTGCTCTGGGTTTGCTAAGCATCCACTGAAATTTGGCATCAGTCCCTCCACTGAATCTCTGTTTGCTGGCCATGCCTTAAAAAACAAATACTGGTCAGTTGTTAAAGTTCACTTGGTCTTGACAGCCAAAGCCAGGAGCATTTGGCCAACATCATGAGTCTGATGACTCAGCAGAGCGGAGCCCATTGCATGCTTGAGCACTGCTTTGAAGCAAGTCATATCTCACCTCAAATGAGGTGCCAGGGATATTAATGCAATGAGACTGCTTAGTCAATCTGTGCCCTGCTGGGTGAATCACACTCCAAACACCTGTAGGTAAGAACATTCGCTGCAGCTGAGTATATTGCCAGCAACCCTTCCCTGGTGCCTGTTTCTATCTCTGTCAGTGGGGACCTCCTTAAAATGCTGCCTTCAGACAAACTGTCTACGCAGCACTCAGCCTATGGCAGTCAGTAGGTAAACTAGGAATCTTTTTACAGACAGTGAATGTTAAAACCAGGAGGACATCATGAGTTGCTCAAAGAGAGTGATAATAAAAAAATGGTTAGAATTTGAAACAAAAGGGGACAATCTCTTCTTCACACAGGGATAATAACAGAGCAAACAATTATAAAATCAATGCATTATTCGCACAGACCTGCAATTCAGTGGGTGTCCAAATGGTGATGTGATGAATGGTAACACAGCACTGAGTATCTTCAGAATCAATACCTTAGGTGCACATTTGAGGACTCCTTAAATATCCCCTTCCAAGTCCCTGCCATCACCCCTGGATATTCTGTAAAGCAGAGAAGTATTTTCAGAGTGGCCCCAGGGGAGGAGCAGTCAGCTCAGCATCCAGGACAGAGGTCACTGGAGTGCCCCAGCCATGTGAAGGCAGGCTAGCTAAGGGTTCCACCCCAGAAGAAGCATTAATGCCTTAGATACTACACAAGCTACTAATTAATTGAATAATAAATAGACCTTTTGGAATGGCCTAACTTAAAATTACAAAATGAAATGTATTTGCTAGTCTCCTAAAACATTCACTTTTCTGCAGGGCTGCCTCTTTCTACTCCTCGTAGTGAAGAGTCCAGCAAAGAGCTTAGCAACGCGATTGGCTTCAGACACATTTGGATATTCAGCGATCCTAGGACACATCTCGGGTGTCCCTTCTCACCTCCGGTGATGGTTTTGCCTCCCAAAGTGTCCTCTCCTTCTCCTTGGCTCTAATCCTACCCAACTTCCCAGAACCAGCGTACACCCCCACCCCAGAATGCCTTTCCTGATCACCCCATCTTGTAGAGCTCCCTCCTCCTTCTGCAAGTATTTGTCTCATAATCATTCCTGTGTCTTTTACTCTCCCTCGATGTATTGTTTAGATTCATAACATTATGATTATGTAGCTTCCCTCCTGTTGCAGGGTTGCTTTTTCACAGGGACTGTGCCCACCTTGGTGTTCTCCATAGAATGCTTCTCAGACGCAGTGTGTGGTACAAATGCCCAAGATCTTGTTAAAATGCAGTCTGACTCAGTGAGTCTGTCTGGGGGCAGGCCCTGAGATTCTGCACTTCTAATAAGCTGTCAGGTAATGTCAAAGCTGGTCTGTCTAGGGACCACACTTTGAGTACCAAGGGGCTATCATATCTAGGACAATATCACGTGTGTGGTAGATTTTCAATAAATAGTTATTCATCATGGGCTCTTTTACTTATTCTCCACCATGGCCTGCGGAGCTGAGTCCTCAGTCCCCTTTGAGGAACAAATATGTAGAGGCCCTGGGAACTGTGTGCTGGCCTTTGGTCATCCCAGAGCCAGGATGGGCTCCACACTCCTCCCACCTGCTCAGGCCTGCAGCAGCATTCCCACGTTCCTTCTATGAGAAAAACAACATGCATCAGGCACTATGGGACGGCGCTGACAAAAAAGACAAAATGTCAGGTCTCATAGCCTCGAAAATTTCCTGCCCATTAAATAAGCATTCCTTGGGTTGTTTTCTCTATCACTGCTAAATATTAAAGTCATAGTTCTCACAGTGTGTAGGCTCAAAACATGCTTCATAACAGAAGCCATTGTTTTGTTGACTTTACAAACCACATAAAATAGTTTGAATACTGAAAACATCAAGCTTACACAGAGAAATGATATTTTGCTATGGGACTGAATATTTTTAATAAGGTCCTATTTCCTGGGGAAAGAAGAAAAGTCAGCAAGGTAAGCAACAGCAGCAAGGAAGATCATTATGGTTCCTAAGTAATCCAACTACTGATGATAAATGACATAGCAACATGTGCATTTAGGTTTTTTTTTTTAAGAAAACTGTGTTCCATGGTAGTAAAGAATAAACTAGCAAAGAACAATATCCTTAAAACAGCTAGACATATTTTCAGCACATCTAACACATACCCTACAAAGTAACCAATGTGAATTTGAATTGAATGCTCCTTTTTTGTTGTAGCTGATATGTCTCTTAAGATCTCAACGAGTGTAGGTTAACAGATAAATAGAATAAATTGTAAACTGCTCTGCCGGTGTCTAGCACATAGCAGGTATTCAACAAAGGAATGTTGTTAAACAAAAAATGAATGAATTGAGAGAGGAAGACAGGGGTAGGCACCCCTATGGCTTTGTGAATGGGTCCACAGTGTGGTATTTTGTACTTGAACCAGAAGTCATATGAAAATGAGACACGAACATTTACAGGGTCATAGTCACCATTATTAAATAATGGGGGCCACACTGTACAGCTTGTCCTTAACTGACTAAAGATAAACTCTGCATACAGGCATTGATGACATATGGATATAGAGCTACCAAGGACTCAGTCGACCAGGCCAGCGACACAGTATTGTTTAATGGAAAAGGATCTAGCCTGCTATGTATTTACGCATATACACTCACTGAAGGTCTATATCATGTCAAGTCCTGAGTACCTTAGGTTTTCACAATGACAAAATAAGAATTCATTTGCTTTAAAAAATTGGAATACATCACTCTGAAATATTTACATCTGTAAAAAACAACCATATGCATTTTCTTAAATGGTTTCTTTCAAAATCCAGAAGAAATCAGAAAAAACTTATAAAGATGATTCTATAAAAATAAGAACTTTTGTATCATTAAGAAAATCTGGCCAGGTGCAGTGGCTCACGCGTGTAATCCCAGCACTTTGGAGGCTGAGGTGGGCAGATCACTTAAGGTCAAGAGTTCGAGACCAGCCTGGGCAACATGGTGAAACCCTGCCTCTACAAAAAAATACAAGAATTATCTGGGTGTGGTGGTGTGCATCTGTAATCTCGGTTACTCAGGAGGCTGAGACATGAGAATTGCTTGAATCTGCAAGGTGGAGGTTGCAGTGAGCCGAGAGTGCGCCACTGCACTCTAGCCTGGGTGACAGAGTGAGACTCTGTCTCAAAAAAAAAAAAAAAAAAAAAAAAAGTCTTAAGCAAAGTAAAAAGGCAAATAAATTTTTAAAAATGTAAATTATAACTCAAAGGATTAATATCCCTAATATAGAAAAGATTAGAAAAATAGAGAAACAAAAGACCAATGATTGTATAGAAAATGGACTAGAGATATGGTCAGAGTTCACAGGAAGAGAAATGCAAATAGCACTTCACTATATGCTCAATCTCATTAATAAGAGAAAAATGAAATTTAAAACTGCACTAATATGATTTCTCATCTATCAAATTGGAAAAAATCCCAAAGTTTGACAATATCATGTAATTAGCAATGCTGTGGGGAAATGGGCGCTGTCGGTCATTGCTGGTGGGAATATAAAATGGTACAACCTCTATAAAGAGGAATTTGGCATTGTCCAGCAAAATGATGTATAAATTTACCTTTTGCTCCAATTATCCCACTTCTGGCAATCGATCTCAAGAAAGATACCCAAAGATGTATGCACAGGATATGTATT
The DNA here is from genome assembly GCF_028885655.2 of Pongo abelii. Taxonomy (NCBI): domain Eukaryota; kingdom Metazoa; phylum Chordata; class Mammalia; order Primates; family Hominidae; genus Pongo; species Pongo abelii. The sequence continues at coordinate 15,095,537 of NC_071985.2, forward strand.
ACATGCAGCACAAATGCCCACCAATAGGAGAAGGTGAACAAACCAGGACACGGCCAGACAATGAAGCTGAAGAAAGCAACAGCACTCCTAGAGCCCAGATCAGGGTCTCTAAATACTGTTTCTTACTGAAAGACACAGGGCTCCTTAAAAAATGGCTAATTCCAGGTCTGGAGTAATAAATGTGCAAGATGGATTCCAGAACATGTTGTCATAGAAGAGATCAATCAATCAATCAATCAATCAATCTAGCTCTCAAAGGGTCAGGTCAAAAGGAAATGATCTAACTTTTAGAAGCTCGCTCTGGCCAATGAAGGGACAATTGGAATATCATTGAGGATAATAACTGTAATGGACTTGAACACACAGAACATGCTTGAATCCCTGAATTTATAAAAATATTTGGAAAAAACCTTACTGGTTAACTTTAGGAGATATTAGAAATCCAACTTACTGTTTTTAAATCAGTTAAAAAAAGGAAAAAATTAATTCCTTTCGCCATTCCTATATGAAATGTACTTTAGGGAAATCAGATCATTGATGAGAGGAAGCTTCTCTTTACAGAAGTTTTCCAGTTAGTAAAAAGAAGATGATAGAATATAACTACTGCACAATCTCTGATCAATTAATGAATTTAGGCAGTTCATAAATAGTTGCTATTGATAAACAGATAACCAGACAATATGTATCTTTTGATGAAAATTCACAGAACCACATGTTAATTATCCTAAAAAAGAAACCAAAAACAAAGAAATAAAGAAAAAACCAGAATAAGATCACAATGCAAGCAAGCTTTTATCTAATTACATCCAATTATCAACTTACAGGAAATACAGAGGACAAAATAACATGGTAAATGACACCACAGAGATGCAATCAGCAACGTTCACACTGTGGAAAATTCTCAAGACAAACTGCTCTCTTCAACAAATGAGTTAGAAGAGGCAAGGAAAAAATGGAGGAGGCACCTATAGATTAAAAGATATTTTAGAGACCTGCCAACTAATTGCAACATGTGGATATGGATATTATTTAGATCCTGATGCAAACAAACTATTTAAAAATGGATTTCTGAGATAACTGGAGGGATCAAACAGTGGATAATTTCTAATACTGTGATAACATTTAAAAAAAGAGTGCTTATTCTTTTTTCTCTTCTTTTTCTTTCTTGTTTTTTTTTTTTTTTTTTTGAGACAGAGTCTCACTCCGTCACCCAGTCTGGAGTGCAGTGACACAATCTCGACTCACTGCAACCTCCACCTCCTGGATTCAAGTGATTCTTGTGCCTCAGTCTCCCAAGTAGCTGGAATTACAGGAACATGCCACCATGCTGGCTAATTTTTTGTATTTTTTTTTGTAGACAGAGGATTTTGCCATGTTGGCCAGGCTGGTCTCCAACTCCTGACTGCAAGTGATCCACCCGTCTCAGCTTCCCAAAGTGCTGGATTACAATCCAGCCACTGCGCCTGGCCATTTTTAAGAAATACATACATTTAGAAATGCCTCAAAAGAAATTATATGATGTCTGGATTTTCTTCAATCAATCTGATGGGAAGAGGGAATGGATGGTGGTATAGATGAAATGAGATTGGTCTTGAGTTGCTAATTGTTGAAACTGGGTGATGGATACCTGCCAGTTCATTGTACGATTTCCACTTTGTAAATGTTGAATTTTTGATAATAAAAAGCTAAGACAAAATGTAAAATTAAATAAAGGAATAGGAATCTCCTGTATCTTCCCTCCTTCCCTGCCTGGGTATGTGATGACTTTTATTTCTGGAACACTTTACTCCAAGGCTCCTCTATATATTATGGGATTCAAATCCACCCTCAGGTGCCTTTGCAGTAGGAGGTGGCCAATGAGGGAAATAAGGAAGAGAGGTGAATGAAGTCTCCAAGACTAGAACTTTAAATAGAGAGTGACCTGACAATTCTAAATTTAGCAACATGATCTCTCCTAACCAGATGCTTGGAGTTAGATAAAGGGGTGCATGTGTGTACACGTGTGTGCCTGTGTGTGTTCTAAAGTCCTAGTGGGACATGAGCATCTTCCTTCAGTTGCTAGCTAGGTCCCACTTAGCAGGGAGGAGCATGCTCTCAGCTGCATTCACCATGCAGAAGTGATGTGTTTCCTTTACCTGAGCCCCTCCTTCTGAAGAAAGGGATTTAAGAAAACCTGAAGGTCAAGGCGGCCATCCCTCTGTCCCTATTTCAGTAAGCTCTAAACTTGCACCCAAGGAAACACCATGGCATGCACTGACCCTAAGATCATCAGGCATCTTTGGGAAGATCTAATGTGAAGGATTAGCCACATCCTTTTGAAAAAGAGGGAAGTCAGAGAGCCCCACAGTGGGGAGATGACCACCTGAGGCTCACCTGTAGAACCAACAAACTACCAGAACTGGAGCCACAGACTGTCATTTCTAGCCAGGTGCTGTTGTCACTCATCCCCATTTCCTAGAGGTTGGCAGTGGGTTACAAAAAATGTCTATGGAAATCAAGCCCAAACAATTCTAGGATTGAGCTATAGGAGTGATACTGCTGAACTGCTGAAATTTTCCTTCTGCAGTAAGTCTGACAGCCCAAGGTCATGGAACTTGAGAAGAGGATAGAGTCGGGGGAAAGGCTTTTTTCCTTTTTTCGTTTGCTCTTTCGTTCTAAAGAAGCATACTGAATTCCACTGCTGAAGTCAAAGAGGCTTTTGCTGTCAGTCTCAGCTAAATGCTTCATTCTGCTATGTGCTGCTCCACTCCCTTTATTCTCCTCTTTAATTGAACCTGAATTGCATGGTTATTTTTAACATAATTGGTAAAAATTCAAGAGAGTTAATGCCATGTCCTTCGCTCATAAAACCCTTGCTTTTCCTTAGATGTGCTTCAACTCAGTGCTGATAAGAATGCTAGGTATTAACTGTAGGATGACTATAGTTAACAATGATATATTATTAGTTTCAAATAGCTAGGAGGAGGATATTGAATGTTCCCAACACAAAGAAATGATAAATGTTTGAGATAATAAATATGCAAATTACCCTGGACTGATCACTATATCTTATGTGTATTGAAATAGAACCGTGATGTACAATTATTGTACATCACGAATACATACAATTACTATTTGTCAACTAAGAAAATGTTTTTAGAGCCGGGTATTAGTGAAGGAATTTTTGAACATTTGAGTTAAACCTGCTCTCCCAAGTATTCAGATTTGTTTTATAAAACAAAGTCTCCCCTAATTGTCTTTGTCTTAAATGCTTTCCATTAGCTTCATCCATTAGCTTCACCAAGAAGATGGACCTTCAGCCGAATTGGAACGTTCCCTAAAATTCTCTGTTCACTGAAACACTCGGCGTAGGAGTCCTGTTCTACTCAGGTCTGAAATGATCGCAGCTGAGGAAGTTCTCAGCTGTTCAGAGTCAAGAAACAGAGTCGTGAAGGAGGCTCAGTGGAGGGAATGTGGGGCCTGGAGATGGAACACCTGGGGCTGCCTGTGTCACACTGAGCTATCACACACCTCTCTGTGCACGTTTCCATGTTCATTAAAAGGAGATGAGAGTCCAGCTTATGATATGTTGGAAAAGGAAAAACTGTGGAGACAGTATAAGATCAGTAATTTTCAGGGGTTGGGGGAAGGATTTTTAGGGCAATGAAATGGCTCTACCTGATACTGTAATGATGGATACATGTCATTAGACATTTGTCAAGATCCACAGAATGTACAACATCAAGACTGAACCATAATGTAAACTAGGAGCTCTGGGTGGTGATGATGTGTCAGTATGGGTTCATGAATGGTAGCAAAGGCAGCACTCCAATGGGGGATGCTGACAGCGTGGCAGGCTGTGCGTGTATGGGAGCAAGGGGTTATATGGGAACTTTCTGCTTAGTTTTGCTGTGAACCTAAAACTGTTCTAAAAAGACTTTTTTTTTTTTTCCTTAGGAAAGGGTAGAAGCTTCCTGACCTATCTCCTAAGACTTCTGAGAAGGTCAGTGAGAGAAACAATATAAATGGCAGCTGAAAATGGCCAGATAAATACACGTAGTGTGCTTATTCTTAAAAGTCATAGTAAGAGGTTTTATTCCAATTGACTGACAGCGTTGGAGGGATGAGTTCGGTGGCAAGGGGCATGGGGTAGGTGATCTCCTTACCACCTATGCCTCAGGACTTTATGTGAGAAGCAACACAGCCCAAGTACATAGTGGGGTGATGGGCCCACTGGAATTTCCACAACTGAATGATAATAGTCTTTCAGAGGAGGCAACTGGGGCATGGTGCTCTTATTACTAAAATGCTATCATTGTTCTAACACTTTTATTCCTCTTTTGGAACAAGTTTCCAGAGTCTCATTTTAGCATTCTGAAGTTATGAATTTGGTTTCTGGAAAGGGTTACAGTGTGATAAGTAAAGCATGCCCTCAAGTGATTATAAAGCAATGATGAGCTGATGTTCTTGTTTGGTGGTGAGAAATGATAGAGATGCCATCCGAGCAAAACTGTACTATGATTACACAACAGAAAATTGTATTAAACCATGACACGCCCTGTACTATCTAAGATCAAATTGTTTTGATGTCAGCTTGTCAAGTTCCAATCCATACGTTCCAATATAAGACCACAGACTGAGTTAAGAGTAACTTCTCATGGACTCATGCATTTCAAAGACCATCTGAGTTCAGCAATCCACCTGATTTGCAAATTCTTACCAATCTCTGCTTCCTAACTTCCACCTTAAACAGTACCCCATAACTAACTCAGCCCCTACAACTCTGTAAGTTCCTCCTTTAGAGACACTGAGACTCTGACAAGTTAGTGCTCTCCCTGCTCAGTAAGTGTAGTAAAGCCGTCTTTGTGTGGTCTTTGCATTGGGGGCTTCCACACTGGGCAGGGTCCAAGCCTGTCCATGAACCCCTAGGCTTTTTCATGCTGTTTTACCCCTTTCTGGCTTCCTCACTCACAAAGAGAGTTTAGCTCTGTTCTTGTGTACTTCTCTCATCCAAGTGGCTTGGAGGTGCTTCCCTCTTAGGAGTATTTATGGTTTAACCTGAAGCCATAGAAGACCACTGTATTAGTCCATTTTTATGCTGCTGATAAAGACATGCCTGACACTGGGCAATTTACAAAAGAAAGAGGTTTAATTGGACTCACAGTTCCACATGGCTGGGGAGGCCTCACAATCATGGCAGAAGGCAAGGAGGAGCAAGTCACATCTTACGTGCATGGCGGCAGGCAAAGAGAGAGAGCTTGTGCAGGGAAACTCCCATTTTTAAAACCACCAGATCTCATGAGACTCATTCACTATCATGAGAACAGTGCAGGAAAGACCTACCTGCATGATTCAGTCACCTCCCGCTGGGTTCCTCCTATGACATGTGGGAATTGTGGGAGTTACAACTCAAGATGAGACTTGGGTGGCGACACAGCCAAACTATATCAACCACAACTCAAACAACATTCCAGGGCCCTCACAAGAATAATTCTCCAAAGAAGAAATTTCAGTTCTGGTGCTGTTTGGGTGTAGGGAAAGACCTTGCTTAGAGCTTCTGGCACATGGTTATAGTAGTCCAGAAAGTTTCACAATAAGAACCAGGAGAGGTGTTTTGTTGTTATTGTTTTTTAATTAAAGTAGGCTCCTGATCTCCACTTGTAGATGTTCAAGTTCAGTCTGTCTGGGGTACAACCCAGGGGCTTACATTTTTATGACCACCCAGATGAAGCCATGGTGGTTCTGAAGTAGAGTGCTTCAGACAGAGAAGGCTACCCCCTCGGCTCCCTGTCAGCCCACCTTGGCTGGGTTCTTTTCTGGTGGGCTGTGAGTGTGAGTCTAGTGACCATCTCAAAGCGCTTCCCAGTTGATTCTGATAGAAATGCTGTTCCTTCATAGAACGTCAAAGTCAGGGGAACCAGCTTGTCCCACACATTTATGGCTGAGGGGGCCTCTGGGGTCCTCCAGGTGCCGTGAGTGGAACAAGCATGAGTTACTGCAGCTGAGTCCCTTCACAGCATCGCATCAAAGATCTTCCTTTGTCCAGGTTGGGAATAGGCTTTTCCACTCTATGAACAGATGGAGTAGCTTTCTCTTTGAGCAGCTTTCTCTTTTCCCCCAAAATTAACTGCCTTAAAACACTTGAAATCTCTAGCCATCCGCAACTGCTGTGTGATTCTTCCTCTTTGGGTAAGAATGGGGAGCTGCCAAGTGCAGCAGAGTGTGGAGAATGGCTTCAGAGCTTCTTGGCGGCAGAATTTGTTTCATGCGGAACTCCAGCATATGGCTCAGGTAGGAGATCATCTATGTCTCAGAAAAAAGGGATGTCCCATGCTCTGCCTTCTGATCCTCTCCAACCCCTTGGGCAGAAGGGCTGAAAGTGGGTGGGGACAAGTCCCAGGCACTTAATATTGGCAAGCACTTTTAAGGCAGGTGGAATCTTTGAAGGGGAGAGTGGGCTCAGAGATATGCTTGAGAAAGAAAGGGTTTGGTTGGAGAAAGATTGGAGGCCAGGGACCCAACACTCATAAGGAGACAAATGGCAGAGTGCAGCAAGGGGTGTTGATGGTGGACCTCCCTCTACACTGACCTGGCCTTCCTACTGGGAACCCACTGATGGCTCTTGGCTCTGAGAGCTGTTCCACACTCAGTGCTACCTCTGTCCTCTGCAGAGAGCTGAGCTCTTGGCCCTGGTCTTTGCTGTCTAGAAACCATGGACAGTCCTTCAGACCCATTGGTTTATCTAGACTCTCTTCCTTTTTTTTTTCTTTTCTTTTTTTTTTTTTTTTTTTTGAGACAGGGTCTCACTCTATTGCCCAGGCTGGAGTGCAGTGGTACAATCACAGCTCACTGTAACCTTGAACTCCTGAGCCCAAGTGCTCCTCCTGGCTCAGCCTCCCACATAGCTGGGACTAAAGGCATGAGCCGTGGCATGAAGCCCAGACCCTCTCCTAGCCAGTTGGTGGTGTAGGGCTGCTATTTCTTCCAATACATGGGATGATTTAAATAGGTTTTTGGGATGGTTCTAAATAACCTCCTCCTCTTGCTTCATCAAAGGGTGAAGACATGGTTCTTACCTGTTGTGCACAAGGGGAAATGCAGATAGCATTTAAGAAAAATGATAAAAAATTAATTGTCCTACTTCTTATGGACAATGGGAGAGAAGAAAATAGTTAATAAAGATTGCTTCTTTGGACCAAAATGAAGAGGATTTTCCCAGGGCAGATACTGCTAGAGCTTCCTTGATTAGATAGAGATCTGAATAAAATAGTACATTGAAGTGAGAGGCATTTAAATGAGAAAGTTTATTGGACAGGGTAACTATGGTGACAGCCCCACTCAAGATACAAAAACCGTATGCGTCTTTCTGAGCCTAAGCAAATTCTAAAATTCACGGAAGATCTCTAAAAAATATAGGATGGGAATCAGCAGCAAAATCTGCCTACGAGTCTGCTAGTATCTCAGATGACAAGACGCCTTCCACCTCCCTTCCTGTCCCCAGGAGGACTGAACTCTTTGTTGGATGCAGATCTCAGCCTTCTCCCCTTCATTCCCTGCCTAACATTCCCTCGGTCCCTTGGTGAAAGCTTTTTCTTTGTGGCTTAGGTAAAGAACAGTGCCCTTGTTGGGCTACTGCCTGAATGAAATTGATAGGCACCTTGTTGACGATGTTTCACACAAACATTTTCCAAGATTGCCCACTCACAAAGAGGACCTTCCAGCCTCCTGCTCACATTTATTCTGTGTTTTCTCCAGGGATGTGCTTTCTGCAGGATCTCTGGTTGGGAAGAGCGTGTTTATGCACACACAGAGATGTTTATACATATACATGCAGTGGAGTGGAACCTGTTTCAGCACCTGGTAGCTGTGTGACCTCGGGCAGGTGACTGACTTCGCTGAATCTCAGATTCCTCGTGTGCAAAATGGGGATTATAACCAGTTCTCTCAGAGACGGGGGGATTAAGTAAGACAGTGTCTGTGATGCATAAGCATAAAATTGTTCCTGGCACATAGTAGGTCCTCAACAAATAGAAGCTATGATTTTCATTATCTATTCAAAGTGAGTAAAACAACCAGTTTTTGGATCCACTAATGCAAGGCCAGGTGGTAGCAAACTAACAGATGGAAGGCTGGAGTGAAGGGACAGGGAGGCTATGGGCTCAGTCTCCAGTGGGTTTTGTTAGGGGCACTGTCTGCTTGTTCTCAGGGTACACATGAGGTGAACAGGTGCTCTGGTGCCTCCCTTCATTCATTTCACATCTTTGGCACAGAGTTGCCATGAAGTGGCAAAGCCAGTGTTCAACAGAGGCCACCAGCACAAGGACAAAACATTCTCTGTGGCACCATGCCGCAGGAACACAGGACTGCCACGTAGAGCTGTCCAGCTCGTGCTTGTACCAGGATGCACCAGAGTGAGGGGTGAGTGGGGCCTGGAAGAGGCCTCTGGTTCTAATTCCCCAGGTGGCCCCTTTTCTGCTGTACACAGGGGTCCTGTGGGGCACACATGGGCACATTCCCCAGGATCCAGAGGAGAAAATCGCTCCCAAGCCCACCTTCTCACTTTCAGACCTGATTAATTTGTCAGAGAGCAGAGGAAACCCGCGTCCTCAGCAGAGGCTGGACTCTTAATTTAAGGCAATGTTTCCCTTCTCTCCCACCGAAGGAGTCCAAATGGCCTTGGGGTAGCTTTAGGTCCTGGAGGCAGGGCCTGTGGTCAGAATGTCCCACTGCAAAGGCAAAAGGTATTTAAAACCCCACATTCCATCCTAAAACTTCCCAAGGATTTTGCATTCAAATCCACATTATGGCTGCTTTTGTTTTAATAATGAATCTTCTATGCTCCCTGAATCTGGAACCATGCTTAGCCAGTGTTTTTGCTCCACCCCCCACCTCTGTTCTCCAATCTGTGACCCCAGAGGTTATTTGTTCCCCAGTTTGAGAGATAAGGGTGTAGCATTGCAGAAAGTAGAAATGCATGGGGTTGAAGGACAAAGACCCTGCAGCCAGGCTGCCTAGCTCGAATTCTGGCTGAACTCCTAACTAGCTCTGTGATTTTGGGTAAGCCACTTACCCTCTCTGGGCCTCTCGCTCCTCACATGTAGTACTAGGGTGATAATAAGAGTGTCTACCTTTTAGGGCTGTTGTAAGGACTAAATGAGTTAATGTACCTGAAGTACATAGAACAACATCTGGCATATAATAATCCTATATAAGTATTTGGTATTTTTATCATTATCATTTATGAGCTTCCATGAGGGAGCTGAAAAGCAGTTCATATTCCAGCCCCTCCACCTGCTCCTAGTGAAATGCTGGACAATGACTCTACCCCTTGGTCAGCTGGTTATCAGAGCCCCTAGTTAAAGGAGCACAGGCATTAAAAAGCATGAAAAATGATTGTTTGGTGAAATGTGAATAGGTCTGTTATCTAGCCAACAGTGTTGTGTCAATGAGAATTTCCTGGGTTCAATTTTGCCCTAAGGTCAGGGATGATGTTACCATTGGGGGAAGCTGGAAGAGGGACACATGGGGCCTCTCAACTATTTTTGCAACATCCTGTGAGATGAAAATCACAGCCATGCACTGCATAGTGATGTTTCAGTCAACAACAGACAGCATATATGACTGTGGCCACATCGGATTACAATACTGCACTTTTACTGTACCTTTTCTACATTTAGATATGTTTACACACATAAATACTTACCATTGTGTTACAATTGCCTATAGTATTGAGAACAGTCACATGCTGTACCAGTTTGTAGCCTAGGAGCAAGAGGAAATAGCATATAGCCTAGGTGTATAGTAGGCTATACCATCTAGGTTTGTGAGTGCTCGCTATGACGTTTGCACAATGATGAAGTCGCCTAGGGATGCGTTTCTCAGAATGAACCCCATTAAGTGACACTGAACTATTTTAAGAATAAATAGCTAAACAATTTGGCCAGGTGCGGTGGCTCACACCTGTAATCCCAGCACTTTGGGAGGCCGAGGTGGGTGGATCACCTGAGGTCACGAGTTCGAGACCAGCCTGGCCAACATAGTGAAACCCCATCTCTACTAAAAATACAAATATTAGCTGGGCGTGGTGGCACGCACCTGTAGTCCCAGCTACTCGGGAGGCTGAGTCAGCCTTGAACCTGTGAGGTGGAGGTTGCAGTGAGCCAAGATTGTGCCACTGCACTCCAGCCTGAGTGAAAGAGCAAGACTTTGTCATAAATAAATAAATAGTTAAAAAATAATTGATGTGTTCTTGGGGCTGTGGCACTGACCCTATTGCAAGGCACACTGAGATTTCAGCTTAGGGACTAGCTAGAAGGGTAGGTGGGGGTCTGGACTGGAGGTGTCCAACTGGGTGCTGGAGGCCAGGAAAGGTGAGAACACAGAAATCCATGCAAGTAACGGTCAGATGTGAATCTGTGCTAAAAAGAAGATGAGCTGGACATTCCTTCTCACTTTTCACTGGGTAGAAACAGTCATCAGTTTCTGGGGTTGGGGAAGTAGGGCGGTGGGGGGTGAGGGGGATAACTGAGTCTACAGTCCATATAATAATTATATACATTTATGGGGTTCATAGTGATGTTCCAGTACATATAATGTAAAGTGATCAGATCAAGGTAATTAGCATATCTATCATCTCAAACATTTATCATCTTCCTTCTAGCTCTTTGCAACTATATATTATTCTTAACTACAGTTATCCTACAGTAATATAGAACACTAGAAATTATTCTTCCTGTCTAGCTGTAATTTTGTAACTTTTAACAAATCCGTCCCTATCCTCTCTTTCCTCCTACCCTTCCCAGCCTCTAGTATCCTCTGTTGAGAACCACAGTGTCCCCAACTCTCTGATGATAAGTATCATCTGTCTTGGGGCACTAGTTTAATTTAAAAAGCTGTAATTTCTCAGCTTCTTTCCTTGAAGATTAGATTCGGTGGGCTTGGAAGCCAGGAATTTGTATTGAATAATTATCCAGGTAAATCTTAAAGCAGACATTGGCGCTGCACAGACACCCACCTCTGTGTAAGAAATTTACATCTATCTCAACATGTGCCAGATCACATCACCCCCACTGTGCAAAGCCCTCAAAAGCAGTCATTGTCACTCCAGCTACATGTTAGAATTATCATGGGAGCTTTGAAAAATCCCTGTGTCCCAGCCGCATCCCAGACTAATTAAGCCAGGGCCTCTGGGGCTGGGGACAGAGCTTCAGTACCCGTCAAAGCTTCCTCAGTGGTCCCAGTATGCAGAATCCCCTGGAGAGCTAGCTGCAACTCAGGTCACCTTGCCCCACTCCAGTTTCTGATTCAGGGGTTCTGGAATGAGGCCTGGGAATGTGCATTTCTAACAAGTTCTCAGGTGCTGCGGGTGGTTTCAGGACCAAACTTTGGGGAACCCCTGGGTTGGGGAGAAGTGAGCAGGATGAGAAGATTCAGAACACAGCCCCATAGCTGACAAACACTGAACCTATTTCTATGATTACAGGATCCATGGAAACTTTTCTTAAGTGAGCTGTGAGTCTGCAAATTAAATTTCTTAATTGTGCTCTTGGCTTCACCCATCAAGGCTGCTTTGGCTTGCCAAGATCCTGAGAGGCCGACGGTCCCCAAGGCAAGGCCACATCAAAGTGACTTGGGAGGAAAGGAAATTGCGTTAGTGCAACTGTAAGCACTTCTTGTAAATGTTCTTCCTTGAACGCTCCTCAAGCTCACCCTTAGGTTAAGTTAGGTAACCTGGTCACCTCTTCTGCTGTTTGAGGACCAAATCTTGTTCTCAGCTCTGGCCTCAGGCAGCTTTTGGTCTGTGTTGTGAACACTGCACTTACAAAGTCAAATCCTGGAGCCTTAGGAAAAGCTCAGGCCTGTAGTGAGGGGTAGGATACCTCACAGAGATGAGTCGTTTGCTTCTGGGACGGGTCTTACTCAGGGTTGTCTTGGGTTGGAATGGGTACTCTACACCCTGGGGTCTGCCTGCCAGCAGGTGACCTGACCACCAAGAAGCCGCCTAAGGACATCTGGCCAAAACGTGTGCTGCAGTGGCAGAATTCTCACTTCTGTACTGGCTACTTGGCTTTAGCTCCTACCTGGGAGACAGCACAGTGAGACAGAAATAACTTTGTTTCTGCAACAGCTAGATCAAGCTCAAGCTCCTTTCCATACGAGCAAGTGGTTTAACCTCTATGAGCTGCAGTGCCCCCCTCTATAATGGGGTCAGGCCATCTGTGAAGCTCCAGTGAGGATTAAATGTAATCCCAGCATTTTGGGAGGCCGAGGCAGGCGGATCATGAGGTCAGGAGATCGAGACCATCCTGGCTAACACGGTGAAACCCCGTCTCCACTAAAAATACAAAAAAATTGCCTGGCGTGGTGGCGGGCGCCTATAGTCGCAGCTACTCCAGAGGCTGAGGCAGGAGAATGGCGTGAACTTGGGAGGCAGAGCTTGCAGTGAGCTGAGATCACACTACTGCACTCCAGCCTGGGAGACAGAGTGAGACTCTGACTCAAAAAAAAAAAAAAAAAGATGTGTTCCCCTGGGAAGAATGTGCATCTCCTTCCTAGCAGGACAGCTGGGGGCTGTACATTCATCTACTGGGCCATGGTGAGGTCAGCAGCCTCTAAGCCTGGACTTCCTGTGGAGCAGTTACTTGACTTCCTCCCGTAGTGGAGCTGTGGGCCCCATGGTCAACAAGATGTCCCTGACAGGCAGTATGTCCCTGTCCAGAGCATCACAGCCAGAAACTCCCAGAAATCCAGCAAAGTTTTCAGGCAGAGGCCAGTGCCCCTCTGGCTGCCCGTTGTGACACAATCCCAGAATGTTAGAGCCTGGGAGCCCACAGCCAGGAATGCTTTGTCCTTGTCATGTTGCTAACTATCTGCTGGGCTGAGATGAGGACCCAGGCCCTCTCATGATAACTCCTACACTGAGATCATTAATCTTATGTGTAGGTTGACTGGGCTAAGGGATGCCCAGGCAGCTGGTGAGACACTCCTGGTGCATCTGTGAGGGTGTTTCTGGAAGAGATGAGCATTTCAAACAGTAGGCTGAGTAAAGAAGATCTGCCCTTGCCAATGCGGGTGGGCATCCTCCAATCCACTGAAGGCTGGAATAGAAGAAAAGGGCACAGAAAGGACAAATTTGCTCTCTTCTTGAGTGGAGACATCCATCTTCTGGCATTAGCCACTGGGGGTCCTGGTTCTTGGCTCTTTGGACTCTGATTGGGAGTCACACCATCAGTTCCCTTGGTTCTCAGGCCTTTATACTTGGTCTGAATTTCACCACCAGCTTTCCTAGTGCTCTAGCTTCCAAACAACAGATCCTTCGCTTTCTCGGCCTCCATAACCATGTAAGCCAATTCCCATAATAAATCCCCTCTTCTATAGATCTCTCTCCAAGAGAGGAAGGAGTGTGACTCCCCCAGCTCTCAGCAGGTAAGGCTGGGGTCATTTCGCTGTGTGTCTGCTCCTGCCTAGAGGGAGTCCCCACAGTGGCTTCCCTCTTCACGGTTAGGTTGCTGAGACCACAAAGCCACTTTTCTATCCCAGAGGCCTCCCTGCCACTGCCCAGCCTCGCTGCTCGCTGGGCATGGCAAATGCAGTCTTGAACCCTCACCTCTGCATTTCCTGGCAGGCACTCAGCAGCAGAATCATAGACATTGTGCTCCACATGCCAAGAGGCATTAACAGCCACTGCTGTAAACAATGGTGACCTTCTGGCAAGCTGTCTTGTCCTGTCCAACTTGGAACGGCGGCTCAGAGAGGTGCTCTGCTGCATGATGGCCAGAATAGCAATGACACTTACAGGATGGTCTGAGCACAGTCCTGCACCTCCACTTTATTAATTACAGAAAGAGAGGAGGAAGGGATCTAGAGGTTAATGGAGAAGTGCCTGCAAATGACTGGGCTGTGTGGAGTGATATGCCATGTCAACAGGGATCTGAAGGCCATCCAGCTGCATGGACCCCTGGGGGAGTACCCCTGGCCATCACAGTTTCTCTGAGAAGCTCAGTGCCGCGCATGTGGCAGGAAATCTCTAAGGAGCCTTCAGACAGCATCTGAAAGTCACATTCCAGCCCTAGGGTGCAGACAGGACCCTGGCATTGAGTCTGCACCATGGCTGAAGTGAAGCACAGCTTGCCACTTTGGAGGTTCTTGACTTCAGAGAATGGTGAGGTCCAGGGCAGGGACCTCAGGCCTGACCTGGCCCATCATTTGTTTTTGTACATATGATTTCATCTGCATACAGACACACAAGTGTGCAGGAATTGTCACTGACTACTCTTGTGCTACAACGTCACAGCAAAGCTAAGTAGTTCTAACAGGGGCCATAGGCCCACAAAGAAAAAGATTCACAATCTCGCTTATTCCAGAAAGTGTGCCAACCTCAGGTCTAGGGGATAGAACATGGGCTGGGAGGCAAGACAGGTCCCTTAGGGAACCTGGGGCAATTTAGCCTCACTGCTTTCTTTAGCCTCACCTCAGCTTTCTTATCTGTAGAATGGGATCAATGATATTTACCCTACCATGAGGTGGTGGGGATGAAATGATATGATTTCTCAGCACATGTGACCTATTCAGTATGAATTCTTCTCTCTCTGCTTGCTATGAAGTGGGGTTTGTGATGGTTGCCCTATCTGCTTCAAAAAGTGGTTATTATTTTACAGTAGATATGAGAGCACTCTGAAAAGTTAAAGATGCTCTGTTGTGGTAAGACTCTCCTACAAATATTACTCTTGAGATGAGAAATCTGGAGCTGCCAGCCAGGTTAAATCAAAATACAGTAGCTCCATGTTGATTGACTTGTCATGGGGAAGCCTGAAGAGCCATGGATTTGGGGGGACCCGGTGCCCCTTTGTGGTGAGTCATGTGCATCCCCACTGGGCACTCTGGATGGTGGCCTGCTTTCCCAGCAGGGCTGCAGCCCATGTGAGCTGTGGGGCCTTAGGCATTTCCTTGGCTTCTCTGATCCTCAGTTTCCCCACTTGAAAAACAGCAATGCCAATAGAAGTGTGGTGAAGATGTAACGAGACATGGTGACTTAGAAAGGTGGCTCTAAAAATATGAGCTCTTATTTTCATCCCAATTCTAGTTACCGCTGGAATGAACAGCTGAGAGGGTATGAGTGACTTGCACAAGGGGTCTGAGCTGGAAAGACAGGAAAATGAAAAGAAGGCAATGGTAGGTAGTAATAGCTTCTAACCTGGCTCCTGAAATAGATCTGGCCCCCAGAGAGGGGAGCAGTTCTCCATTTCTGGGCAAAACCTAAGTGACCCAGAGCAATGACAAATGGCTACTTGCACACCCTACAAGTGGCTGACACCACTATCTTGAGGCAAAAAATCGTTTCAAATCCATTCCCTTTGGGCGTGGAATTACAATGGAAGCCTCATGAGTTTATGCTTTCTCTAGTGGTCTGGGTCTATTATTTAACCCCATGAAACTGCTACTGAAGAACGATGAACTGAGAAAGGAACCATAAGATTTTTCAACTTTATAAATAATGCCTTGGTGTAAGCCAAGGGGCTTTACTGCATCCAGAATGGTTCAAGAGTCCTTAATTTTAGTGCAATCCGCACAGCATTCTGTCTGACCTAGGTTAGAGGGCCTCCCTGTTCCCTCCTATCCTGTTGAACTTCAAGGGACACAGAAGTTTGGGGGATGCAGCCCTTGGGCCACCTGATCCTCTCTTCAGAATCCTGGGACACCCTCAGCCTGTCTCTGCCAAACATACCCCTAGAGTCTAAGCCCCAGCTTGGCTTCCAGACAGGCAAACACAACCCAGACAGGACAGCTGCTGCCCTTCCTGCAAGGGTGAGAGGTGATAGTGGAGATGAAATGATCTATTTTCTCTATTATTAAAATTAAGCTTTTGTATGGTGCTATAAGGTGGATAAATGCCATTATACATTTGTCCAAACTCACAGAATGTACAACACCAAGTAAGAGTGAGCCTTAATATAAACTATGGACTCTGGGTGATAATGATGTGTCAGTGCAGGGTCATTGGTTGTAACAAATGGACCGCTCTGATGGGGGATGTTGACAGTGTGGGAGGCTGTGTCTGTGTGGGGACAGGAGGTATATAGGAACTCTCTGTACTTTCTGCTCAATTTTCTCTGAACCTTAAACTATTCTAAAGTCTATTAAAAAATTCAGTTCACAGTTGCAAAGACATGGAATCAACTTAAGTGCCCATCAACTGATGAGTGGATAAAGAAAATGCGGTTATATATACATCATGGAATACTACTCAGACATAAAAAAGAACAAGATAATATTTTTTGCATCAACTTGGATGGAACTGGAGGCCATTAATTATTCTAAGTAAAGTAGCTCAGGAATGGAAAACCAAATACTGCATGTTCTCACTTACAAGTGGAAGCTAAGCTATGAGTGCACAAAGGCAGCTAGAGTGGTATAATGGACAGTGGAGACTCAGAAGGAAGGGAGGATGAGGGATGAAAAACTACCCACAGGGTACAATGTACACGACTTGGATGAGGGGTACACTAAAATCCCAGACTTCACCACCACAAATTTCATCCTAAAGCTATTGAAATAAAACTTTCCATATTTAGTCCATAGTCCTAAAGCTATTGAAATAAAAAAATCAAAATTAAAAGGAAAAAAGAATGAGCCAGGTGTGGTGGCTCATGCCTGTAATCCCAGTACATAGGGAGGCAGAGGTGGGAGGATGGCTTGAGCCCAGGAATTTGAGATCAGCTGGGGCAACACAGCAAGATCCCATTCTCCACAAAAAGGGAGAAAAAATAATGTAAAGAGGTTCCAAGACCAAACATTTTGAGATCCACTATTTTATGAATATATTTTCTAATGTATAACTTGTTCATGTTGAATTCTTTTGAATTCACTTGTATTCAACTGAAAGGAGAGACCTTCTCTCTCTACAAAAAACTTGATTTTTGCCTTTATTCTCTCTCTCCAACAAATGAGCAGGACACACAGAGCCCTTCATAATAGTGACTGAATTATAAGAGAGAGGATAAAACCAGATGATGACAGAATGAAACAGACATGTTAAATAAACTCCTTTGCTGACATGGAATAATATCTACTCATAAGCAAATTTAAGTGCTTTCCTTTAATCTATGCTACAAAGTCAACTCTGAGATTTAAACAAGCTGTAACTATATATTCAATGCTATATATACGCTATATATACTATATACTAATGCTACTCAGGCAAGTAGCCTGTTTTTGTAAATAAAGTTTTATTACACACACACACACGCACACACACACACACAAATTGAAACTAGAGGTAAGCTGACCATGAAATCAACTGAGCAGCCATTTCACCAAAGCAGTCCCAACTATAGCATGTTGGTACTACAGTTGTTTATGGTAGAGTTTGGTCAACAGCTCAAACACTTGTCTGTTTACAGATAATATTTGATTTTTCCAAAACACAGGAAATAATGTCTCTGTGCCAACCCCACCCCCACCCAAATCACAGTATCATTTTTCAAAATGTCAGAAAAATATCTTTCTCAGTCTCAGTAATGGCTAAACACAACTGTCCTTGAGAAAAGTCCCAGCAATGTTTACAGAGTGCCATGGTAAATTGCCCTACCTGATGTCTCATTCACATGGGAGGACTTGTTCTTCATTCCTGCCAGCTGTGATGGGCCAGCAGGAGGTACGTGACCCTGCATACTGTTAGACAAGAAGGTAGAAACAACAAACCAACAAGCTTTGATGTCTGTATTTTAAGTATCACTGTCTGTGCAAGCCACGTGGCCGCCCTTCCAACGACTGTGCCTGGAGTGACTGCAAGGTGGTGGATGGCACTTGCTTAGCTGCTACTCACAAGCCTGGGGTATGTGGAAGGAGAAAACAGGAGAGGAGAGAGGAAGAGAGGGAGAGGAAAAAGAAAGAGGGAGGGAGCGGGGAGAGAGAGGGGAAAGAAGTTGAGGAGAGAGGGGAAAGAAGGAGGGGGGGAGAGAGAAAGAGGGAGAGAGATAGGGAGAGAGAAAGAGAGGGAAAAAGAAAGGGAGCGAGAATGGGAGGGAGTAAGGGAGGGAGATGGGAAAGAGAAAGAGAAAAGGAGACAGAAAAAGATAAAGAAAGAGATAGAAAGAGAAAAGGAGAAAGAGAAAAGCAAGGGAGGCAGGGTAGGGGGAAGAGCGAAAGCAGAGAAAGAAAAAGAGAGAAGGAGAGAGAGGTAGAGGAGAGAGAGAGAAAGAGAGAAGGAGAGAGAGGTAGAGGAGAGAGAGAGAGAGAGAGGGAGAGAGACAGAGCTATTTCTACAATCCATATTTCTTCTTTTTCTTCCACAGTCTCTGCTACATTCTAATTTGCTTTTTTTTTGCATTAGGAAGGAGATTTTTTTTCTTCTATTTTATTTTGAGAAGAAATATTCCTTTTATTCCTGAAATTGGGATAAGAAATCTGACAGTTACTGAATTAAGTTCTTTCACTCCTCGGCACTGAGCAAAAAGTGAAATGTTTCTCGGAGAGAGGTGCAGCAAAAGGGGAAACCCCGTAGGAGGAGGGCATGGCAGATCTGGAAGAGAATCAAAGTCAGGTTCACAAGGTAGCTCTGGAGAGAGAGAAAGAGCTTTGCCAAACTTAGCCTATGAGTTTAAAAATAAGGCTGTTTGATGGGCACTGAAACATCCATCTGTTGGGTGCATGTTCTTCTCTACAGAAAGCGTTTGCTCTTGGAAGTCTATCAAGAGGGAAGTGTTTCATATCAAATGGACAGGCATAGCAGCCCCAGTCTGCAGTTCCCTCAGGCATGGCAAGCTGGGCCCTCTCACTCACCATTTGTTTTCCTTGCCCTTCTCCCTCCATCACTGAACAGGCTGGGCTGGAGTCACCTATTTACACTCTTACTCACTCACTCACTCTCTTTGTCTCAGCAAACCAGATCTTGCTCTACAGGACGTCTGTCTTTGTCTCTGCCTTCCTCTGTCGCATTCTGTGTGTAACTCTTTCCCTGTGCCGTCTATCACATAACTTCCCTCCTCTTTCCCCCTAACACTCAGAATCCAGCAAACGAGGTGCACTGTATCACCGAGGCATGTGGGTACCTATGACAGAAGGAAGGTATTAACATCAACATCTAAGGTGTATTGTATGATGCACCTTGCGGAAATATCAAATACTGCAAGAAAAAACCAAAACTGATAAAAGTTCAAAATTTTGTGATGTCTTAGAAATGGGGTAGTCCTTCTGGGTACAGGCATTGAGCAACCTTCAAGGGAGAGGGAGAAATTCCCTAAAGAGCAAAGCGGGCTGTGCAAGGAGCTGTGGGAGCTATGATGGAGAGTGGAGTCTTTACAGACATGGGCAGAGTGGGACCTAGGTCATGATTCTTCTTTACCATCGACATTCTTAGAGCATCTACTTTTGGCAGAGTGTTACTACCCAGGGGAAGCTGCATGCTGGGTACCCTCTGTATGAATTAGGAAGAATTTGGCAATGACTAAGCTATCTTCACACCTTGAATTCCCAAGAGAAATATGCACAGGGAACCCCAGGCAAACAGACAGGGTTCATTACTGTCTGGCTTGGGCCCTTTATCATCTGCCATCCTGCCAGCAAGCTGGACTGAGTCTTAATCATCCCTTTGACTTTTTTGCTCTGATATCCTTGGTTCCTTTTTCTAAGGCTTTGAGGTATTAAGGCTTCAATGGCTACACAGGTCAAGTAAAGAGAAATCTGCTCACTCTAAGCTCTGCTGGGCTTTGGTATGTGAGGGGCTGGGCTGGGGAGAGCAGAGGTGAGCCAGGTGAGGGAGGGGTGAGGGGGGCAAGGAGAAAGTGGTCTGGATCCAGTCCTGCCCTGTCACACCAGCTACACAGGAGAGACAGCCTTTCTTAGAAGGGGAAAGAATTGAAGCAGGTGTTGCCCAGGTTCCACTTATAATCCCTCTCCTCCTTCTGTTGAAGAGTGCTCTTTTTTTTTTTGCACAGAGGCTTAGTTAGTGTTCCTGGAATCCATGAAATCCTCCTCTTCACTTGAGTGTATGGGGGTTAGAGTGGGGCAGGGAAGAGAAGCCACTCTGAGCTTCTCCAAGAGGGAGGACACAGCATCGTAGCCACAGACGTCCCACACTCCGTGGGACACCCTGCTACTGACCAGTGGCACGTCCTCTCTGTGTTGGATTTCACCATGAATCTACACCACAGCCTGGGCTGGCACCAAGGAGCACATCTCAGGAGGGTCAAGAGCTTATGGGTTTCTCCCAGCAATGGTGAGCCCTGCTGCAGGGTAAATCAGTAAAGAGGTAGGGGTGAGCCCCAGACAGCACAGGTCAGTTAGACCTGGGTGGCAGCAAGGGTGGCCCAAGAGACCTGCGCTCAGATACGAACTGGGGCAGTGGGTTAGGCTGCAATATCTCTTTGAGGCCATAAATGGGTGGGAGAGGGGAGGAAAGTACCCATCAAATCTTGCACTCAGTGGGAGATCCATAAAGGGTGCCCAGGTGGCTGGGCCCCGAAGTTAATGCACAAGCCAAAATATTTTGATATATATTTTTTTGAGGTGAGGTCTCACTCTGTCACCCAAGCTGTAGTGCAGTGGCACGATCACAGCTTGCTGCAGCCTCAACCTCCCAGGCTCAAGTGATCCTCTCACCTCAGCCTCCTGAGTAGCTGAGAAAACAGGTGCATGCCAACACACCTGGCTAAGTTTTATATATATATATTTTTTGTTTTACATTTTCCAGCTTCTAGCAACTGGAAAATTTTTGTGTTTTTTGTAGAGATGGGGTTTCTCCAGGCTGGTCTCAAACTCCTGGGCTCAAATGATCCACCTGCCTTGGCCTCACAAAGAGCTGGGATTACAGGCATGAGTCACCGCACCTGGCCTCAAGGAGTTTTGATGGATAGTCAATAGAAGAGCCCAGGAAGAGGCATAATTTGCCAAAAAGATGGGAAGCAGCATAGTGTAGCTCTAAGTGCAGTGTAGCATCAACCTCTGTAGAAAGACAGATTTGGATTAAAATCCCCGCCCCAGAATCTACTACCAGTTTGATCTCGAGCAAGGTACTTCACACTTCTATGCTTCTTTTCTCCATCTGTAAAGTTGGGATCATAATACTGCCTACCTCAGAAGGCCATTGTGAGATAAATGAGACAACAAGTGAAAACACTTAGCCTAGTGGCTGGCACAGAGTAAATCGCAAAAAGTAACTGAACCAAGGCTGGTAATTCTTCCTGTTGAGTGCAGAATGACAGTATGAGTGGAAGGTGAGTGCTGAGAGCAGGATGACACTACAAAGTAGCTGCAGTGTCTGGAGCCTGGGCCACCGTCACTGAGGGTCACAGAAATGGAGAGAAGCAGGAAAGGCTGGATCCAAGAGAGATGGAGGAATAGCCTGACCCTATTAATTTAGGATTTTATGGATGACATACATGGCATTGTTGACAAAGATAGATGTTGATCCACACAAAGAGAAAAGATACACAATTTTATAAGTGATAACTGTGTTTCAGCTTTGATGTCTGTCCAATATGCATGACATGTACACTGGGTTAAAGTTGCCTCACAGAGCAGAGAACAGCTGCAGCGAAAGCCATAGAGTCTCATGAAGATGGGACTAGGGCTGTTGGCTAGTCAATCATTTGGGTTAACAAGGGGCTCAGTGCTTCCTGATGCTCTTGGTTAGCTGGGACCAAGAGCCTCAAGAAGACTTGGGGACCACTGTAAGTAGAGTGACCATATGTCCTGGGTTGCCCTGGACAGTCCTGGCCTGTGCTTATTGTCCTGGTGTAATAGGAATAGTGTCTTTCTCACGCTTCTTGTACCCTGGCTTGGGTGATCCATATTTAACCCAACTCAAAGGGGGAAGTCCACATGTGAAGTCTCTAGGTTCTCCCTGGGCAGAGATGGAGCCATTAGCTTCACCTTTGGAGTTGAGGCCTTGAGTTCCAGAGCCAGTTGCTACTCTAGCAAAAGCCTGGAACAGCCTTGTCTCCAACAACACTGTTGTGCTGCCTGGGTCTTCTCCAACTTTCTTGCAGGTACAGCCCTGAGTCCTTCATGGCTCCTGGGTTGATGCTGGTCTGAAACTTCAACATTAATGGCAGTGGAAGAAGAGCAGGGGTGCTATTTTTAAAATTGTTATGTGTAGGCCTGCTATGTATTTCTATCCTCAAAGATAATCATGTACGCTTAGTGAGGATCTTGAGTTTTCATGGCAATTGCCATTAGCCTATATGGTGTGAGGCTGGGCCCTTGATGGAGAAATATAGGACTTTATCCTTGAATCCAAATCCTATCAACAGATATGAATGATCCTAGTAAATGAAGGAGGCAGGTTTGAGTGCATGAAAAATGTCCTCTGTGTCTCTTTAACTTCTCTATGCCCAACTGTCCTCAACTAGGTCTTTGGCACCAATGATTCCTGCAACATATACAGGTCTAAAATCTTACGAGAAATCAGTCCAGACACAAAGGGCCTGACAAAGGTATACTTTTCAGGTCATTTCTGCCATGATTGTGTAGTGATTATTGTTAACATCCCCACCTAGACCATGAGGGTAAATACACAACTGAATGAGTGAGGGAATGAAGGCATGGATGAATCCCTTGCCTACAAATTACACTCTAGAAGGAAAATTCCAGATGTGAAACAAAATTTTGATTATGAGATTACAAAGATGGTGACCAAAGGGGGTGAGACATTGATGGCTCCAGTGTGTAAAGCCTATCTGAGAATTCCCAAGGCAATGTTACTTCAGTACTTTTTTATTGGCAAAAGTTTCTTCTCCATATAGGTTCTTTTTTTTTTTTGAGACGGAGTGCAGTGGCACGATCTCCGCTCACTGCAACCTCTGCCTCCCGGGTTCAAGTGATTCTCCTGCCTCGGCCTCCTGAGTAGCTGGGGCTATAGGCACCTGCCACCACGCCCAGCTAATTTTTGTATTTTTGGTAGAGATGGGGTTTCACCATGTTGGCCAGGCTGGTCTCAAACTCCTGACCTCAGGTGACCCACCCACCTCAGCCTCCCAAAGTGCTGGATACAGGCGTGAGCCACCGTGCCCAGCCTATGTAGGTTCTTAAGTGTCTGAAGTGCCAGTAGTTCTTCTCACTGCTTGTTTTCCTTGGCAAGGATTAGTTTCTTAGAAATACTGAGAATGGCATGTGTGGGTTTAGGTCTCAGTTAGTAAATGTTCATCTTAAATATGTCACATATCTTCCACAAACTTCACATTCATGTGTGTGAAGAGTCTTGCACTGAGAAAATTCTATAACATCTATAATGCTCTGGGTATTAGAGACACCATGCAGTCCTGGTATGAAGCAAAAGTGGGTTCCATTAAAAAAATAGTGAAACATTGTTCCAAAGTTCAACAGATCAACAAAAAAACTCTAAATATCTTTATTATTTATTTCAGAAAAGTATGGTCTACTATGGGGAAAAAAATCTTTGTTCATTAGTTTTCTTATCTGTAAAGCACAAAAAAGGGAGGGTTCTTTTCTAATATCTTATAAAGCAGTGATTACATATATTTCTTAGTTCACTGTTCTCAGAGCTTTTGTCCACCACAGGTAATGTACTTGACAAAAAACAAAGAGAATGAATTATTTGGCAAAATACAGGGAAAGTCTTAAATATGCACAGGCTTTTTGACAACCAATTCATGTCTAGGAGGTGATACTAGGGAAATCATGAAGGTATGCAAATATTAAACCAGAAGAATGTTTATAACAAAGCTTCCTTATAATCATGAAAAACTAGAAACTAAACACCCAATGATAGGAAATTATAGTAGATGATAGTATGTCCACACCAACAAATACTAGACAGTGATGAAAAATGATATAGAAATATCTATGATGTAAAAATATGTAGCAGAAAGTATTCAATATGTATTTATTTTTCAGTGAAAAAATAATAAAATATTATAGAAAATAACTCAATTTTTAATGTAAGCAAAACTATAAGTATTGAAAGGATAGACAACTATCCCATTGTTGGGGTAAAGTTATAGATAACCTTGCTTATTCATATCTTCTAAAGTTTTTTACAATAGATATGTGTTAGTTTGCAACAAGGAAAGCAATTAAAGCTATTTTTAGGTAATTTTGTTAGTAGAAATAATTATGCAGATTAGTTAGAAGAAATCAGATGGCTTGTAGGACTAACACGATTCAACGGAATGGAGAAAATGAAGTTATTCCCTCACCCACATTAATTTATGTTGGTCAAAATGCAAGAAACAAGAATCTTGTTTGAAATCTGAACCGTCACTTCTCAACCCCAGAAACAAAGGAGAGGCTAAAGTTAAAGTCATGATTTAGTGAAGATGAGTCCCGGAAGTAGATGACTGGCTGAATCGACTCATAAATGGCTGTGAAACAAGTTAAGTGTCAATACACCTGCAAGGTGTCAGAGGCCATTTTATTGGGAGGTATGGAAAAATCACAAAATATTGACGTATGCACCAAAAGAAAAAAAAAGTCAAACAACATGCTTCCTGAAATACTTTCCTGTTTTTCCTCCTTTCAACAGAGTTATTTCTGTTGAAGAAATGTCATGATCAATCCTGAATGCAGAACTATATAAAATTAAGAATTAAGTGCTTCATCAAGTTTCTGCAGGTGAGCCACCAGCAGCTTTGCATGTACTGTACGTGCCAGCCAATGAGGTTAATGACTCAAAAACCCAGAGTACAAGGAGAATACAATGTGCAAAGGAAATGGGCCCCGCCACCTTGCTCAGGTGCTGTGTGAAGACACGGACGTTGAAAGCAGAATCTTTCCCGAGAGAAAACAACCATGCTTGCACCTTGTTTTCAGAATTGCGTTCTCATGTAAATTAACTCAACAAAATTGGGTCCTTTCCTTCTTTGTTTTTTTTTTTAAATTACTAATATGGAAATATGTTAAATATATACCAAAGTAGAAGATGATGTCAGAGAGGTAATCGCCAGGCCACTAGTGCCCAGTGGCTATTGCACGAGGTAGGAGTCCATGGAGGGTTCTGAGCAGCGCAGCAGCGTGATCTGGCTTATGTTTAAAAGGGTCACTCCGACTGCTGCGTGGAAAGTCGACTGCAGGAGATGAGAATATAAAAAAGAAAAACGAGGTAAGAAGTCATTGCAATAATCTAAGGATGAGATGAAGATGACTTGGATTATGTGGTAGCAGGGAGGAGGTAAAACATACAGATTTTTCCCCTATTGTAAGAGTATCATTCTGAACATCTTAAAAATTACAGTTTTACTGAGATATAAGATACATACCATACAATTCATCCACTTAAAGTGCACACTTCAACGGTTTTTGGCATAATTATGGAGTTGTACAATCACCGCCATAATAAATTTTATAACATTTTTATCATCTCCTCCCAAAATCTCTGTACCTGTTAGCATTCACTCTCTATTTCCCACCCTCCTCAACCCTAGGCAACCACTAATCTACTTGCTGTCTCTATGTGCTTACCTAATCTGGACACCTCATTTAAATGGTGTTATACAACATGTGCCCTTTTGTGACAGACTTCTTTCACTTCTCATCGTGTTTTCAAGGTTCATTCATGTTGTAGCATGTATCGGTACTTCATATCTTTTTATTACTTAATAAAAAGTATGGATATATCACATTTTGTTTATTCATCAGTTAATGGAGATCTGGGGTATTTCTATTTTTTGGCTATGATGAATAACGCTGCTCTGAACACTCCTATACAAGATTGTTTTGTGGGTATATGTTTTCATTTCTGTTGAATATACACCTAAGGCCCAAGCCTAACTCTAAGTTAAACTTTTTTCTAAGTAACTGTAACTTTTTGAGGAACTGCTCAACTGTTTCCCAAAGTGTCTTTACCGTTTTCCATTTCCATCAGCAATGCATGACAGTTACAATGACTCCTCATCCTCACCAACATTATCTGTCTTTTAATCCTGAACGTTTTTGTGCACCATATCGCATACTCGATGATCTCTTTCGGGTACATTTCTCGAAGTGGTACTGCTGGATTACAGTGTGTGCACTTTACAAAGGCTGCAGCCGTATCGCAAAATTATCTTCCAGAGAGGTTGTACCAATTTGTAATTGCACCCATAGTGTACGATTTTCAACTTTACCACATTCTCACAGACTCCGAGTATTATTGTTCTTTTTAATCTTTTCCAATCCAATGTGGAAAAAATTATCACCTTTGTTCTATTTCTTTGACATTGTTTTTTTTTTATCCATGACATTGTTAACTTGAAATACGTTTAATGTGTTCATTGGGTGGTTCTTTGTCTTATTTTTGAAAACTTTTCATATATTAAAAGTAGAAACTTTTCATTGTATATGTTATAGATAATTTTTCCAATTTGTTGTTTACCTTTTAATTTTCTTTAAGGTATTCTTCACCAAATAGAAGTTCAAGTTTTTAGACAGATATATTTATCAGTATATTTTTAATGGCTTCTACATTTGATATCCTTTCCTCAATAATTTTTCAGGCAATTGTTAGCATTCATTTAATTCTTATATGTCATTGGATCCCTTACTTTCTATTCCTTTCCATTAAACTGTGTATATTTAGGTAGTAACATTATTTTAACAATATTTTAATTGTTGTAGTTTAATGTAGGTATTATAAAATCTTTTAAGGCATGCCTGTAGTCCCAGCTATTTCAGAAACTGAGGCAGAGAATCACTTGAATCCAGGAGTCAGAAGTTGCAGTGAGCTGAGGTTACACCACTGTACTCCAACCTGGGCAACACAGCAAGACTTTGTCTCTCAAAAATAATAATTATAATAATAATGATAATCAAATGAATAACAGTTTTCACTTAGAAGGACAGGGAAGTTTATCAACATCCTTTAAAAGAAGGGGCTAAGAAACCAGTCCCAGTAGAAACCTTTATTAGACAATCTGTGCCAAAGTAATATTTCTCTCTCAAATAAAATTGTCTTAAAACAATGAAACAAAAGCAGAGAAATCAATTCTGCCCCTATGTTATCAGCCCTTTGTATCCACGAGTTTGCATCCACAGATTCAACAAGCTACATATTGAAAATATTTGAAAAAAATAAAAAAATAAAAAACAATACGCGTAAAAAACACAGCATAACAACTATTTACATAGCATTTACATTGTGTTAGGTCTTATAAGTAATTTAGAGATGGTTTCAGGTATATGGAGGATGTGCATAGGTTATATACAAATAACACATCATTTTGCCTAAGAGACTTGAGCATCTTGGAATTTTGGTCCTGGAGTCCTGGAGTCAAACATCCCCGGATATAGATGGATGATTTACATACTTGCTGATCTCTCCCCCTGGTGGATTTCTTTTGTCATTACATCAGGCAGGAGCCTCTAAATTCTGGATCAAGGAGGGCTCTTGGGTAGGCCTGAAGGAAGCTGGACTAAAACCTTTAGAAATACTAACTACTAAAAAGATTATGGTGGCATCCCATGCCTACATTATTAACATTTGCTGATCAAAAGTAAATGTAAGGAATTCTGACACGTATTTGATTTTTAAAATTTTAATTATGATAACTATTTAAACTATTGGGGGAAGGAGAATGCCAGACATCAAATTTGTGCTCCCCTGCCTGACCCCTGTGGTCTCTGATAACTTCCTGGCTCTCTAGTACTATAAGAGACCCCAGGCTCATCTTACACATTTCCGGCTTAGACTTGGAAGCAACTGTTTCTCCAAGAAGGGTTGGTTTCTATTAGTGAGTGAGGCATGCTCACTCCTACTGGATTGGCAGTTGAACTAAGAAATATTTGTATGCCAATAGATAGATGGACACATACATAAAATATTTTATGAGTTCATATTGAGATTTCCAATTCAATTCCAAGACATTAGGGTGTGTGCTTAACATCCCCTATTACATCTGAGCTCCTTTCTTGCGCCCCGTGAATGTGAGTTTTCTTTTCATTTTTTGAGACAGGGTCTCACTCTATCGCTCTGGCTGGAGTGCTGTGGCGTAATCACAGCTCACTGCAGCTTCTACTTCCTGAGCTCATTTGTCACTTTCTGCTTTACTTTTCCCACTTCAACCTCCTAAGTAGCTGGGACTACAGGCATACACCACCCCACCCAGCTAGTTTTTTTTTCTTTTTTTGAGACGGAGTCTTGCTCTGTTGCCCAGGCTGGAGTGCAGTGGCGTGATCTCGGCTCACTGCAAGCTCTGCCTCCTGGGTTCACGCCATTCTCCTGCCTCAGCCTCCCGAGTAGCTGGGACTACAGGTGCCTGCCACCACGCCCGGCTAATTTTTTGTATTTTTAGTAGAGACGGGGTTTCACCATGTTTGCCAGGATGGTCTCGATCTCCCGACCTCGTGATCCACCCACCTTGGCCTCCCAAAGTGCTGGGATTACAGGCATGAGCCACCGTGCCCGGCCCCCACCCAGCTAGTTTTTGTATTTTTAGTGGAGATGGGGTTTTGCCATATTGCCCATGGCTGGTATCAAATTCCTAGGGTCAAGTGATCTGCCCACCTCTGCCTCCCAAAATCCTGGGATTACAGGTGTGAGCCACTGTGCCCACCCAGAATGTGAGTTTTCAAAGACACCAGGAAAATAGAATTAAAATACAATATATCATAATTGCTCATTTGTTTTATGTTACATTACTCAAGAGCCTCTGAATAACACCCATAATACTACCAGCTACATGATAACTGAAAGCATTAACACATTTTGGTATGTGCTTTCCTTGTTCTTCCCCCATTTGTATTTTATTTTATTATTTTTTGTAGAGATGAGAGTCTTGCTATGTTGCCCAGGCTGGCCTTGAACTCCTGGCCTCAAACAGTCCTCCCAACTTGGCCTCCCTAAGTGCTGGAATTATAGGCACGAGCCACCTGTTCCTCCATTTTTATCACTGGGCTGTATCTACATTGTGAGAGCACAGATACATTACACTCTCTGAGCCTGCTCCACTTACTGTAATGCTCCACAGCAGTTCTTACTGTTAGGGTCTCTCTAGTCATGTGATTGTCTGAAACTTGGTTTCCAGAAGATTCTTTAGGAAGTGTTCATGAGAACAATATTCCTTGAGTTTTTGCATGTTGATAAGAGTGGATGTCCTTTAGACTTGATATAAAATCCTAGGATGACACTTCCTTTACTTGAGCAGGTTAAACAGACTCTTCTCAAAAGAAGACCAACAAACATGAAATTTTACGTTGCCAACATACATATGAAAAAAAGCTCATCATCACTGGTCATTAGAGAAATGCAAATCAAAACCACAATGAGATGCCATCTCATGCCAGTTAGAATGGGGATCATTAAAAAGTCAGGAAGCAACAGATGCTGGAGAGGATGTGGATAAATAGGAACGCTTTTACACTGTTGGTGGGAGTGTAAATTAGTTCAACTATTGTGGAAGACAGTGTGGCGATTTTTCAAGGATCTAGAACCAGAAATACCATTTGATTCAGCAATTCCTTTACTGGTGTATACCCAAAGGATTATAAATCATTCTACTATAAAGACACATGCACACGTATGTTTACTGCAGCACTATTCACAATAGCAAAGGCTTGGAACCAACCCAAATGCCCATCAATGATAGACTAGATAAAGAAAATGTGGCACATATACACCATGGAATACTATGCAGTCATAAAAAAGGATGAGTTCATGTCCTTTGCAGGGACATGGATGAAGCTGGAAACCATCATTCTCAGCAAACTAACACAGGAACAGAAAACCAAACACTGCATGTTCTCACTCATAAGTGGGAGCTGAACAGTGAGAACACATGGACACAGGGAGGGGAGCGTCACACACTGGGGCCTGTCAGTGGGTGGGAGGCTAGGGGAGAGACAGCATTAGGAGAAATACCTAATGTAGATGATGGGTTGATGAGTGCAGCAAACCACCATGGCACGTGTATACCTATGTAACAAACCTGCATGTTCTGCACATGTATCCCAGAACTTAAAGTATAATAATAATAATAATAATAATAATAATAATAATGTTACTCCATTTTCTTTTAGCACTGCTGTCAAAAAATTGATTATCTTTTTTCTTTCATTTAAAAAAATCATACACTTTTTTTTTCATGTGCTCAAATACATTTTTTTCTTTTCTCTAAACTCCCATAACTTTACAAGAAAATATCTGGGTGTTGGTCATTTGGGGGTTATTACTCTCAGATATTCTAAAAGTTAAAATGAAATGAAATGATAAAAAAATGTGAGGGACTGTGACAAATACTGAAGGTGGGCAAAACGATCAGCCATATGGCAAATAGAAATTCCTTAAGGTATAAAATGCTCTTTAAATATGCAGTTTCAATTTTTCTTTATTTCTGGAAAGTTTTCTTGTAGTTTTCAGTATTTTTTTTGTTCCATTGCTTTGGATTTTGTGGGGTTTTTAATCCTGTAAGGAACTACTACGAGCTGTATGTTTGATCTTTTTGCCCATCTTCAATATTTGTCAGTTTCTCTCACTTTGTAAAAATCATTTCATTTCTTTCAACTTTTAGAATCCTTTTTACCTTTCATTTCTCTTAAGGCATGACACTACGTTTATATGCTCTTGAGTTTCTTCTAGTTTAATCTTAATTTTTGAAATGACTTTTTCTTTTATTTTGAATTCTTTCCTCATTTCTGAGTTTTGCTAATTCTGGTTTATGGTTTTTCTTCACATCTTATATAATTTTCTACCATTTTGAAATGCCAGGTTTCAGTTTTGTTCAATTTGTGGGTACATTTTTCCGTCACGCTTTCACTGTGTAGAGTTTTTATTCTGCCCCTTGGGTTCCTTTTTCTTATAATAACTTTGCTTGGGATTTGACTTTAATATTTTTCTCATGGTCATTTTCCTGTGAAATTGATTTTTCTAAACTTTTCGAATGAGGTGGGGCTCAGGAAAGTCATGCTAGCTCCACTGCGCTTCCTCTTCTGTTTTTTTTTCTAATAGTTTATGTAAATGGCAGCATGCTTTCTGGGATTTCCTGGCTCTATCTCCCTCCCTGGCTTTGGTCTGGAATTTATTTTTTCTTCCTCTCTGTTTGTTCCCATCTTGCTCAATTCTGACCTCATCCCAGCAGCCCCTCCTCAGTGTGGGCCCCATCCCAGGAGAGAGCTCTGCTGGGCCAGTTTCTAGTGTCCATAGGGCTCGAAGGCTCTGGATCCTTCAGTCCCTCTTGCCCTGAGCCTCTTACACTGACCTGGTATTGGAGTCAGCAGAACCCCATCCAGTTTTAGCATGCTTCTTAAAGTACTCTGTTCTTTCCTGGGAATTCCTGATAGCAATTTGGGGTCCTTTTGTTCTCAGTTCCCTCAGTCACTGCCAACACTGGGTCCATCATTGCTTCTTTCCCCTACAGACACCAGGCAGGCCCTGTAGCTTGTTGGTGGTCTGTATTCTGGGGTGCCGGGAATATATTTTCATTGAGTTTTGTTACAAATGTTCCTGGGCTTTTGTCTTTGCTATTCAGTTGCTTTATTTTAATGTGGGAATATAGACAGAATGGAAGAATGACACTGCCTCTGCTACCATCTTCCTAGAATCCTCTCCATACCTGTCTAACCTTTTGGCAGCCAGAGGTAGACTGTAGTACGGCGGACACGGAATCTATTTTGATGAGCTTATCCAATGAGATAAGATATGAGAGGTAAGATAAGCGATGAAGAGTAAAAGGAACAAGCATTTTTTAAAAATCTTAGCATTACATAGAGATTACTTAGGTATACTTAGCACAGAATTAGAAAAGGTACAGACACACAGACCTGACAAAAATGTATAAGATGATGGTATAGCATTGGCTGGAAATAAAAAAGCCCAGAGAAAGACACAGTCACCAGGCCTTCCTACTCTGAGGTCTTCAAACCAACAACACTCTTCCTCAAAATTTGGGTCACCAAATTAGGCTTCTCCTTAAGAAGCTCAAAGAAAATTGGTTGCTTTATTTACAGTGAGTTTACATTCATACATATTCTGCCTCAGCAAGTGTAGAGAATTACCCCTTCCATTTGAGCAAAATTTAAATGCAGACAATTAGCTGAACCTTTACAGGATAAATCTAGTTTCCTAGAAGTTTTCATTTTGAGTATTAGGATTGGATGAGCAAAAATTCTCAGAAGGCAGCTTTGCTTGCTGGTTGGAGCCAAAGTCCATGGGATAAGGATGTGTGGGAATCACTGGTGATTTGCACCTTTCTATGGCAAAGGATCAACATAAGAAACCTCTCTGGAGAAAGCACAAAATGCATCCTGTAGCACATTCATCACCAGCCCTGCTGCAAGGATCTGGTTTCCAGGTACCATTGGGTTGGCCTGAGATTGGACTGTTCTGGGCAGTTACAATACATTTTGAATGGCAAAGCATTTTCTTATTTACATTTTTGTCATGTTTCTCTCTATTGAACTGACTTCCAATAGAAAAATTAAAAGTAATATGTATTCACAAGAAAAGCATGCTCCTGATTCCACAGGATTTGGCCAGTGATCTAAGGCAGCTTATATTCCTTTGAAAATATCAAACATGAAAACATAGCTCTCAGGGCGTTTTTTAAGGGCAGGAAGAAAAGAGCACATGAAATGGATGTCCGAGAATTCATAGGATTAGGGATGCTGCTCTTTTGTTCATGGAGGAAGCCATCAGGGATGAAATGATGGATAGGAGTACGGCTGTTAGGGTATTCTGGAGACCACAGGACTACGTTGAAGCCATTCATCTAAATGTCATAGTTACAGTATCACAGCCACTTGGAATATCCCCAAACAGTCAGCAGGCACACCACCATGCTCTAAAACCATTACTAAGTCTTTAGTGACTCATAATAACTAAAAATGTGAGCACTGTGAGAAAGACTAAGCATCCAGATTGGACTCTGGGAAGAAAGAAATTTAGAAGCTCAGGACTGGGAAGTCACTTTGTCTAATTTCCTACCTCATGTTGAAATCCTGTTCACAATGTCCCCCACGGGTATTTTATGTCCCCAAGGGGCACTGTAATGTTCCATCTTCACTCAAACAGCAGAGAGGGAACCCTGTGTCAGGACTCGGTTCTCCCCTTTTCCATCCACACAGGTTCCTTCATTGGTTTCATTCATTTATGTGCCAATGACTCCTACATGTGTGTTCCCAACTGCACTCTCCTGTGTGCTCCAGTAGAGCCAACCACTGATTTGACATCTCCACTTGGATGAGTAAGTCTTAAACTTCACATATACTAAATAGAACCATTAATCTCTGCTCCCATTCCATCCTCTGCCCCCACCTCATGCTCCTACATGTTTTCCTATCACAGGAAACGGCACCAGTCTCCATCCAGTTGCTCAAGCTAAAAAACTAGGAGTCAACTTCCTTTTTTTCCTCTTCCCTCATATCCAGTTCATCAGCACATTCTATCATATCTATCTCCAAGATATATCTTTAATCCATTCACTTCTCCCCATCTCCATTGCCACCATCTTAGTTCAAATCATCTGCTTAGATAATTTATAACTGGTCTCCCTGCTTTCATTTTTGTCAAACCACCATCTATACTTTGTAAAGCAGCCAGAGTGATCTTAAAATGTAAATCGAGTGATGTCTCTTTTCTAAATAAATCATCAGTGTTTCCTGATACACTGTTGTAAAAATTCTGTCCTATCCTACAGGGCCCAGCATGACGCGGCTCTCTCTGCCTCTCTAGATGTGCTATGCCGTTCTCTTCCTGTCCTTTTGAGGTATGGATTTTCTGTCTCTAGTTTAACATCAAGAGGAAACTGTTGAACAAGGTTTCATAATGACAGCTTCAGAGTTCAAGCTAGTGAGCTAGCATAGACTGTTGCTCCTTCCCTGCAAAACAGCTCTGGAAGAATGAAGGTAAAGAAGTGAAAAAATGAAAATGAAAACAAAGCAGTGAGAAATGGCTGAAAAGTCTGAAGTCCATCTTGAGTGCATGTGGATGAGCATCAAGAAGACAGCTGTAGACAAAGTGAAGGAGGTCAGAGGAAAGCTCTCCCTGCTCTTGCCTTTTCCCTTCATGTCTTAGGCAGATACCTTCCACCTGGAGGTCTGCAGGAAGAGCCCAGCCCCAGGTGTACAGGAAGGGATAACTTGGCAGTGCCAAACTTTGCCGGGGTGAATCTTTGAACATCAGTGAGTGCTGATCAGCCCCTCTTTGGACAATCACTCTCTCTTTCTCTCCCCTTCTTGCCGTTATAATCAGTGAGTTACAGTTCAGGGAACCTGACTCCTCCCACTGTGACACTCCCTAAGGCAGCACTTCTCAAAATGTGGTCCCAAGACCAGCAGCATCTGCATCACCGGTGGACTTGTTAGAGATGCCAGTCACCAGGTCCATCCTGAACAAGTCACGCAAGAGACTCTGGGGGTGGGACCCAGCACTCTGTACTGTAATAAGCTCTCCGGTGATTCAGATTCACAATGAAGCTTGAAAACCACCCCTCTAAGGATCTGAAAGTAAAAACCTGAGCAGGAGAGTGGTAGGGACCAAGAGTGGGTCTATGATGCACAGGCTCCTGGCTGCCCTCAGAGTTTATTCCTCAACCTGAACCTGAAATTCTCCGGTACTAAGCTGACTTTTGGCCCTTTATCCAAAAAAATTACCAGAGTAACCGATTCTCCCAAAGAAACATGAGCTTACAGGTCAAAATAACTTCACAACTGAGGAGTACACACACTATAAATGAAAGACAAAAAACGGAACCATCCAAAGCAGAGATATTACAACAGAAGCACAAAAAGATTTAAAATAAGTATAACTCTACTTAAAAAGATAAATATGAAGCAACAATATGAAACATAAAGAATTATGTACAAATATTACATATGGATACAATAACAGGTAAAACAAAAAACACAGTAAATTGGATAAACAGCAAGTTGGATGCAGAAAATATAAAAGAAAAGCTAAGAGATGTGAGGGAGAGAAGAATTACCAATATTTGATACTATGATTTCCAACAGGACAAAAAAAAAAAAAAGAAAATAGAAAGGGCAAACTATGTAATTTCCCAGAATTAAAGGGTGTCAAATAAGAGAGATAAGGTAACTCCATCATTTAACACTGTAAAACTTACCAACATTAAAGACAAAGTGAAAATTCTAAAGTCTCTTTAGAAAGGAAGCAGATTACTCACCAAGGAACTAGAATGAAATGATATCAGAAGTCACAGTAGCAGCACTGGGTGTAAAAAAAGACTGTGAAGTAAGATTTTCAAATATCTTTGAACCTATAATTTTATACTCAGCTAAATTGTCACCTGAATCTGAAGCAAACCTCTCATCCACAAGATCTCAGTTTTTTCACACTAAGACACCAAAACACATAGAAAAATGTCTTCATTAAAAAGAGCAGAAAAATCAGATTGATACTGAAAGACATATGGAAAGAAAGATGAGGCCGGGCACGGTGGCTCACGCCTGTAATCCCAGCACTTTGGGAGGCCGAGGCGGGTGGATCACCTGAGGTCGCGAGCTGGAGACCAGCCTGACAAACATGCAGAAACCCCGTTTCTACTAAAAATACAAAATTAGCCGGGTGTGGTGGCACATGCCTGTAATTCCAGCTACTCGGGAGGCTGAGGCAGGAGAATCACTTGAATCCAGAAGGTGGAGGTTGCAGTGAGCAGAGATCACGCCATTGCATTATTCCAGCCTGGGCAACAAGCGCGAAACTCCGTCTCCAAAAAAAAAAAAAAAAAAAAAAAAAAGCAAATATCTTGGTAACTTTTATTTTAGATTAAAAAATGGTGGCTAGGCTCAAAGAAAAGAGAGTGTACCCATAAAAATTAAAAACTAAAAATTGAGCAATAGTAATATCATGGAAATGAAGCTGGATAGGAGAGACTGAAAGGATGTCAGAACATGCTAAAATATTTGTCTTGTGAGGTGAGAGAGATAGATACTGATAAGTTTAAAGAATGAATAGAGATTCTAAGTTTAGTGATAGTTATATTATTCTATCAGAAGAATATGAAGAAAATTTATGCAGTGGAATTCAGGAGAGACAAAAAATACATTAAATGAAAAATAGAAAACAAAATTGCAGAAACCAGTTATAAAATTACAGTTGCCACCAGTAATTAAAATGATTAAATTTTAAACCTCTAGAAATTACCAGATCAAAAAGAAGAAAAAAAGATCCACCTACATGTTGTTTATAAAGAGGCTCAATGAAAACAAAAATGATGTAAAAAGGTTGAAGTTAAAAGTTGAAAAAGATACCGCATGCAAATACAGTTAGAAAGCTGGGGTATAATCTTAATAGGTGACAAGATACAATGATCGTAAATACAAAAAAAGGACAGTATACATGATAAAGGAAAAAAGAGAAAGATGATATGATCGTCATAAACATATACACTTGTCCCATGGTATTCCTGGGGGATTGGTTCCAGGACCCACTGAGGATACCAAAATCACAGATGCTTTAGCCCCTGGTATAAAATGGTGTAGTATTTGCATATAACCCATGCATATCTTCTGTATACTGTAAATAATCTCTAGATTACTTATAATACCTAATAGAGTCTAAATGTTGTACTGTATTGTTTAGGGAATAATGACAAGGAAAAAAAGTCTATACATGTTCAATATAGAGACAACCATCCTTTTTTTTCCCAAATATTTTTGATCTGTGGTTGTTGGAGTCCATGGCTCATGGATATGGAGTGCTGACTGCATGTCTCTAACAACTCAGCCTCAGAAAAGGAAGAGAAGCAATAGACTGAACCACAGGGAGAAAAAAGATTCCTAACCGAAGATGGATATTAAAATAGTTTTTTCAGAAACTGATCAAGCAGAAAAAAAGAAGCAGATATACTAAAGATCTGAAGACTGTGTTGGATGACCAGTTAAATTCAAAATACTCCAGAGCTTCCCCCAATAGCATGATCCAGTTAGGTCAAAACTCACTTCAATATGAGACTAGGATGACATCCAAGGTGGATTTTGTTCCTGAAAGTACTAGAAGAGTCTATTATAATGCAGTACCTCTCACAGCGCGACAGTGCAGTAAAAACATCAAAACTGGTGTCACCCTGAGGTTCCAAGGAATTTCCTCAGGATACAGTGAAAACCCTCAGGGCTGCTGTGATGAAAGTTAGTCCTGAGCCTGGTGCTGTTTAATATTTCCTTTGTTAACCTGGAGGATACTACAATTGTTCAAAAAGAACACAGTGAATATCACACAGAAAGATCAGTGCTGCGGAGAAGATGATTATTATCAAGAGAATGACACAGCACTACACATGCTATTTCCTACAGCTGGCACACTCCTCTCCCTGCTCCCACACCACGTATTCCTTGTCCTCTTGGCTGACCATCTCTGTTCTCTGCGCAACTTCATCATACTGTCTATTGGACACCTCTCTATCCTTATACTTATCACCCCGCATGATATTTATTTGTTTTCACATGAGTCTCATCCACTAGACTCTAAATGCATGAGAAGGGGGCCCCTGATTTATTCATCTCTGTATCCCCACAGTCTAGCAAAGTATCTTAGTAGATATTTATTAAGTGAATCAGAAACTCGTGAAAGAAAAAAATCTATGTTTAACTGCTACAAGAATTACAAGATTTAAAATAGTTGCCTAGCAGATGCTAATTTCACTTCTAAATAAAAATATATGTCTGAACAACCCATAGACCATAAATACTCACCTAAAAACAAACAGCAAAGACACACATGGCTGGAGGATTCAATGACGAAAGCCATCAGTCAGAGGTAGAAATAATATGCTGCAAAGCATTACCAAATGGAACCACCATTCCATCATGAGAAGTTATGAAGGACCTTTTCTTTGAAGGAGTTGTGTGTTTATTAGCGGCTTTAGAGATGTTCCCTAATCCCCTTGCATTTACAACTGCATCGTGCACCTACCTGTGGAAACTGAGGACACCCTGCAGTCAGCCCTGCACATCCCAAGAGCACCGACACTCAACAGGCAACTATGGAGCATCTCTGTGTTTCCTGTGCAGGGTGTTAGAACTGAGAAGCACTGGGAGGGGTATTTAGTACACAGGAAGCTTATAGCTTCATTCAAGAATGGGCATGTGCTTCACACTGCGTGGTGCCATCTCCCCTGCTACACCCCGTCTCACTTTTCAGAATCTCTTTCCCTGGAGTACCAACATTCATCCTTCACTGCGCAGTGGAAGGCAGTGAGACACCTTCTTTCTTGTGCTCTCTTGGCTACCTTAGACTGAGCTGCTAAGCCATTCCTATATCCCTAGGGGCACTGCTCAAGTTACCCTGTGACCCCTGTAAACAAGAGATCCCTCCATCATATGACCCAGCCATCCCACTTCTGGGTATTTATCCTAAAGGAAATGAAGTCAGCAACTCATAGCAATGTCTGCAACCCCCATGTTCATTGCAACATCATTTACAATAGCCAAGATATGGAATAAACCTAAATGTTTATCAATACATGATGAATGGATAAAGAAATTGTGTCATATATACATGATGGAATATCATTCACCATATAAAAGAAGGAAGTCCTGCCATCCATGTCAACATGGATATACCTGGAGGACATTGTGCTAAGTGAAATAAGCCAGGCACAGAACAGCAAATACCAGATGTTGTCACTTATACATGGAATCAAAAAGAGTCAAACTCGGCTGGGCGTGGTGGCTCATGTCTGTAATCCCAGCAGTCTGAGGCATGGCCGAGGCAGGTGGATCACCTGAGGTCAGGAGTTCAGACCAGCCTGGCCAATTCGGTGAATCCCCGTCTCTACTAAAAGTACAAAAAATTAGCTGGGCATGATGGTGTGCACCTATAATCCCAGCTACTTGGGAGGCTGAGGCAGGAGAATCGCTTGAACCTGGAAGGCGGAGATTGCAATGAGCCAAGATCACGCCACTGCACTCCAGCCTGGGCCACAAGAGTGAGACTTTATCTCAAAAAAAAAAAAAAAAAGAAAAGAAAAGAAAAGAGTCAAACTCATAGAAGCAGAGAGAACAGTGGTTCCCAGAGGTCGAGTCAAGGAGAGTAGGGACAAAGGGTACAAAGAGTGGGGACGTGGCTTAAAGGGTACAGAGTTGCAGTTAGATAGGATGAAGAAATCTAGAGGTCTAAAGTACAGTATGAGGATGATAGTTAGTAATATTGTGCCTATACTGAACAGGTTCTAAGAAAGTAGATTTTAGGTGCTCTGACCATAAGAAAAGGTAACTGAGTGAGGTGATGGATATGTTAATTTGCTTGACTGTAATAATCATTTCACTATGTATATGCATATCAAAACATCATGTTGTACACCTTAAATATATATAATTAAAAATGATAAATAAAATACGTCACAGTTCACTAGAGTGAATAGAGATTTCCCCATACTGAATATATAACTCAATCTTTCAATGAGAGTTACATATTTGGCCATGTGACCCTGGTGAGATCAGAGATCTTGAATCTGAAACATGATAAACATCATGATGACCAGCTCTATGGGAAAAGGGCCATATTTAATACACTGGCCCCATCGGATTTGTAAGACCTCCAACCATACGGTCCCATATAGTGACACATCATGCTTTTTTTTTTTGAGGCTGGCATGAGTTTCATCAAAGGCACAGAGCCTGACCCCACTTCCCAAGACCAAACTGTTTTTCACCAAATGCCCCTGGGCAGTAAATATTTCCATTTAATGAAAATGAAACTCCTTTTTTTGAGCAAGCATCATGTCTAATTCCAACAGGTTGCTTTGCACCCTGAAACCCTTTCCAGAGGTCTCAGTCATTCACCGCAGCAGCCCTCTCCACCACAGTGGACAAAGCGGCTCTATTCCTAGTCTCCCAGCTGCTCAGGGCTGTGGGCATGAACTCCTTTCTTGTTCATAAACAGCATCTCACCAGAGCCTGGGGAAGCCAACCTTTAGTGCAAAGGGTCCAAGAGTCCACTGATTAGTTCCATGGTCTAAACATCTTTTTTTTTCGTAAGCTTTATTTATTATTCTCCCTGCAAACAGTTCCTGCTTTAAACGAATTCTGCAAGAACAGAGGTGTTAAGTGCGATGTCATGTTGATGTCCTCCTACACCCCTTACAGGCACTCAGAACCATGTCCTAGGTTGTAATCCTCTCTTTACTCTGCCTTCTAGTAGCATGAGCTTAGTCTTTTGATGATCTTCCTTCTTTCATTTAATAAATATTTACCAAGGGGCTACCATCTACCAGGCAGAGGGGGAGACAGTGGTGAAGAAGAGAGATGCACGCTTTGCTGCATCTAATGGGGGACAAAGGATAATTACAATACAGTGCAATAAGTGATATGTCAGTAAGGCACTTTGGGTGCTCTCGGTGGATGGCGTGAGTGAGGAGGGCTGGCTGCCTTGAGGAAAAGATCCTAGGATGAGTAGGTGTTATCTAAGCAAAAGAGTTAGGGCTAAGGGCATACAGAAGGAGCCAGAGGAGTATTTTAGGCAAAAGGCTTAACATGGGCAGAGGTGTGGGAGGTAGAGAGGACTTAGCAAGTGGTCCGATGGGCAGAACTCTGATGTGAGCTGAGGAGAGTTCTCCAAAGATAAGCTAACATGGTGAGCTGAGTAGACCAGGAGGCCTCTGTGAAGTAGCTTGGAATTTCTCTGAAAAGGCAATGTGAAGCCACTGTTAGGAGGATAGATCTCAGGCTAAGTGTTCTTAGCATAAAACAAAACGTGCAAAAGAACACAAGGAAATTTTTGGAGGTGGTGGACATGTTTAGTACCTTGATTGTGGTGATGTCTACATACAGATGTATGTATATATCCAAACTCATCAAGAAGTATGTACGAAATATGTGAAACTTTTTGTATACCAATTAACCCTTAATAAAGTTTTAAAAAACGGGGAGAAAGGTGAGTTGTTCACCATGCAGGACCTGTGAGGGGCAGGGTCTAGGGCCCGGGTCTCCACATACACCATCTAGAGCTGGAGCCATACTGAACATTCCAAGAAGCTATTGAAAGGACATGACTCATTAGCTTATAAAACTCCCTAATTATCCCAAGTTTTACTTTTTCACCTATCATACACCTTCTTATGGTAATATATTACCCAATAAAAATGCCAGGGAGGTCACCATCCGCATGTCAAAAAAGAAGAGGCTGACTGTCATTCTGCAGGGCCCATCCTTAGTGACTGCTTTGAAAAATGATCTTTGTTCCACCACATGGTCGCTCCATAATTAAATTGATACCCTGTGGAAAATGCCTAGTGATAAATTTAATCTAGTCCAATTAATAGCTGCCATGACCCTTGTCATTCTTCTCTCTTTGAAATTTTCAAGCACACTCATCAAGGATTCTATAAGTAAACCCTTTTGCCAACCCAGGGGAATGGTGACTCCTTGGCAACTTGAGGCTTAAATCAAATTTCATTTGGGCAAAATTTACCAGGGTAGGCCTGTGAGATAAACAGGGTCAGCCTCTTTTTATTTTTTAGATGAAGCAAGGAGGTTCCGTAGCTTGCCTTGAACCTGACTTCGAGATATACAAAGGAGGGGTGAGTAAGACAATACATCGCATAGTTTCCATTGCCGAATTTTTATTATGAGCATCCCCCTGAGTGTTCATCTGCCATTTCTGAACTTTTGTGTGATTTACCAAAGCCTGAGCTTCTAGAAAGAATGGGGAGAAGCAGATCAGAGGGTATTATTCCACCACGGTAGACCCCCTTATCTACGGGGATATGTTCCAAGACCCCCCAGTGGATGGGTGAAACTGGCCAGTACCGAATCCTACAAATACTATGTTTTTTTCCCCCCATACATACCTACCTATAATAAAGTTTAATTTATTCACTAGGCACAGAAAGAGATTAACAAGAACTAATAGTAAAATAGAACAAATATAACAATATCGTATAATAAAATTTATGTGAATATATTCTCTCTCTCAAAATATCTAATTGTACTGTACTCACCCTTCTTCCATGTGATGATGCGAGATTATTAAATGCCTATGTGATGAGATGAAATGAGATGAGATAAATAACGTAGGCATTGTGATGTAAATGGAAAATTCCAGAAACAGCTCATAGGTTTAAAATTGTGCTCTGTTCTGAGTAGTGCGAGAAGATCTTTGCCATCCTGCCCAGGATGTGAATCACCCCTTTGTCCGGCATATCCATGCTGTATACACTACCTGCCCATTAGTCACTTAGAAGCCAGATCTGCTATCAGATAGACAGTTGCAGTATCTCAGTACTTGTGTTCAAGTCACCCTTATTTTTATATTTACTTTATTTTATTTTATTTATTTTATTTTATTTTTATTTTATTTTATTTATTTTATTTATTTTATTTTATTATTTTATTTTATGATGGAGTCTCGCTCTGTTGCCAGGCTGGAGTGCAGGGACACGATCTCGGCTCATTGCAACCTCTGCCTCCTGGGTTCAAGCGATTCTCCTGCCTCAGCCTCCTGAGTAGTTGGGACTACAGACATGTGCCACCACGCCTGGCTAATT
Source organism: Pongo abelii (assembly GCF_028885655.2). Lineage (NCBI taxonomy): Eukaryota > Metazoa > Chordata > Mammalia > Primates > Hominidae > Pongo > Pongo abelii. The sequence continues at coordinate 15,137,884 of NC_071985.2, forward strand.
TTTGTATTTTTAGTAGAGACGGAGTTTCACCTTGTTGGCCAGGATGGTCTCAAACTCCTGACCTCATGATCCGCCCACAATGGCCTCCCAAAATGCTGGGATTACAGGCGTGAGCCACCGCACTGGGCCAAGTCACCCTTATTTTACAAGACTAGTGATGTCTTGTAGTGACCGCACTTGACCACGAGCAACTAAAACCATGGAAAGTGAAACCAAGGATAAGTGGGGACGACTGTATTCTTTTTTACGTATGGGAAAGGAACAATTTTATGTAAAAGGATGATATAAAAACTATAGTGTGTCCCATATTACATTTTCATAGACTATTGTAGAGTGCCTTTACTTAGAGGATTTTTCAAAAGTATAATGTGTCTATCTTTTTGGGATCTACAGTATTATTTCAGGAAGAAGCAGAGCTACAATTTGCATTGTCCATTTGAGCCTTCTACACCTATCCCACCATGTCCTGGAAGAGATATCAGTGATGACATACTACATTTCTTAAACATTTTTTCCTAATGTCTCAAGAAAGGAACAACTACATGCAACTACATCTAATAATAAAGTAATAGTTTAGTCTTGTGACCACCAACTTCTACCCACCTTAGAAGAAATGGCCACTTTGGGAATCACATAGGGTTGTTAGAAGGACATAAAGAGGTTGTCTTCCTCAATCTGTCTGACCTCAGTGCCACTTTGCCTAAACAAAAGTCAACAGTAGCCACAGTCAAGAGGTACTGTATATAAGTGCTCACTGTACAGTCACTACCAAAAATGCTTTGCAAAACTCTTTAATCCTCACAACAGCCTCATGAAACAGGTAGCATCACACCAGAAAGATGACAAAACTGAGATGAAGATGGAGAAGAGTAGGATCTATTTGGCTTGAGTCAAGGCTCTTAAACAATGGCTATATTCTTTCTCCCAAAGCAACAAGGCCAGGGGCAGTGGCTCACACCTGTATAATTCCAACACTTTGGGAGGCTGAGGAGGAAGAATCACTTGATGCCAGGAGTTCAAGACCAGCCTGTGCAGCATAGTGACACCCATCTCTATAAAAGTAAAAATAAAAAATTAGCTAAGCATGGTGGCGCACAGCTATAGTCACAGCTACTTGGAAGGCTGAGGTGGGAGGATCATTTGTGCACAGGGGGTGGAGGCTGCAGTGAGCTATGACGGCACTCCAGCCTGGATGACAGAGCAAGACTCTGTCTGTAAAAGAAAAACAAATTCACTTCTTGATTCTGTGTATTTTGGTATAAACTCTCCCCGCCAAATCCACATAAATTGAAACTGTGCCCTCAGCACCTCTTCTCTTGGTTTTTCTCAATGAGGAAGAGGAAAAGCTGGTCTCGAGTGTGCATATATTTACCCTTTCTTTGCTGGAAGGTATCTGAGAACCACTGACCCTTTTCCTCCTCTGCCAGAATAGGCTGGTGGAAACCCAGAAGCCCCAGTATTAACTGAAGATCCATTGAAAGGGAAAGTAATGTAGTTTCAGGTGTATTGTTTTATTTAATCCTCACCACAGCTTCTGAGATAAGTATTATGGAGATAGAGCCACATAAAATTGACAATATGCATTTATTTTAACCTACAAAAGAGGCCATGTTATACAGTGTAACCTAAAGTTGTTTTTAAGATAGATGTTGAAACTGAACTTCAGGTCTGACTCCAGAGTACATAGACATGGTATTACTCCTGCTTACTGTAAAGAATATCTAAGCAGCAAATGCTTCAACTCCTTTTTTCAAAGTGCTTGCCACATTGTTGGTGACTTTCTTATTAACTCTGTCTCTTCCATTCTTTACACTGAAAGAAACAATGACCATCACCACCCTCTGCTCCACTCACCCCAACCCAAATCTAACCTTTACAACCCCTCTCTCATCTAGCCTTCTTTTTCCTCGCCAGTCAGATGGGGACCCTTACTCTTTCCTCCCACCTAAATACTTAAATTCATGCCCACCAGCTCTTGCTGCTGTCTTCAGTGGAGACACTGTCTCTCCTGCTGAAGGCTACTTGCTGTGAATGTGCCCCAGCTTTCTTTGATGTCTCTTTCCAACGCATACTTTCAGCCCCATCTTCGGTTCTCCTCTCCAGAAGTCTTCCCTGAGCATGTAACTAACCACACGAAGATGTCTCTTACTCAGGGTTGACCCCTTCCACCTTTACCTGACAAATCCTCAAGCTGTGTCTCTCTCTCTTCCCTTGCATTCAAAGCCAAGGTTCTTGAGGAGGCGTTCCATGAGCTCTCTTTAAGTCCTTTACTTCCCATTCCTTCCTCAACCCCCACAGACTGGCTTCTGCCCCCAACACAAGCTCTATGTGCTCTTCCCATGATCACTGATGCTCTGGGGATTGCTAAGTCAATGCTTGCTCTTTGGTGCTTATCTCTCATGCCTCACAAAAGCACCTGACATTCCTGACCGCCTTGCCTCTCAGGCTTGCCCACTGTTGATCTTTGAATTGCCCTCCTGCCACCTGGTTTTTCTGCCACCTCTCTGCTCTTTCTCAACCTCCTTTGCAGGCTTCTTTTCCTCACCAACCTATAAAACATCTACTTTACCCAAGGTTACACCTTCATTCAAAAGCATTCATTGACTATGTCTTGAGCACCAATTTTGTGACAGGTACCTGTACATGCATCTGTTATATGGCCCTGTGTTATTTGGATTGGTTAGCTTGTCCAGTTCATTCATGGTGCTTCCAGTCCCTAAAGCTGGAACCATGTCTACAAATTCATTTCATCAACTCCAAAAGGCAGTACCAAACTGGGAATCCAGTAGGGCCCAAATAAATATTTGCAGAATGAATGCTGAAGAAAGTTTACAAAAGGAACGCTTAGAGATACATGCATTATTTTAATCAACTACCAAAGAGGTGGCCCCTGTGGTGAGGGTCATGACAACTAAAGCACTGGAAGACTGATCTCTGAGATCCACTCTGGGCTCTGTTCGAGCCTAAGCTGTGCACACACCTGCTGCAGGTCAACAGGCTGGCCTGCATCTGCACATAGGCACCCGGCCTGGACCTCAGACTCAAATCAGGTTCTTGCCTCAGCCTCCCGAGTAGCTGGGACTACAGGTGCTCACCACCACGCGTGGCTAATTTTTTTTTTTTTTTTTTTAAGTAGAGACGGGGTTTCACCGAGTTAGCCAGGATGGCCTCGATCTCCTGACCTCATGATCTGCCCACCTTGGCCTCCCAAAGTGCTGGGATTACAGGCGTGAGCCACTGTGCCTGGCCGAGAGTTTTTTAAAAGTTAAAATTACTGTGTGGGCGTGTAGTGGTATAAAGTGTGATTTATGTATGCATTTCCCTGATAGCAACAATGTTGAACAAATTTTCATATGCTTATTGGCCATTTGGATAACTTATTTTGTAAAATACCTGTTTGGTTGTTTGGTCCATTTTAAAATCAACTTCTTTGAATTCTTATTGTTAATTTGAAGGAATTAATTATGTGTTCTGGGTAAGTCCTTCATCAGATGTATACATTGTAAATATTTTCTTGCAGTTTATGGCTTGTGTTTCTAAATGGTGTCTTCCAGTTTTTATATTTGATGACACCAACTTACTACTTTCTTACACTGTTTGTGTCCTTTCATAGGAAGATTAAAGATATTTTCCTATGTTTTCTTCTGGAAGTCTTATAGCATTAGCTTTTATGTTTAGGTTTGTGAATCATTTAGAATTAATTTTTGTTTATGGTCAGGTGTAGGTCAAGGTTAGTTCCCCTACATATGGATATTCATTTGTTTCAGCATCATTAATTAAAAAAACATTCTTTCCGTATTGCATTGTATTGGTGACTTTGTCAAAAATCAAGTGAGTGCAGGTGTGGATGTTTTTATGAACGCTATATTCTTTTCTATTAACTGTCTATCCTAACACCAATACTACACTGTCCTAATTAGTGTAAATTTATAATTTTTGGAATCTGGTAATGTAGCTATCTGACTTTGTTCTTAGCTAGTCTGAGTTCTTTTGTATTTCCACATTCAATTCAGAATCTGTTTGTTAATCTCCTAAAAAGCCCTCCAGGATTTTGATTGAGATTTCATTGACTTTATGGATCAATGTTGGGGAAGTGTCATCTAAATGTTGAGTCTTCCAAACCATAAACATGGTATATCTTTTCATTTATTTAGGTCTTCTCTAATATTTTTCTGCAATCTTTTGTAGTTTTGTAGTTCTCATCAAGAAATCTTCTATATTTTTTGTGTAATGTATTGCTAGGTATTTGGTGTTTTTGAGTCTATTGTAGTATTACTTTCTTTTAAATTGTAACCATTCTGGTAAAGGTATACACATCTCATTGTGGCTTCAATTTATATTTCCTTGATGATCAATGAGGTCAAGCACCTTCTCATGTGTATTGGCCATCTGCATATCCTCTATTGTAAAGTGCCTATTTATGTTTTTAAGTCCTGTTGGAGGTGTATGTATTTTAAATATCTTCTTCTACTTGCCTTCTTCTAGTTTGCCTTCTTACTCTATTAATGATGTCTTGATAAACATCAATGCAAACCAACGACTTCACTCTGTGTTCAACTGCGACAAATCAATCTCTTCTAGTGCTGGACGAAAACATGTTTGTGTGGAATTTACCACAAGGCTGGATGTGTATTTACTGTGTTTTATGGACAATTTAATTGATTTTTCAAAGCAACTTTGATTACGGTGATTTTTAACTTGCACAATTACCTTTAGAACCTGGCCCCCAAGTTACGAATCTACTGCGGCGTCCCCGATTTTCCAATAGAGTGAAAGAAATGTGATGGAAAGTGCTTGCTCTCCAGACATTTAAAATGTAAGCAAAGAGAGATATGTCCTTTTCCTTCTCTCTCCACAGATCCTACATTATAGCACCAAGGAACTACTATAATTCCCTGGACATAACACGCTTTTGCATACCCATGCCTTTTCTTAAGCTCTTTCCTCAGCCTGGAATGCCCTTTGTTACTTGATCTTTATTTACTTTTCAAAATTTAACTCAAACTATCATCCCCTCTTCATGCATTTCCCTCACTGAATTCAGTCTCAGCTATGTCTCTGATGCTGTTTTTGCTCATTTCCAGTTCTCAACACTCTGAATGCTCCACCCTCCGCCATTCCTCACCTCATTCTCATCCCTCATCCACCGTCCAAGATGCTAACTTTCAGAGCAAGCATGCAATTGGCCAGCACCTTCTAACCCAGAGACTCTTCAGCCCTGCTTCCCCCCTGGCCAGCCTCACCCTGAAGAGCTCATTCCACATTAACTGTGGCTTTCAGTGCTTGAATCTTCTATTGTCCTTCGCCAGGTGATGCAGAGACAGCAGAGGGTAAAACATGGCCCTGCTGTACACATGCACCAAACAGCTGGAAGCCAAATCAAAACATGCCCCAGACACACCAGCTCTCTGGAAAGTGTCTTGGACCTTCTTGCTTCCTTCCTGCTCCCACTGTGTCTCTCAATATACTCAGTTCATGACCTTTCTAGATTTTACTCCTCCTTATGGTCTTAATGCCCGTTTGTCGGCACCACTTTGAAGACACAGCCGGCACTTACTCCAGCTCTTCCCACTCTTGATAATCATCTTGCCCCTCTGAGTCCTCTCCCTGGGCTCCCAACCCAATGTCAGGTCCTCAGCGTGTGTCCTTGTCCTCTGGAGGGAACAATGGACAGATAATTTTCAATACACATTGGAGATCACCAGGTATTGGTGATTCATGTCATGTGCATATGTTCATATATATCTGTCTGACTTTTAAAGAATACTACTTTGGCTCTTCTAGTGCATTCCTAGGCAACACATAATCTTCCCCAATTTATGCTAAAGAGGAACATTATCATGCTTATAAATCTATTCTAATGTAAACTCGTGTTTAATTTATTTCCTTCAAAGAAAATCTCATCATATTTTTAATACTCAGCTTTTATTATGGTAATACTTGCATATTGAAATACCTTAGTTATCATCTCCCAAAGGAAGCTTTTAAATCAGTCTATTATGACATTCTCTTACATTAAAAAAACACTCCTTGTTCTACAATTTCTATTTTACCTAGAGCCAGGAACATCTGCCCCTTGAGCTGCATTGAATGACAGCCTTATTTAGCTGGCTTGAATCACACCCAGGAGATGACTTTCTATACAAAAGGATCTCACCCATGCAGCAGTTCCTGGCAGCACATGATGTGAGAGGCATTGAACTTGACGCCCCCAACTCAAAGGGAGGGGGTACATGTCTATTTCATCAAAATTGGTGCAATGACATGAGAGAGACATTTACATAAGATGAGATAAAATAATGAATGCAAGAGTACTTCATAAGCCCTGAAGAGTTATGCAAATATAAAACCTGGTTATTAAATAGCTGTGAATCACAGAGAGTTATTAAAGATTGGTAAGTGAGCACAGAAAAACTGATTATTCCAGTCAGGGGCATCAGGTATTCAAGTAGGTATCATAAAGGACCTTAAAAGATGAGTAGGCAGCAATAAAAAGGAATAAACTACTGATACACACGAAATGGATGATTCTCCAGGGAAGTATACTGAGGGAAGAAAGCCAAGCCCAGAAAGTTGCATGTTGTAGGATTTTACTTATATAGCATTTCCAAAATGAAAAATCAAAGAAGGCTTGGGTGGGGTGGTTCATGCCTGTAATCCCAGTGCCTTGGGAGGCAGAGGTAGGAGGATTGCTTGAGGTCAAGAGTTTGAGACCAGCTTGAGCAACATAGTGAGACCCCATCTCTACATAAAAATTAAAAAATTAGCCCAGCACTGTAGCACATGCCTGTAGTCCCAGCTATCTGGGAGGCTGAGATGGGAAGATCACTTGAGCCTAGCAGTTCAAGGCTGCAGTGAGCTATGATTGTGCTTCTGTACTCCACTCCAGCCTGGGTGACAGAGCAAGACTCTGTATCAAAAAAGAAAGAAAAGAAAACATTATAGAAATGGAGAGCACACTGGTGGCTTCCAGTGGTTGGAGAAGGGGGTGATGTGGTAGGAGGAAGATGGGTGCACTTATGAAAGGGCAAGAGGGAGCCTGCGGTCATGGACCTGTGTGGTCTTGACTGTAGGGATGGATACATAAACCTACATAGGTGATAAAATCATGTAGAACTAAATACACACACATACACACACACGTAAAACTGGGGCAGATCAGTGGATTGTATCAATGTCGATATCCTGGTTGTCACATGGTACTACACTTTTGCAAGATGTTACCATTGGTGGAAACTGGGTAAGGGTAACTGAGATCTCTCTGTATTACCTCTTACAACAACATATGAATTTACAACGATTTCAGTTAAAACTTTAGCTAAAACAAAAGATGAGTAGGGCTTTAATAGGTAGAGATGAGCTGGATTTGGCTGGTGGGGAGAGGAGAAGGCTTCAAGGGGGTTGGAGTGGCTTGGGTAGAGATGCGTGAATCTGAAAGATGCAGTTAGAAAATAGTCAGTCCCAGCAGCAGAAAATAATAGTTCCTATTTATTGAGCACAAAGAATGGACATAAACTTTTTCACATAGCCAGTCATTTACTACCATCACAACTCATGAACTGGGTACTATTAAAATCCCCATTCAGCAGGGACTTGAATTTCTTTAGAGTCAACAGCGTGACCCTAGAGCGGAGAAGCTCCTCGCTCAGGATCGCAGAGCTAGGACGCGGAAGCACAGAACTGCAGAGACTGTTCTTCATCACACACTGCACGGCCCGCGACCCAGCAGCGCTAAGTGGTTCTGAGTCACTAGGGAACGAGGGGTCCGAGGGTTGTGGTGCAAGATGAAAATGGAGAGGCAGGTATATGCCGGAGTTGAGAAGGCGGGAAGTGGCGTGCCAAATAATTTTGACTATAATATGTGAACAATGCAGAGGACGAAAAATTTCTCTGGAGATGTTCTTTAAGAAAATAACTTTTTTGGCATTCTAGAAGGGGGATTGAGAAGCAGAGACTGGGTTAGGGACAGGGCAGTCAGCACAAACCCGGACCAGCCAGGAGCTGGGAAGAGCTGGAGGAACGTGTGGACTGTCTGGCTGCTCAAATATTAGCTGGCCCTGCCTGGGGTGGGCTATACCTCCCGGCCCCACTGACGGCAGGTGCTCTAAGCCATGGACTTAGAGCGCCCCCTGGGGGAGGAGTACACTTGAGTACGTGAACTCAAGAGCAGCCACGTGATTTGCTTTGGACATTGAAATGTGACAGGGGATGATCCGTCAGCCCGGGTCCTGGATGTAGCGCAGGGAGGAAGCCCATTCAAAATGGACAGGGAGCTTAACTGAGAAACAAGCTTATGTTGTTGTTAATTGTTGAGATTTGGGGGTCGTTTGTTACATCAGTGTGAACTGGGCAATCTGGCTGATACGAGCAGGATAATTTGAGGTAGCGAGAAGGGACGTGAGTGACTGGCTCAGGTGTGAGGCTCTAAACTGAGCAGTGTTGGTCTCATCACTTGACACTGGGTCCGAGATATGAGGTGGGATAAGAAGGTGACACAAAGGAGCCATACTGGATTATTTTCTGAGACATTCCCCTATTCAAATTTCAGTAGAATGGACAGGCTATAAAACACAATGCCTAGAATCTGGCACGAGGCACTGCCACCTTGAAGATCACCAGGTGATCATTTACAAACCAAAAGAAAGCTGAGAAAGCACAAGTGTGTGCAATGCATGCACGGACACATGCATGCACACATAGACACAGAGTCTCCATCACCAGAATTGTGAACCTTGGAATTCACAATTTCTCTCGTTTTTAAACAGATGGAGTCTTTCTCTGTTGCTCATAGCTCCCTGCAACCTCAAACTACTAGGCTCAAGTGATTCTCCCACCTCAGCTTCCTGAGTAGCTGGGGCTACAGGTATGCAGTACCATGCTTGGATAATTTTTTTATTTTTTTGTAGAAATGGGGTCTTGCTATGTCGCCCAGGCTGATCCTGAACTCCTGGCCTCAAGTAACCCTCCCACTGCAGCCTCCCAAAGTACTGGGATTACAGGCATGAGCCACTGTGCCCAGCTGGAATTCAGTTTCTTTAGCTTCATTCTTTCCCTAGAATTCTCCCTCATCTCTGTTTTCCTTGCCTCTGTTTTCAGGACATATATGGCGCTAAATGATAATAATTTATTTCAGCCCCTAGGGGAAGAAAATGATCTTGGGTTGGTGGAGGAAGAGGAAGAAGAAAGTCAGACTCGACAGTTTCTCCTTAAATCTTCTCTATTTACCTTTGAATGTGTATACATGTGAGCTGTGGGTGAAGCTTAGCGGGAATACTGATTAGAAGGCATTTGATGAATAATTGTGAATTCTGAGTCTTGGACAAAATGCTCTCCTTTACTGTCCCACTTAACAGGACTGAGTTACCTAGAAGGCATTTGGGAACTGGCTAGTAGAGCACTGCTCTTTGGGTGGTTTCTTGCTCACTGACACTACACTATTTGTCTCTGGCTGGTAAAATGAACACTGAAGACTCTCAGTGGGAAAACTCCATGTCCTCTATGATATCATATCTTTGCTTCTGGCTCTGTTTCCTGTGACATCATCAAACTCACAGATGGCTGCCTTCAGAGAGTGTGTCTGAGATATCAACTTCACAGGAGCGAGCATTATGGGGACTGAGCTGGTTGCTTGGCTAACTCAAATCACCAAGGCGAGTACATGAAGAACTGACTCTTCCAGAACAAATGCTGTCTTAAATCACAGCTGTTAAAACTACCACCAGGACTCTTTGTCCCCAGAGCCACAGGCCTGAAGATGGGCTTTCAGATTCTTTTCTCACATCAGCTTGATTTTTAAAAATTCCTCTTCACAGATAAAGGGAATATCATTGCAAGAAGTGTTGGATTAGAAATCAATGCTCAGCTGGGCATGGTGGCTCATACCTGTAATCCCAGCACTTTGCGAGGCTAAGGCAGGCAGTTTTCTTGAGCCCAGGAGTTCAAGAATAGCCTGGGCAACATAGTGAAACCCTGTCTCTACTAAAAATACAAAAAAAAAAAAAAAAATTAACCAGGCATGGTGGCACACGCCTGTAGTCCCAGCTACTAGGGAGGCTGAAGTGGGAGGATCACTTAAGCCTGGGAGGTCGAGGCTGCAGTGAGCTATGATTACACCACTGTACTCCAGCCTGAGTGATAGAGTGAGACTGTGTCTCAAAAAAACAAAACATGCTTAACACTGGTTATGGCCCCAACCAACCCAAATGCCCATCAATGATAGACTGCATAAAGAAAATGTGGCATGTATTCACCATGGAATACTATACAGCTATTAAAAAAGAATAAGATCATGTCCTTTGCAGGGACATGGACGATGAAGCTGCAAGCCATCATTCTCAGCAGACTAACACAGGAACAGAAAACCAAACACCACAAGTTCTCATAAGTGGGAGTTGAACAATGAGAACGCATGGACACAGGGAGGGAAAAACACATACTGAAGCCTGTTGGGCCATAGGGGACAAGGGGAGGGAGAGCATTAGGACAAATGCCTAACGCATGCAGGGCTTAAAACCTAGATGATGGGTTGATAGGTGCAGCAAACCACCATGGCACATGTATACCTATGTAACAAAACTGCACATTCTGCACACGTATCCTGGAACTTAAAGTAAAATTTTTAAAAAATGCCCCAAATATGATGCCATTTGAAGTCATTTTCTAGAATCATTACTCAAATATTGGTATAGCTATTTGCCTATATATTTAAAAAGTACCTTTCATCTCTAGTGAGCATGTTGTGGAAGATACAGATTTAAAAAAGAAGAAACAGAATGCCTGGTCAGATGTCAAGGTTTTCAGATGTATCATTACAACACATGAATGCTTTTGATTAACCTGCAGAATTCTTAATTACTGTAGGGATAATGTTAAAGTCAATATTAAGCTTTTACACGGTTAGTTGGAGTGTAAACTAGTTCAACCATTGTGGAAGACAGTGTGGCGATTCCTCAAGGATCTAGAACTAGAAATACCATTTGACCCAGCGATCCCATTGCTCGGTATATACCCAAAGGATTATAAATCATGTTACTATAAAGACACATGCACACATATGTTTATTGCGGCACTATTCACAATAGCAAAGACTTGGAACCAACCCAAATGTCCATCAGTGACAGACTGGATTAAGAAAATGTGGCACATATACACCATGGAATACTATTCAGCCATAAAAAAGGATGAGTTCATGTCCTTTGTAGTGACATGGATGTAGCTGGAAACCATCATTCTGAGCAAACTATCACAAGGACAGAAAACCAAACACCACATGTTCTCACTCATAGGTGGGAATTGAACAATGAGAACACCTGGACACAGGGCAGGGAAACTCACACACCAGGGCCTGTCGGGGGGGTGGGAGGAGCGGGGAGGGATAGCATTAGGAGATATACCTAATGTAAATGACGAGTTAATGGGTGCAGCACGCCAACATGGCACATGTATACATATGTAACAAACCTGCATGTTGTGCACATGTACCCTAGAACTTAAAGTATAATAAAAAGAAAGAAAGAAAAAAAAGGCTTCTTTAATTATTAACTCTTCTCATTACTATTCAGCTTTACTAAGCATCTGACATTTCCAAGTCTTTCTTCTAAAATATATTACATTTACTCTGCATTAAGAAAGTCATTTTTTGGCCGGGCACGGTGGCTCACGCCTATAATCCCACTCTTTGGGAGTCCGAGGCGGGAGGATCATGAGGTCAGGAGATCAAGACCATCCTGGCTAACACGGTGAAACCCCATCTGTACTAAAAAATACAAAAAAATTAGCCAGGCATGGTGGCGGGCGCCTGTAATCCCAGCTACTGAGGAGGCTGAGGCAGGAGAATGGCATGAACCCAGGAGGTGGAGCTTGCAGTGAGCCAAGATTGCACCACTGCACTCCAGCCTGGACCACAGAGCAAGACTCTGTCTCAAAAAAAAAGAAAGTAATTTTTCATCTTCAAATTGATAAAAATAAAATGACCAGAACTCAGAAAAAAAAATTATCATGGGCTTTTTTTTTTTCTATTGAAGAGTTGCAAACAATGGTTAAAACTCAAAAGTTTGTTCCTAAGATTTTTAAATAGGCAGCATCCCATGCCTGAATCCAAAAGAGACCAAATGCTAAAAAACTGCTTGAAAATTATACTAAGACACATAAAAAACATTTTAAGGCATTAGTGAGAATTGATTAGATTTAGCAAATGCTAGATTTAGTGAATGCTTAAAAGACCCCTCAACTGTAAATAAAGTTGATCAGAATTTTAAGTAGGACTGAGTGGAGAACTGCAAATAGACTGGAGTGTCTGGCAGTGAGGTATCCTGCAGAGCATGGCAGTGACTCATGTAAGTAGGTCCAACTGCCCCTCCTTGGCTGAGAAGAAGGAGACCAAGGGCTGTCTTGAGCTTCATGCTCTTGCTGCTCAAAATGAGGCTAATAACGACTGTCAAGCCAGGTGTGATCTTTTGTACTTTTGTGTAATTATGGCCCCAGATGCACACAGTAACTTGGCTACTTCCGGCAACAACAGCTTTGTGCCTTGAACTTGAATGCTTGGCCGTACTGGGCAATCAAAGGGGAAACAGTGCAACGTACATTAGAGGCTCAGAGGAACTGGGGTTCTCAAAGGATTCAAATGTATATATGGACATGCTGAGCATGGTTTCTGAATTACAACAGATGCCCAGCAAATGCTAGCTGATCTGCTATTATTACTATTATTCCCAGAACAATAAAAAGTCCTGCAGTTCATATTATAGCACTGTCAGCACTGACTCCCAATACTTTAACTTAAGAAGATACTTCACATTTATTTTCATTCCATGCAAAATGGAAATCCCAACTTCGATTCAGTAGTGGTAAGAATGTAAGCTGCGTGAAATTATGCCATTTGAGATGCCTCAATTTTATCTCTAAGAAACACACAGAGGCTACCTAATGTCATTCTGGCAGTGGTCCCCTTGCCCACTGCTGGAAAAATGGAATTCCAGTGTTTTCCAAGTTCTGCGAGGCAAAGCATGAACTGTCCCTTCTGCAGCCTGCACCTCCAGCTCCCCATGCCCCTGCCAGTGCAGTGGAAGGTGCCATGAAGCCACAAAGGGGCTTCTACTTGGCAAGGCCTTCTCAGTCCAGGGCTGGTGCTCTGACAATGGCAGCACACCAAAAACAGCCTAAACCATGGGAGAAAAGTGTTAGAGGCTGTAAATTGAGTGTGTGTGTGCGAAAAAGAAAATAGTGCATATTGCTGTGTGATGGAAGTCTATTTGTTATATAATAGGCAACTATGCTATTTTCAGCTTCTCATCTGTTACTTTTAGCTGTTTTGACTATCCTGTTCATTTCCCCACCCCAATACTAGCTGGCTCAGATAAAACAGAGTGCAATGGTTAAGTATCTAATATAAGCATCTAAAAGAGGATTATTTCTACCAGGGGTGCATGGGAGCAATTATCTACTGATTAGATTAGATGAAGTGTTCACAAAGGAAGGAACAGAGCTTCGTTTTCCTTTCAGCTCAGCGTATGACCGAGAAAGGACTCGCCTCCCTGCATTGGAAGCTTTTGTGATGCTACCGTTAAGAATGGGAAACATCTATCAAACGGCGGACCCATCATGCTATTTTAAACTTTTTAATAACAAATTAGCTATAATTGGGAATTAGCTTTGCCACGAGTCAGATTTTTCATGGTTTATTTGGCTTGTTCATCCCTGATGTCTTCATGACATTGTGGCCGTTAAGAGATTTTTGTTTGAATGCTTTCAGAAAAAAAAAAAAAAAATCACCATGAATTGAGAGGCCCTATAAGGTTGTGGAAAAGGTTCAGGCTAGTGTGCAAAGGCCCAGGCAGCAAAGCATTTGTGTGTGTGGTAGGTGGCATGACTGCTCACAAGTATTCACTCCCCTTCTCTTAACCTTACACACCCCACCCCTGCCATGTGATTTCTGCCTCTCTTATGGAAAGAGCTCAGTCGTGGGATGTGCTGATTGATGTACAGGGATCTAACATGTGCCTTGTGTGAGCAGAAACTTCAAGAGGTGTGATGGGTTCCTGCCAGCTCTCTTGATCTGCCCTCTGCAGCAAAGCCAGCTAATACAGAATGATTTAGATGATTCACTCCAACTTAGCTCCATTTTTAGTACCTTACTCTAAGAATATTCAGGTTGTGCAAGAGGTTTTGTAAAAAAAAAAAAAAAAAAAAGAAAAGAAATAAAAAGAAAAAAATAATTTGCTCATTTGTCACTAAAGGAGAAGCAAACGAATAGATTAAATGGACCTTTTTAAGTCAGAAGAGTTGGTTCTAGTTCTAGTTCTTCTGAATATCAGCATGTGACCTTGTGCAGGTCATTTCACCTCCCTGAGCCTCAGTTTCCTCATTTTAAAAAGAGAAATAAGAATTCTGCTGCTGCTTACCTGCCATCATGGCTAAATGAATCACACAGAGCCAGGATTGGCCAACATTTTCTATAAAGGGTCAGAGAGTAAATGCTGGAGCCTTTGTAAGCCATATCTGGTCACTGTCACTCTTCCCTCTTCCTCCTTTTCCTCTCCTCTCTCTCCTCCTCTTTCTTCTACAATCCTCTAAAACTGTAAAACCCATTCATAGCCCGCTGGCGATATGCAAACAGGCCTTGGCACAAAGTTGAACTTCCAGCCAAAGTTTGCTGACCCCTGAATTTGAAAGGATCATTAAAGGGTAAAAAGTTAGGGATGGGGGTTGTGTGTCAATGGAGATGGAAATCCTACGACACAAACTCTTCATACAAAATGCTTGTTCCCAGTCCCTGCCTGATGTCTGTGGACAGGTGGGATAAAAGTGCATTACAACAACAGATCAGGGTAACACGGAGTCTGGATGCTATTCAGTTACTTAGCATCCACAGTGTATTCAAGTTTTTGCATAATGACACAGGAAGCAGTATCTTGGCATTGCTATTATTTTGTCTTCTGAAGTCTAGATTTTTTAAATTAAAACAAAGCACAGTGTTAACTAGCAATCCCAATTGAGTCTGGATATGCCATGTTTTATCACATCCTGGCATAATGAAATTAACTCTGGCCTTAAAGGTTATGAGCTCTTTCTGTGTATCTCACAGTTTCCTGTGGTTATATATATATATATATATATATATATATATAACTACATATATATATATAACTACATATATATCTATAACCACATATATATATATATAACCACATATATATATATATATAGCCTTTTTTTTTTTTCTTTTTTGAGACAGAGTCTCGCTTTGTCGCCCAGGCTGGAGTGCAGTGGCACGATCTCGGCTCACTGCAAGCTCCGCCTCCCGGGTTCACACCATTCTCCTGCCTCAGCCTCCCGAGTAGCTGGGACTGCAAGAGCCCGCCACCACGCCTGGATAATTTTTTGTATTTTTAGTAGAGACGGGGTTTCACCATGTTAGCCAGGATGGTCTGTATCTCCTGATCTCGTGATCCACCAACCTCAGCCTCCTAAAGTTCTGGGATGACAGGCGTGAGCCACTGCGCCCAGCCTGTTTTTTTTTTTAGACAGAGTCTCACTCTATCACTCAGGCTGGAGTACAATGGCGCGATCTCGGCTCACTGCAACCTCTGTCTCCCAGGTTCAAGTGATTCTCGTGCCTCAGCCTCCCAAGTAGCTGGGATTACAAGGGTGTGCCACCACACTCAGCTAATTTTTGTATTTTTAGTAGAGACAGGGTTTCACCATGTTGCCCAGGCTGGTCTGGAAACTCTGACCTCAGGTGATCCGCCCACCTCAGCCTCCCAAAATGCTGGGATTACAGGCGTAAGCCACCGCACCTGGCCTCTTGTGTATTGTATTAGGGTGAATCTTGCATGAAACCCTTCAAACCAGAGCTGTTTGGGGTCAACATCTGAATATAGCACTCAGAGCTGAGAGTCATGCTTAGTGTCAGCAGGGGCAGGCCCAACAAAGAGATACTTAGTCCTCGCTTTTCGAAGCACCAGAAATTCTACAGCTTGGATTACGTAGATGCTCTGAGGTAAAAATATTAACTTTCTCTTACTGAACTTGGCTTGCTTTTGGTGACAAGAATAAAGATAGGTAATAAAAAAGCAATCTACCTTGAAGTAATTCCATTAGTCACTAGATCTCTGTTTTTAAAGACCATCCTCCATAAGATAAACCATGGCTCCTTGGAGACATGGCTGATTCCAGGGCTGGGGTTGAGAGAGTACAAAATAAGCCTGGGACATCTTGTTGCACTGGAAAGTAAATCATTGCTCAAAGAATGATGGGAGTATGTAAAAAGAACAAAACCCCCAGCTTAAAAGGGGCTCTAGGCCGGGCGCGGTGGCTCACGCCTGTAATCCCAGCACTTTGGGAGGCCAAGGTGGGTGGATCACTTGAGGTCAGGAGTTCTTGACCAGCCTGGCCAATATGGTGAAACCCCGTCTCTACTAAAAATACAAAGAAATGAGCTGGGCATGGTGGCGTGTGTCTGTAATCCCAGCTACTTGGGAGGCTGAGGCAGGAGAATTGCTTGAACCTGGGAGACGGAGGTTGCAGTGAGCTAAGATTGCGCCACTGCACTCCAGCCTGGGCAACAGAGCAAAACTCTGTCTCAAAAAAAATAAAAAATAAAAATAAAAATAACTGGGGGTGGGAGGGAGGGTGGCTCTACTGCTAAATTTGGGACAATGTGAGCACCAAAATAAATAATGATAATAACATAGCCCTGTGATCTTGTGATTTAATAAGAAATATTTATTTGGTCTTTTCCCCTGACTGAGTCTTGGCACACAGCTTCTAAAGCCCTTGAATTTCCTGAGCTGTAAGGTCCATAGGTGCGTCTTTTGTTCTAATATTTGGTCTCTTTGACCCCAGTTCCTGACACAGAGCTCATAAATCTTTTGGAAGGAATTGCTTTTCCTTTTGCTCCTAAGCAGATAGCTATAGACCGAGGCCAGATGTCTCTACAGGTAGCTACTTTATATTGACTTTATGTAAAGTGTAGATTTACTAAGCATGAGACAAATACATAATTGACTATTCCTTTATGCCCTCCTTTCACATATGAAATGTGGATTCGGTGAACGCTGATCAAAGACTTGAAAGAATGCAACTGCTTGCCCCTTTTATCTACCATCTCCCCCTTTTCTTTCTTCCTCTTTCCCCTACTGCTCACCCTTTCCCCTTAATTATTGAAGTTCCCAGACCCTTTTTGTCAAAAGCTTGGATCACAGATTGTTCCTGCAGGTTCGTGTTTCTTTTTCCCAGGTGCATCTTCAACCATGGCAAAATTAACCTCAAAACTGATTGAGATATGTCTCAGATACTTTTTGGTTTACAATGGTTATGTAATAAAATGCCCTTGATTTTATAAAATACACACTGAGATATTTCGAGGTGAAGGAAAAGGAGCATTATACCCATGGTTTGTTCTCAAATGGTTCAGAAGAGAGAATAAAGCAAATGTTAACATTTGAGAATCCAAGTGGATATGGAAATTCTTTTACTATTTTTGCAACTTTTCTCTAAGTCTGAAATTATTTCAAAATAAAAAGTTGAACATGTTAAGTGGGGATAGTGAGTAGATCTTAGGTTTACTTTATTCCTTAGCATTTGGATTCCAAGAGTGGGTGGTCCTAAGCCCAGAGAAGAGGCCAAAATGGAAGCTGAGGGTAGACAAGGCAGTGGAATGTTCCTGGGGAAATGCTTTGGGTTGGCAAAGCATTGGTCCTCAGAGCAGCTCATTATGTAAGTGCATACAAGGGAAGGACCAGAGGACAAAGGACCCAAATTAAAACCACAGATTCCAAAGCACCACAAGTCCACACATGGGCAGATGTGTGGGCAGCCAGGAGTAAAAGGGGCAGCAATATTAAAGAGTAAAAGGTGTCGATGAGTACTTGGAAAGTGAATTATGAGGTCCCTCAAAAGGCAGAGAAACCTTGCACATTCAGCTTCTTCCAGGAGATTCTTAGACACTTCCTTACTGGGGCAGAAACCTACCTGAACACTTTGGCAGCCACAAGCAAGTACAGGCAAGATGAGTGCGCTTCCTTGGAGGAACAGGAACCCAAAACACCAGAGGCAGAGCCAGAAGACCTCATCACGTTGACCCGTTTTATTTTATAGACCGTATGGATACCCTTCTACCACATTTTAATATCAACTCAATACCCGCTCTCCTTTAAAGCTCTGTCTCTTTATAAACAATGACAGCCACAACAAACAAACAAAAAACCCACCAACATGTGGCAAAATGCACGCCGCATCTCAAATGCACGCCGCATCTCAAGATGACCCGTTTCCAAATACTGTTTTGAAATAAAGGAAGCCATGCTTAAATTATACTCCTTTAGCGCCATCTTGTGTCTGCACAATGAAAAACGCCTCTTTCCAACTCTTCCCCAATGTCCAAGAAAGGGAAATCCCTCCTCATTCCAACCTAAAATTTTGCTAGGTTTAAAATTTCTTCTTCTGAGCTAAAATTACTTTAAAAAATACATTAAAAGAATTAAACCTCAATTCACAGCAAACAAAGACATTCTTTTCAAAGTTAAGTGTACATGAACACAAGTGGAGAACAGCAAAAACAGATTAGTCATGACTCACAAATCCCTTAACTATCTCACGGTATTCCGCAATTCTCCCTTCAAACTAATAGTCCTCCATTAAAATAGAACTTTTCATAAATATGTCAGTTTATAATTAAAAACAAATCAGCCATATTGGAAATGTAGTTTTATCTTCTTCCCTTTACTCACATTTGAAGGACCAAACAAGCAATCTTTTAAAAACAGCAATAACAACAAAAACTCAAGAATTACGAGCTTTTCATAACAATTTCAGTGCACATTTTTCAAATTTGTTTTCCTTTCCCAAACTTAAGCAAAAACTCATTATCTTCTCATCAGCAATAAATACCATGATATAAATTTCCAAAGAACAGCAGAAATCCATTAATGGCATGCAGTGGTGTGCTGGAGCAAACTCATACGGGCTCATAAGACTATCGTGTGTATCTCCTTCCAAACACAGTCTGTGATGTCACACTGGTAGTTTGAAATCAGCCATAGTGGGAGCATTTACGCTGCGGAATTGTCAAATGCTGCAAATCAGGGTCCCTCTTGCCCCAGTCTCCTCCTGGAGAGCCGATTGTTAAACTCTTACCAGCACACATTGCATAAGGGAGGCAAGAGAACACTTGTATCCGAGTCTTTGCGCTTTGCTGAGAAATCTCTTACATGTCACCAAAATCTTTTCTTATTTTTTTATTTTTGAGATGGAGTTTTGCTCTTGTTGCCCAGGCTGGAGTGCAATGGCACGATCTCAGCTTGCTTCAACATCCACCTCCCGGGTTCAAGCAATTCTCCTGCCTCAGCCTCCCGAGTAGCTGGGATTACAGGCACATGCCATCATGCCTGGCTAATTTTTGTATTTTTAGTGGAGACGGGTTTCATCATATTGGTCAGGCTGGTCTTGAACTCCTGACCTCAGGTGATCTGCCCACTTCATCCTCCCAAAGTGCTGGGATTACAAGCGTGAGCCACCATGCCCGCCCTACATGTCACTGAAATCTTAATGGTCATGAACTAAAATCTATGAACACAAGAAAGACTTCATTTTAGGGCAGGCTATAATTAAACAATTTAATATCTTAAATCCCAATTATACCTTCCAACATTACATTTACATTTAGCAGCTTCTTCCTCCTCTAGCTTCTTGAAATTTCTCATAAATCAAGAGAAAATAAGTATTAGCCTGTAGTGAGTATATTCAGAGCTTCCTTTATGAAACAGTTTTCCTGGAATGCAAACAAAAAACAAATGCTTAAGGGATCTCCAGACAACTGCCAGGTTTCTCCTGGCTCCATCCTGATTATGTCTGGGGTCTAAGGCCAAGGGCTTGCTTTGATGATTATGGCAATTTAGTCTGTGGTTGGACGGAGAGGACAAATGTGGAAATTATCAGGGGCTCATAAGAGTGCTTTGATTATGTCAGAAACTTTAAGCACAGCACATATATTAATTGTTATTTATTTTCTTTTTTTTCTTTTTCTTCTTTTTTTAAAATGGGGATGAGGTTTTGCTCTTTTGCCCAGGCTGATCTCGAACTCCTGGGCTCATTGGTCTCAAACTACTGGGCTTGAGCGATCTTTTCACCTCAGCCTCCTGAGTAGCTGGGACTACAGGCATATGCCACCATGCCCAGCTTCAAGTAAAAGTTATTTCTGAAACCAGTCATTAAGAATGTGAATTATAGGCCAGGCGCGGTGGCTCACGCCTGTAATCCCAGCACTTTGGGAGGCCGAGGAGGGTGGATCATGAGGTCAGGAGATCGAGACCTTCCTGGCTAACAGGTGAAACCCTGTCTCTACTAAAAATACAAAAAAAGAAAAAAAAAATTAGCCAGGCATGGGGGCGGGCGCCTGCAGTCCCAGCTACTCGGGAGGCTGAGGCATGAGAATGGCGTGAACCCGGGAGGTGGAGCTTGCAGTGAGCCGAGAGAGTGGCACTGCACTCCAGCCTGGGTGACAGAGCGAGACTCCGTCTCAAACAAAAACAAAAAACAAAACAAAACAAAACAAAAGAGTGTGAATTATAAACTTCACAAAAGATTGGGTAAAATTTCCAAACACAATACAAGACAATAACTATTTGGGATTACTTTTGGAAATAAGGGGTAGAAGATAAACTCTGATATGAGTCACATGAGAGAAAAGGACAGCAAGGTGGTCTGTGCATCGTTATAGGGAAAGGATGTGTCTAAGCACAGATTTTTTTGTTTTGTTTGAGACAGGTTCTCATTCCATCACCCATGCTGGAGTGCAGTGGTGCAATCCCGGCTCACTGCAGCCTCCAACTACTCCCAGGCTCAAGGAATCCTCCTACCTCAGCCTCCTGAGCAGCTGGGGTCACAGGCATGCAACACCATGCCTGGCTCCTTTATTTTCTTTTTTCTTTTTATTTTTTTGTAAAGACGACGTCTCACTGCACAGGCTAGTCTTGAACTCCTGGGCTCAAGTGATCCTCCTGCCTCTGCCTCCCAAAGTGCTGGGTTTACAGGCATGAGCCACTGCACCTGGTCTAAGCACTGAAATAATCAGCACAGCCATGGCAAGGATGAGAAAGATCTGAGGTTCTGCAGAAAGCATGGCCTGCATTTATCTCAGGCTGCTCCACTCGGAGGATGAGCTAGTCTCAGGCACTTGTCTCCCCCAGGATCCTGATGAGGACTACACAGGATACAGAAGGACAAGGCCAACCTCACCCTAAACATCTTGCTACGTTCTGAAAGCCCCATCTCATTGTTTCTCCTATTTTTAAAAAAGTCTTCTTTTCTTTCCTTAGCGTAATTCTCAGCTTTCTCCAGGCCTGAGCTCTGAGGCCGCTGTCCTGGGGAAGCTCTTCCTGCCGGCCTGGAATGTGGTACCCAGCAGCTTGGGACTGGATCGTCACTGCTGGCTGGAGTCAGCAGAGGGAGCACGTATCACACGATGTGGCCACTGTGCTGCCGGCTCTTCAGCACGGAGTCTTCAGAAAGCACAGAGGACAACCGGGCGCGGTGGCTCACGCCTGTAATCCGAGCACTTTGGGAGGCCGAGGCAGGCAGATCACCTGAGGTCAGGAGTTCGAGACCAGCCTGGCCAGCATGGTGAGACCCCGTCTCTACTAAAAATATGAAAATTAGCCAGGCATGGTGGTACACACCTGTAATCCTAGCTACTCAGGAGGCTGAGGCAGGAGAATCGCTTGAACCTGGGAGGTGAAGGTTGCAGTGAGCTGAGATTGCGCCATTACACTCCAGCCTGGGCAAAAAGAGCGAAACTCCATCTCCTGAAACAAAACAAAACAAAAAATACAGGGGCCTTTTCACCAGCAAAGTCAAACAAGCCCACATGAACCCAGATCAGGAGCTAGATTAAATTAATTCACTCTCTTACAAGAAAATTAAATTAAAATTTTATTTTTATTTTTAATTAAATAATTAAAAATTAAATTCACTCTCTTACAGAAAATCCAATGGATTTCTTTCCTCTGATTATAAAACAAATGTTTAACTTGTTTCTCATCTTAAACTTTTCTGTTTCCCATTTCCTATAACAATGTTCTAAAATCTCACCATCTAGAGATAGCCACTACGAACTTAATAAAGCTTATACTAGATTTTTCACATAATTACAAAAATAAGAGTCTTCTCATCTTTTCAAATTTTGTTTTATGAGGCTACACAATTCCATAATGTGATCCACCTTAACAGACTTGCTTGACATCCTATTTAGAGTGTTTAAAATTTTTGTCATTTTATAGCAAAAGATTTTTCTGTAGTTTGTATTATTTTCTCAGGACCAGTTGCTAGAAGTGAATTATTATGTCTGAGGGTATAAGATCTATCTGGCTAAAAACCCTTCCAATTTACATTCCCATCAGCTGTGGATGAAACTGTTTTCCATAGCATCCTGGCTAGCATTGTAATTCTAATTGTGTTATTTGTCCAAAACATGGAATACGGCTATTGTGTTTTGCATTCTTTTGCTTACTAAAAAGATTGGCTGTATTGTATGGTTTTCTTCATGCATTAATTGTATATGTATTTAAAACACAATTTTATCCATCTGTCCACTCATTCAGCAAATGTTTATTGAACACCTACTGTGTATAAGACACTGTGCTAAAACCACACACCTGAACCAAAATCTTAATGGCCTCTGCTGCAGGACACCATCCCCTCCTGGCTCTGCCATTCCAGTTAGTGCCTCCTGTCGGCTGAGTTGAGAACCGGGTGTGAGTGTCATTGCCATCTTCAATCAATTGACACATTCTAGGAAACTCACCTTGAAAATGTCTCTAAGTGTCATCCTCTTTTTTTTATTTCCACAACCACTAACTCTTATCCAGGCATCCAAGAGCTCTTGCAAGGAATATAGGATCTAAAGTGATCTTCCTCCTCCATATTCAACCTACACACTGATGCTGGAGTAGTCTACCTTTCCTCTGATCAGAAACCTTCCCTTTTCTCCACCTTCTCCTCAATTCTCTAGCTTGAGCTCCAGGGCCTTTGAGCTTCTGGGCCCATCTTACCTGTCCAGGCTTCCATCCTTCACTTTCCTAGTCATACCATAGCCCTGCCAACCAGAGCTAGTTGCTGTTCTCTAAACAGGTGCTACATTTTCTGGCAGCTGTGCCCCTGGCCATGGCATCTTGCCACACCCATCTTCAAAGTCCAGCTCAAATGCCTCGTTCTCTAAGAAAGTATCCCTATTACTGTGGGCCAGATCCTCCTGACTTCAGAGCCCAGGTGGCATCCACTGCTCCCTCTCTGGAACACCCAGAGCATGGTCCACTCCTGCCGGTGGCCGTCACTTCTTTGTCCTCCTCCTCTCCCTACCATCTTTGAGATCAGACAGTACTAGCTCACTTTTGCATCCTGTTGCCTAGAACAGTCCTGGCACACAGTAGTCCCTCCCTAAGTGTTCATTGACTTGAAGAATGAATGAGGACATACATATTATAGATAAAGGTGTAGCAACCATGTGGAGGAGTCAAGGTGTAAGAAGGAAGGCAGCCGCACAGAGAAACAGTGATGAGATGGAAAGGGAGACTCCTAAAAACATTCAATGTGGGTTTTCTGGGGTTTCCTCCCTCCAACCAAGAGGAGATGAGCTGCCTATGGCTTTAGGATGCATCTGCTTCCACCTTCTTTCATGTACCTCGTCTTTGAGACTCTCACCTCCACTTGACACACATGTAACCTACAGGCTAGCCTCTAAAGCAAAAATTCTAGAAATGGCTTCCGTGTTCCTAGCCTTTTTCTAAAATTCCTTCCTGCCCTAAAACTATGAAGAAAGAAATCTTTAGCAAGGAGTGTTACTTTAGCAGGGAGTGTTTCTTTCACAAGCCTCTAGGCAAAGTGAAAATTTCTTGATCCTGGCCTCCACCCACTGGTGGCTTGACTCACTCTTACTGCAAGCGATGCACATATAAAGAAGACTGCTTGCAGCATCTCCACTTCTTCAAAACAAAACGTCTCGGTGTGTGGGGCTGCCTATCAGGATGGTCAGAGCAGAATGACTTTCACAAGTAGAATACTCCACTCTCTGAGATTGGTGGCAGGCATTTCAAACCCTTCCAGAGCAAGAGGCACTCTCAGACCACCTGCCACCTGAAATAAAGTCCATAAATGATCAGAACGACTGTGTCCAGACATCTGGTAATGGCTATAGTAATTGCTTGTGGAGATTTATACCTGGGCTATGAGAGAAAGATATTTAAAGAAATCAAAAAGGATATATACATATATCTCACTTCCATTTGAAACAGGATCTCGCTATGTTGAACAAGGTTGGTCACTATATTTTTAATGGAAGACTGGGAATAACAACCATTTCTGTGGCTTGTTTCAGTAAATGCTAGCACTTAAGCAGTGC
Source organism: Pongo abelii (assembly GCF_028885655.2). Lineage (NCBI taxonomy): Eukaryota > Metazoa > Chordata > Mammalia > Primates > Hominidae > Pongo > Pongo abelii. Next base: position 15,162,278 of record NC_071985.2, read on the forward strand.
TTTTTTTTTCCTTAGGGGGTTTATGCTTATCATTACCCATCATTCATACTTGGAAGACAAATAAAGAATTACAGACATAGCTGACTGCTAATAGTTCTGTGAGGCTAGTGCCCAAGTAAGCAAGTCAGGTTTTCCAAATAATGCATAGAGGGAAAACAAAGGGAGTTGCTCAGTCAGTCTAACCATGTTTTTCTATAAAGTGTACATTGAGTGCTTCCATGAATAAAAGAATGGAAGGGAAACAGATTTATTATTTACCTCCTGTGTATCAGGGCCTCTGCGAGCTGCCTTTTAATGCTTTCTCATTCGATTTGTAAAACTTGTTTTATAGCTGAGGAAACCAAGGCTCAGAGAATGTAGATAAATGGACTGAAGCCATTTAGTTAGAAATGCCAGGAGCTGGGTTTGAACAGAGCTCTATGTAAATAGAAGGTCTGTGTCCTTTCTGCTCTAGGGTGCTTCATCTAGTAGTCATACACGTTACTGAACTAGTCATGATGCTCTCCACTGTAGGTACTATAATAGCTGAAGTGGTAGATTAAATTACTGGTGCCAATTCTTTACTCCCCTGTAATAGCAACCCTGCTGGCACCTTGATCTTGGACTTCCAGCTCCAGAATCATGAAGAAATAAAAGTCTATTGCTTAACATAATAGCTGAAATGGTAGATTAAATTACTGGTGCCAATTCTTCACTCCCCTGTTATGGGATTATACAGCCACACCTTTTGTCACTGAACTTTGCAATGCCTTCCCCACTGCAGGTGGAGTATACTTTTCCAACCCATTAAAATGGTTGTTTGGCCATTGACTTGCTTTGTCCTAAGAACAAGCCCAGGGTGGGTAGCTCTTGGTCCCAGGAATTTGGGAGGCAAGTGGCACCACCTGAAGCCTAAACCGTAGCCTAGAGCCCTGCCCAGGTGACTGGCCTGATGCAGAGGTGCTCAGCTCGGCTCAGTAGAGACCTGCCAACCTGCAGACCCATGCACTAGAGAATGTTTTTGTTGTTGTAAGACACTGAGATTTTGAGTTTGGTTGTTACATAACATTATTGTGTTAATATTGCCAATGGAGATGATTAAAAAGTGACTTAAACAATTTTACAAATGACAAGAAGGATGGAGGATGGTAGCTCCAGGGTTGGTTTGGTGGATCCATAATGTTATCAAAGACCAATGTTTTTCTTCATTCTGCCACTTGGCCGTCCTCTGTGTCTCAGCAAAGTTCCCCCTCATGGAACCCTGTTGGTTGCAATAGCTCCATACATTGTATCTTCAAATGACAACATTTCAAGGAGAAAGTAAAGGGGCAGGTGCTATGGACTGAATTGTCTCTCCCTCCCCACAATTCATATATTGAAGCCTTAACCCTCAATGTGACTGTGTTTGAAGAAAGGGCCTTTAAAAAGGTGGTTAAGATTAAGTGAGGTCACTGAGATGGGGCCCTATCTAATAGCACTAGTGTTCTTATAAAAAGAGGAAGACACTAGAGCTGGCTCTGTGTGTGCATGGAGGAAACGCTATGTGAGGATACAGCAAGGAGGTGCTGTCTGCAGTCCAAAGAGAGAGGCCTCACCAGAAGGCAACCCTGCTGGCACCTTGACCTTGGTCTTCCAGCCTCTAGAATTGTGAAGATATAAAGGTGTGTTGTTTAAACCACCCAGCCTGTGATCTTTCCTCATGGCAGCCTGAGCAGACTAAGACAGAAGGGTAAAGGAGCTTCTTTTATATTGCTCTATCATTCTTTTATCATGGAAGAAATCCTTCCCAGAAGTCCCCAGCAGACACTTACCCTTGGCTTGTTGCCCAGAACTGGGCCACATGACCACTCTAGACCAATGGCTGGCAAAGAAGAATGGGATTGCCAGCATTGGCATAGACCAATCATGGTGAACTACCTTGGACTGGGAACAATGCCACCCAAACAAATTTCGGGAGTATGTCCTTCAGAATAAGCCATAATAAACTGTAGTCATAAATTTCAGTGGCTCACAAGAACAAAGGCTTGTCTCACACTCACAGGGCATGTCTGCTGTGGGTTGGCTGCAGCTCTGCCCTACAGTTTCTTTGCTCTGACACCCGGAATAATAGAACATCTCTAACTGGAACGTGGCTGATATTGTAGTTCAGGGAAAAGGGAACATGATCAGCTATGAGCTGGCTCTGTAGCTTCTACCCAGAAGTAACATGCCTCATCTCCATTTATGTTTTATTAGCTGAGTAAATCTCTTGTCCAATCCTGACAGCAATGGGGCAGGGAAGGACAATACTCCTCCAGGGAGGGGAAACTGAGCTTTGTGAACATTAATACAATCAGTTTGCCTTTCTGATGACAAATATTCTCTTCTCTTCCTATATACAGAGCACTTTCATTTCCTTTGGAAAAGAGACAACCCAATGGTTCCATTCAGTTACTGTCCAGCTCAAAGTCCAAGAGTCTCTGAGTGGTGCCTAGTAGGATCTTGCAAGAGGTGCAGACATGGCTCCTCTTTCTTTGGAGGCTGTCCCTTACCAGCCACTCCTCAAACCCAATATGCAATGGTGAATACCTGCTGGATAGGAATAGGATATCTGCAACAAAACCCCATCTGAAAGAGAAAGAACTGGATATACAGAACACCTATTGACCCATAGGGATTCTGAAGTCCCACTTAGCAGATATGTGGAGAGCCCCTGCCCTGGGGACAGAAGGTCTTCTTTGATGAGGCTCTAGTCTCACTTCTTGGGAGCAGCTTCCCCAGTCAATTGTTCGTCTTGATCATTGACTCCATTCTCTGGGAGGCCCTTCTTTCCCCAGTTATCCTCCTTGGACAAATTGGAAAGAGCATTGGAGAATATTCCTTTTCGTGGGAACTGAAGCACAATCTCTCAAGGCCTTCTTTCTACTCAAAGAGGGTTGGAGCCCAAAGATTTTTTTTTTTTTTTTTTTGACGGAGTCTCGCACTGTCGCCCAGGCCAGAGTGCAGTGGCGCGATCTCGGCTGACTGCAAGCTTTGCCTCCTGGGTTCACGCCATTCTCCTGCCTCAGCCTCCAGAGTAGCTGGGACTACAGGTGCCCGCCACCATGCCCAGCTAATTTTGTATTTTTAGTAGAGACGGGGTTTCACCATGTTGGCCAGGCTGGTCTCAAACACCTGACCCCGTGATCCGCCTGCCTCGGCCTCCCAAAGTGCTGGGATTACAGGCATAAGCCACCGCGCCCGGCCCCAAAGATTGTTTTAAATCTCAAATGACACAGTCTGCTTTCATCTGAACTGGTGGGCCATTTGTCATTATCACTCTCATAAAATTAAATCATATTTGTACTAATTTGTTTTCAGTCAGTTCCATAGGCCATTGACCACATCTACATTTTTTGAGATGCACCACTCTTTCTAGACTTAGGCAATTGTATTTTGAGTCTATCCTTCGTACAACTATATCTTTAGCTCCTTTTCTTGGACCATTTTACCTGAAAGAAAATATTTGCTACAGGTCATCTTAATGAATTCAGATGTTTCAAGAAAAGGCATTATGGCCATGCCATTGATATGACTCTTAGCACAAGGTTGACTTGTAATTGGCTGTTGTCATTTAAAGGCCTACTCAGTGTAATCTTTTATCTTTTGCATCTTTTAATCATGCAGGTGTCTGAACTTCTAGACATTCTCTATTCCCTTTCAACAGGGCTGATTTTTCTTTCTTTATAGTTTTTTTTCTTATACCTTGCTAACTACATTCAAGAGCAACCAAATCTTGCTATGAACATTATATTTTCCCAGTTTTTTACTTAAAGCTATAGACACTTTAGTGACATTATCTGCTTTCCAAGTTATTGTAGGTGACTATTTCACCTAATCTTTCATCACTGCATAGCATGGGCTGCTATCTTTCCAGCCTAGGATAAGGTTTCTTCTTTGCTCACTTCCCAGAACCAAAGCCAATGTCATATATGCTGGTGCCAATTATGGGGAATAGGCAAGGTTATACTAAGGTAATAACAAATTCCCAAATCTCAATGACTAACAAAAACAAGTTTTGATTTTCACCCATTTTTATACACTTGTGGTGGGTCAGCTGACTTGCCCCACGTTGACCTCATTCTGAGACCTAGGCTGCTGGAACTTCTCTATTTGGAATGCCGCTAATCTCATGGCTAAGGGCAAAGAACACGGTGGACGACTTGCAGGCTTTTAATGGTTTTGCTCAGAAGTGGCATCCATCACTTCCACTTCCATTTCATTGGCTGGAACATGTCTATGGCCAAGCTGAAGTCAATAAGTGGGGAAGTATAATCCTTTCCCAAGAAGAGACAATGAATATTTGGAAACAATCATGCGGGCTAATGGAGGGTGTTTCTGTCACCGAAGAAGAGGATACGGCTATTGTGTAGGGCAAGCAGAGTCTGCCCCTGACAGGAAGATCTTGCTTAGAGATCTGGGCCAACTATTTCAGCTTAGATCTGAATCATTATAAGAGCTACTATACAACCCCCCACAAAATGTGAAGTTGGTTGCAGTGGCATTGGATGTCCCATGTGGTACCATACCTGTGGCCAAGACTCAGGCTGCTGAGGTTTATGCTTTGCTGTCCCAGAGGCCCCATCACTCAGCAGGCAGGGTTTTGGAGAACGCTTGCTCATGCACAGCCTGTGGACCCGGCCACCTCACCCTTCCCCACCCACCCTGGGACCCTTGGCCTCTAAGGGTGGCCTTGAAGGCCAGATGTAGTTGTGATTGAAGGCAGATGCTCAGATGCAGTGAATTTTTCTTATGAATAATAATGAAATTGCCAAGGCAACATCAGGGAAGCATTGAGAGAGGGTAGGGGTGGGTACTAATCAAGGAATATTTGTTAGTCACCTTTTCATAACCAGGCAGCTGCACCTTAACACACTGCTCACACTCTTTTTCTTACAGGTAGATCAGAAGGCTGGGTTCCAAATTTTGCCCACAATGTTGCAATTGTCTTTTTTGCCTTGTTCACCAACTTTCATCTCTTTAGAGTGAATCTAATCTTATACACATATTTTATGTTTTTTTCCCAAAGCACTTGAACGTCTGTGTAGAGTGACAATGAACTTTGCATAATGTTGACTGGACAGGCAGATTAATACTGATGGCAGTAAATTTTCCCATGCTCTACCCTGCCCACTTTTACTTCTCCCTTGTTTGTTTGGCTTCTATTTCAGTTACAAGTGGATAATGAACTTGGTTAGCCATCTGTGTGTGTTTCCTGCCAAGTGCTTTTTCAGAAGTTCCGACTTTAGTGGCTGTGGTTTGGAATCTTTGCGTGGAAAGCCGGCAGCTGCTTGGGCAGCTAGACTCTTGTGCTTGTTTAGTGGGTCTGTAATTGCAGAAGGAGCAAGAGGGGAGTCGTGGAGAGCTGAAGTTGTTACGTCACAGGCAGCAGTCACAGCTTGGATGACATTTGGGGTTTCTGACGCTTTTCATCCCAGTTTGATTCTCACCTCCTGGGCAATGAAACACGTCAAGGCTTAGGCACTAACTCATTCATCTCTTCCCCTCTACAGGGAGAAAGAATGCTCACAATTTACAGACTAAGAAAGCACAGATACTGAAAGGTTAGATCTTGCACAAGACTGGGCTCTTCTGGAAAAGGACTTCTGTCTCTTTCCTTGAGCAGATGGTTCAGCACTCATTTCTCAAACTCACTTTTCTGTCTTCTTCAAAACAAGGAATCATGATAAAATACACACACACACACACACACACACACACACACACACCTCCCCAAAAAACCATTCCAAACAAACCTGATCCAGGTCTGAATCCATCATGAGCTCTTGTTCTCAAGTTTCAAGAGGGCAATGGCAGATCTGGATTTAAAATTCAAGCTTTTGCTTTTATCAAACAGAGCATCTCTTCTCTAAAGAGGTCCTAGGGGATGAAAGATATGGAGTTCCTCTTTTTCTCCACATGGAAAGGGGGAAAGTAAATTCCTTCTACGTGACCATGGGTAGTGATACTTTCTGAAGAGCTGTAAACCAAATCCAGTGACTTCCTCAGCAGTCAGGTGTGCTGTGGCAGCCCTGTGCTCCTGCAGTGGTACCTGGTGTGTGAGTCAGGAACATTGTCTTCTCCATGGAGCGGAATGGGAATCCTCTAATCTATGCTTCCAGCTTCTTGAATCGGAGGCAGAACATGCCTGTGGCCTATTTTAAGTTTATCCTGATATTGCTACAGCAAAATAAAATACTTTGCAGATAGCTAATTGATTCTTAAGGATGTAGAATCTCTGATTTATCTTCTCTCCTAGCCACTATTTGACCCAGGTCCCTTCCAATATTGTTTCTGTCCTAAGAATGTGTCAAGAAAAATGTACTTGATTTGTTTGCTAAATTTTTACACAGTGCTTTCAACCCTTGTTATGCCTGGGAATTCTTGGGTATAGAAAGGTCTAGAAAAGTGCTGTAAGTGCTCTTCTGGGCTCAGGAAAATAACCAACATTTATTAAGCACTTACTGTGAGCCAAGAACCATTTCGTATGCTTTCTTATTTAATCCTCACGACAATCCAATATACACTCAGAGTAACTATACTAAGAAGAAAACATGTTTATTAACTTCCCAGATTAACTTGTATTAATAGTAGAGGAACTACAGACATAAGGGGAAGAACATTGGTATGAAAATGACATCTGCTAGGTGTTGGTTCTGTTACTATCTCCACCTTCTTCCAGTCTTCAGGAGTGTCTGGGCAAGAACATGGTGTCATGTTTCTTTTATAAATAGTCAACCAGAAGTATTTGTTGAATAAAAATATTGACTGAGTAAGAAAGGTAGGCTCTCTGCCCTCATGGAGCCTATGTATGTAAAGGAAAACAGACCCAACTATTATACTTAATGAATAACCATTGACTGCCGTGAGTGCTGAGTCCATACTGCAGGGCACCCAACCTACTTTTGTGGCACAGGGTCACCTCTCTGAGAATTGAAGGGCAAGGAGGAGTTAGCTAATTTGAAATAGGAGGGTTATCTGAAAGCATTCCAAGCAGAGGGAAAGGTATGGGAGGAGGCCATCTGGTAGGAAGGGGCTTGTGTTCCAGGGACTGGAAAAAGCCCCAAGTGGTTGAGGTGTGGTTGGTGAAATGAAGAGTGATGGGTGAGGAGGCTGGTGAGGTAGATCACCACCAAAAAGAGCTCCGGAAAACACTGTGTATATGCAATTGAGGCATGAATAACAAAGTAGCCTAGTTAGGATTCCTGCCCCATCCTGGCATCGCACTTTCTGGCAGAAGTAATATGCTCTGTGGAAGCAAAGGCATACTCCTGCATGAGGCACCCATTTTTTTGCTCCATGGGGAGGCCATGTTTGAGCTCATTGGCTTAGGTATAGATAGAAAGGGTGTCTCTGTCCCTCTCTTCCTTTTAGTCTCCCTCCCTCGGAGTATTAATGTGCATATGTGTATCCACACTTTTAATCTATTTATTTCCAAGTTAGATCACCAAGTTGTTCCAGGACCATTTAGACTGATTATAACCACAAACAGACTTAGAAACATTTCTATGGGAAATAAATACATTGAACAAAATCTCCCAGGAATTCTAAGGGAGAATGCTCATCACACTTTTTTGATTATCTGTCCACAAGGCAACACCAGCTTCTTGGCTACCTCTCTGCCTTTTTAGTGAGTTTCACTCAAAAATACCACATGAGGAACAACACATAGACATTAAAAGAGGTCGATATAGGTGCATCTAAATAATAAAATAACTGTTATTGGAAATATTGTAGCAAAGGCTGAGGGACTGTTTCTTGGTAGATGTTGGAGAAATAATTAAAATATCAGACAGAGCCTGGTTCTTTCCACAAAGGTTTCATTCAGAATCTTGACTCAAAGGTAGGATTGGAGAAAGCAGAGGTGGAATAGTGATGGTAATGGTACTCACAATTTCATTTTCATTTAGTTTATTCCTCTTCTTTTGTTAGTTTAGCTGTCATGTTTAATAAGCACCACAAACCCCAATTTATATTTACTTGATTAAGAATTAAGATTCGCAACACCTAATCATTCAGAACACCTTGAGTGTTAATGTCCGCTACTGCCATGTTTAATATAAAGTAATACGTGGATTATATAAAGCAATTGTTATTTAAGACTCATTGACACTCCAAGCCTATTCCTTAACTGTTAACAGAATTATACAATGCTCTGTGCACTTAGCAAATATTTCTAAAGCAGGCTTCCAATATCAAACTCACATCAACTCAAAAGTGTAGAATGTTTTCATTTTGCTTTCCACAATCTTTCACTCTTCTCCACTAGATCCTTCAGTCATCCAGTAGCTATTCAACCTCATTGTGCAGGGTGCATCACACTGAGAGAAGACAAATTGCTTAGGAAGGTGGCTGTGTTAGAAGAGAATGCAACTCTATGTTCTCTTGTATTGCTCCTTGACTAAGATGCAGTACATGTTGGTAAAATCTTTTTTTGTTTGTTTTTTTTCTTTTTCTTTCTTTTCTTTTTTTTTTTTTTTTTAGACAGAGTCTCACTCTGTCGCCAGGCTGGAGTGCAGTGGCGCGATCTCAGCTCACTGCAACCTCTGCCTCCAGGGTTCAAGCGATTCTTCTGCCTCAGCCACCTGAGTAGCTGGGACTGCGGGCTCCCGCCACCACACCCAGCTAATTTTTGTATTTTTAGTAGAGATGGGGTTTCACCATGTTGGCCAGGATGGTCTCGATCTCTTGACCTCGTGATTCGCCTGCCTTGGCCTCCCAAAGTGCTGGGATTACAGGTGTGAGTCACGGCACACAGCCGGCAAAATCTTTTTTTAAGGTATCTAAAAGTTTTTCTCAAGGAGAACCAAACATTATCATTCCAAATATTATTCTATCTGCACTTTGTTGCTCCCCAGAAACCACTGCTAAGTAAACTATGGTAGTTTAAGTTTCAGCATGCCAATAACAGACTTGGACCTCCATCATTGTGGTTATGATATGATTTCTGCCTTTTCTAGCAAATCTATCTCCCTCTGTACCAGAACATGTGGAATATAGGAAAGGACTATGGTGAAAACAACAATTTATTGGCACTCGTATTGCTGTTGCTTCAATGCAGATACCACTATCACTACCACTGCCATCTGCACTGCTATCACCACCAGCAACACAGTCACCACCTCCATCATCACCCTATAACACCATCACTACCACGACCATCTGAACTGCCCCCCCACCACCAACACAGTCAACACCTCCATCATCACCCTATAACACCATCACTACCACCACCATCTGAACTGCCCCCCCACCACCAACACAATCACCACCTCCATCATCACCCTATAACACCATCACTACCACCATTTGAACTGCTACCACCACCACCAACACAGTCACCACCTCCATCATCACCCTATAACACCGTCACTACCACCATCTGAACTGCCACCACCACCACCAACACAATCACCACCTCCATTGTCACCCTATAACACCATCACTACCACCACCATCTGAACTGCCACCACCACCACCAACACAATCACCACCACCATCACCCTATAACACTGTCACTACCACCACCATCTGAACTGCCACCACCACCAACACAGTCACCACCTCCATCACCCTATAACACCGTCACTACCACCATCTGAACTGCCACCACCACCACCAACACAATCACCACCTCCATCGTCACCCTATAACACCATCACTACCACCACCATCTGAACTGCCACCACCACCACCAACACAATCACCACCACCATCACCCTATAACACCGTCACTACCACCACCATCTGAACTGCCACCACCACCAACACAGTCACCACCTCCATCATCACCCTATAACACCATCACTACCACCACCATCTGAACTGCCCCCCCACCACCAATACAGTCACCACCTCCATCATCACCCTATAACACCGTCACTACCACCACCATCTGAACTGCCCCCCCACCACCAATACAGTCACCACCTCCATCATCACCCTATAACACCGTCACTACCACCATCTGAACTGCCCCCCCACCATCAACAGACTAAACACCTCCATCATCACCCTATAACACCATCACTACCACCACCATCTGAACTGCCACCACCACCATCAACACAATCACCACCACCATCACCCTATAACACTGTCACTACCACCACCATCTGAACTGCCACCACCACCAACACAGTCACCACCTCCATCATCACCCTATAACACTGTCACTACCACCACCATCTGAACTGCCACCACCACAACACAGTCACCACCTCCATCATCACCCTATAATACTGTCACTACCAGCACCATCTGAACTGCTACCACCACAACACAGTCACCACCACCATCATCACCCTGTAACACCGTGACTACCACCACTATCTGAACTGCCACCACCACCAACACAGTCACCACCTCCATCATCACCCTGTAACACCGTCACTACCACCATCTGAACTGCTACCACCACCACCAACACAGTCACCACCTCCATCATCACCCTATAACACCGTCACTACCACCATCTGAACTGCCACCACCACCACCAACACAATCACCACCTCCATCATCACCCTATAACACCGTCACTACCACCATCTGAACTGCCACCACCACCACCAACACAATCACCACCTCCATCGTCACCCTATAACACCATCACTACCACCACCATCTGAACTGCCACCACCACCACCAACACAATCACCACCACCATCACCCTATAACACTGTCACTACCACCATCTGAACTGCCACCACCACCAACACAGTCACCACCTCCATCACCCTATAACACCGTCACTACCACCACCATCTGAACTGCCACCACCACCACCAACACAATCACCACCTCCATCGTCACCCTATAACACCATCACTACCACCACCATCTGAACTGCCACCACCACCACCAACACAATCACCACCTCCATCATCACCCTATAACACCATCGCTACTACCACCATCACATCACCTTCACTAGGCAAGTGTCTTGAATGTGCAAGACACTGACATGTCTCTTCATCTCTTTCATATATGCAAAATTATTATCTCTACAACACCTGTGTTTTCTGTCATGGCCTACATTTGTAAATTGTACCACCATTTCCCAGTCAGACAAGCCCAAACCGTGGGAATCATCCTGGATTCCTTCTTCTCCTTTACTTCAAATCCAGTCACCTGGTCTTATCACTTCTACCTTCTCCTCTTAATTCCCACAGCCATTATCTTAGTTCAGATTCCATAACTTCTGCCCCAGATGAGGGAGGCTACTTGTATTAGGTAGTATGCAGTGAGAAAAAAACAAATAATGTGCATGTGTACATATACGTGTGTGCGTGTGTGTGCATGTGTGTGTGTGTGTAGACTTTGGTTCAAATTCCAGCTCTGACACTTTGCTATCTCTTAACTTCCCTGAGCCCAGGTGCTCCCTCTCTAAATGGGGCACAGTGACACCCAAAACTCTCAGTGGTTGTTAGGATGAAATGAGGTCATGCTGTACAAGGTAGGTGCTCAATAAATGGAAGACTTTTTTTAATTTTTTAAAAATTTTGATAGCTTTTGGGGTACAAGTGATTTTTGGTTACATGGATGAATTGTGTAGTGGTGAAAAGAGAACACTTAGACACTGCTGGTGGGAGTGTAAATTAACACAATCTCTATGGAAAATAGTATGGAGATTTCTTAAAGAATTTAACAAAGTAGCCTGGGCCCAGTGGCTCATGCCTGTAATCCTAGCACTTTGGGAGGCCGAGGTGGGCAGATTACCTGAGGTCGGGAGTTCAAGGCCAGCCTGACCAACATGGAGAAAAACCCTCTCTCTACTAAAAATACAAAATTAGCCAGGCATGGTGGCGCATGCCTGTAATCCCAGCTACTCAGGAGGCCTGTAATCCCAGCTACTCAGAAGAATCGCTTGAACCCAGGAGGTGGAAGTTGCGGTGAGCCGAGACCACACCATTGCACTCCAGCCTGGGCAACAAGAGTAAAAAAAAAAATGGGATTTAACAAAGTAGATTTACCATTCGATCCAGCAATTCCACTGCTGGGTATCTACCCCCCAAAGAAAGACATCTTTTCTATCACTGCAATATTAGGTCATTGATTGAAATAGCCTTGTAATTGGTCTCCCTGTCTCCAATCAGGCTTACCCACCCTCAAATCCATCTACCAGATTATTGTGAGAAAATGCTGCAGTGAAGCCTGTACTATCTTTTCAGACTAACAATCTGGCTCCCCCGACCTTCTCCAGTCTTGCCTCTCACCACTGGATCTGGGGCTTTTTGTTCCAGCTATGCAGAACAATTTGTAGTTCCTCAAATGCCCCACAAATAAAGACACTCATGTTCTGCTGTGGAGAGAGGCATACCTGTCAAGATAGAGATGGACTACATTCTTTGTAGCTATACACGTGATAAAGAGCTGGCTGATGGAAGATCGACAATGAAATAAATATTGATGAAGCACCTTCTATGGGTTGGCCAGAGCTACAGAGTGTAGCTATTTAACGGAATCCCTCTCCAAGCAGAGCTTTACAACTGATCCTTCCTGTGTAGCCAAACGGAGGGAGAAGCTGGCTGCTTTCTCAGGGAGGCTGGGAGAGCCGAGCAAAAAGAGAGAGGGTGATGTGGGGAAAGAGAGGTAGACATTTTGCTAATGTTTCCGGATTCCTTCAGGGATAAAGGAGTACAGAAAAACCCTGGACACTACAAGTCGTGGAAAGGACACTGAGGGGAGAAAAGGAAATATTTACAGAACACATGGAGTGTCAAAGAGCAAAATGTCAGAAAGAAGAAAAGGTGCTTGAAAGCCTGCTTTGATAAACATAAGTGCAGTTTGGGCTAGAAACTATTTTCTTGCTTAGGTAAGAAACACATGAAACAAAGAAGAAATGTAAGCAAAATCTCTCACCTATTTCAGGATGGAATTAAGACTAGAAAATGTCCCACTGCACAGTATAAAAGCACTCACTGATTACAACAATAATAGCTAATACGTCATGAGCCTTTATGATGTGCCAGGCACATTTCCAAGTGCTAAGTGAACATTAACTCATTCATCCCCACCATCTCCCTACGATAGATACTATTATTCCCATTTTACAGATGAGAAAATTGAGGCACAGAAAGGTGGAACAACCTGCTGAAGTTCCCCCAGCAAGTAAGTGGCAGAACTATGATTAGACCCCAAGTAGGTTGACTCCTGGGGTGCCTGAGTCAACGATGACAATCTGTTGCCCTTCATGATACCATGTTCTCACGAATTAAATCATGTCACATAAATAAAATTTCTAAGAAAGTTATCAGGAATTCTAAAAAGTTTATAGAGTCTCCAAATTACTAGCATTGAACTTACAAACAAGCCTAATTGAAGTGTGGAATAACCGGCTGGAGCCACATCACTTCTCTTGACTTTGAATCCATCCCTCTTCCCACCTTTGCATGTGCTGGTTCCCTTTCATGCTTGTTCTTTCCTCATCATTTAGCCAGAACCTCATGGTTCATTGTTATAATCATGCTTCTGGATATACCTTCAGCTCCCTGAGCCCCTCTCCCTCCTTCCTACTCCCCTGGCAAAGGCCCAAATCTGTTTAAATCCAGCTCACCACCCACAGTTATACTGACTGGCTCCATTTTAAATTAATGACCATAAACTTCATGGAGGCCCCTGGTGCTCTTCAGCAATCTCACAAGTTTCCTAGGCCTAGATCATTTTCTGTCTTCTTCTCTGGGAGTAATTTCAATCTAATAGTAAAATTTAATAGACAATGACAGCAACCAAAAATAGGCAGAACCACTAAGGATTCAGACTTCTCAGGAATGAAGGTTGAGTCAAGTCATCAGATAAACCCCCCTGCCAGTGGAGGGTGGATGTAAAGTGCAATGTGTAGTGACAAAAGGAAGTAGTAAGTACTAACTATGGCTTATGACCAGTTACAAAAATGAGAACTAGCAGGTAAGCAATTTCCTTCCTTGTTATGTGTATGTGTGCATATGTCTACCCATGTACTAGACAGAGATAGGCAGACTGAACCATTGATCTCTCCTGCCATTTTAAGCCATCACCTGCCATCTCTGCCCCTTTAGATAAAAGTCTACTTCACCAATTGCCATCAGTGCCTTCAAAGCCCCTATCAAGCCTCCCTCATGCCTCATAAAAGCGCCCCCTGCCAAATCCTATAATGCCATGTACTTCAGAAACTGTAGAGATAGAGAGGGGTTTGGAAATCAGAGGCCCTCATTCCTGGGGCTCAGGGTCAGCTCCTAGTTCCACTAATGGTTAGTGTCCAACCTAATAATGGCCCATCAATCACATGCTGTTTCCATGGACACCACTAACTAAAAGATTTACAGGAAACAATCAGGCACCAACAGGGAATTGCCTGTAGCACCCAAGACAGCCTCTCTGATAACAATGTGTCACTCCACTGAAGCAGACCCTGGCTGGAGAAAATGCCATGAGCATATAGTGCTCTTGCTATCTGAAGCTGAACTTCAGATAATTTATTTGCACGAAGCTAGAGGATTTAAAAAGCAAATCAATTTCTTACTAGTTCCGGTTGGATTCTGCTGCTGAATATCATTTAGTTGGTCTCCCTCCAGAAACAGAAGCAGAAGAGGAACCAGCACAGACTCCTTCATCTGTCTTCATGAAATTAGGCTTCTAAGTTTTTCTCTAAATTGAAGTTACTGGTGGAAAGAGAATCAAATTCTGGGCAGCGGCTGAGTCCCCAGAGGTGAAGGCTAATTCACTCTGCCAGGAAGGTAGGTACAGGAGACCGTAGTCTGCACCAGTCCTCCTGGAAGTTTGACCTGACACCTGAGTGCACAGTGACTGTGGGCCATGTGCTCCAGGGCCTCTGCTTCCTGGCCATCTGGGTGGTCTGCTGCTTGGACAGAGCTGGCTGCAGAGCAAGCACTGCTCTTGGCCAACGTGTTTGCATCTGGCAAAAACATCCGGCAGCTGCAGACTCCCTCTCCAAGAGTGTTCCAGTTTTTCTTGCCCATCCTACTTGGATCATCTTGTCACCACGTGCACAGGAGAAATGGCAAGACACAGGGTAACTTGTCTTTGTTTCTGTCCACAGCATATTTAGGAGGCTGGCATTTCTTTTCTCTCTTGGCTGGACTGGTTGTCCCTTTTGAACAGGGCAGAGAATGCCCTGGCAGGGCCCAGGGCTGGAGACGCACAAACAGACTTTCCACCCTGGTCTCAGAGAAGAGAGAATCTTGCAATTTCCTCCAAGGGTTCCCCTCCTTGGGTCGTGGTCCCACAAACAAACTGATAAGGCAGGGGTGAGTGTTTGTTGCATGACTTGAAGCAATTTTAGGAGAAAACCTATAGGAAGAAAAGGCCTTGGTCTTTGTCCATGAAAGGACTGATAGTAAACGGAGAGCAGGGCTGGAAAAAAAAAAGCCTCAAGGTAGGGTGATGGTGCCTCAGAGGCACTGGGAGATACGGTGAGGACTAGGTTAGGGTGAGGCTATCATTGATGATATTTTGTAGTACTTTTCTGTTTGCAGAGTGTTTTTATCTTATCAGAATGCAGTGGGAATATGTCAGAAAAGTTATCTGGGAGTAGATAAGCTCAAAATTGAGCCAGATAAAGCCTTTTGTTCTCAAATATACATTCTGGCGAAGAGACAATGTTGGGAGGCATGCTGTGAGTGTAATTAATATTGTCCTGCACGTTCTCATGGGTTAGTCTTTATTGTTTACCAGAGCTGATATATACAATTAGCTCATGCTATAACTTTCCACAAATTAGGAAATTGAGGCCCAAAGATGTTAAATGAGTGTCTCACAATCCAGAAACTCTATGTGGCAAAGCCAAGCCAAGACGTCAGACTTCACCCACTTCGTGCCTATAGGATTAGTTTAGAAGCATAAATGAATGAAACAGGGAGTGGTGGAGACTCAGCCAACTGGAGAGTAGAGATGTTTCTTCAGTGACTGACATTCATTTTTATTTTATTTATCTTTTAATTTAATTTTCTTTTTTAGAGACAGAGTCTTGCTCTGTCATCCAGGCTGAAGTGCACTGGTGCAATTATGGGTCACTGCAGCCTCGAACTCCTGGGCTCAAGTGATGCTCCTGTCTCAGCTTCCTGAGTAGCTGGGACTACAGGCATGCACCAACCATGTTCAGCTAATTTTTAAATTTTTGTAGAAATGGGATCTTGCCATGTTGTCCAAGCTGGTCTCAAATTCCTGGGCTCAAGTGATCCTCCCGCCTTGGCCTCCCAAAATACTGAGATTACAGCTGTGAACTGCCATGCTAGCCAGCCTCCTACATTCATTTTTATTTGCAGCACTTTGCAATCCAAATACAACAGGTCTGTAGTCTCAGCATCAAGCCAAGGCTTTTCCCAGTACCATGTTGGTTCCAATGCCATTTCTGTAACAATACAGTCCTCTTACATGTTCAGAAATGGCAAAAAACTCTGGAGCAAGGGTAGGAGGGGGTGGCAGAGGGGTCCTCTCACTTTTATAACAGCCTGGTCTAAGAGAACTCCTGAGGGAATGGAAGAGAGAAACGAAGACTCTAAGAATAGAATAACATTCAACTCCCTATTAATAACTTTTTACTTCACTGCTTTGGTAAAGTCTTACCCAAGTTTCTGTAAAGGAACTTGATAATAAAGCCAGGCAGAGATAAACTCAGGGAAAGGCAGCCTATAACCTGGGAGAATGTTTTTGGAACTTAAACCTCCAGGAGAAACTTCCCTCTGGGTGTGTCTTCTGAGCTCACAGTAGGCACCAAGTTCTCTTTTCTCCAGGGTTGGCTGCCTTCCAGCTCCCAGAAGTGAAATTTGAAAACCAAATGGCTGAGCCCTTCGGTGGTGGCACAGGGGTGTGTAGTAACAGCTGTGCTTGGCCTTCATGGGACAGGAAGCTTGCTTGTCACAACCAAAGAAAGCCCAGTGGGGCAAGCTCCCCTTCTGCCTCCAAGCAGGTAGCGTGAGGACAAGATAGGCATTAATACTGCGTGGGGAAAACAGCCAATACTAAGTGAGGCAGACTTAACTAAATACGGCTCAGTCATTCCATGGATACTAAAACAACAGTTTAAGATAGACACAGAGAGGTGCAGAAATCTATGACACAGTGAGTGAAAAAGGCAAGTTATAAAATAATGCATAGGGAAGAGGCTCATTTAAATATAAATACCATCCTTTCCATATATTTCTGGATGTACCTAAATGGTGTATAGAAAAAAGGTTTAGAAGATCACAAACCAAATTAATAAGAGTTGTTATTTCTGAGAAGGTGTAGAAGTTTGGCTTTTTGGCTTGACTGCTTCTCCGTTTTGAGCAGGGCAGAGAATACCTGGCAGGGCGCAGGGTTGGAGACGCATGAACAGACTTTCCACCCTGGTCTCAGAGAAGTGAGCACCTTGCAATTTCCTCCAAGGGTTCCCCTCCTCAGGTCGTGGTCCCACAAATAAGCTGATAAGGCAGGGGTGAGTGTTTGCTGCATATCCAGTTGAACTTGAAGAAATTTTAGGAGAAAACCTACAGGAAGAAAGGGCCTTGGTCTTTGTCCATGAAAGGACTGATAGTAAACAGATAGCATGGCTGGAGAACAAAAGCCTCAAGGTAGGGTGATGGTGCCTCAGAGCTGCTAGGGGATAGAGTGAGGACTAGGTCAAGCTATCGTCGTAGTTATTAACAGTAGTTATTTCCAAGAAGGTGTAGGAGTTCGGTCAGTGGGAATGAATGAAGGAAACTTTTGCTTTTTATTATATCTATTTTTGTATTGGGTGTATCTTTTATATGCAAACATGTTCATGTATTACTTGTGTAATTAAAAAGCAAAACAAAATAAACAAAGCTAAAGTGAAGTTATTATTGCACCACTGAAGTTTTGGTGCTTGAACAACTCAGTGGCATGTCAGGAACCCTTGGAAGAAAACATGTTCCTCCCCTTGTTGAAACGGAGGGCTAATGAGATTGAGCCTGCCAAACTTCACCTGCCTTGCTTACTATAATTGCTTACTTCTAGTTGATCTTAAAACTCCCACTAGCTTCCTTATAGATAACATTTCTGACTGTGGGTCACTGACTTAACAGGTGCTTAAAGTTGTTTTTCAGGAACTGGGGGCAGCTCTTGTCCAGTTCAAGCCGGTTGAGACCACTGACCCTTCAACTGGGCCTGTGCAGGTGCCCAAAGAGTGTCCTTTTGATGTCAGAGAGCCAAAAACTCCACCCTTAGATCATGCTAACCCTGCTATTTTCTGCACATGGGTCTTAAGAAGAGCCATGTAGCTTGATGATGCTTGCACAGAAACCCTGATTACCTCACCTTTCGTACCTGCCAGTTAACTTTCCGCATACTTTAGACCATGTTGCCTACTTTCCCATAAGTACCTCCAAGCCTTATTTCTGGAGAGGTGGATTTGAGATTTATTCTCCTGTCTCCTTGCTCTGCAGCCTTGTGAATAAAAACATTTTCTCTTTTGCAAAACCTGTTGCTGCAGTGATTGGCTCGCTGTGTGCTGGCAGAACAAATCTGGTCCGTAACAATCTGTGACAGCACTATGTGCACCTTCCCATTGTATCATGACTGTATGCAAATCTTTCATAGCTCTGACCCATTCTAAGGCAAAGCTTTGTCTCTTTGCTGTGCTGTGAGTGTGTTGTGCCTCTAGCACATAGCACACAGTGCTCAGCATTGACTAAGGATGATTCAGTGAGTGAATGACATGAAGCAATGCTAACCTCAAGGACTGAGGGCTGAGAGCCACCAACCTCAAAAGGCTCTCTGTGATTGACAGCACATTGCCAAATTGTCACACCAAAGAGCCTTGTTTATAATTTATCATTGCTTGGTATCTGGGCTCTTCAAACAAGATTTGATAGCCCTCTACCTTTCCATGTACTTAAAAATATATATGATCTGCGAAGGAAAGTATTCTTTCAAAAGGAATTCTCCCGGTTTCAAAGGCCTGGGCCTGTGGAGTTATCTTGGTATATCTTTTTATCTTTCACATTCTCCTATCTTATCTAGTACATCAGTGCATCCCTGTCTGTTTCTTTATTTCTGTACTCTATGCCACTTCTCTCTCACTTTCTGCCCCATGGGTGACAAGGGTGCCTCAATATTTATAGGTGGACAGAGCCCCAACCTATCCCCTCCAGTGGCAAACTGCCTCTCCTCCTACCCAGTGAGCTGGTGCACACACTCATTTTCTGTCTTCTATGAGGTGGAAACTTCTAAAAAGCCCTGTGCATATTAAGATGTGACCACCCTGGGGTACACCTGACCTCCCTCCCTGCTCGTGTGCTTTCTGTCCACTGGAGGCAGCAGACGAACCTACTGAAATGCAGCTTTGCTGTCCTGCATTTGCCCTCTGCCTGCCTGAACACTGATGTGAAGACACTGCAGGGTCCTTCATCTGTTTTTCTCCCAGCTGTACTCAACACCCACCATCCAACCACCTGAATGGCCAACACTATCATTCCTATTCCCTGTGCTTGGCACATGCTGCTTTCATCCATTAGAAAGCCCCTTGGTTCTCTCTCCATTTTCCTAAAGTCTTCCCTAATGCTGTCCTTCCACAGTGAGTTCCACCTCACAATCCTCACAGCCCAGGCTGACTTTCAGGTGATGCAAACTCAGAGGACTTTATGGTCTGTCTGGGTAATTTAATGAGTGAAATTATCAGACATTACACAACAAGGAGGAGCTGGGACTATGCTGTGTGGAAAACTGTGTGCCCTGGGTGAGGACTCTTAAATCCAAGTTCTTGTTAATGCCAACACTGCCTCATGGAACACCAGTTTTCTTTGTGCATAAATAATTACCTGGAATCTTCAGCCGGGCACCATGGCTAATGCCTGTAATCCCAGCACTTTGGGGGGCAGAGGTGGGCAGATTGCTTGAGCCCAGTAGTTGGAGACCAGCCTGGGCAACATGGCGAAACCTCCTCTCTACTAAAAATACAAAAATTAGCTGGGTGTGGTGGTGTGCGCCTGTCGTTCCAGCTACTCAGGAGGCTGAGGTACCAGAATTGCTTGAACCTGGGAGGTGGAGGTTGCAGTAAGCCAAGATCGTGCCACTGAACTCCAGTCTGGATGACAGAGAGAGACTCTGTCTCAAAAATAAAGAAAAAAAGAAATCTTCTGTGTTCTGTAACATTCCTTATGACATGTGTAAAATGCCTAATAGTCTGTGGTGTGCAGTTCTTTGTCAGCCCCCACAACATACAAAATATGGCAAAACACAAAATGCATGCTTAAAAAGTACTAGACAAACTAAACTGAAAATATTTTAATCCAGTACTTCTATTGAGTTAGCAAATAAATGACAATAGATTTTGAAAAAACCTGAAAATAAATCCAGTCATTCATTGATTCAAAACTGTTTACTGGCTGGGCACAGTGGCTCACGCCTGTAATCCCAGAACTTTGGGAGGCCAAGGTGGGTGGATCACCTGAGGTCAGGAGTTCAAGACCAGCCTGGCCAACATGGCAAAAATCCGTCTCTACTAAAAATACAAAAATTAGCTGCGCATGGTGGTGCACACCTGTAATCCCAGCTACTTGGGAGGCTGAGGCAGGAGAATTGCTTGAACCCGGGAGATGGAGGTTGTAGTGAGCCGAGATCATGCTACTGTACTGCAGCCTGGGCGAGACTCTGTCTCAAAACAACAGAGCAAGATTCTGTATCAAAACAAAACAACAGAGCGAGACTCTGTCTCAAAACAACAACAACAACAAAACTGTTTACTGAGTAACTTCTATCTGCAAATCACTGCTGTAGGTGCTGGAAATACAACGTACAGAAGAGAGAAATCCCCTGCATTCATGGAGCTTACATTCTCCTGGGAAGGAGGAATGAAAACACAAAGAAGTAAATATAGAAGAATATATCAGAATGAGGAGACTAAGCTGGAGGCGGGTGTGGAGGGGATGTTTTAGGAAGGGTCAAGAAAAGGACCCATGAACAATGAATAAAGAAGAGCCATGTCACTATCTGAGGGAGGTGCAGTGCAGGCAGAAGAATGTTGTGCTAAAGTTTTGAGGCAGGGATAACCCTGGTGTGTATGCACTATCATCAAGGAAGCCCCATGGCTGTAACAGAGAGGGCAGAGGGAAATGAGCTGGGAGATGTGGATGAGGTTAGACCACCCAGGACTTCACACTTCAGGACCTTGAATTTATTTCTGGGTGGGTTGAGAAGCCATTGGAGGGGTTTTTTTTACAGAAGAGTAATACAATTTGTTTTATGCTTTGAAAGGCTCACCAAAGCTGTTGTCTGATGAATGGAATGAAGAAAGCACAGTGCAGTGGGAGGATCCTAGGCTAAAGTCCAGTTTCCTTGGTGCCAGGCCTGACTTGTTCACTAACTTGCTTGGGTGATGTTGAACAGGACATTTAACTCTTGGCTTGTTGGGTGTCGTTAGGCAGAACACTTAACTCTGGGCAGTTCTGTGCCCCTCTGTAAGTATGAAGGAGCAACCTTGGATTGTGGATCTTCAGATAATACCGGCTCCAACATTCTGAATCTTGGTATTGAGCATTTAACCACACCTAACAGATACACCACCAGTGACAGCAAATATTTAATCATTGTCACAGATGGCTGGGCTGACATGTGGCATGAAAGACTTATGAAGGTTCTAAAGGTGGGCAAGAATGGTTTATTTTATATGACACACTGTTAGAAGAGGAATCCCTTTACCCATCCCTAGATGAGCATGGCACACACCAAAGCTTTGGAAGCAGTGGTGGTGGGGGTATTGCTGGTGGCCAGAAAGGTAGGCAGAAAAGGAGAGACACTTCCTCTTATCCACATCTTTGCCAAGCACCTGCCCTTCCTAGAAGTTCAAACAGGTCATGTCAGGTTTATAGCTCAGGCTCAAAGCTTTGAAAAGACTCAGCATACGATATGAAATGATCAGAGACAGAGGCAATTTATTATACCTGGGGAAATTCAATTGCTAACGCCTGTCAGAAATTTATTCACATGTTGTCAATGCAGTGACGATTAAGTCTGAATTTACTGCTCTGTGGACACAGCTAGGGCCGTCTGTAAATCTCTACGTGTCCTTCACACAGGCTTTCCATTTCCTGGCATCTCCAAGTGGATGCTTCTAAAACATCATCATCCTCCTGAACTGTCATGCATGTGTGAAGATTTTCTAGCAACAACAGCCAACCACTCTCTAGCTAGGGTAGGTATTTTCAGCCAAATAAATCTTTAATTATCTACAACAACATCCCAGCCAAGAATGCCCAGCAATCAGCCCGTGTGCAATTATTAATCATGTGTAATCAGTCTTATACTGTGCTATGTGAAGGATTTTGTAGGATTGAATGCACACAAATTATCCCTTTCCTCAAGGTAAATACATCTGTCTTTTCAATATTAGCATTCTGTCCATCAAAGGATGAATAAATATAGTTTTCTTTTAAAATACAGACATGTTCCACTAAAGCAAAAACAGTTGGATTTCTGCTTCAAAACCCAATAGTAACTCCCAGTTGGCTATGGAATAAGATCCAAAGTCCCAGGAATGTCACTCATAGCCCTTCATAGTCTCACCCAACATTCAGCCCCTGACTCATTTCTCCCATTCGTCAGAATGCACCTTAAGCTTGAATTAAGCAAGACAGCTTGTTGTTTTCAAACACAGTTCTTGTGTAATACAGGATGGTCCTCTGATAGTAAGGGAATGATGGCAGCATACAGGGGTACATCCAGATCCTGAGTTAGACATGAGCACTTCAAATGGGGAACTAATGCATTCATTCATTCACTCATTTCTTCAATAATTTTATCAGGCACTGTGTTAGGACGGTATGATGGAAGGGTATGAACAAAAATGAGCAAGATATATCCTAATCTCAAGGAGATCTCACTCCCTTTGGTGAAAATACACAATATTACTGATGTTTGACTATTTTTGACATACAAGACAGGGTATATGGTTCAACCTAATAGTTATGCCTAATATCAACTATTGCCAGGTGATTTCTCAACTGAGGACCAGAAATTGTCCCTGCTTGGAATTAGAGAGCAACTGAAACTTCCCAAAGAGCAGTCCGAATCACAATGGGCTTATTGAGTTCCATATCACACACAGACAACCTCTTTACAGGACAAAGACATCACACTAACATGGACATGGAATTTACTAGTAATATAAGCACTGACTTTTCTAAAGTATGGGGAGGGGAAGAAAAGATCTGAGACTCTAGGTGATGTCATTGATAGGGCTCAAGGTTTATGACCTTTATATCCCCCAAATAAAAGCAAATATCTAAAGGGTGGGCACACTGAGGTCTGGGTACAAGGTAGCCCAGATACAAATTACACCTCAAGATTGATTGCCATATTCGTGCAAATGCAAGCCAAGATAATAACATCCCATTCCATTCAGACAGAGGGAAATAGGGATCACAGCACAATGATTGGGGAATACTTATCTCCAAATCTGGCTGGGCAGAAATCCCAATAGGACTTAGGAAACAAAAACCGATTTTTGAAGGCCCAAGTTGATCATAAAGATCCAGGCATGGGTGATTTTTAATTATCATCAATAGGTGGGGAAATATCCATAGCTGCCTTCCTCTGTTCCACACAAATATATCTCAGGGACACTGAAGCATTCCTCTGCCAAAGATTCATGGAGAGAAGCTAACAATCACCTTGGACCCAGCTTAGACATACCTTCAGTATAAGCACAAAACTGAGGCTCTTCTGCAAGACACAGCCAGAAACCCAGCATTTACTGGTGTTCTAGACTCTCCCTTCCAGGCTAACCTCCTTTCTTTCTGTATGGATTTGCCTATTTTAGACATTTCACATAAACAGAATCATACAATACACAGCCTTTTGTGTATGGCTTCTTTCACTTGTCATAATGCTTTCAGGATTCATCCATGTTAAAGCACACATCAGTACTTCATTCCTTTTAATGGTTGAATCCACTTCCACATAGGATTTAGGCTGACTTCAGAATATCCACTTCTGATGTGGCCCCTCAGTCCTTCTAATAGTGAAGAATCCCAAAAACAAATCCAGGGAGGTGCTCCAATCTGAAGATACTACAATACATCCAGTCAGTGTCAGGAACAACCAGATCCTGGTTGGTTAGTATGTCATTTCTGAAATCCACTTCCCACCTGACTTCTTTGATATTCTCTAGAAACATGATAACCCATTTTATACTTCAGTATAACAGAACACCTGGAGTTGCGAGGGCTAAAAGGAGTCTGGAAGTGGGCGGTTCCATTCAGTCAATCAAGATCTTCTTTGCTAATTTTCCTGACATAAACAAACTTAAATATTCTTTAACATTTGTTTATAGCACATAATTACTTTGGAATAATTTATTTAAAATATATGCATATATATATATGTATATAAATGACTTAATGCTGTGCATTTTAGGCTGCAAAAGTTAGTTGGTTCTGAGCTTGGAAAACATGTTGTTTTTTACTGTGCAGACTGGGCTTTTGAAATGGGTTGATTCAGTTGAGGATTTTATGTCTCATATTTGTTTGGCAACATGCGAATAATTGAATGGGATTCACAGGTAGATATAATCCACACAGGCACATATAATATCTCCAAGACAAAAACTATTTGTAAATAACTTGCCCTCCTCTCCACCCAGAAAATTGTGTGTGTGTGTGTGCGTGTGTGTGTGTGTGTGTGCATGTCTATTCCTTATCACCAACAGTGACCAACAATTAGAGAAAATGCCTCATGAGAATGATAATTGCTTGTTTAACAAATGTCGTTGGCCAGGCGTGGTGGCTCACACCTGTAATCCCAGCACTTTGGCAGGCTGAGGCAGGCGGATCACCTGAGGTTGGGAGTTCAAGACCAGCCTGACCAACATGGAGAAACCCCATCTCTACTAAAAATACAAAAAATTAGCCAGGCATGGTGACACATGCCTGTAATCCCAGCTACTCAGGAGGCTGAGGCAGGAGAATCGCTTGAACCCAGGAGGCAGAGGTTGTGGTGAGCCGAGATCACGCCATTGCACTCCAGCCTGGGCAACAAGAGTGAAACTCCATCTCAAAAAAAAAAAAAAAAAAAAGCCAAAACCAAAAACAAATGTTGTTTGTACTAGAAAGCTCATTGCCTCCTGCCTCACAATGCTTTTCCCACTCAAAGTGGTAAATTGACAGCAAGCTCAGAGTAGGCAGTGATTCTGATGACAAGACTGCAGTGCTTTGGGAACAAAATCTACATGAGTGAGACATTTCTAGGAAGTAGTCCAATGCTTATTCAGCCTTTCATAAGAAATGATTGGAGATCTGACAGCAGCCCCGCTTCATAAGCACTCTGGAATGAAGACATCAAGGGTGCAGAAGGTACTCAGAAAGCAGAGAAGCAGTCATTATTGAAGCCCCACGTGTATGATTCTGTGCAGGGATTGTGTATGATGTATATGGGTACTATAGAATGGAACAACTCAACAGAAAGCAGTCCAGGTCAAATGCCAATGCACAACAGAGCAATGTATGCCAGAAAACAAAATGAAAAAACAAGATACTAAGAAGCATGAAGTAGCGCAGGTGATAGGAAACCAGTATCTAAGAGCCTAAAGAAGAAAACAGCCACACCAGAATACTCTGACCTGATCCACTCTATCAAAGACTGCTCTGAGAATTAGCATGCTTGCTTTTCTTAAACCTTAATTAGCAGCAATTGTACTAATCACTGGAGTTAGCTGCCAGTATAGTTGCAGTTCTGAAGACAACAGACTTCTGTGTGCCCCAAACCAACATTATCATTAACATGTCTTTGCCTAGAATTAAGAAAGAAAAAATAAGGAGGAAACAGAAAGAGGAAAAATGTCTTCTCTCTCTTATTCTCCTTCAGTCTAATAGGTAATTGAGCAAAAATGAAATACTTAGATAAAATTCCAAAGGTTGCATAGCTCACAGTTAGGAAGCAAGGAAAGATTAAGTGGGACTGTGATATGGTTTGGCTGTGTCCCCACCCAAATTTCATCTTTAATTGCAGCTCCCATGCAGCTCCCATAATTCGCAGGTGTTGTGGGAGGGACCCAATGGGAGATAACTGAATCATGGGGGCAGTTTCCCCCATACTGTTCTCGTGGTGGTGAATATGGCTCATGAGATCTGATGTTTTTATAAAGGGTTTTGCCTTTCACGTGGCTCCAATTTTCTCTCTCGCCTGCTGCCATGATTGTGAGGCCTCCCCGGCCACATGGAACTGTGAGTCCATTAAACCTCTTTTTCTTTATAAATTACCCAGTCTTGGGTATGTCTTCATCAGCAGCATGAAAACGTACTAATACAAATAAGTTTGGCAGTCCCTGTGATACTACAGTGTCAACTATCACTGGCACAGATTTTATAAGGAGGACTCCAGTTAACTCAGGTTTCCAGACACAGTCTTTACATAAATGACGAGACAGCAACTTTGGGAATGAAAACAAGCAGAATGTAAAACCAAGAAACAAGCAAACACTCTTTATTACACTGCTCTGTCTAGGTTGAGAATTTTTGTGACATGGTTACAGTTAGCTTCAGGCAGGCAGCGAATTGAATTTGTGAAATCAAATAACGCATGATGTAGTGGCATTTACAGAGATTCCTCTTATTTATACATAAAGCCATTTGATGTACTTCTCCGAGAAGTTGTCTTGTTTATAAAATTACAGAGGAAACCGAGGAGATAACATGAACTGCAGAAAACTGATGTACAATTTGCCGAATTTTATAAGAACACTTCTGCTGGCAAACATGAATTATTACGGAATCTGTTTTGTATATTAATATAAAATTCAGTCCCTCTCTAACCTCAGTGAATGAGTACAGAAAGCATTGCTAGAAAAGATGCCAATTTGGGCCGGGCACAGTGGCTCACACCTGTAATTCTAGCACTTAGGGAGGCCGAGGTGGGTGGATCACGAGTTCAGGAGATGGAGACCATCCTGGCTAACACGGTGAAACCCTGTCTCTACTAAAAATACAAAAAAAAAAAAAAAAAATTAGCCAGGCGTGGTGGCGGGCACCTGTAGTCCCAGCTACTCTGAAGGCTGAGGCAGGAGAATGGCATGAACCTGGGAGGCGGAGCTTGCAGTGAGCCGAGATCTCGCCACTGCACTCCAGCTTGGGCAACAGAGTGAGACTCTGTCTCAAAAAAAAAAAAAAAACAAAGGTGTCAGTTTACCAGCTTGCCCCAGGGGTCCACACCTGGAAGGCACACAAGCTTTGATGGAGTATTCTCTTTTACAGTGGACAAGACAGAAGTCCTGGTTAAAGGCATCAAGAAAAGGCAGTGTAAAGAAAGGCAAAGAATAGGGTTGAATAGGTAACTCCAGTTAGAGACAGGGCTCTGTGGTTATAATGGAAGGATATTCACCCCACTCACAGTGACCCACTTCTGCCCACTCAATCCCCTGCCTCCCGTAGCCCCTCTCCCAGGTCCTGACTCTGGGAAACAGGAACCAGCAGCTTGGCTCAGGAGAGTACAGATTCGAACTCTGAGCTTATTTTCCAACAAAAACATTGTTTGCAATGATTAGATTCTCTAGTACTATTAGAACTAGCTCTCAGTTATTTGAAGATGAAACATGCTTTCATGAGTTGACTGAGGATCTAACCTCCACCTATCATATGGCATTAGATCTATGATAAAATGTGTTAGGAATTCCAACCATGTTATAAATGGATGTTTGGCCTGTATGCCACTTGTAGATTGGCTGCAGCCTGTAATATTTTGGCCAAGGCATGGGTTCATGTAGGATTCAAGAGCTTCGGGAAAGACTGAAGAGATTGAAGAAGGAAGACCAGGCGGGAGGCTATTGTTGAATTATGGCAGTAGGAATGAGAAGCAAAGGAAATTTTTAAGAGGTTACCAAGTTGGCCTGGGGCTGTATGGTTGAATAATTGTGGCAAGTAGGGAGGACAGAGAAGAAAAAGAATTAAATATTACTTTGAAGGGTTTTTTTTGCAATCTTTTATTGAGACAAAAATCCACATAACATAAAATTCACCATCTTAAAATATACAATTCACTGGTTTGTAGAATATTCATGATGTGGTATACTCATCACCACTATCTTATCTGAAATATTTCCACTGACGCAGAAAGAAATCTTATACCTGTTAGTAACCATTCCTAGTTCCTTCCACTTCCCTTCCCTGGCAACCACTAACCTACTTTCTTTCTGTATGGATTTGTCTATTTTAGACATTTCCTATAAATGGAATCGTACAATTTGTAGCTTTGTGTGTATCGCTTCTTTCACTTATCATAATGTTTTCATGATTCATCCATGTTGAAGCATTCATCGGCACTTCATTCCTTTTAATGGTTGCATAATATTCCATTGTATGAATATATCAAATTTGTTTATTCATTCATCAGTTGGGCTGTTTCCATATTTTAGCTATAATAATGAATAATGTTAGGAACATTCATTTGCATGTTTTTGTGTGAATATATGTTTTCTATTCTCTTGGGTATATACCTGGGAGGAATTGCTGGGTCCTATGGTAACTTCATAATTAACTTTTTGAGGAACCACCTGTGATACTGTAATGTAATAAGAAATAATAATAATAAAGGGGCATGGAGCTTCCATGCCCTCCCAGGCACAGCAACCTCTCAGCACCTTGATTTGCTCACCAACCTGGAAGCTCCCCCAAACTCCAACTTTTTGGGTTTGAATGGAGGCTTCATTTTATAGGCAGGGGTGACTAAATCATTAGCCATGGGTGGTTAAGTGAACACTCAGCCTCTCCTCTCCCTGGAGGTCGGGGGTGGGGCTGAAAGTTCTATCCCTCTGATCACCTTGTTGATCACCTCCGGCAACCAGCCCTCACCCTCCAAGAGTCACCTCATTAGCACACACTCAGGTATTGCTGAAAGGGGTTTTTTTAAGAATAACAAAAGATGCTGTCTCACCCCATCACTCAAGAAACCTCTAGGGTTTTAGCAGCTCTGTTACAGAAACCAGAGACAAAAGCCAAATATATTGTGTCTTTTTATATCACACTATCACACTGTCAAACTGTTTTTTATAGTGGCTGCATCATTTTACTTTCTCACCAGCAATATATGAAGGTTCCAATTTATCTATATCCTTGTTAATATTTCTTATTTTCAGTTTTTTAAAGAAAGTTTTATTCTAGTCATCATAAATGGGTGGGAAATGATATTTCACTGTGGTTTCAAATTGCATTTCCCTAATAATGAATGATGTTAGACATTTCATTGGTGATTATTGATCATTTGTGTATCTTCTTGAGAGAAATGCTTGCTTAAATTGTCCATTTTTCATTCATGACTTTTTTATTGTTGAGTTTTAGGAGTTCATTGCCTGAATGCTAAATTCAAAATACATAATTTGCAAAATTGTTGTCCCTTTCTGTAGGTTGTTTTTTTACTCTGAAGTCCAAAGTATCTGTTTTTCTTTAGTGGCTTGTGCTTTTTGTTTGATATTTAAGAAACTGATGCCTAATCTAAAATCATGAATATTTACTCCTATGTTTTCTTCTAAGAGCTTTACTGTTTTAGCTCTGACGTTTAGGTCTTCAAAGTAATGAAGTTAGACCCCTAATCTCACACTGTATACAAAAATGGACTCATGTCCCAGCACCACTTGTTGACAAGGTTATTATTTCCCCATTGACTAGTCTTGGTACCCTTGTTGAAAATCAATTGATTATTTATATATGGGTTTCTTTCTGAACTATGTCATTCTATTCCCTTGATCTATATGTCTATCCCTGTACCAGCAGCACACCGTCTTGATTACAGCTGCTTTGTAGTACCTTTTGAAATTGGAAAGTGCAAGTCTTCCAACTTTGTTCTTTCTCAAGATTATTTAGGCTTTTCAGTGTCCCTTGCTTTTCTATATGAATTTAGAATCGCTTTTGATTTTTTTCTGGAAAAGAGGCAGTTGAAATTTGAAGCTCTTTTAATTCTCTCTTTGCAGAGCATAGGGTGGTGAGGGTGAAAGAACATTTAAATAAAAACAGAGACCTCAGTTCTGACCTGCAAGGTCAGTCATGTCCTTGTTCAGTGACTGCTTTTCCTTGTATAAAGTAAGATATTGAACTGGATAATTTTTAAGTTCCAGATCTGATTCTAACATCTTACAAAAAAAAATTAGCTATAGAAAAGGACTTAATTGCCTAATTTGAGAGTTAGTCAGAAAGAGAACACAAAGTACAAAAAGGGCTTAGAGTCCCAAGGAATCCAAGCATCTATTGGCCAGATACAGAAGAAAGGGCCTGCAAAGGAACCTGAGGCTTAGCTTTTAGAGAGGTCAAAGAAAACCAGGGACTTGTGGAAGGAGAGAAACCAATGGAGAGGATTCCTTCAGAAAGGAGCAAGGGGGATCAACAGGGCTGACTGTTGCAGAAGACGAGTTCACTGAAGACTGAAAAATGCCTATGGTTAAACTTAACGTAGAGGTCTCTGGTGATCTTGGTGAAGTGAGATTTGGTGGAATAACATGCTCAGAAGCCAGCTGGAGTGGAATGAGGAATGAGTAGGAGGTGAGGAAATGGAGCAGTGAGTGCGGATAACTATTCTGAGAAAATTGGAGAGAAACAGTGGTTGCTGAAGGAGGAGGAGGAGGAGGAAGAAGAGGAAGACAAATCTTTAAGAGAGGCAGTTTTTGTGTAGTTTTGATTTTTAATATGAGAAAGACTTAAGACCCATTTAAATGGTAGAGGAAAGGAACCTAAAGGAAAAAGATGAACGCACAGGGGCAGAGAGATGAAGGAGGCCATAGGACTTGTTGAAAGTTGGAAGGGGACAGGATTCAACCTACAGGTGAAGAGACTGGCCTTAGTTGGAGGACACCTTCCTCTGCAGTAGGAGTCTAGGAGAGAATGGTGGGTGATGACAGAGGTTTGTAGACTCAGTGGTGGAGAGCTGAAGTAATTCCTCCCTGACGGCTTTCATATTCTCTGGGGAGCAACCCTCAATGTCATCTGCTGGGAATAAAGTGTTCGTGAAGGCCCTTGGAGGTGGAGGGTGGAGGCTCCAGAGAAGAGGCACACAACTGAATTGAGAAACCCTGGAGGGTTCCAGGCAGCACTGCAGATTGTGTGAATTGAGAGGGGTCGCTGTTCACTGTGCTGTGAGATTTTTCTGGAGCTGAGCCCCACAGCTGAGGTGCAGGCTATGACAACCCATCTCCTGCCCAAAGCTTACTGGATCTCTGAAGGGTGGCTGATCCATGGTAGCCAACCTCCCAGTCAGCATGACACTGCACACCCACTGATATGGTTAGGCTTTGTGTTCCCATCCAAATCTCATGTTGAATTGCAATCCCCATAATCCCCACGTGTCAAGGGAGAAACAAGGTGGAGGTAATTGAATCATGGGGGTGGCTTCCCCCATGCCGTTCTCATGATAATGAGTTTTCAGGAGATCTAATGATTTTATAAGGGGCTCTGCCCACTTCATTCAGCACTTCTCCTTCCTGCAGACTTGTGAAAAAGGTGCCTTGCTTTCCCTTCACCTTCTGCCATGATTGTAAGTTTCCTGAGGCCTCCCCAGACATGTTGAACTGTGAGTCAATTAAACCTCTTTCTTTTATAAATTAACCAGTCTCAGATTGTTCTTTTTAGCAGTGTGAAAATGGACTAATACATTAGCAAGATGCTTTGGTAGCTCACTGGCAACTCTATGTTTCCATTGCAGGACTCACCCCTGCCAGGCTCTCTCCCCTTGGGTGGCACGCTTTATCTACAGAAGAGAACTGCTAAGATTCTAGCTTTATCTTTTATTTAATATTATTTTTGTGGCTAGGCATGGTGGCTCATGCCTGTAATCCCAGCACTTTGGGAGGGCGAGGCTGGTGGATCACCTGAGGTCATGAGTTCAAGATCAGCCTGGCCAACATGGTGAAACCCCATCCCTACTAAAATACAAAAATTAGCTGGGCATGATGGCATGCACCCATAATCCCAGTTACTCGGGAAGGTGAGGCAGGAGAATTGCTTGAACCTGGGAGGTGGAGGTTGCAGTGAACCAAGTTTGTGTCACTGCACTCCAGCCTGGGCAACAGAGCAAGACTCCATCTCCAAAAAAAAAAAATTATGATGATTATTATCATTTTTGTAGAGAGAGATAGGGTCTCGCTATGTTGCCCAGGTGGGTCTCAAACTCTTGGGCTCAAGTGATCCTCTCACCTCAGCCTCTTAAAATGTTGGGATTACAGGCATGAGCCACCACACCCAGCTACTACCTTTTTCTTTTAAAAAATACTTTGTGGGTTCCAAACTATCCTCTCAGAATTAATGGGGCTATCACCTTGATAATACATTTAAAATGTATTGGCACCACCTGGCAATGCATGACACAATTTCACAGCTTTTTAACTTTACCAAAGAAAAAAACCAAGGAGTGAATTATTGCCATTATTACCTTTCCAATATTTCAACTGTAAACCAAAAAGTATCTGAGACAGGACTCAATCATTTCAGAAGTTTATTTTGCGAAGGTTAAGAACATGCCCAGAAGAAAATAACACAGAATCACAGACAACAGTCTGCGGTCTGTGCCTTTCTCCAAAGCTGAACTTGAGGGCTTCAATATTTAAATGGGAAAAGTGGTCTGGAGCAAAAAACTGCGGGTGTGGTAATCCACAAGTTGCAGGAGAAAAGGAGCAGGTAGGGGAATAGTCAATTACTCAGTATATCAGCACTTTACATAAGATAAGGTGAACACAGAGTAGCTACCTGTGGGGATGTTTAACCTCTTATCTGTAGCTATCTGCTTAGGAACAAAGGGAAAGGCAGCTTCTAGCAAGACTCAGCTTTCAGCTTATTTTTTTCCTTTTGGGCAGAGAATTGGGGTCTTTATTTTCCTTAACATTCTCCAGATTTCACACCACTGCCATAGATAATAAGCTATTTTATTTACTCCTGACTGCCCTACAGTGTGCATAGCTTGGTCCTCTTTTCTAACGCCCTCAGTTGTTTCTCAGTGCAGAATGAATTGCTGAAAGTGCTTCCCACACATTTTATCTGGAATCTTCTCAAAATAACTATTCTTATTCTATCACTTTATCAGCACAATGTGCTTAGTCCACATGCTATTAGCTTGCACTAAAGACATGTTTCTTTGCAAATACTCCCATATTTTTGTACATAGATTAAAATATATGCTCTGTCTAAGGCACAAGCCTGATGGAGACCACTTCCGTTGGCTCTCCCCATAATGAGGTGAAGGGCTTGGCATGCATGTGGGGTCGCCACTACTGTTGACTAGTAGTTTTCCTCTTACTAGTTTGTTTGTTTCCTTTGCTGAGATGTTTCTTCACCCGAGGTCCGTTTTTGGTTCATTATTTTGCCTAAATCATCTGTGTCCTTTGTTGTAACACGGAGCATATGTCCCTCAGATTTATATCACTAACTTCTCAATTTCTCTTTCACTGTATGATTTCCACATTGTTAGTACTCTCTCATCGGTGTATCTCACTACCATGTAAAATTTAACTTTTCAGACTGAGTTCTTTATTTTCTCCTTGATTCCTAAGTCCTCATTGCCATGATTTTCCTTTGGTCCCAACATCAACAAACTCAGACGTCACAGCCCAAGCTCAGGCTCTTGATCAACGCCTTTAGTTGACTTTCCTTATTTCAGTCTCAGCTCCTCCCCAGACATCTCAAATGTGGTAAAAAGCAGATTCTCATCAATGTCACCTGGATTTCCTTTCTTCAGTGCCAACAGTGGCTACCAGTTGCTTTTCCTACCAAATGAAAATAACATGCACTTGAAGTATTTTTGCCCTAACCTCACTCAGTTCCCACAAATTCCACTCCACTCTCTCTACTTTGATTGCTTTCTGCAGACTTTCTGAACCTTCTCTATGCCTCTGAGAAAAGATCACCTCCTGCCTCTAGGAAATCATGAGCTTTGAAACCTTTAAAATTCTGCTTGAGCTCCACCCCTGCCTGTCTTGCCTTTTCTGACTGGGCCCACTGGGGCTCCAGTGTCTCTAGAAGTCATCCTACCCTCCCCTACTTCATCTTTCCACCTACTTGGGCACTCGGAACTCATATATACATATCTGCATGGGTTGAGCTGTCATGGCTGTGGTTACAGATTTTGTCATTTGTGTTTTCAATATCTATGTCTATTTGCTAGTTGCCTCTATTACTTGACATACTCCTTTAGGGCAGCTGCCTGCTCTCGCATTGCTTTTAGAAGTGCCCAGTGTTCAATCATTGTTAACTGATGATAAAGTCAAAAGAGAAAGAAGTGGGTCCAGAAGAGATAATAGCAGGTAATGAAAAAAGAAAAGGACCAGCAATCAGGATGGAAGCTTCTGCTACTGACCAGCCATGTGACCCGTGACCTTGACGTACATTTTAAAGGGAAAGCTGAAGGGAGTGTTTAACTTATGAAGAGTAGGACGACAACTGACACCTGTGAAAAGAAGGTAGTTTTCAGATCGTGAGACAAGAGGGATGTTTCTTAAAATGTAGCACCAAGCACATTAATAGAAAAACAGTAGAAGAATAGATGGAGAATTTTGCTAAACTCAATATGGCTTCCAGGCCTGCCAGACCTAGCAGAAAAAGAAACTAAAGCTTGGACAATGATACACAATATAAAGACACTTAACACGACCGAATGCACACTTAAAAATGGCCCAGATGGTAATTTTATGTTATAAATATTTTACCACATTTAATAATAAAAAAAGAAACTAAAGCAAGTACGACATCAAACTTGGGACTTTTTCCTGGGACACACACATGCAAATGGGAAAAATGAGGGAAAGAACAGAATATAAGTCCAGTGGTTTCACAGTTTATATTGGATTTTTATTTTATATCGACAATGAAATGAGTGGTATGTATCATATATTTATCATATCAGAAGAAGTGATTTAAATTGATCTGATTCACAGAATTTCAGAATGATTTCCCAGTACCTTTAAAGGAACTGGGATGTAGGTGACAGGTATCCTGATGGATAGGCTTGATGGTTTCTTCACAGTCTCCAACAGCTCTGGCTGCTGCTTCTTTCCATGATGACTTTTGTGTTTTGATTATCCAGCTATGCAAGGTGCTTATGGAAGGACTCAAGAAATAGAAGATAGGGGACTGGGCATGATGGTTCATGCCTGTAATCCTAGCACTTTGGAAGGCAAGGCAGGAGGATCTCTTGAGCCCAGGATTTCAGGACCAGTCTGTGTAACACAGTGTGATCCCATCCCTACAAAAAATTTTTTAAAATTAGCCAGACGTGGTGGCTCATGGCTATAGTTCTACATACATGGAAAGCTGAGGTGGGAGGATTGCTTGATCCCAGGAGTTCAAGGCTGCAGTGTGCTATGATCATGTCACTGCACTCCAGCCTGGGTGACAGAGCAAGACCCTGTCTGTAAAATAAAAATCGAAAGGAAATAGAAGCTAGCATATCTGCCCATCTGGCATTTGTGTTCTTGTGGGAAAGGT
The DNA here is from genome assembly GCF_028885655.2 of Pongo abelii. Taxonomy (NCBI): domain Eukaryota; kingdom Metazoa; phylum Chordata; class Mammalia; order Primates; family Hominidae; genus Pongo; species Pongo abelii. The sequence goes on from NC_071985.2 coordinate 15,197,656, forward strand.
ACAGACACATCCACAGGGAACAGATGAGTCAATGGGATCACTTTGTACTGCCTCTGCAGCCACCTCCATCATCTCTCCACTGGGTTATCACAAACACCCTCGCCAGGTCTCCCAGTGCCCACGCCTGTCCTCCCAGCATCTGCTTTGCCATATAACAACCAAAGTGATTCTTTTCAAACCGAAGTTAGTTCATGCCACTCCTCTAATCAAAGCCTTCCAGGGTCTTCCCATCTCTCCTTGCCATGCCAAGGTCCTTACAAGACCTCTAAGGCCTGGTGTGATGGGGACCCTTGCCTCCTTGCCCCTGTGTCCTACCACTCTTTGCTGACTCATAGGCCTTGGCCACTTTGTCTTCCTCCTATTCCCCAAACACTTCAAGTATAGCCTCATTGCAAGGGGTTGCATTGGCTTTCTTTTCTGCCTGGAACACTGTTCTTCCCGAGATCCACAGCCCCCCATCCCTTTCTCTGTTCAATTATCTTCACATCAGAGATAATTCCCTGGTCACCGCATAGAAAATGGCAAGTTCTCCTGTCTGTCCCAGGCCCTCCTGGCTTAATTTTTCTCCATCGTATTAAATGCTACCTAACATGTTACATATTTAATTGTATATTTGCTTCATGTCTCTCTCTTTCTACCAAGGGGGGCCGGGGTTTTGTTTTGTTCACTGCATTATCTCCGTCAGTGTCTGATGAGTGCTCAGGAAGTATCTGTTGAGTGAATTAAGGGCCCAATGACTGGCACAGGCAATTGTCACTAACAGGAAATTATGTTTGCATCTGAATAAAGGCAGAAAGAAACATAGGACCGTAGCAAGTGCCTTTTATTAAGTGCAACCTTCTTCACAGATAAATAAATGTAAATCCAGGGCACAGCTACTTAGACAAGACAGAAAAATATCCAAAATAAACTAGCACTGTTAGGATTGTCCTATTATTCTAGAAATCCTTGGAGTTAGCAACAGCACATAAAGCAGTCATGCTGCCTACAATATCTACTGTTGTTGAATTAATTTCAGTAGTCACTTACATAAATCTGACTCTAAAAACAGTTATTTCCACTCAGCTACATTGTCATAAGTTCTCTCATTCCCAATTCAAGCAACCACACTCATGAGTCCCCTGATTCCTTTTTCTGTCCAGGCCTGTAAATGGTACCAATTGTGCCCTGTGGGATATAATGAGACTGTTGACAAGGGATAGTGGAGTTTCTTAATTCCCATAACTTCAACAACTAGCCAACAATTTGGGGACTAAAAAGGGTGGTCCTTGGCCATTAATTACATCTTAATGAGGCATGCCAATAGGAGGTACGGAGTTTGGGAGGAGCTGTTATTAATAGGTTTGTAGGTGGAAATTAGACACCTTTTGAAGCACTCTGCTGCTTTCTTCCCAAGGCCTCACTTCTTCAATGACAAATTGCATGCCCATAGATCTGAATAACATATAATGTTCACTAAATATTCCTAAAAATGTTATTTATTGTAACTTTCATGGTGAGAGCCTACTAAACTGATAATTTCTGTTTCACCTGTTAACGCTCTACTCTTACCAGAGGTGAGAGAAATGGCGAAGATTTGGAAGCACATGAATTTGGTCACGTAAGGACTGTCCACTCACCCATTAACTTACAGGCTGTCTGCCAGGGGTGGAGGACCCAGCAGGAGTGAGAAGAACGTCATCTTTGCCCTAATGAAACCAGGATGGGAACAAGCTTTCTGAAAATGGTTCTAAAAGAAGCAATATGATGATGGAGCTGTTTGACCATTTTACTTCTCTGGAGAGTCCCAAGCACTTTGAACAGTGCCTGGCCCATGGTTTCTCAATAAGTAATTGTCAAGGAAATAAAGAAAGCATTTGACCAGCACCTGACCCCCAGCAGGTACTCATGTGTTGTAGTGATATCGATGGATTCTTGACTTGCCGGGTCCCTAGACTCTGCCGTGTCTGCTCTTGGGTCCTCTCCACATATAGGGCCAGAGGAGGGACAATGCCTTTGAGAGGTATACAGTCTCTTCACTGTATACCTAACAAGGCAAACTTTCTCTGATAGAGTCGTGAGAGTCTGTCAGCTGCCTGGAGGCAGCGCTTCAGGTGAGACAGGGGATGGCTCTGCATCTATTTCCTCATCTCCCAAAATGGGAGTTGAGTGTAAGCTCTCAGATTCTTCCTAGCTCTAACAGTCTCCAATTGTAACTCTGCACAAATCTAGAAGGTTGAGAAGAGCATTAATTATTTATTTTAAGGAGGCCATCATAGAAAATTACTAAAATGAACTGACATGTTATGGAGTGGCATAAAAATATGTCAATTATAACATTACAAAAAAACTGCAGGAAATAGACAAATTCTTAAAATATGGAAAAACAGAAAAACATGTTAACTAATATGAATTGTTAGAAAAATTCTATGAACCTGGTAAGATTAAAACATAATACACATGGAAACTATTTATAAAGGTAATTAAAAACAAATTGCGGACACACCCAACATTCTGTTAGATTTGTCTATGGGAGAGAGGCATAATATGGCTATGGTCACCATATTTGCTAAACCGGAAATTAGTCAAGGTGACCTGAAACCAGGATAAAAATACTTGGAATACAAACTTTAAAAAATCAAGACTGTTTGGTTGGTATATGCATAAATAAATTCCTCCATGTATAGGAAAAGTAAATTATGTAAAAGCCTACTGGGAAATGAAGGCATAAAAACCATGTTTTCTATTTTGATGTGCTGTGTTTTCACGTCAGCATTAGTGAAGTAATTGGCCAGGCAGCCTACAGGCTTCATCATATTCACCCACTAGAGCCAGCAGGTAGGCCTTCCAGGAACCTGCTGTATGAAGGAAGGTCAGAACCTTCTGGGGAATGCATGAAAGCTCATCTTCACACCAGGGGATGCTGTGCTTGTACAGGGCTCTAAGGAGCAAGGTCAGTTTAGAATGGGCAGAAAGGATGGCCTTGAATCCCGCAGAGTATGTGCTGCTCAGACTTCTTTGGCTCTGCACGTTCTTTCCAGCCATTTAAACCAACTTCCTGGTGGAGGAGGTGGTTGGAAGAAGATTTGGGTTTGAAAGCTCTGTATGAGATTAGAGCACAAGGTGGTGCTGTCTCCACTCCTGTATAACCAAGGCCAGCTCAAGTAAGAATGAAGGGTATCCTCCGGGCACACAGAAGCTGGCAGCCAGAATGTAGCACAGTCTGGGCAGTACGAGACTGGTGGCAATGAAATCAAGACACAATTGAGCATGGCGCCCATCAGGGACAAGGGGAGAATGCCTGAGCTACAGGAAGAGCAACAGAAATGGCAGGCAAATGCGAGACTGTGTTAAGAGTGCCGGGGTGGTAGCCAAGAGAGGACTACCTCAGGGACCTTGGGACCCCTGATCTGAGGACCCTGTGGGAGGCTGGGCTCCCATGAGCCTGTGAGTGAGGCCTAAGAAGACTCTTAAGTTCTGGCAACTTGATCTCCACCTTTTGGCTCTTAGCATTGCAGACAGAGAGATGCTTTTAAAATATAAATCTCGGCCAGGCACGGTGGCTCATGCCGGTAATCCCAGTACTTTGCGAGGCTAAGGCGGGTGGATCATGAGATCAGAAGACCAAGACCATCCTGGCTAACACGGTGAAACTCCGTCTCTACTGAAAATACAAAAAGTTAGCCAGGTGTGGTGGCATGTGCCTGTAGTCCCAGCTACTTAGGAGGCTGAGCCAGGAGAATCACTTGAACCCAGGAGGTGGAGGTTGCAATGAGCTGAGATTGCACCACTGCACTCCAGCCTGGGTGACAGAGTGAGACTCCCTCTCAAAAAAAAAAAAATATGTATTATATATATATAATATATATTTTTATATAAAATTATATATAATATAAATATATAAATATGTATTTATATATAAAATTTTATATATTATATTATATATTATAATATATATTATTGTATATAAATATATTATATATAAAATTATATATTTTATATATAAAAATGTACAATATATTATGTATTATAATATATAATAATATATAAAATTATATATAATATATTATATTAAAATATATAATATAATATATAGATATAAAAATATATAAAAATAAATAAATATGCTTTATATATATATATATATATATATATATATATATATATATGCCTCAAATCTTATCCTGTCACTCCTCTGCTTGGACATTTCTTTATTCCTGTCTCACAAAGAACAAAAGCCAAGCATTTACAGTGGTCTGCAAGGCCTACATGGTCCGCACTCCTGCCTCTTACTGCATGCACACATGCACACACACATGCTTGCTCACACACACACCTCTCTGACTCCCAGCTTACTGGCTTTTCCTGCTCCTACTGTACTTTGTTCCTACTTCTATTATAGTTCCTATTTGTGCCTACTTCTGTTTCAGGGACAGCAATTATGGCTTCTATGATGGCCTCTCTTGTAGCTAAGGCGTGGTGGCACGCGCCTATAGTCCCAGCTACTTGGGAGGCTGAGCTGCTTCTTGTAGCTGTTGGCATGTGAGTCTTCTGTTACAGACTGAATTAGATGAGAGTCAGGGCTAACTTACCTTTGCATCTTTCACAGCACCCTTGACTACATCTGGCTGATAGCAGTTGTTGAAGTTTTCTTAATACATGAGTTTCAAGAGGAAGCCATAAACCAAAAGGCAGGGACAGAGTGCATTCACTTTCTGAAAGTTTGATGTGCGTGGAATTTTTCGCATTGAATCCCACGTTTACAGTCACTTCCTTAACACATTTAGAGACACTTCATTTTCATTTCTGATGGAGTTTCGGTTGGCAGAGGCTCCTAACACTTTTAAGCTTATCTGTCTCCCTTCCAATCTCATAAGTGGTTCATTATCCTTAAATTGCTTAAACATCTCTAGGAGAGCCATGAGGTTTTCATAATGTGAGTAAATGGCATTTAGTTGGAAGGCTCTTGGTTACCTGAAACCAAGCCCAGAATTTTGGAATAAGTAAAGCCCACCTCTGGAGGCCAAACAGATATTTCAGAGTCTTGCACCAAACCCAGCTACTTTATTTGAAGGTAAATGGCAGAGGCCTTGTGCATGAATTACCCTTTCCTGTGTAACAAATCACCACCACCATGACCCATGACCCCTTCATTTGCTCATAATTCTGTGAGTGAGCAATCAGGACTGGACTCAGTCAAGCAGTTCTGCTGGTTTTGCCAGGGGTCATGCACGCGGCCGCAGTCATCTGGAGGCTCAGCTGGGACTAGGTGGTATTAAATGTCCTCACTCACATGTGTGGTGGTGCTGGCTATTGGCTAGGACTCTCTTTGACACGTGATTTCTTATCCTCCAGGAGGACAGCCCAAGCTTCTTCGCCAGGTAGTCTCAGGGTTCTGAGAAAAGAAGCTGTAAGGCTCCCAGATGTCAGGGCTCAAAAGTTGCTTCTTAGGCTAAGCAAGTCATCTGATCAAGCCCAGAGTCAGAGTCAAGAAGACCACTCATGGATGTGGACATAAGCCGTGGATATGCGGAAGTCATGCTGCAAATGATCCACCATACCCTTGCTCAGAGAACATGGACCGGTGTTTAGATATTTTCTAATAAAATTTTTATTTGGCTTTTTAGCCCATGGGATATTATCCTAATATAGTAAGTTAGAATTGTCAATAGACATTGGTTACTAGAGGCGAGTATGCCAAAGGTAGCGACAACAGCCAGTTGAAATCTTCAGAAATAGGAAAATAATTGAGGCAACATAAACCCCTAAATTGAGATCTCAAAAAGCCTCAAATCAGTTGTCATTTGCAGTGTGTAGGCAGAAAAAAAAAATCACAATTGCCTCTGCAATATACTTATGTCCTTATTAAAATGGGATATAACAAATGATGATTGTGGTGATAAACTTTGACAAATCAGAACTAAGAAAGCAGAGTAGAACAGTACACATTTAAGAAAGTTATTTATTATAAGAGTTATTTGTAAAAATGTTTGATCCTTTAAGTGACTAGCTTTATTCATATACAAATTAAGTCATGGAATTACGTATTTCCTAATGATCTGCAGAAAGTGGGTACAAAAACAGCCTGCAATAACAGAGATTTTAATATAATTGTGTGTGTGTGTGTGAGAAAGAGAGAGACAGAGACAGAGAGAGAGAAAGAGAGAGAAAGGGAGAGAAAGAGAGAGACAGAGGGAGAGAAAGAGAGAGAGGGGGAGAGAAAGAGAGAGAGAGGGAGGGAGGGGGAGAGAGAGACAGACAGAGAGAGAGGTTGGCTTCTATTCTTTGCCCTTATCCAACTTCTGTTTGAGAAGCAGGGCAGGGGAAACCCTTTTTATCTTTGGGAAGGAGAAGGTAGTGGGAAGTGAAGAGGAAGAGACCAGGAGCATAATGGAAGACAACCCTATTTCCACAGGTAAGAAGGACATGGACTTCCTGGTGTCTTCCCATTCCTACCTTCATGGATTGCTTAAAAACCGTGAAGAAACCTGGACTCACCGCTGCAGCCTGGAGTTCCGGCTAACAACCCTGGTGGGATCCAGAAACAGCAATGAGGCCAGCGTAGTTGGGGCAGAATGAGCAAGGAGAGAGTGGTACTAGATGAGGCCAGAGAGTTGGGGAGGATGTGGGGGAAGAGAAGATCTGGGGGCCTTGGAGATTTCTCCTGGGAGTAAGATGGGAACCGCTATAGCAGAGGAGGGACCTCACCTGACTTCAGCTGCTGTGCTGACAAAAGGCTTGAGCAACAGGCAGCCAAAGAAAAAAACCACGGTCCTAGTAACTCATTGTTTCTGTTCATCAGTCTTCACAAAAAGAACTGTTGAAACTCGAATTCCTTGGAATTCCTAATATAATAATGATAATTATTTTTTCTCCAGCGAGCTACTGGACCCCAAACCATTCCCATTGATACGGATACCAGAGCAGAATCGTGCCACCAGGTGGCGCCAAGATGCAACCGGGATGGAACTGATTTGGCTCTTGCCTCCGGACCACCGAAGGGCCCTCAAGTCATTCACTGACCTCAAAACAACGTCACTCCGTGTTTAATGCAACTGAAATTTCTGGACCTCATATATGGCAAGTTTTTACTGTATTAGTTTCTTGTTTTAATCTTAATTTTAATTCATTTTATTTTCTTAAATGTAAGTACACTCATCTAAACTCGTTCTAGAAAAATAGTTAATTTTGTAAATAAATGTTGTGTTCATATAGTTTCAAGAAATTACTGTGGTTAAGGTGTAGTCAACCAAGAAATGTTTTATTTTCAAAAGGTCATACATACCGTTTTTAAGTCTTTACTTTAACATCACATGCCCATCAAAGTAGGACATGATCTATTTTTCTCATAGCACTCGTGGCAGACTCATATATTGTGATATAGAAATTTTATTTTAAACACAACAATAGTAAAAGGATATATATATAAAAGTAAATCTTGCATTCTTAAGTCCTAAATCTCCCTAGACCTGAAAACAAAAATGTCAAACCAGAAGCCAATTTATTTTAAAAAATAAGACTTTGGGCCTGGCGTGGTGGCTCACGCCTGTAATACCAGCACTTTGGGAGGCTGAAGTGGGCAGATCACGAGGTCAGGAAATCCAGAACAGCCTGGCTAACACAGTGAAACCGTGTTTCTACTAAAAAGTACAAAAAATTAGCCGGGCGTGGTGGCACGCGTCTGTAGTCCCAGCTACTCGGGAGGCTGAGGCAGGAGAATCCCTTCAACCCAGGAGGTGGAGGTTGCAGTAAGCCGAGATCGCGCTACTGCTCTCCAGTCTGGAGACAGAGCGAGACTTTGTCTCAAAAAAAAAAAAAAAAAAAGTGTTTGATCAGTAGATCTCACATCACTTTTCACAGTCTCCCTTTCCACACTTACAACCATGAGCACTGTAAGTATAGAGTAAAAACTTCCCAGATGCACACCAACTGTTCTTTCTCTTATCATAGTCATGCTCCATGTTTTGTTATAACCAGGTTACTTAAGGCAACTGGCACTATTTTTCGCTGTCTTCTTTTTACCTCTTATAAAATAAAATAGTCTTCAGTACTTTGATGATGACCCTTCAGAATATCCTATTCTGGCCAGCTTTCAGTATCTGCTTCCTATACAGACAGGTGTAAATGCACTAGAGTTCCTTACTTTTCCTGGGTTGCTGTTAGAGGATAAGAAACTTTAGTAACAATTTATGACCCTAGGTACTATGATGCCTGAACTACATCTGGTCTACTCTGGGATCTGTTTGAACGCAGTGTTCTAAGGCAGTTAAATCAAACAATTATCATGTTTTAACTTGATTTAATAGCACACATTAAAATCCTACGGAATTAACTACATAAAATGAATGCAATTAGCCACAGCACAGCAACTATAAAGAAAGAGATTGCATGTGATTGTGTCAGGGTGAGCTACAGGACCCTGGGGGTAGCATCTCCAGTTGTGTTATGTGACAGCCGAAACCTGCTGGAGGAAAACATCTAGGAAAACATCTTGCTTACAGAGGTGGAGTGGAATTCTGGTGACTCCACTGAATCCTAAAAATAATGGTAGAAGGTTTTAGAGGAATTTTCTATAACCCTGAAAAATAAGTGAAAATTATAATAAGATATATTTTGGTCTCTTAAATATTAAATTAACCATAGAATAAAGTCCTTCTTATTCTAACATTTGGAGATCAAAAGCCCAGCAGCCCATTTCCCAGTCAAAAGGATCACACACGAGACACACAGCTGGAAAACAGAAAAATAAATTCAAGGGAAACACACAGTCCTTTCTCAGATGTGATCAAGGATCACAAGGCAATTGAGGGAATCTAGGGTTATGAAAGCAAAAGTATAAAACAGACAAAGGAAATAGTCCTCCCCCTAAAAACCCAAATGTTTAGATATCTACTTCCAGCATGACACCATGAGGGGCTCCACAGACATGCTCCCCAGTGAAACTGGTGAAATTATAAAAACAAACAGTTCAGTGAGATGGAGATTTCATTCCAGGTGTGATTAACAATACAGGACTATCTGGACCCTCAGATCCTACATGTAGGACTATCCTCATAGAAGAAGCGGCCATTGGCAGGTCTTAGATCGTTCCTAGCTACCTGTTGATGAGGCCAAGTTCTAGGTGAATGCCAAAAAGTGGAGGCTCCCTTTTTCTGCCTAGTCCTCCATGGTGGGATTGTGGCAGGCTGGGTCTCAGTAATTCAGGCCTCCATAACAACTGTTTCAGTATTGACTGAGTGGTTAAGTTAAATATTAAAAGCTAAACAAAAGCCAGTGCCCTTATACCAAGGCTGAAATATAACAAAAGCCCACCAAGAGTTTTGCCTAGGTCTTTTCTAGGCCTTAAAGCATGACAAAATAACAAAGGAATTCTTAACAGGACCCATTTAGGATTAAATAAGTTTTATTGGGGGGATCTGAAGAAACTCCCCAGGCCTCCATAAACAAGCTTATTGGAGGAACTCCCCAAACCTCTCTGATTTAGCAGGAGACAAGATAGGGGTAATCACCCCAGCACCTGGACCCATTTAGATTAAGTAAATTTACTGAGGCTCCAGAGGAAGGTCTTCAGGACTCAGACCTTAGTTATAGATTAAAAGAAGTTAATCGGTTATGTCTTTAGATGCATTCACACTTACACATAGACATATAGCTTAGAAGGTATACAAGCTCTGGAAAATTTTGTAATTTTGAGTTGGTCTGGTAATAATTTCCAGGCCTTCTGTATCCGGTTGCAGAAATAAAAGCTCTCTTCCTCCCCAGTTCATCTGTATCTCCTCACTGGGTGATGAGAAATAGCAGCCCGACCCCCAATTTGGTCCGGGAACAGGATGGAGGCTCTACTTTGGGTATGACATTGATGAGAATCCTGGGACCCTGATGGCCCTTGCTCTTGCTCAGATCCTAAAGTGGGGGTTAAACTCAGAACGAAGTACGTCATTGTTTCCACCCTTGGAACCTTGATTAAGAGACTTTGCTGGTGGATGGAAGAAAAGAACAGAAAACAGAAATCTCTTAATTACTTCCTAAAGAAATTGACTTCATTTGCAACAGAACCAGGAAAAGTTCAGGCCTAAGGGCACAATCAAAACCAGTTGATATTGTGGTGAAAGACAACTTTAGGCTTACTAGTTTGCCAGAGAGGTCCAAGGAAGGAGACAGCTGGGAGAAGCCCTCCGGGGGGCCACAAGAATCTCAAACATTGACCTGAAAACTATTCAAAAGAGCCACAATAGATGGAATAGTCTGTAGAACAAGTTACGCCCCCAGGATGTAACCAGTTTGTGCGTAGTGGTGTTTAACAGCTAGGTGTGACCAGGGAAAGAAAAAGTCAAAGACAGCTTTGCCAACACCACTGTCATCCTAGGGTGACTCAGGGTATACATACCCAAGGCCTTACCACCAAAGAATAACATCAGAAACTTCAGGCAATGGAGCTATAACGAGAAAGAACAAGAGGAAAATAAACCTCATGAAATGATCCAGACAGTGACAAAAGTAGTCAGTAAGCAAAGAGCAATTACAAGTCCTAGGGATGGGGAGAAGTACTCAGAGTTACAACAATATGTTCTCTACAGTGGGGTTTTAGGTAACATTTTTGTCCAGTATCCAACAAAAAATATTGTGAGACATACAAGAAACAGGAAATTGTGACTCATACCTCCAAAAAATAGACAACAGAAACTGACTGTGAGAGTGACCAGATATCATATTTAAAAGGCAAAGTTTCAAGTAACTGTTATAAATATTTAAAAAAAAAACTAAAAGAAACCATGCTTTAAAAGATAAAGGTATGATGACAATGTTGCACCAAATAGAGTACCACTAAAGAGACAAATGTTATTTTTTTAAAAAGCCAGACATAAATTCTGGAGTTGAAAAGTATAATAACTAAAAGAAAAATTTAGTAGAGGGGCTCAACAGTGGATTTAGACTGGCAGAAGAAAAATTAGCAAACTTGGGGATAGATTGACAAAGATTATGTAAACTGAAGAACAGAAACGAAAGAATAAAAAAAATTAGCAGAGACTCAGAAAAGTTGTGACACTACTAATCACACCAATTACCAATATATACATAACGGGCAAACCAAAAGAAGAGAGAAAGGAGCAGAAAAAAATATTTGGAGAAATAATGGCTTAAAATTTTCCAAATTTTGTAAAAAAACAATAATCTACACACCCAGAAAACTCAACAAATGTCAAGTAGAATAACCAAAAAAGATCCACAGACACATGACAGTAAAATTCTAAAATCTTAAGACAAAGAGAAAATTTTGAAAGCAGAAAGAGAAAACTGGCTTATCATTTAAAAGAAAATCTCAATAAGATTAAAAGCTGACTTCTCAATAGAAACAACAGTAGCCAAAGGGCAGTGTGATAACATATTTAAAAAAACCTGTCAGCAAAGAATCCTACAACTAGTTAAGATATCATTCAAAAAATCATGACAAAAAAGAAAAGACAAGACACCTTGAGATAAACAAAAACTGAGAATTTGTTGCTAGAAGACAAGACTTACGAGAAGTACTAAAATAAATTCTTCAGGCTGAAAGCAAGTAAGTCTAGAGAGTAATTTGAGTTTACACAAAAATACCTGCACACAAAATGCCATTAAAAGTAATTATGTAATTATAAAGGACAGTATAGATGCATATTTCTTCTCCCTTATTTTCTTAAGTAATGTAAAAAGCAATTACATTAAAAAGTCTGTGTATAATGTATGCTATGCCCTATAAGACATAGAAATAGAATATATTGCCAATAACAGGACAAGATGAAATGAGTAGGAGCAAAGCTATATTGGGATAAAGAGATTACTCCAGATTGTAACTCAAATACACAGGAAGAAATGGAGAGAAACAGAAATGATTAAAGGTGGGGAAGTGATTAAAAATAAATAGGAGTAGGGTCAGGCACAGTGGTTCATGCCTGTAATCCTAGCACTTTGGGAGGCCAAGGCAGGTGGACCACCTGAACTCAAAAGTTCAAGACCAGACGGGGCAACATGGTAAAACCCTGTCTCTACCAAAAATAAACATAAAAAATTAGCCAGGCATGGTGGCATGTATCTGTGGTTCCAGCTATTTGGGAGGCTGAGGTGGGAGGATCACTTGAGCCTGGGAGGTGGAAGTTGCAGTGAGCTGAGATTGTGCTACTACTGCACTTCAACCTGGGTGACAGAGTGAGACCCTATCTCAAAATAAATAAATAAATACATAAATACATAAATAGGAGTAACATTCCTATCGCTCACTGCAATTAAGTTATCACAAATCTGATAGAAATGACAGAAGAAATAGAAAATTCAACAATAATAGTTAGAAACTTCAATACCTCATTTCCAACAGTAGATAAGCAATGAGGAAAAAGATCAACAAAGAAGTAGAAGACTTCAATAACACTAAAAATCAGCTAGACCTAACAGACATCTATAGGATACTCTATACAACAGTAGGAGAATATGCTTTCTTCTCAAGTGCACACAAAACATCTCCAGGACAGACCACATGCTAGGCCATAAAATAAACCTCACTAAAGTTTAAAGTACTGAAATAACATTAAGTATGTTTTGTTATTGATTCTTAATTTCATTTCACTGGATCTGTGAAGGTTAATACTGTCAACTTGATTGGATTGAAGGATGCAATATGGATCTTGGGTGTATCTGTAAGGATGTTGCCAAAGGAGATTAACATTTGAGTCAGTGGGCTGGGGAAGGCAGACCCACCCTTAATTCAGTGGGTACCATCTAATCAGCAAATAGAAAGCAGGCAGAAAAACATGAAGTGGTGAGATGGGCCTAGCCTCCCAGCCTACATCTTTCTCCCGTGCTGGATGCTCCCTGCCCTCGAACATCAGACTCCAAGTTCTTCAATTTTGGGACTCGGACTGGCTGTCCTTGCTCCTCAGCTTGCAGATGGCCTATTGTGGGATCTTGTGATCATGTAAGTTGATAAGTAAGCTCCCCTATATTTGTATCTATGTCTATGTCTATGTCTCTGTCTCTGTCTCTGTCTCTGTCTCTGTCTCTGTCTCTACCTCTAGCTCTAGCTCTAGCTCTACCTCTATCTCCTATTAGTTCTGTCCCTCTAAGAGAACCCTGACTAATACAGGATCTGAATTTAGGAATCAATAACAAAAACAATTTTGGGAAACTCATAAATATGTGTAAATTAAATAAAATAGTCTTAAATAACCAACGGATTAAAGAAGAAACCAAAGAGAAATTAGAAAATACTTTAAGATGAATGAAAATGAAGACACACTTACAAAAAAATGAAAAAAAAAATATGTGGAGTGCAGCTAAAACAGTGGTTGGAGCAAAGTTTATAGTCATAAATGCCTGCATTAAGAAAGAAAACACATATAAAATCAGAAACCTAAGCTTCTACCATAAGACACCGAGAAAAGAACTAAACCTAAAAAATAAGGAGGAGGAAATAATAAAGATTACAGTGGAATTTACTGATATACAGTATAGAAAAACAATAGCGAGAAATGGATGAAACCAAAAGCTATTCACTTGAAGAGAACAATACAATTAACAAACTTTTAGTAGCTAGACTGACCAAGAAGAAAAAGAGAAAACTCAAATGAGTAGAATCAGAAATGAAACAAAGAAATTAAGGCCAACTTTACAGAAATATAAAGTATTATAAGGGAATACTAAGAACAATTGTATGCAGATAAATCAGATAACTTAGATGAAATGGACAAATTGCCAGAAAGACACAAACTACTGAAACTAATTCAAGAGAAATAGGCCATTTAAATAGATACATAATGAGTAAAGAGATTTTACTAGTCAAACAAACAAACAATAAACCAAAAAAAACAAAAAAGAGAGGAACACTTCTCAAATCATTCTATGAGGGCAGCATTACCCAGATAAGAAAACCAGACAAAGTAATTCACAAGAAAACTATAGAATGATACTTCTTACAAAAATGGGTGCAAAAATCCTCAACAAAATAATACCAAACAAAATCCAGGGGCTGGGCACAATGGCTCATGCCTGTTATCCCAACACTTTGGGAGGCTGAGGTGGGAGGATCATTTCAGGTCAGAAGTTCTGAGACCAGCTTGGGAAACAGAGTGAGACACTGTCTCTACAAAAAATTTAAAATTAGCTGAGCATGGTGGTGCATGCCTATAGTCTCAGCTACTCAGGAAGCTAAGGTAGGAGGCCTGCTTAATCCTGGAAGGTCGAGGCTACAGTGAATCATCATCATGTCACTACACTCCAGCCTGGGCAACAGGGTGAGACCCTGTTTACCTGAAAAAAAAAAAAAAAAAAACCAAAAAAACAGAACAATAACAAAATTCAGGAACATTTATAAAGACAATTATATACCATAACTGAGACTGAGACTTATTATAGGAATACAAGGTTGGTTTAACATTCAGAAATTGGTATTGTGAGTGAAATATAAAGCAAAAATCCTCAAAAAAAAACCCAAAGCAAACCAAAAAAAATTGACAATATGTAACACTCTTTCATATTAAAGTGCTCAACAAACCTAAGGCTAGAAGTGAACTTTATCACCCTGATAAGGGTATGTATGCAAACCCATAACAAATATTATATTTAACAGTGAAAGAATGGATGCCTTCCCACCCAAATAAGAAGAAAGACACATGGCCGGGTGCAGTGTCTCATACCTGTAATCCCAGCACTTTGGGTAGCCAAGGCGGGTGGATCACCTGAGGTCAAGAGTCCGAGACCAGCCTGGCCAACATAGTGAAATCCCCATCTCTACTAAAAACACAAAAATTAGCTGGGCATGGTAGTGCACAACTATAATTCCAGCTACTCAGAAGGCTGAGGCAGGAGAATTGCATCAACCTGGGAGATGGAGGTTGCAGTGAGCCAAGATCACATCACTGCATTCCAGCCTGGGCAACAGAGTGAGACTCTGTCTCAAAAATAAAGAAAGACACAGATATCTGCTCTCATCAGTTTCATTTAACATTAGACTGGAGGTTCTAGCCAAAGCGATTGAAACAGAAACAGAAATAAAAGGTATCCAAATTGGAAAGGAAGAAGTAAAACTATCTTTATTCACAGATACATAATCATGTATACAGAAAGTCCTAAGAAATCTGCTAAACAGCTATTAGAACTAATAAATGGGTTCAGCAAACTAGCAGGATAAAAAATCAATTGCATTTCTATATACTTGCAATGACCAGTCTGAAAATGAAATTAAGAAAACAGTTCCATTTACAATAGCATAAAAAATAATAAAATACTGTGGAATAAATTCAACAACTGAAGTGCAAAAGTTACATTCTGAAAACTAAAATGCTGAGAGAAATTAAATAAGATTTAAATGAATGAAAAAGGATACCATGTTACTAGATGAGAAAATTTAACATTGTTAAATGGCAATACTTCTCCAAATTAATCTACCTAGTCAATGCAATTCCTACCAGAATTCTCACTGATGTTTTTATAGAAATCAATACACAGACTCTAAAATTCATATGGAATTACAAAGATCCCTGGATAGCCAAAACAATCTTCAAAAAGAAAAGCAAAATAGAATGAGTCACACTTTCTGATTTCAAAGCTTACTTGAAAAAAACAGCAATCAATACATTGGGTGCTGTCACAAGAATAGATATGTAGATCAAGAAAATAGAGTTGAGAATCCAGACATAAACCCATACATCTATGGTTAACTGATTTTTGACAAGTTGCCAATACCATACAATTCAGAAAGAATAGTCTTTTCAACAAATGATGCTGGCACAACTGGGTATCCACACAAAAAAGGATGAGTTAGACCCTTTCCTCACATCATACACAAAAATTAACTCAAAATGGATCAGAGACCAAAATATAAGGTCTAAGGCTACCAAACTGTTAGAAGAAAACACAAGGATAAATCTTCATGACCTCAGACTTGGCAATGGGTTCGTAGATATGACATCAAAAGCATGAGTAGCAAAAGAAAAAATAGATGAATTGGATGAAACTTGAAAACATTATGCCAAGTCAAGGAAGATGTTCACAAAAGACCACACATTGTATTCTTTTACTTATATGAAATGTCCAGAACAGGCACATCTATAGACAGAATAAGTAGATTAGTGGTTGCATAGTGCTGGGTGGAGGGGGGAATAGCAAGTAAAACTAGGGGTATGGTATGTCTTTTGAAGTCATTAAAGTGTTCTAAAATTGACTGTGGTGATAGTTGCACAGATACCACGTACTAATAAACATTGAGTTGTACATATTAAATAGAAGAATTGTATAGTATGTGAGTTATACATAAAAAACTATTAAAAACATGTTTCAAGATGTAGAAGAAAATTAAAAAATAAATTGATGTCAGTGTGCTCAAAGACATGTAAGAAATAAACTCAGAGATTAATTGATATTATATCTTTAAAATAAGAGCATGATTTTATAAAAAATAAAGAAAAAGGGCATCTTAGAAAATAAAAATGACCCAATAAAGTGATTGAAGAATAAATGAGAGGAACACTTATAGAATCTTGGGCAAAATATAAAGGTAAGAAACCATAAACAAAAGTAAAAGAGACACTCAAATCAGTTCAGGAGATTCTGGCTAATGCAGTAACCAAGAAAAATTTAATGAAGACTTAGAAGAACTAGAAAACAAGCTACAAAGTTATAGGACAATATAATTGTCAATATGGTAAATCTAAGAGTTCAGTAAGTTTTCTGAATACAAAAATAAGTGTAAACACTCAGAGGCATTTCTGTGAGCTGGTAATATCCAATTACAAAATATTTTAAAAGAAATTATCCACAATAGTAACAAAATCTAAAAGCATCTAAGAAGAAGCCTAGTAAAAGATGAGTAAAATCTCTATCAAAAACAAAATACAGAGGGTTCCAAGATGGCCGAATACGAACAGCTCCAGTCTACAGCTCCCAGTGTGAGCAATGCAGAAGATGGGTGATTTCTGCATTTCCAACTGAGGTACTGGGTTCATCTCACTGGGGCTTGTCAGACAGTGGGTGCAGCCCACGGAGCATGAGCTGAAGCAGGGCGGGGCATCACTTCACCTGGGAAGCACAAGGGGTTGGGGAATTCCCTTTCCTAGCCAAGGGAAGCCGTGACAGACAGTACCTGGAAAATCGGGAAACTCCCACTCTAATACTGCACTTTTCCAATGGTCTTAGCAAACAGCTCACCAGGAGATTATATCCCATGCCTGGCTAGGAGGGTCCCACCCCCACGGAGCTTTGCTCACTGCTAGCACAGCAGTCTGAAATCGAACTGCAAGGTGGCAGCAAGTCTGGGGGAGGTGTGTCCGCCATTGCTGAGGCTTGAGTGGGTAAACAAAGTGGCCGGGAAGCTTGAACTGAGTGGAGCCCACTGCAGCTCAAGGAGGCCTGCCTGCCTCTGTAGACTCTATAGACTCTGTAGACCTCTAGGGGCAGGGCATAGCTGAACAAAAGGCAACAGAAACTTCTGCAGACTTAAACATCTCTGCCTGACAGCTTTGAAGAGAGTAGTGTTTCTCCCAGCATGGAGTTTGAGATCTGAGAACGTACAGACTGCCTCCTCAAGTGGGTCCCTGACCCCCGAGTAGTCTAACTGGGAGGCACCTCCCAGTAGGGGCCGACTGACACCTCATATGGCCGGGTGCCCCTCTGGGACGAAGTTTCCAGAGGAATGATCAGGCAGCAACATCTGCCGTTCTGCAATATTTGCTGTTCTGCAGCCTTGGCTGGTGATACTCAGGCAAACAGCATCTGGAGTGGACCTCCAGCAAACTCCAACAGACCTGCAGCTGAGGGTCCTGACTGTTAGAAGGAAAACTAACAAACAGAAAGGATGTCCACACCAAAACACCATCTGTATATTACCATCATTAAAGACCAAAGGTACATAAAACCACAAAGATGGGGAGAAACCAGAGCAGAAAAGCTGAAAATTCTAAAAATCAGAGCGCCTCTTCTCCTCGAAAGGAACGCAGCTCTTTGCCAACAACAGAACAAAGCTGGACGGAGAATGACTTTGAAGAGTTGAGAGAAGAAGGCCTCAGACAATCGGTAATAACAAAATTCTCTGAGCTAAAGGAGAATGTTCGAACCCATCACAAAGAAGCTAAAAACCTTGAAAAAAGATTAGATGAATGGCTAACTAGAATAAACAATGTAGAAAAGACCTTAAATGACCTGATGGAGCTGAAAACTATGGCACGAGAACTACATGATGCATGCACAAGCTTCAGTAACCGATTTGATCAAGTGGAAGAAAGAGTCAGTGATTGAAGATCAAATGAATGAAATGAAGCGAGAAGAGAAGTTTAGAGAAAAAAGAGTAAAAAGAAACAAACAAAGCCTCCAAGAAATATGGGACCATGTGAAAACACCAAATCTATGTCTGATTGGTGTACCTGAAAGTGACAGGGAGAATGGAACCAAGGTGGAAAACACTCTGCAGGATATTATCTAGGAGAACTTCCCCAACCTAGCAAGGCAGGCCAACATTCAAATTCAGGAAATACAGACAATGCCACAGAGATACTCCTTGAGAAGAGCAACTCCAAGACACATAATTGTCAGATTCACCAAAGTGGAAATGAAGGAAAAAATGTTAAGGGCAGCCAGAGAGAAAGGTCGGGTTGCCCACAAAGGGAAGCCCATGAGACTAACAGCAAATCTCTCAGCAGAAACTCTACAAGCCAGAAGAGAATGGGGGCCAATATTCAACATCCTTAAAGAAAAGAATTTTCAACCCAGAATTTCATATCCAGACAAACTAAGCTTCATAAGTGAAGGAGAAATAAAATCCTTTACAGACAAGCAAATGCTGAGAGATTCTGTCATCACCAGGCCTGCCTTACAAGAGCTCCTGAAGGAAGCACTAAACATGGAAAGGAACAATTGGTACCAGCCACTGCAAAAACATGCCAAATTGTAAAGACCATCAATGCTAGGAAGAAACTGCATCAACGAATGAGCAAAATAACCAGCTAACATCATAATGACAGGATCAAATTCACACATAACAATATTAATCTTAAATGTAAATGGGCTAAACGCTCCAATTAAAAGACACAGACTGGCAAATTGGATACAGAGTCAAGACCCAACAGTGTGCTATATTCAGGAGACCCATCTCACGTGCAGAGACACACATAGGCTCAAAATAAAGGGATGGAGGAAGATCTAACAAGCAAATAGAAAACAAAAAAAAAGCAGGGGTTGCAATCCTAGTCCCTGATAAAACAGACTTTAAACCAACAAAGATCAAAAGACACAAAGAAGGCCATTACATGGTAAAGGAATCAATTAAACAAAAAGAGCTAACTATCCTAAATATATATGCACCCAATACAGGAGCACCCAGATTTATAAAGCAAGTCCTTAGAGACCTACAAAGAGACTTAGACTCCCACACAGTAATAATAGGAGACTTTAACACCCCACTGTCAACATTAGACAGATCAACAAGACAGAAAGTTAACAAGGATATCCGGGACTTGAACTCAGCTCTGCACCAAGTGGACCTAATAGATGTCTACAGAACTCTTCACCCCAAATCAGCAGAATATACATTCTTCTCAGCACCACATCGTACTTATTCCATAATTGACCACATAGTTGGAAGTAAAGCACTCCTCAGCAAATGTAAAAGAACAGAAATTATAACAAACTGTCTCTCAGACCACAGTGCAATCAAACTAGAACTCAGGATTAAGAAACTCACTCAGAACTGCTCAACTACATGGAAACTGAACAACCTGCTCCTGAATGACTACTGGGTACATAACAAAATGAAGGCAGAAATAAAGATGTTCTTTGAAACCAATGAGAACAAAGACACAACATACCAGAATCTCTGGGACACATGTAAAGCAGTGTGTAGAGGGAAATTTACAGCACTAAATGTCCACAAGAGAAAGCAGGAAAGATCTAAAATTGACACCCTAACATCACAATTAAAAGAACTAGAGAAGCAAGAGCAAGCACATTAAAAGCTAGCAGAAGGCAAGAAATAACTAAGATCAGAGCAGAACTGAAGGAAACAGAGACACAAAAAACCCTTCAAAAAAATCAATGAATCCAGGAGCTGGTTTTTTGAAAAGATCAACAAAATTGATAGAATGCTAGTAAGACTAATAAAGAAGAAGAGAGAGAAGAATCAACTAGATGCAATAAAAAATGATAAAGGGGATATCACCACTGATCCCACAGAAATACAAGCTACCATCAGAGAATACTATAAACACCTCTACGCAAATAAACTAGAAAATCTAGAAGAAATGGATAAATTCCTGGACACATACACCCTCCTAAGACTAAACCAGTTAGAAGTTGAATCCCTGAATAGACCAATAACAGGCTCTGAAATTGAGGCAATAATTAATAACATACCAACCAAAAAAAGTCCAGGACCAGACGGATTCACAGCCGAATTCTACCAGAGGTACAAAGAGGAGCTGGTACCATTCCTTCTAAACTTCCAATCAATAGAAAAAGAGGGAATCCTCTCTAACTCATTTTATGAGGCCAGCATCATCCTGATACCAAAGCCTGGCAGAGACACAACTAAAAAAGAGAATTTTAGACCAATATCCCTGATGAACATCCATGCAAAAATCCTCAATAAAATACTGGCAAACCGAATCCAGCAGCACATCAAAAAGCTTATCCACCACGAACAAGTTGGCTTCATCCCTGGGATGCAAGGATGGTTCAACGTATGCAAATCAATAAATGTAATCCATCACTTAAATGGAACCAAAGACAAAAACCACATGATTATCTCAATAGATGCAGAAAAGGCCTTTGACAAAATTCAACAGTGCTTCACGCTAAAAACTCTCAATAAACTAGGTATTGATGGGACGTATCTCAAAATAATAAGAGCTATTTATGACAAACCCACAGACAATATCATACTGAATGGGCAAAAACTGGAAGCATTCCCTTTGAAAACTGGCAAAAGACAGGGATACCCTCTCTCACCACTCCTATTCAACATAGTGTTGGAAGTTCTGGCCAGGGCAATCAGGCAGGAGAAAGAAATAAAGGGTATTCAATTAGGAAAAGAAGAAGTCAAATTGTCTCTGTTTGCAGATGACATGATTGTATATTTAGAAAACCCCATCATCTCAGCCCAAAATCTCCTTAAGCTGATAAGCAACTTCAGCAAAGTCTCAGGATACAAAATCAATGTGCAAAAATCACAAGCATTCCTGTACACCAATAGCAGACAAACAGAGAGCCAAATCATGAGTGAACTCCCATTCACAATTGCTTCAAAGAGAATAAAATACCCAGGAATCCAACTTACAAGGGATGTGAAGGACCTCTTGAAGGAGAACTACAAACCACTGCTCAATGAAATAAAAGAGGACACAAACAAATGGAAGAACATTCCATGCTCATGGACAGGAAGAATGAATATCGTGAAAATGGCCATATCACCCAAGGTAATTTACAGATTCAATGCCATCCCAATCAAGCTACCAATTACTTTCTTCACAGAATTGGAAAAAACTACTTTAAAGTTCATATGGAACCAAAAAAAGAACCTGCATTGCCAAGACAATTCTAAGCCAAAAGAACAAAGCTGGAGGCATCACGCTACCTGACTTCAAACTATACTACAAGGCTACAGTAACCAAAACAGCATGGCACTAGTACCAAAACAGAGATATAGACCAATGGAACAGAACAGAGCCTTCAGAAATAATACCACACATCTACAACCATCTTATCTTTGACAAACCTGAGAAAAACAAGAAATGGGGAAAGATTCCCTATTTAATAAATGGTTCTGGGAAAACTGGCTAGCCATATGTAGAAAGCTGAAACTGGATCCCTTCCTTACACCTTATACAAAAATTAATTCAAGATGGATTAAAGACTTAAATGTTAGACCTAAAACCATAAAAACCCTAGAAGAAAACCTAGGCATTACCATTCAGGACATAGGCATGGGCAAGGACTTCATGACTAAAACACCAAAAGCAATGGCAACAAAAGCCAAAATTGACAAATGGGATCTAATTAAACTCAAGAGCTTCTGCAAAGCAAAAGAAACTACCATCAGAGTGAACAGGCAACTTACAGAATGGGAGAAAATTTTTGCAATCTACTCATCTGACAAAGGGTTAATATCCAGAATCTACAAAGAACTTAAACAAATTTACATGAAAAAATCAAACAACCCCATCAAAAAGTGGGCAAAAGATATGAACAGACACTTCTCAAAAGAAGATATTTATGCAGCCAAAAGACACATGAAAAAATGCTCATCATCACTGGCCATCAGAGAAATGCAAATCAAAACCACAATGAGATACCATCTCACACCAGTTAGAATGGCAATCATTAAAAAGTCAGGAAAAAACAGGTGCTGGAGAGGATGTGGAGAAATGGGAACACTTTTACACTGTTGGTGGGACTGTAAACTAGTTCAACCATTGTGGAAGACAGTGTGGCGATTCCTCAAGGATCTAGAACTAGAAATACCATTTGACCCAGCCATCCCATTACTGGGCATATACCCAAAGGATTATAAGTCATGCTGCTATAAAGACACATGCACACGTATGTTTATTGTGGCACTATTCACAATAGCAAAGACTTGGAACCAACCCAAATGTCCATCAATGATAGACTGGATTAATAAACTGTGGCACATATACACCATGGAATACTATGCAGCCATAAAAAGGATGAGTTCATGTCCTTTGTAGGGACATGGATGAAGCTGGAAACCATCATTCTCAGCAACCTATCTCAAGGACAGAAAACCAAACACCTTATGTTCTCACTCATAGGTGGGAATTGAACAATGAGAACACTTGGACACAGGAAGGGGAACATCACACACCGGGGCCTGTCGTGCAGTTGGGGTAGTGGGGAGGGATAGCACTAGGAGATACACCTAATGTAAATGACGAGTTAATGGGTGCAGCACACCAACATGGCACATGTATACATATGTAACAAACCCGCACGTTGTGCACATGTACCCTAGAACTTAAAGTATAATAATAAAACAAACAAACAAAAAATACAAAATTAGTATTGAGGGATGTATTAGCTTGGGCTTCCCTAATAAAATACCACAGACTGAGTGGCCTAAACAACAGAAATGCATTTTCTCACATTTCTGGAGGCTAGAAGTCCTGATCAAGGTGCCAGCAAATTTGGTTTCTGGTGGGAATTCTCTTCCTAGCTTGGAAATGGCTGGCTTCTTTTTGTGTCCTTAAATGATCTTTCCAATGTGCACACACACACACAGGAGAGGGGGAGGAAGAGAGAGGAGACAGAGAGAAGAGAGAGGAGACAGAGAGAGAGCGAGAGTGAGCACACTCCCTGGTATCTCTTCTTTAAAGGCCACTAATCCTATTGGATCAGGGCAGCACCCTTATGACATAATTTAACCTTAATTATTTACATATTTATTGGGGTAGGAGGTACAAATATTCAGTCCAGGATATTCCACCCCTAGCTCTTCCAGAATTCATGTCCTTCTCGAATGCAAAATTCCTTCATTTCATCCCAACAACCTGCAAAGTCTTAACTAATTTCAGCATCAACTCATCAACTCTGAAGTCTAAAGCCCAAAGTTTCATATAAATATGATTTAAATCAGATATAGTTGAGACGCAAGGTGAATCATGCTGAGGCAAATGTCTATCCAGTAGTGAACCTGTGAACAAGACAAGTTTATGTGTGTAAAAATGCAATGAAGAAACAGGCACAGGATAGACATTCCCATTTCAAAAGACAGAGATAGAAAAGAAGGGAGGGATGACTGGTCCCAAGCAAGTTGAAGACCTATCAAGGCAAGTTACATTAAATCTTAAGGCTCAGGAACAAACCTCTTTGGCTCAATGCACTGCCTTCTGAACCCACTGGGCTCTGCCTTCACCTTCTGGACCCAATGGGAAATTGCTCCTGCCTCTCAGACCCACTGGGGCAGTGGTCCCATCCCTGAATGTATGCCAGGTGGTTCCAACCCCAAGCTACTAGCTGGCATTGCTCCCAAGGCTCTAGGGAGCCTTCCTTACCTTCAAGGCTCCAGGTGATGTGGCCTGGCCAGTGAAACCGCGGTAGTGGCCCTAGCCTTTGAAAATGAGGTAGAGGCAGTTTTGACCCATGATCCCATGGTGGAAGTGGTAGCCCTGATAATCTCTGGCTCACCTTCAGGTCATTCTTCCCTTTTCTTGCAGGATGAAGCATGTTCACAACCAAACAGTTCTACTGTTTAACACTGTCCCCTTTGGTCCATACTGACAGTGTCTCTGCCAGTATAATCTCATCTCTATCCCTGGCTTTTACTGAGATGGCTCATTAACATCATGGATAACCTCTTTATGGAGCGATTGTCCAACCACATCTTTGTTGTTCTCTCCAGAATGTTTCCTCATTTTTCATAACATACAAATGCTGAGAAATTTCCAAATTTTTAAGTTCTGGTTTCTTTTTGCTTACCACTTCTTTCAATTTATCTTTCTCCTCTCAGATTTTACTATAAACACTAAGGAGAAACTAAGCTGCTCTTTCAACACTTTGTTTAGAAAATTCCTCAGCTAAATATCCAACTTAGTTGCTTGCAAGTTCTACCTTCCACTAGAACACAATTCAGCCAAGTTCTTTGCCACTTTATAAGAAGAATCATCTTCCCTCCAATTTCCAATAACTCGTTCCCCATTTCTGTCTGAGACCACCAGAGTGGCTTCTATTGTCCATACCTATAACAACATTCTGTTCATGATTATTCACTTATTTTCTAAGAAGATGGAGGCTTTCTCTTCAGTTCTCTTCTTACCTTTCTGAGCCCTCACCAGAATCATCGTTAACATCCATATTTCTACCAACAGTCCCTTCACAGTAATCTAATGTTTTACTAGCACGGTCCTCAAAACTCCTTCAACCACCCCATCTCCACCAAAATCTATATTAGTCAGAGTTTTCCAGAGTAACAGATCCTGTGTGTGTGTGTGTGTATACATATGTGTGTGTGTGTATGTGTATGATTTCTTATAAGAAATTGACTCACATGATTATAGTGGCTGACAAGTCCCAAGATCTTCAGCTGACAAGCTGGAGACCCAGGACAGCTGATGGTGTAGTTCTATTATAGTTCAAAGGCCAGTAAGTTCATGATGCAGGAAGAACCAATGATTCAATTTTAATCTGAAGGCAGGAAGAAAGCTGTTATCCCAGCTGAAGCAGTCAGGCAAGAGGAATTCCCTCTTCCTTGTAAAAGGGTCAGCCTTCTTTCTATTCAGGCTTTCAACTGATTGCATGGGGTCCACCCACACTGAATAAAGCAATCTACTCAGTCTACTGTTATTTTACTAAGTCAAATGATAATCTCATCCAAAAGCACACTCAGAGACACACTCAGAATAATGTTTGAGCAAATATCCAGGCACCCTGTGGCCCAGTCAGGTTGACTCATATAATTAACAATCACAAGGGACATAAAAGAGGAACTGAATAAATGGAGAGACATATCGTGTTCACATATTAGAGAACTCATTATGATACATTTGTTGACTTTTCCCTCAGAAGAATATGAAAAAGTAAGCTATGTTTAATCAAAATCTCAAAAAGGGTTTCTACAAAACTTGACAAGTTCATCTTAAAATTAATATAAAAGAACTATGGACAAGTATATTTGACATGACTAAGAAGAAAGCCAAATAGAGGA
This sequence comes from Pongo abelii, assembly GCF_028885655.2. NCBI lineage: Eukaryota > Metazoa > Chordata > Mammalia > Primates > Hominidae > Pongo > Pongo abelii. The sequence continues at coordinate 15,223,307 of NC_071985.2, forward strand.
TTTGACCTGTTAGGAAGTGAGACTTATAGTACAGCTAGAGTAACTAAGGTTGTGTGGCACTTAATTACAGGGAGATTCAGTGGATAATAAAACAAACACACCTATGTGTACGTGAAATTCTGAAAACTGACAAGATGCACTGCACTTAATGAGATTACTTAATACCGAAAAAAAACTAGAATTAGAGGTCTACTTCATATTAGCATTAGAGGTCTACTATCAGTACAGACAAATTTCAGGGATTAAATAACTAAATGCATAAAGGAAATGTTTAAAATTTTCAAAATATGTAGAAGAATATCTTTATAATCTCAGACTACAGAAGTAGTTCTTAGACAAGAAATATGTATATATGAAAAAGTATAAACCATGAGTAAAATTATTCATAAATATTAACTTGCACAAACAAAAAAGACCTCATAAACGAAAGTGCAAATAAAAACCACAGCAAGGGAGATTTTGCAATGTAGATAACTGACAAAGGATTTATCCAGACTATATAAAGAATTACAAATCAATACAGAAAAGACAATTCAATTGAAAAGTCAGTGAACACAATGAGCAGCAATTTAGCAAAGAGGACACTTCAATATGAAAATATGGTCACCCTCACTAGAAAGCAGAAAATTACTCAATAAAACCATAAAAAGATACCATCCACTTCATAAGCATTAGATTGAAAAAGTATTTAAAATCTTCAATAGCAGGTGTTAGTAAGAATATAGAATAGTGAGCCTTTAAACACTGCTTACACATTTCTAGAATAAATTTAATTTGGTGTAACATGCTCTTAAAAGCCAAATATGCCCATAACTCTGACCTCACAATTTTACTTTGCTGTACACACTCTGGAGAAACTCTGTTAGACATGCACAAAGAAACTTATACAAAATGTTTCCTGCAGTGCTGTTTTTGGTAGCAAAATGTGAGAAATAAACTAAATGTCCACCAACAGGTAAAGGATAAACATAGCATATTATTCAGCTACGATGGAGTATTGTAGTTGAATATTAGCATATCTATGTATTAACATGAATAAATATAATAAATAGTAGTTGGACAAGGATATTGCTAAATGGTAGTCCAGTTTCGTGGCACTTATATAAATTTTGAAAAATACACAACAATATATAATTTAAATGAATCCACAGATACGCAGTAAAGCATAAAAATATGCATGGAAATGATAAACACACAATTTACAATAGTAATTCCCCCTGAGGATGAAGAAGGTCACAATTGTATCTGTAATATTCTATTTCTTTAAAAAAAAACCTTAAAATGAACATGACACAATAATAGGTCTTGATTAAGCTAGGTGGTAGATTCTTGTGCATGTAATATGTTATTGTGTACTCTTCTTTGTATCTTATTCTAGGTATACAGCATGTGGTTACAAGTGCAAGTTCTAGAGCTAGACTGCCTGGTTGAGAATCCTGGCTCTTGCACTTCATAGCTGTGTGACCTTAGGCAAGTTACTTAAGATTACTGTTCTTCAGTTTCTTCACCTGCAAAGCAAGGACTATACAGAATAATACACCTACTTCAGAGCACCACTGTGAACATTAAATGATTGCTATATAAAGATCACATAGCTTTCATATAGCAAGCTCTCCATAAACATTAGCTATAATTATAAGATTTAAACTATATTGGAAATGTTAACTAAGAAACACAAGCTGAAGCATGGTAAATACAATCTGATTCTATCTGTGAAAACTTCATTATAAAAATATACCCCTAAGATAAATATAGGAAAACATAAACTATGAGGTTACACACCTTTTAGTACATGGGTTATGTCTGGAGAGGGAAAGGAGAATGAGTTCTAGAAGGCAGGCAACAAGCACTTCAGCTATAGGAGACACATACAGAACCCCTTCTACTGACAGGTGCTATTTAAGTGCTTTACATATGTTAATTAATTAAACTCTCATAGCAACCTTGAAGCACAGGGAGACTTACTCAAGGTTCCTCATGAGTAAAGATTTTGCAATGCAGATAACTGACAATAGATTTAATATTCAGAATATATAAACAATTCTAAATCAGGATTTGAACTCAACCAGTTGGCCTCCAGAGACTGGGCTCTGACTCTCTAGGTGCCTCCTAAATAAATAAATGCTTCATTTAGAAAAACATATGATAACTACTACCCATATGACCAACACAGGATTGGAAATCAGAACTTAGGAAGAGCTGTGACATATTTATGATAAATAACCCAACTGAAAAAATGGGCAAAGGAAATGCACAGGAAATGCAGTGATGAAGAAACATTAATGGCTAAAAAATGTATTGGTAATCTAGGAAATCCAAATTGAAGCAATAAAAATAAATAATTTTATACCCTTGAAATTGACCAAAAATTGGAAATCTGATGGTAACAAATGTCAACCTTGTAGAACAACAGGAATTCTCATACATCTGGGGGATGTATAAACTGGCAAGGCTACTCTGCACAGCAATTTGGCAATATCTAGAAAAGTCAAAGGTCCATATTTCTTTCAACAGGACAATTTTCCACCTAGCTCCGTTTATTACAAAATCTTGAGAGTAGACAAAGACTAGAATATTGCTCAAAACTTTGTTGGTAACAGGGAAAAAGTTTCAAAATTTCAAGTATCAATCTAGCCCATTTTGTGCTGCTATAACAGAATCCCTGAGGCTGGGTAATTTACAAAGAAAAGAGATTTATTTGGTTCACAGTTTGGCAGGCTGGGAAGTTCAAGGGCATGGCACTGACTTTTGGAAAGGGCTTTCCTGCTTGAGCAGGGCATGGAAGAAGGTCAAAGGCGAAGTGGACACATGCAAACAGGCCAAACACTATCTTGCAGAAACTAATCCATTCCCAAGAGAACTATTCCAGTTTCTTGAGAGTGAGAACTTACTACCGTGAGAAGGTCACCAAGCCACTCATGAGGATGGAGCCACCAGGACATAAAAGCTTCCCATTAGGCCTTACCTGGTAAAGGTTCTACCTCTTAACATTGTTACATTGGCAACTAAATTTCAACATAAGTTTTGGGAGAGATAAAGCATATGCAAACCACAGCACCATGAAAAAAAGACTAGGAAAAGTATGATATCATAATATAATTATGTACCATACAAAAGTGAAAGTAATTTGAGCTCATGTTGCAAGTTTATAAATATAAAAACCACTATTGAGTAAATAAAGCAAATTTCATAATGCTATGTATAGAATAATACAAACTACATAACAGAATTTGAAAACCAGCAAAATAATTTTACATAGTTTACAATTATATTTATCTACTGATGTCATAAAACATCATTCTGAAAGGGTCCTGGAGACCTTTTCAGAGATTCTGTGAGGTCAAAACTATTTTCATAATAATACTAAATTTTTCCTTTACTCTTATATTCTCACGAGTGTACCAGAGTTTTCCATAGGCTGCATAACATATAACACAACAGCTGAATGTGGAAATAGATCTGAGAATCCCACTATCTTTGAGCATGCCAGACGTTAAAGAAATTTACACAACGTAAAACAATGCTACTCTTCTTTAACTTTAGAAAATATATTTACTTTTCATATTATTTATACTAATGTATGAGTTTAATATAATTTTAAATTAATTAACGAATGTTTCTAAAATGTCTTAGCCTTTATTTCAAACACTGTAAATAACTATAGTTATAATCAGCATAACAGAAACAATGTTAAGGTCTTGAATAATTTTTAAGAATGTGAAGGGATTCTGAGACCAAAATTTTGACAACTGCTAGTGTAAGAGCATACCTAGGAAAGATGAACATCAAGTGTAAGGTCACTGTGACGAGGGGGAGGAGAGACAAAGTGATAGGGCTGGAGGTAGGGATAGGGGCTCAAATGTATCTGCAACATATTTTTCTTAAGAAATGGAAGGAACATACAACAAAATATTTGCATTTAATACAACTAGATGGTGGTTACATCATACATTTGTACCTTTTAATGTATTTAATTCATAATAAAGAAATAAAGTTATAAGCATATTACTTAGACTTACGGAAGTAATTAGCAGAACTACTGATAACCAAAATAGTTAAGAAGTTTTCCATGGGGTGTGAGACTAGAGGTGGGTGAGCGAAGGCGGAAGACGGCTGCTTGTCAAAGCAGGCTCTTCGACACCATTTCAGTTGTTACTAGGTGCACCTACTACACTTCATAAAAACAGGATCTTCAACACAAGGAAAGAAAAAAAGGAAAAGGTTACATACACCATGCTTAGAACTATGCAGAACATACAGATGGAAATAAACTCTGGAAGGAAATGAAGTGATAAAATAATTGTGTCGGGATGTTGTGATTATGGAACTTTCTTTCATTCCCATATCTTCTGTGGTTGTATTACTTACACAGCCTGAAATTATTTTTTAAATTAGCAATGTATCAAAAAAGACGGATGCATGCTATTTAATTGATGTTGAAAAAAACAAAAGAAAAAAGAATCTGTTTCCTCTTGGGGAAGATATTGATTATGGCTGTCATTTGGATTCTTTTTATTCTTTGGTTCTTTTTACATCAGTAGTTGCCAACCTTTTATATCCTAAAGACCACGATCATAGAGTCTTTTTTAAACTTGAAATTATAGGAGCCTTTCTTTACAGACAGAATGAACTTTACTGAATAATATAAAATTGGTACCATATCATCAGAATGTATTAATCATACCCGTTTCTTTCAGTGTTCTCATATAACTATGCTATATGAAATATTAATTCTGATACAAATGACTTGATAATGATCCACATGGAAGGTCCAATGGACTATTTATTATACTGCTTATTATGTACCATTATTATGTACCATTTCCTCTGACTCTGTCAGTGGCAGCTGTTTGCTGGATAGAGAACCCCAAGGCAACTTGACTTTGGAGGAGAAAGCCAGAGAGGCAACTTGACGTCAGGGGAGAGTGACCTGCCTTTACTGTCTAGCAGTAGGAGGGAGATTTACTGGGCAGCTGGCCTACTTCTACATGCATAGGCCCCACTGATGCCATAAGGGGGACATGCACATGCATAAAGATGGTGGCATGAGCTCAGAGGGCATCATCCAGGACTCCTTCCCCTGTGTCACAGAACCGCAACAAAAATGATTTCTGATTTGACCTGCCCACCCATCATCCACCCATCTAAGGATCTGCTCAGTATGATTATTGAATACCTACATGCTTTTGCACCGTGCTGGGTACTATGCATGTATAATAGAAACTGTGCCTCCATAAAAATCACAGGTGTAATAGAATATAATCTCATTCACCTTCAAGTAAGTTATGATGCAGTTCTGCTTTGCAAACAGAATCTTTGTTATAAAATGTGCAAGTGATTAGAAGAGTATTTGCAAGAACAATTATAAAACATGCTGTGGTTATGCTATTTTCTTTTAAATCTGCCACAGGTGTGTGTCACTGTGAATGCATATAGATACATACAGGCAGACACACTAGATGGATAGCTGCATGTATGCTCTCAAACTTCATTTTTTCTTCCTGGACACAACTTCCTTTGCAGTCAGATTGGGTGCATGTGACTGGATTCTGGTCAATGGATGTAGGTGGAAATGATGTATATCAATTTCAGGTCTGGAAAGAAATTTCTCCGTAGTCCTTTTCCCCCTTCCTGGAGATCACAGCGACTATGTACAGAAGTTAGACGTAGTACAAAAAGAATAATCATGGATCCCTGAGTCACCACTTGGAGGAGAAAGATCCAGCAGACCACTGTCACACAGTGACAGGAGTGAGAAACAAACATTTAACGTGTTAAGCCATTGAGAATTTGAGGGTATTTATTACAGTAGTAGTGTTAATTATCCTGTGTTTCACAATTAACTGTAGAAGCAGATTAGCCCTAGAGTAATGATATTGATGACATCATTACCAAAGAAGGAGATTTTACATTACTGTGCTGCTAAGAAGAAAGTTAAAAAGGAATATACCTCTGCAGAGATAGCACGTGTTCCTACCCATGAAAGGTTATTCATACCATAAAATGTCTTACGTTCAGCCAACTCTCCTGCAGGACCCTGCAAATGATCCATAGCATTATTCATCTGTTTGCAGCTGCAGAGTCTGGTTGAATTAATAACTTGGGTGCCTTCTATGTGTCAGGCCCAGACATGATTTCTCTTGAATCTTTTTTCAGACATATCCCAGAATAAAGTTGGTCCCCAAAATTTTCCTAGGATGCCGGACCCTCCTTAGGTCTTCTTAGTTGTTAACCACTTTGTAATTCTCTCCTACTCCATTCTCAAGAGGCATCAAAGGCCAGAGTGCCTATGCAGCCTTGTCATCCAGGTGAGAGCCAGGACCATAATCATGAGGCTCTGTGGTTTCATCCATGACAGGAAGCAGTTGATGCAGCTAACCCACAAAGGAAAGTCTCAAAGCCAGGTGCCTCCTCTGTCAGTGTGGATGCGTGTGTGGGTTTACCATACTTTCTTCTGCTAAATCGTACATTCTGAATGACAGAAGCAGGAGGCAGAGAAACTCTAGGCAGACAAGGGTGGGTCCCTGGTGAAGCCCGGCCTTCAAGTCAAAAAGCCTGAAACCTGTGGCCCAAAGCGAGAACTTCTATCCCTATTTGCCCTCTCTCTCCTGATTGGTTCTTTTTGAATAATGTCTTTTTACAAATCAAATGTTGCCCACCCTGCTCCCCCATTCTGTGCCTATAAAGACCCCCGATTCAGCCGGTGGAGGAAAGAAGTGGCTGGATGTCAGGGAGAGGAAACTTGACTTCAGAGACAATGGCTGGACATCAGAGAGAGGCAACTTGACTTCAGAGGAGAGAGGCGGAGAGGCAACTTGACTTCAGGGCAGAGTGACCTGCCTTTATTGTCCCCTTTCCAGCTGCCTTCTCCACTGAGAGCCACTTCCATCACTCAGTAAAATTCTCCATTCACCATTATTCAATTCATCCATGTCATCTCATTCTTCTTGGGCACCGGACAAGAATTTGGGACCCACCAAGTGCTGGTACCCAAAGGGGCTGTCAAACTGGTCCTTTGCCCTCACTGGTGGAGGGCAGCCACCCCACGTGATGAGGCAAAGGGCCCACTGAGCTGATAACACACTGCTGTCTGTGGATGGCGGAACTAAGAGGGCATTGTAATGGTGCCTTCTGGGGCCTTGGGGTTGCAGGCACCCCCACCTGGATGCTGCTGCGGGGCATGCATCGAGTTTGCTCCTGCCAGCCGCAAAGCGGCCGGCTGGTTCCTGTAGTCTCTCGTCTACTCACTCTCTCCCATGAGGGGTTGAGCATGGCAGGCTGAGTAAATGGAGCACCCCTGTCACGGGTTCCATGAAGGGGTCAAGAAAATATCCTGCATCACTAACTGTCATGCTGCAGTCACCAGCAAGGATGAAACACAGCTCCGTGACTGTGTGGATGTCTCAGTATCTCTGCCTCTGCATGCTTGTTTCATCTGGGAGCCGTGCCCTCCCTGCACTTTCTCACTCAGCAATTTCTACTAAGCAATGAATACAGTTTAATGTTGCTCAGTGAAGCCTCCCTCACCTTCCATGGGAGGTGTTAAAGCTTCTTCCTCGGGACTCCCACAGCACTTGGTTCATACCCTATTTTAATGTTTATAAGCTTGTACTTCTATGCATTGATTTAGAAGCCTATCTTTCCAACCAGATGATGGACTTCTTATGGGAAACTTCTTTGAATGGTTTCATTCCTTGACTTCGAGGATACTCTGCTGTCTGGATTTTCTTTCTATCACTGTATGCTCCTTTCAGTCCTCTTTGTGGGTTTTGCTGTGCACCAGGGCTCATTCATTTAGCCTCCTCTCTTTTCTCTCTAAACTCACTCTGCAGATGATTTCATCCTGTTTAGAGCTTCGAATACCTTCTAAAAACTGATGACTCTCAAACGTGTAACTCTGGTACAAACTTCTTCCCTTAACTCTAGGCTCCAAAATTCACAATATCCATCCATCTCTTCTTAAATGTCTATTGGGCATCTCAGAATGAAAATAGAACTCCATTTCTCCATGCTTTCCTCACAGCTTGCTCCTTTTTTAATCTTCCTCATCTCAGGATTGAAATTCTCCTTTTCTATTTTCCCCATCCAGAAACCTATGCTGGTCTTTCATATGCCACTTCCAACCCAGAATCAAATCCTATGGGTGTTATCTTCAGTGATGTCTTGAATCTAACCACTCCTCACCATCTCTTATTTGGACACCATAACAACCTCAAAATGGACTCCAGAGGGCAGCCAGGATGATCCTTTTAAAATTTAAATTTGGCTTATCAGTTCCCTACTTGAGCCCTTCAATGGTTCCCCACTGCATTTTGAATAAAACACGCAGTCTGACTCTTGGTCTACACCTTTGCATGAGCTGACCCCAGCTGGCTCTGTGCCTTTACCCTCACTACTCTTACCAGGAAAAGGGGCTTCCTTCTTGTTTCTCAAACAGGCCAAGCACACACCTGTTTCAAGACTTCTGCACCTGAAGTTGCCCATGTTTTGAAAGTTCTTAGCAGACACATGCATGACTAATTTACATGCCACATTCAAGTCTGGTCAAATGTCACTTCATCAGAGAGGAATTCCCTGAGCATCCTTCTAAAACAGCATGCTCTCGCATGGCTACCTAGCTTTATTTTTTCTTCCATACCTACCTGACATTCTATTATCCATCCACTTATTTAGTTGTTTGGAATGTAATCTATATAAATACAAGCTCACTAGATTGTAACCTCCATGAAGTAGGGCTATTTTCTGTTTTATTCACTGTCCTCTTATGAACAGAATAGTGATATAGTTTGCATATTTGTCCTCTCCAAATCTCATGTTAAAATGTGATACCAATGTTGGAAGTGGGGCCTGGTGGCAGGTGTTTGGGTCATGGGGGCAGATCCCTCGTGAATAGCTTTGTGCCATTCTCGGGACAATGAGTGAGCAGTTTTTGCTTTATTAGCTCCTGCAAGAACTGATTGCCAAAAGCAGCCTGGTACCTCCCTCCCCTCTCTCTCTTGCTTCCTTCCTATTACCATGTGATGCCTGCTCCCCTCCACCTTCCACCACAATTGGAAGCTTCCTGAGGTCCTTATCATAAGCAGATGCTGGCACTATGCCTCATTTTATGTACAGCCTACAGAATTGTGAACCAAATAAATCTCTTTTGTTAGTAAATGACCCAGCCTCAGGTATTCCTTTAGAGCAACACAAAACAGACTAGGACAAATAGTATCTAACATCGAGTAGGCTTACTATAAATATTTGTGAAGTTAATGAGTCCTTAGACTGTAAACCATTTTCTATAGATTGTGTCCAAGAGATGTTTGATTAATACAAGTTTTTGTACATTGGAAAACTACTTACTTATAATAAATGACTTAGTTGATCTGAAGAAACTAAATCCTAGACCCAGCAGTGGGGAAAACTGAGAACCAAACTAATTATACTACAGAACCCCAAGAAGGCTCAGAAATTGATGGCAGTGAATACCTTTGGAGGTGAGGGCAAATGAGGTGGCACTAAAATAAAGAAGCATTGGTGGAAAGTCTGTTTACTGAGCAGTTATACCCTCCAACTTCCTCTATTCCCAGCAATAAGAGTACTGTCCCTTCTGACACTGACAAAAGACTGGAGCTGAATAGTCAAGAAAAGATAAAACAGGATCTCTGGACTAGTGGACACATGTCAAAATTGAAGATGGGGATGCCACAGATAAAATAGGGAGTTAATTATATGGACACCTGCCAGATGCTGATACTATAGCCCTCCTCCTTCTAAGCTCCCAGGAGGCTGTCATGCCACTTCTCTCCACGAGGGAGACTGAAAGAGTCTTATCTTGGAAACCTGAAAGACCAAGAAAAAAGATCCAAAGATATGTACACCAATATTCCTCAACTAAATAGCCCAACTAAGCTGGGCATGGTGGCTCATGCCTGTAATCCCAGTGACTTGGGAGGCTGAGCTGGGAGGATTGCTTGAGCCCAAGAATTCGAGGCAAGTCTGGGCAGTATCACGAGATCCTGTCTCTAAAAACAAACAAACAAAAATTAGCTGGGCATGGTAGTGCACACCTGTAGTCTCAGCTACTTGGGAGGCTGAGGGTGGAGGATTGCTTGAGGTAGCAATGAGCTACGATCACGCCACTGCACTCCAACCTGGGTGACAGAGTGAGATCCCACCTCTAAAAACGAATGAACAAACAAACCCACAACTAGATAACCCTAGAGTTAAACTCAAAGTCATCCATTCTAACCCATGAGCTCAGAGCTTCCCATCAACTTTATAGTGCCCTGCTCATAAGTGGACAGCCAAGCCTCACTGGAAGTCTTTATTCTTTAACTTGAAATATAGGAGCTGAAACAAACAGAAAAAACAACCACTTTGGTGGAAACAGATTCTTCAAGAATAAAGTCCAAAAGATCTGTTATGTGTTCAAAGAGACAAGAGAAAATATTGCATCCACGAAATGAGGATAGAATGTTAAATTAAAAAAATTGGCAAACAAAAAAGAGCTCTGGTAATTAAACATATAAAAACAGAAATTTATAACTCAGGGGAAGGGTTGGAAAACAAATCTAAGGAGCTTAGAAAGTGGAGTAAAAGCACAAAGAGGTAGGAAACAGAAGAGAAAAGCAAAGATAATTAGAGGGCCAGGGCCAGGCCATGAAACTCAGCATGCACATAATACACAGTTTAGAAAAGAGAGATGGAAGGAAACAAATTATTTATAATACAATTCAAGAAGATTTACTAAAACTGAAACAACTGGGTTTCTGAGTGCTCTAATAGATGAAAATAAACCCACGTTGAGGCATATAATTCTGAAATTACAAAAGCTACTACATGCTTCCAGGGAAGATTTTTTTTAAAAGGTATATTCAAAGGTCAGGAATTAATTTGGCTTCCGACTTCTCAATAACAATTTCGGATGTTAAAGGACAGAAGAGCAAGAACTTTAAAATTCTCTAGGATCATTATTTTCAACTCTAGCCAAATTATCAGTTAAGTATAAAAATAGATTAAAGAAAGGTTCAGATGTGCAAGGTCTCAAAACATGTACTTTCATGACCCCTTTCTCTGTATGCTCCTAGATGACGTGTTCTACCAAATAAGGGAATAATCCCAGAAACAAAGATACAAGATGCAGGGATCGGAAGGCAGGGAGTGAATACCCAGAATGAGATGCCAGGATGACAGCTGCGCATTAGGCATAGTGGGAAAACTCTGGAAAAGATTTATCTAAGAAGACAAATTTGTTGGAATGTTTATGTGGCCTAAATTCTTGAGTAAAGTTTAAAAAAAATTGGTGCAGAGTTTGGAGTTGAATTTAAGATAGGGTCATAGAAAACCAAGCAAACAAAAAACACAATAATTAATTTTATGGAGAATTAAAAGGTTGCTCATGACATACCTTAAGGTAATAAAAGCCATCTATGGGCTGGGCACAGTGGCTCACGCCTATAATCCCAGCACTTTGGGAAGCCAAGGTAGGTGGAACACTTGAGGCTAGGAGTTCGAGACTAGCCTGGCCAACATGGCAAAACCCCATCTCTACCAAAAATACAAAAAAATTAGCCGGGTGTGGTGGCACGTGCCTATAATCCCAGCTACTTGGGAGGTTGAGGCAGGATAATTGCTTGAATCTGGGAGGCGGAGGTTGCAGTGAGCCGAGATCATGCCACTGCACTCCAGCCTAGGTGATACAGCATGACTCTGTCTCAAAAAATGAATGAATGAATGAATAAATAAATAAATAAAAACAAAAACCATCTATGACAAACCCACAGCCAACTTTATACTGAATGGGGAAAAGGTGAAAGTATTCCACCTGAGACCTGGAACAAGATAAGGATGCCCACTTTCACCACTCGTATTCAACATAGTACTGGAAGTCCTAGCCGGAACAATCAGACAAAAGAAAGAAAGGGCATCCAAATTGGTAAAGAGGAAGTCAAATTGTTGCTGTTCGCTGATGATACAATTGTATACCTAAAGACTCATCCAAAAAGCTCCTAAATCTGATAAATGAATTCAGTAAAGTTTCAGAATACAAAATCAATGTACACAAATGAGTAGCACTGCTAAACATCGACAGCGACTAAGCTGAGAATCAAATCAAGAACTCAACCCCTTTTATTACAGCTGCAAAAAACATAAAATACTTAGGAATATACCTAACCAAGGTGGTGAAAGATGTCCACAAGGAAAACTATAAAACACTGCTGAAAGAAATCACAGACCACAAAAACAAATGGAAGAACATTCCATGTTTATGGCTGGACAGACTCAATGTTGTGAAAATTACCACACTGCCAGAAGCAATCTACAAATTTAATGCAATTCCCATCAAATCACCATCGTCATTCTTTGCAGTACTAGAAAAAACAATCCTAAAATTCATATGGAACCAAAAAAGTGTCCACATAGCCAAAGCAAGACTAAGCAAAAAGAACAAATTCGGACGCATCACATTACCCGACTTCAAACTACTATAAGGCTACTATAGTCACTGAAACAGCATGCTACTGGTATAAAAATAGACACACAGACCAATGAAACAAATAGAGAATCTGGAAATAAAGCCAAATACAGCCAACTGATCTTTGACAAAGCGAACAAAAACACCAAGTGGGGAAAGACACCCTATTCAACAAATGGTGCTGGGATAGTTGGCAAGTCACATGTAGAAAAATGAAACTGGATTTTCATCTCTCACCCTATGCAAAAGTCAACTCAAGATGGATCAAAGACTTAAATCTAAGACCTGAAACTATAAAAATTCTAGAAGGTGACATTGGAAAAACCCTTCTAGACATTGGCTTAGGCAAAGAATTCATTACCAGGAATCCCAAAGCAAATGCAACAAAAACAAAGATAAATAGATGGGACTTAATTAAACTAAAAAGCTTCTGAACAGCAAAAGAAATAATCAGCAGAGGAAACGGACAACCCACAGAGTGGGAGAAAATCTTCACAAACTATGCATCTGACAAAGGACTAATACCAAGAATCTACAAAGAACTCAAACAAATTGCAAGAAAAAAACAAAAATCCCCTCAAAAAGTGGGCTAACGACATGTATAGACAATTCTCAAAAGAAGATATACAAATGGCCAGCAAACATAAGGGAAAATGCTCAACATCACTAATTATCAGCGAAATGCAAATCAAAGCCACAATGGGATATCATCTTACTCCTGCAAGAATGGCCATAATTAAAAAAAAAAAAAACGATGTTGGCATGAATGTGGTGAAAAGGGAACACTTTTACACTGTTCGTGGGAATATAAACTAGCGTAACTACTATGGAAAACAGTATGGGGATTCCTTAAAGAAATAAAAGTCGATCTAACATTCGATCCAGTAATCCCACTACTGGGTATCTACTCAGAGGAAAATAAGTCATTATATGAAAAAAGACACTTGCACACACATGTTTATAGCAGTACAACTTGCAATTGCAAAAGTATGGAACAAACGCCCATGAATCAATGAGTGGATAAAGAAAATGTGGTATACATATACCATGGAATATTCCACCACAAAAAATACTCAGCCACAAAAAGGAATGAAATAATGGCATTTGCAGCAACTTGGATGGAATTGGAGACCATTATTCTAAGTGAAGTAACCCAGGAATGGAAAACCAAACATTGTATGTTCTCACTTGTAATTGGGAGCTAATCTATGAGGACATAAAGGCATAAGAATAATACAATGGACTTTGGGGATTGGGGGGAAGTGTGGAAGGGAAGTGAGGAATAAAACTGTACTCTGTGTACACTGCTTGGGTGATGGGTGCATCAAAATCTCAGAGATCACCACTAAAGAACTTATTAATGTTACCAAACACCACCTGCTCTCCAAAAATCTATTGAAATTTTTTAAAAAGAAAAAAATATATAAAAAGAATCTAAGAAAATGATGAAAGGTTGCTCATGAAAGAATAGCAATAATAATTTACCACAAGTTCAATGGTGAATTTGATTTAAAATAATATAAACATGATGAGTATATTTAAAAATAATGATATAAATGAACTGGAGACTAGATGGCTGGGAAGGGTGCTTGGGGATCATATGAACACAGAGAGAAAAGATAGCTCAACTCTTATTTTTTTATAGTACAAAGTCAATAGAGAATGCCAACAGCAGAACAATCAGGAAGTATCAATGCAAACATGCTATTTAGAAATATGGAATTAAACACCAACGAGGTCAACTGAAAAACTAAAACAGGCTGCCTTCAGGGATGGGAAAACGGATGGGTGGGAGGGGTGCAGTGGGCTGTTGTTTTTGTCTACACATCTTATAAAATTATTTGATTCATGTATTTGTCCATGATACATAAATTTTAAGAAGCAAGGAAATGGTTCCAGGCTGTGTCTAGACAGTGTTGGTAAAGATAATGTTTGGTGTTGAAGGTGGGTCTAGGAGTTAAGAAATGCACCTGAATAACAGGCAGGAGACCTTGAAATGGGCACAGTTGTGACAAAAGCCAATTTCAGGATATGACTAGTGTAGAATCTACAAGTCAAAGAAGAGGAGTTGGGCTGTGGGCAGTGGCTCACACCTGTAATACCAATGAAATGGGAGGCCAAGGCAGGGGGATGGCTTGAGGCCAGGAGTTTGAGATTGCAGTGAGCTATGATCACGCCACTGCACTCCAGCCTGGGTGACAGAGTGAGGCCTTGTCCCCCATGCCCCCCAAAAAAGGAGTTACACTCAGAATATGGCAAATGCATTATCTTGGATAGAGCACGAATGTTAGTGTTGGAGCAATACAAGGCTCATTATGGCAGCTGGTAGCTGTGACTCTGCCAAGGTACCATTCTATGGCATCAGTAGCCATGTGCTCCTTCATTGATACCCAGCCTGGAATTGAAAATGAGGTCCAACAGGTGTAGAGGGGACCAGGTCCCTTCTGAGTTCACACATGGGTGATAAGGTCTAGGGTTAACTTATCGTCTCCAAAGAAACAATGAAACCCACAATATGGTCCTTTGAACACAGTGGGTTTTTGCTGAATGACTGAGAACATGAGTGGAATCCTACTGGAAAGACCATCTGCACCCAGAAAGTGGGTGGGCTTGTCAGAAAGAGCTCATCTGGAGCAAGAGAGGGGACTGGCACAAGAGGCCACCTGGCTGTGGATCTTTCAGGTGCAAATGGTGTAAATTCCCAGCAAACTCTTCTATACATCTTGGCTTTTCTTCTCTCTTCCTGCCTCCCCTGACACGAATGATGGTAACAGGCTGACAAAGCAACAACCCTGATTTAATCCGTTTCCCTCCACGTAAGCAGAAAACTGGCAGAGTAATAAGATTTAGTCTGCCTTGTTCTCCATTTGAGCTGAGACCTAAAAGTGGCACAGACTTCACAAGCAATGGCGATTAGGAGAGTAACTGTTAGAATCATCTTTTCTCTTGGTTTATCCCAATCTTCCCTCTTGAAATGCAAGAAATCTATGGATTGATACATGATGTTATAGGTGTTATAATTGTATAGTGCCAAGTGAATTCACATCATGTTGATATATTAGATGATATACAAAAACAGTTGTTTTTGTAGGTCAAAAAGTAGTCAAATATCAGCAATTTCATGCTATCCAACCTAATCTCCTCCTATTTTTGTGCCTGCCCTCTAAGTTAGGTATTTAATCCCATACAATAGATGAATGAGCCTCGGAGGAGTTAACGCTTTATAACTGTGCTTTCTCAGGGGAATGTAAAATAATCAACTGGCCCTAATCAATGAAAAGAGTTTTGAATATTCAGACTTGACCCAGAAGCAGTCAGCCCTTCTCCTAGTCTCTGGTACTGGGGTCTCTAGTTAGACTCAGAGCCACGACAGTCCTCTGTACTGAAAGAGCTGTGGGCACCTGTGGGCATATTCTTCTTCTCTGGTGATCTCTAATGATGCCATAAATCCCCAGCAAACAGGTTCATTGTTCCTCTAGATCCAGACTAACAGTGAGCAGCACAGACAGCACTGTGGAAGGCTAATCCATAGGATGGAGCCAAGTGGTGGCCGTAGGTGGGAGTGGAAGGGTCACAGTTTCTGTGGGAAACTGGGTTTGGTTATACTAATTAAGTATAATAATTTTTGTGAAAGATAATATTGGGAATAGTGTATTCTGTCTGAGTGAATCATATTTCAGAAGAATAATGATTATTAGAGCTGAGTGCTACATTTAATTATACATATTTAATTTAAGTGATTGGATATAATTTGAACATTATTTGAATATTATTAGTCTTTAGGAACCCAACGTCTCTTTGGCCAGGAAGCATGGCAGAAAAACTAATTCTGAGGCAATGGAAAGAAAGGGATACAAGAAGAAATTCTGTACAGAATCAAATCCTTATTTTTTTAACTTTTAATTATTATTATTATTTGAGACAGAGTCTCTCTCTATTGCCCAGGCTGGAGTGCAGTGGCATGATCATGGCTCACAGCAGTCTTGACCTCCTGGGTTCAAGCGATCCTCCTGCCTCCGCTTCTCAAGTAGCCAGGACCATAGGCATGTGCTACCATGCTCAGCCCAGAATTGAAACTGTTAAAGAGTGGTACAACACAGGGAAACAGTTGGGAAAGGGTGGAAAATAGGAAGAAATCAACGACTTTTTCTTTTCAGACTGGTCTCAATTGCTGCATTCTTTCCATTAAAATAAAGAAATGTGGTTTCCTTCTGTCAGTAAAGGTAGTCTCCCCAAACCACATCTAGCTTTCTGGAAGGCCAGTATCATGGTTCTAGGGCACCTGGATTCAGAGCAGTTGCTTCAGGCGAGATGAGTCACATGTCTCCACCTGCCACATCCAAATGCCATGTAAGACCTGTCACCATTGACTGCTCCTCAATAGCAAGATCCTTCAACACTTTGTAGAGGCCTTTCACGGTGCTGTGTCTCACAGCCTGTGCCATCTGCTGGAATGCTCCTCCATTTGATGAATTCCTTTAGCTGCCAATTTAATTATCACCTTAGCTGATCCCACTCCCAGCCACAAGACCCAGTGTCTACATCATCTCTCTTGTTTCTCCCCCAGAGGCATGGGTCTATGTATTGCCTATCTGTTTCTCCTGTAGACGAAGAGCCCTGGAGTCTGGTTTCTTAATCGATGTTATCATCCAGCCGCAAGCTCACTGGGCAGAAAATGACTGATGTTTTTCGAATGAAAGAAACAGAAAGAATTTGTCAAAATGTTATTTATAAGTAAATTTTCAGGAGCAATGTATCATAAAAAGTAAGATGCTTCCAATATTTCCATTTAAGTCTCTCACGCCTGAGTTCATTCAAGTTTTAGCTGGGTCTTCAGCTCCGCATGGAAATCATCATGCTTGCTTCTAGACATTTCCTCTCTCACCCTCTACAGCAGCTTATCCAAACCATCACCATGCTACTTAAGCTCCTGATTCTAGCCCGCCCACCTCTCTCTCAGCAAACTCCGCCCACCTCAGAGGAAATTGAGGTGACCTGGTGTGAACCTGCAGGCACTGTTATAGGAAAAGATGCCACTTTCTACACCTGTAGTCTGAATCCCACCTCCTGTAGCTTTGCCAGTTACCTCTCTTTTCTATAGAGAGTCTCTCTTGCTCTGTATTAGTATTGCGTTTCTTTCCCTTCAATGCATAAACATTCTTAAGACTTTCTTTTCTTAAAACAAAAATCCCAGTCCTTCAGTGATGATATGGATGGGGAGCTATGCTTGCCCCAGTCTCCAGCCTACCTCCACAGAACACCAGGACAGCAAACATCCTCTTTCACCCAGTCCTTGGGTCTCTTCCGACAGGGATGCTGGTGAGTAGATGTGTGAGGCCATGCGGGCATTCAGGTACTCATCACCAACTGGACCACAGCCCAGGAGCATGACAGCACCCAGAAACTCTCTTAACCTCACAGGCTCAAATCCATGAAACATTTCCCAACTTTACCCCAGATCATCACCTAATGGTAGAGCTACTTAGACCACACAGTGGCTCCGCCTCCAATTACAGCTTACTTCACCTGTTTTATCTGAGGATCAGAAGCTGGATCGGGGGCACAGCCAGTGCAAACAGAGGTGGAAGATGGGCCCTGGAGCCTTGACCAAGACCCTCTGCTTGTAGGTCTCAGGATTCCTACCATGTTCCTTCTAGCACTAACTTTTGCAGTCAGAAGAACACACTCCAGTCTACAGGTTGGCCTGCTTTCTCTCCTTTCCATGGCTTTTTCCATAAGATCTAGTTGGCCTATATAGTTTTACCAGAATTTATTAACTTAATTCCTTCTACTTACTGGCCAAATTTGATACTTTACTCCTGTGCGATCGATTCCCCTCCTGAATTTCCCCTTTGATCAATACTGCTTACTCAACACGGTTACTATCACCAGCTGAAATTACCTCGCTTTTACACGGGCTTATTCCTTTATCATCCATCTCCCCTCCTTAGAATGAAAGCTCTGAGAGTGTGGAAATGGTCCACTGTGTTCCCTGCTAAATACCCAGTGCTAAACCGGTGCAGGCTCCCGGTGAATTTTTACTAAATGAATGAATACACGGAATAAACAAATAAAATTACCTTCTCTTCATCCAAATAACTTTTGTTTGGTCACCAACTTTTATCAATTTTATTTTCTCACTATCATTCACATCTGTTCCTTTCTTTCTACTATCTGTGACCAGTTTAGTTTAGGCCCTCGTTTTTGTCTTGCTTAGATCAGAGAATAGCCTTCTAGCCTACCTATTGCGAGTCTAAGACCCCACTCTCCATTCTTTAAACCACTATCGAATGGACTGAAATTGAAAGTTAATTGCTATGGTCTGAATGTGTGTCCCCTCCAAAACTCAAGTCGAAACTCAATCTCCAGGCAGTTTTCCTCAGCTGTGGGTGGTGGCCACTGCCAGGCTTCAGTTTCCAGTCTGTGGATGGTGAGGTGGCATGGACAGCGGCCCTGGTGCCCCACACTCCACTGCCTGCAAGCTGCCTGCCTGTGTGCAGTGCCCCAAGTCCACAGCTTCCCATCTCAGCACCCAGCTGCCACTGCCCTCTGTGGCCCAGTGAGCAGCCCAGATGCAGGCCATCAGGTGTGTGGTGGTGGGAGACAGAGCTGCAGGTAAAACTTGCCTACTGACTGGTTATACAACCAATGCATTTCCTGGAGACTATATCCCTACTGTCTTTGACAGCTGTTCTGTCAATGTTATGGTAGTTGGAAAATCAGTGTATCTGGGCTTATGGAATACAACTGGACAAGAAACTATGCCCCCTATCCTATCTGCACACAGATGTGCTCTTAATTTGCTTTTCCCTTGTGAGTCCCATGTCATTTGAAACTGCTGGTGCAAAGTGGTATCCTGAAGTGTGGCACCACTACTTTCCAAACACTTTTGTCATCCTTGTGGGAATTGAACTTGATGTTAGGGAGCCTTTGTACACTTTGCTGAGAAAATGGTGGCACCTTCATACTCAATGCCAAGTTTTTGCTACAGATTTAATTTTCCCATAAAACCATTTTGAACCAAGCAGTAATTTTAAGGTACAAGAGTTTAGACTCTAAAATGACAAGCTTTTTTTTTTTTTTTTTTTTTTTTTTTTGAGACAAGGTCTTGCTCTGTTGCCCAGGCTGGGCTTGAACTCCTGGTCTCAAGTGATCCTCTCACCGTAGCCTCCCAGAATGTGGGGATTATAGGTGTAAGCCACCACACCTGGCTAAAAAGCCTTCTTAAACCCTTATTTTTCAAAGCCCCTATTCTTGTTTAGATTAAGAGTTGCTAAACTACCTTCTGAACTAAATTGTGTTGTTGTGCTAAAAACACTGAGCACTAAACTGTATAAAGGTCTTTGTCTTTAAAAAGACTGTAGCTTCTGAAGTTAGGAAATGCAGATACTTTCTAAGTAGTTTTCAGATATGTAAAGCAGAACAGCTTCCTTAACAAAACATTGCCATTTAACACACCAGTAATTTATCAACCTTTGTTCATTACAGAACTGTAAAAAACTATTCTAAAATTCATACTGAACCAAAGAAGAGCCCAAATAGCCAAAACAATTCTAAGCAAACACAACAAAGCTGGAGGCATCACACTACCCTACTTAAAACTATACTATAGGGCTACCAAAAACCAAAACAGCACGGTACTGGTACAAAAATAGACACATAGACCAATTGCAGAATAGAGAGCCCAGAAATAAAGCCCTACACCTACAACCATCTGATCTTTGATAAAGTCAACAATAAATAATGGGGAAAGGGCTCCCTATTCAATAAATGGTGCTGGGATAACTGGCTATCCATATGCAAAAGAATGAAAGTGGACCACTACCTTTCACCTCAAATTAACTCACGATTAATTAACGACTTAAATGTAAGACCTAAAACTATAAAAATCCTAGAAGAAAACCCAGGAACTACCATTCTGGACATCAGCTTTGGCAAATAATTTATGGTTAAGTTCCCAAAAGCAACAAAACAAAAATTGACAAGTGGGAAGTAATTAAACTAAAGAGCTTCTGCACAGCAAAAGAAACTATCAACAGAGTAAACAGACGACCTACAGAATGGAGAAAATATTTGCAAACGGCACCCTACAAAGGTCTAACATCCAGAATCTATCAGAAACTTAAATCAACAAGCAAAACCCAAATAATCCCATTAAAAAATAGGCAAAGGACGTGAACAGACATTTCCCAAAAGAAGAAATACATGTGGCCAACAAATATATGAAAAAATGCTCAACATCACTATTCATTAGAGCAATGCAAATCAAAACTACAATGAGATACCATCTCAAACCAGTCAGAATGGGTTTTATTAAAAAGTCAAAAAACAACAGACATTGGTGAGCTTGCCAAGGAAAGGCTATGCTTATACACTGATGATGAAAATGTAAACTAGTTCAGTCACTGTGAGAAGTAGTTTGGAGATTTCTCAAAGAACTTAAAACAGAATTACCATTCAACCCAGCAATCCCATTACTGGGTATATACCCAAAGGAAAATAAATCATTCTGTCAAAAGGACACATGCACTTATAAGTTCCTTGCAGCACTATTTACAATAACAAAGACATGGAATCAACCTAGATGCCCATCAGTGGTGGACTGGATAAAGAAAATGTGGTACATATACACCATGGAATACTACACAGCCATAAAAAAGAACAAAATCATGTATTTTGCAACAACATGAATGTGGCCAGAGGCCGTTATCCTAAGTGAATTAATCCAGGAACAGAAAATCAAATACCACATGTTCTCCTTATAACGGGAAGCTAAAAACTGAGTATACACGATCATAAAGATGGCAACAATAGACACTGGGGACTACAAGAAGAGGGAGGGTGGGATGGGATGAGGATTAGAAAATTACCTATCAGGTAGTATGCTCACTACCTGGGTGATGGAATCATTTGTAGAGCAAACCTCAATGACACTCAATTTACCCATGTAACAAACCTGCACATGTACCCCCGAACCTAACAGTTGGAAAGAAAAAAAGAAACTAAATCCCCAATGTGGCAGTATTGAGAGGTGGGGCCTTTAAGAGGTGATTGGGTCACGAGGGTTCTTCGCTCATGAAGGAAATAATCCACTGATGGATTAATGTATCAATGAGTTAGTGGATCATGGGTTATCACAGGAGCGGGGCTTTATAAGAAGAGGCAGAGGAATATGAACATGCACACCCAGCTCCTTCATCATGTGATGCCCTTCACCTGGGGACCTGGTGACTCAGCAGAGTCCCCAACAGCAAAAGGGCTTTCATCAGATGCAGTCACTCCACCTTGGACTTCTGAGCCTCCATAACTGTAAGAAAGAAATTTGTTTTCTTTATAAACTGCCCAGTTTCAGGGAATAGAAAACAGACTAAGATACTAATCATGTCACTGCTCTCCTCAGAACTTTCCCATGGCTTCCAAACACCTCCACTGGGTGAAGTCTGAAGCCCCGAGCTTGGCATGAAGGCTGTCTGGCCTGGTCCCACCCCTGTTCTCAGCATCTTCCCTCACCACTTCTCACTTTACTCTCTCTGCTCCAGCCAAACTGAATTATCTTCAGTTCCTCTAATGCCTAGTGCTTTTTTTTTTTTTATCAGAAGCATTTATTTTTAGAATAGTTTTGATTTATAGAAAAATTGAAAAGATAGCATAAAGGGTTCCTATATACCCCTCATCTAGTTTCCCCCAACTGTGACGATCTTACACTACTTTGATGCATGCATTTGTCACAAGTCGTGAATCAATTAAATACATTAGTATTAATTCATGTCCATACATTATTCAGATTGTCCTTACCTAATGCCCTTTTTCTGTTTCAGGATCCCTTCCAGGATATGGTATTACATTTAGTCATTAGGACTCCTTAGGTTCCTCTTGGTTGAGACAGTTTCTCAGACTTTCTTTGGTTTCGAGGACCTTAACAGTGTTGAGAAGTATTGGTCAGGTATTTTATAGAATGGCTTTCAACTGGGCTTTCTGTATATATATATATATTTTTTTTTCAGAACTAGATTGGCGTTATTGGGCTTGGGGAAGAAGACCATGGAGGTAAAGTGGCATTTCATCACATCATGTCAAGAGTGCATATTATCAGCATGACTTACCACCATGATGTGGACCCTGATGACTTGCCTGAAGTGGTGATTGCCCAGGTTTCTCCACTGTTAAGTTACAATTCCAACTAACATCCCTTCCGTACACTACTCTTTGGAAAGAAGTCACCATGCACAGCTCCACTTCCTTGAGAGTGGAGTGTATATCTAAGTTATTTGTACTTGTGCTGCAAAGGAGATTTGTCTCCTCTCCCCCATTTCTTAATTTATTCACTTATTTTTTACATCAGTATGTACTCATGCATATTTATTTCATACATATAATCAAATACTACTCTCTTTATTTTGTTGTTCAAATTGTTGCAGCTTCGGCCACTGGGAGCCCTTTCAGTTGGCTCCTGTACAACACGACATACCCTCATCAATGGTTTGTTTTGTTTCAGTACTTCCTTACTTTCTGGTGCAACAAGATACTCCAGGCTTATCTGTATATTTCTTCCTCAGCTCTAAAATCAGCTGTTTCTCCAAGGACTAATGCCCTGGTTCACTTATTGGGGCAGGTATTAGAAATCAAGATGGCAATGGGTGTGCCCTGGGTCTTCTCCCTTTTTCTTCCTCCATGGGCTGCGAGTCTTGTAACGTCCTCTCCTCCTCCACCCCTCTCCCTCACTGAAATAATTCCTCATGTATTCAAACCTTAGCTCAGGCACCTCTTTTTCTGGGGAAACTTCTTTGATTTCTCTCCAAGCCTAGATGTCAGTCCCTGTTCTGTGATCCCACAGCCCCTTACTGTACTGCTGTACTAGTGTTCATTTGTTTGACACCTCTAATAGACTGACCCACCTCTGTGCAGGGACAGTGTTTTAAGCTTCTAAGAAAGAAACTGGGCAGAGGCAGGATTGGCATAGGGTAGAAAACTCACTAAATATATCTTATTAGTATTAGTATTAATAAGAATAGCCAACGTGGCAAGGTTCAATACAGTGGAACATGCTGTATACAGTAGAAATATGCCTTTTTTTCGGAGACTTAAATTTTAATTACATGTACTGAGCCAGAGATGTTGAATCTAAAGACTCCTAGGGAGGGGCCCTGTTGGATCACTGAACCTACGTGAACACTTGGCTGGGCTAGAGAACCAAGTTGTTTGGTCAAACACCAGTCTAGATGTCCTGTGAAGATATTTTCTAGATGTGACTAACACTTAAATCTGTGGATGTTGAATAAAGCAGATTGCATTCCTAATGTGGGTGGGCCTCATCTAATCAGTTGAAGGCCTTGAGGAAAAAACCCGTGAGGTCCCCAAAGGAAGAGGGAATTCTGCCTCCATATGGCCTTCAGACTCAAGCTGCAACGTTGACTCTTTCTTGAGCCTCCAGCCCACTGGACTTTTGAATTTGCCAGCCTCCACAATTGGTGAGCCAGTTCCTTAAAGTAAATTTCTCTCTCTATTTCTCTCTCATTACACACATGCATATACATGCACATACACACCCTATTGGTTTTGTTTCTGTTTTCTGGAGAACCTAGACTAACATAGGGAGTGACCCCGGACCTTAGCCTTCCAGCCTGCAACTCAACGGTTCAGGGGAGTCATGCTTCCTGACATGTGATCATCTCAACCAGGAAGAAGACCCTGTATTAATAAATGTATTAACTAAATATCTTGCCTGTAAATTGTTTTATGCTCTCCTTTGACCTTTTTGAGAATAATGAACACTATCATCCCTGGACTTGCTTTTCAGAAATGCCCAAGCTTGGAACTGACAGATGCATTCAACATAAAAACCAAGGTCTGCATTCACCAGAGTGATCTCATGGGTGGGAAGCTGGGCACAATACAGGGAGTGTACAAATCTCAGGCTAGTCACAGTACATGTCACTGCTCCATCCTTTGAACAAATTTTTGGTAGATAAAAGCTTGAAAAAAATGAACGTTATAGGTGGTCCTAAGATGGGTGAAAATTAACCAAGAATAAAAACCTGAATGGTGTGCGTGGAATAGTAAAGCCAGTGGTAAGGAAAGGGAGGTTCCAGACCCTACAGGTTCCCAAAGGCAACGTGAAAGTCCTTAAGCTCTTTCCCAAGTTTCAACAGCCTAATACACAACATGGTCTAATTTCAACATTGGCTGTCTGCCTTTGGCTGGGTTATATCATTTGGGTGATGTAATGGTGATCCTGGGTGATATTAATATAATCAGGCCTGATTATCACATGTGGTTATGCATGGCTTTGATGAACAAACAATGAAGCAATGAGTAATCATTTAATAAGTCCAGTTGGTTGATAAAATATTTTAAATGGTAGGGCCATTGGGAAAACTTTCCAGCTTTCTCCTTTCAAAGAAGGGATGATGATATGACATTGATTGGGGTCTTTGGGTTTCTGATGATGAGGGAGCATGAGGATGCTCGGTCTACATTAGAACCCAATATCAAAATCCCTTTGGTTTCCCCTGCTGTCTTCCTTCCATTACTGCCCAGCTTCAAGAACACATTTTTCCAGAGCACCAACCTGTAGCAATTTGCTAGCCTCAGCAGTGACCTGGTTGTGCAAGGTCTGGAGCCTGCTGGGGGCGGGGCAATATCTCCTAGGGTCACAAGCTCTGTCTTGGCATTAAAGATGTGTGCAAGATCTGTTCTGCCTTTTAGGGTAGGTGGTCTGATGCATCATGGGGGCTTCCTGAGCCTCAACTTCCCTTGAAAAAGAAAAGGCTGGATAGAAGTTCTTTCCAAAATCTAAAATCTCCGCAGTTATGCCTTTATGCGGCCTTCTGAGAACCAGCTGTGCATTCCCCACATCACTTTTGCATTTCGAGCATCTCAAAGTAGCAATTGAATGCTCTGAACCATTTGCTAAATAGTACCTTTAAAGAATGAACTGAGAAATGCCTTTGTTCAGTGTAAGGACAAGCCTAGGAACACTGGAGAAAATTCTCAGGGCTAGAAGAGGAATGGCTGCTAGAGATCTGTGATTTTGAAGCCATTTTCCAGCCTAAAATCTCAGGCTCTTATTGTATTCAGAAGAAAAAAATAATAATTCACACACACACACAAATTCTGTAGCACTGAAAGAATTGCTTCTAATTACAATCTTCTCAAGCTAATGTTCGTAGGAGTCATTGAAATAGAAGGACCAAACTTCAAAAGAGTAATTTCAATTTAAGCAAACTTTAAGCAATCTAATTTATCCCACTGCCAGTTAAGTATCTAGAAAAATCATAATTTTCAAAGAAAGGGGGAGGGACAGAGAGGAAGAAGAAAAAAGAAAAAAGAAATAAAAGGTAGCGTGTTTCCTGCATATTAGATTTTTAATGTCAGGAAGAACAAGGACTTTATAATAATAGCCTGCCTCTGTCTATGTTTTTATCTAAATTTCTAAGTACAAAGATAATAATTTTGTTATGACAGAAATATGTCCTCTTAAGAAGTTCATCCAAGGGCAAATAAATGAGAACTATAGAGGCACATGAAATATTTGAAAGCCAATAAACCAACAGAAACAAGAAATGCTAAAATTAGGTCAGAATGACTAAAACTACAATACAATGAAATAACCCCAAGATAACAATAAGGTAGACACTCTCTCAAAACCATTGTTTCAAACCTTTTTTGTGTGGGATGGAATGGCGTGCAGCTTACCCACATGGCTTTGGGGATGCCCTAGTAACATAGAGTCTCATTTTCAACCCTGTTGTCTAACTCATTCTCTCCTTGCTAAACATGTATTTTTCTTGCTGGAGCACCTCCTGGAGCAACAGTTATCAGGCCACATTGCAACTCAACTTGCCTTTGAGTGAACCTTCAGAATGTGTCAACTGAGTAACACCCTCACTCTTAGAATGACAAATTTCACATTTGTAATGTTAACTAGCCAACATAGCAAGGGACCTTACACGCTAAATACAGTGGAAATGTGTGTTATTTCTGAGACTTGAATTTTAATTACATGTACTGCGCCAGAGATGTTGAGTCTGAAGACACCTAGGGAGGGGTCCTGTTGGATGGTTGAGCCTATGTGAACATTTAACTGGGCTGGGGAACCCAGTTTTTTGGTCAAACACCAGTCTAGATGTTGCTGTGAAGCTATTTTTTGGATGTGACTAACACTTAAATCTGTGGATGTTGAGGAAAGCAGATTGATTTCCAAAATGTAGGTGGGCCTCATCTAATCAGTTGAAGGCCTTGAGGAAAAAAACCCCTGAGGTCTCCAAAGGAAGAGAGAATTCTATCTCCAGATGGCCTTCAGACTCAAGCTGCAACATCGACTCTTTCTTGAGCTTCCAGCCCACTGGACTTTTGAATTTGCCAGCCTCCACAATCGGTGAGCCAGTTCCTTAAAGTAAATTTCTCTCTGTTTCTCTCTCTGTCTCTCTCTCTCATTACACACATACACATACACATGCACATACACACCCTGTTGGTTTTGTTTCTGTTTTCTGGAGAACCAGACTAATATAGGGAGTGACCTCAGACCTCACCCCTTCCAGCCTGCAACTCAACGGTTCAGGAGAGACATGCTTCCTGACATGTGATCATCTCAACCAGGCAGAAGACCCTAGTGATAGTGAGTTCACTACCTCAGAAGGCAGCAGGAGCTGTCAGAAAGTCTCCTCTTAGACTTGGCTGGAATACGCTTCTCTGCATTTTAGACTCTGGTTCTGGCAGACATGTGCTGGGCACATCCTCTGGGCCAAGTCAATCCTGCTTCCACCTGGTCAGGTTGGGACATGTGCCTGGCCAAAGGTAGCATTGCTCTTCTATCTTCAAACCTCTAGCTGCTATTTCTTGAATTATCAATGCAAGTCATAACACGCAATTAATTCCTCTCCAGAAAGGCAGCATGTACTCAGTGTGCACACCCAACCAAAAAATTATATTAGAGCGAAAGAAAATAGATGCTTAAACAAATGTATAGGAAAATTAGAGAACTTCCCAAATGACACCCTGGACCATGTTGCCAAGATGGGTTCTGTGTCAAGGAAATGGCAATCTAAATGAATTTTTAGCAGAGATGCTTGAATCAGTGTTTGTTATGTTTATCAAGCACAGGAAGGGAGGTTAATAGAATGGATCTAGACACCTCTGATTGGATTCATCAGTGTGTTCATGAGGTTACATGGTGTCTGGCATTTTGTGATATAAATGTTTGTCTTCCCAGTGCTGCAGTCCCTTGAAGGAAGAGGCAATGTCCTGTGGTCTTTTTATCCATTACTGTACTAAGCTAGGCTCTTGCACATGCTAAGAAGTGTGGAAGGAGGGAAAAAAGGAAGGAGAAGCAGGAGAACATATAGAAGAAAAATTGGGGGACAATCAGCAAAGAGAAATCAGGGGATGTGCTCTTCCTCTACTGTTTCCTGTATTCCTGGCTGTACATTCCTCAGAGCCAGCTGAATGGAGGAGGTGGGGCAGGGCTGTGTCCTTGCCCATCATTGCCTTTCTTCTAGGGCGTAAAGTAATGAGAATAATAACTGACCATTTCCCAGAAATTATTATGTTGGGTACAGTGGATCCTCATTATTCACGGATTCTGTATTTGCAAGTTCACCTACTTGCTAAAATTTATGTCTATCCCCAGATCAACATTCATGGCGTTTTCACAGACGTTTGTGGACATATGCAGAGAGTTGCCTGACACGTATTTTTCCAGCTGAAGCCAAAGAAGGCCTCTGCCTTCTTGTTTCATCTCCCATATTGTAAACAAGTGCCCTTTTCTAATCTACTGAGTGTCACGATTTTCATTTTTGTGGAGTTTTTTTTTTTCAGTGACTTTGCTGTTTAAAACACCCCCCAAATTGAGTGGTGAAATGCTGTCTCCTGTTCCTAAGCACAGGGAGGCTCTGAGGTGCCTTACAGAAGCTTCCTTGAGACATGAGTTGTAGTTCTGTTGGCTAGGGGTTCAATGTTAATCAATCAACCATATATTTGCTTGGTGCAAAAGTAATCACATGGTTTTTGCCATTGAAAGTAATGGCAAAAACAGCAATTACTTTTGCACCAATACTAAGCAAGGTGTCTTTTTTTTTTTTTTTTGAGACAAAGTCTTGCTCTGTCGCCCAGGCTGGAGTATAGTGGTGCGATCTGGGCTCACTGCAAGCTCCGCCTCATGGGTTCATGCCATTCTCCTGCCTCAGCCTCCCGAGTAGCTGGGACTACAGGCGCCCGCCACTGCACCAGGCTAATTTTTTGTATTTTTTAGTAGAGACGGGGTTTCACAGTGTTAGCCAGGATGGTTTTGATCTCCTAACCTCGTGATCCACCCGCCTCAGCCTCCCAAAGTGCTGGCATTACACGCATGAGCCATTGTGCCCAGCCGCAAGGTGTCTTTAAACAGAAACACACATCAAACAAAATTATATTTGGTCAGTTGATGAAAATGTGACCAGAAGCTCACAGGAACCTAACCTTGTCTTTTTCCCAGGAGCAATGCTTTAGTATTCCTTAATTCAGTGTTCATGATGACTTTATAGAACATCACCACTTGAATAATGAGAATTATTATTTCTTTTGATCATTGAGTTTTCTGGCACTCCAACCCTAGCTTTGATGTTGGCAGCTTATAAAGAAACTATTCAGTATTCACTAATTCGCTCTTCATGGTAACTTTGTGGAGCATAACTACTGCAAATGAGAATTGATTGTACTGGACACATTATTTTGTATAATTCTTATTGGTAACCCAATAAGGTATGGACTATTGTTACTAAGACATGCAGATTGAGGAAATGATGTTTAATGGGGTTAAATGAATTGCCCAAGTTAATAACAGAGCCAGTAACTGTTTGGGACAAGAATTCAAATCCAGGAAGTGTGACTCCAGAGCCCACACGTGTGCCCTCTGAGCTATACTGCCTGCCATCTGCCTCCCCCTTCCTCCTGGAGTGGTGTTAGGGGTGTAAGCGAACAAAGGCACAAACCCTAGACTGGGGCTTCTTAAATTCTTTGTACCACAGACTACTTGGCAGACTAGTGAAGTCTATAAATAGACTATAGTATTTGTAAACTCCTAACATCAAGCACATGGGATTACAAAAGAAATCAATTGCATTGAAATACATTCATCAAATTATGCAAAAGTTTTGTGGCACAATAATATATGTGCTCCTCTCCCCACAACACTCCAGCCTCTGGTAACCATCATTCTACTCTTCGTCTATGCGCTGAATTCCACACACAAGTATGAGGTCACATTGCATTTGTCTTTCCATGTGTGGCTTATTTCATTTAGTATGGTGTCCTCCACGTTCATCTACACTGTCACAAATGACAAAATTTCCTTCCTTTTAAAGACTGAATAGTACCTCATCATGCATATATAATATACTACATTTTCTTTATCCATTAATCCATTGATGGAACCTTAGGTTGATTCCAGAATTTGGTTATTGTGAACCATAACACAATGAACGTGAAAGTGCAGATAGCTCTTCAACATACTGGTTTCAAATCCTTAGGGTACATATTCAGAAGTGAGATTGCTGGTAATTCTATTTTTAACTTTTTCAGTTTTCCATAATGGCTGTTTTCCATAGTGGCTATACTAACTCACACTCCCATCAACAGTGCACAAGGGTTCCTTTTTCTCTACATCCTCGCCAACACTTATGTTTCATTTTTTTGATAATTGTCACTTTGACAGGTGTGATGTGATATTTCACTGTAGTTTTAATTTGCATTTCCCTAATGATTAGTGATGTGGAGCATTTTTTAAAACATATCTCTTGGGCATTTGTATGTCTTTTTTTGAGAAATGTCTACTCAAGTTCTTTGCCCATTTTTAATTTGTTTGTTTTCTTGCTATTGAGTTCTTTTGGGTTCCTTATATATTTTGGATATTCACCCCTTATCAGATGTATGGCTTGTAAATATTTTCTCCCAATCTGTAGACTGTGTCCTCACTTTATTGTTTCCTTTGAGGTGCAGAAAATTTTTAGTTTGTTGTAATCCCATTTATTTATTTTTGCTTTTGTTACTGGAGCATTTGGAGCCAAATTCAAAACATCATTGTCCAGAGAAGTGTAGCTTTCCCCTATGTCTTCTTCTTATAGTTTTACAGTTTCAGGTCTTATATTTAAATCTTTAATCCATTTTGAGTTTATTTTTGTATAAGGTGTGAGATGAGGGTCCAATTTCATTCTTCTGCATGTAGATATCCAGTTTTCCCAACACCCTTTATTGAAGAGACTGACCTTTCCCCCATAGTGTGTTCTTGGCACCTTTGTTGAAAATCAATTGACTAAAAATGCATAGGTTCATTTCTGAGCTCTCTATTCTGTTCCATAAGTCGATGTGTCTATTTTTATGCCAGTATCACACTGTTCTAATATCTATAGCTTTATAAGATAGTTAGAAATCAAGTAGTGTGATGCTTCCAGTTTTGTTCTTGCGTTTTTTGTTTTTTTTTTTTTTTTTGATATACAGTCTTGCTCTGTTGCCCAGGCTAGAGTGCAGCAGTACAATATCAGCTCACTGCAAACTCTGCCTCTTGGGTTCAAGTGATTTTCCTGTTTCAGCCTCTCAAGTAACTGGGATTACAGGGGCACACCACACTGCGCCTGGCTAACTTCTGTATTTTTAGTAGAGACAGGGTTTCACCATGTTGGCCAGGCTGGTCTCAAACTCCTGACCTGAAGTGATGCACCCGCCTCGGCCTCCCAAAGTGCTGGGATTACAGGCATGAGCCACTGCACCCAGCTAACCACCACACTTGGCCATTTAAGCTTTGTTCTTTTTGTTCAAGATTATCTTGACTTTCAGGATTTTTTGTGATTCTATATTAATTTTAGGATTGTTTTTCTATTTCTCTGAAAAGTGTTATTGAAAGTGTTCTGATAAGGATTGCATTGAATCTGTAGATTGCTTTGGGTAGTATGGATATTTTAACAATATTAATCCTTCTTATCCATGAATGCAGAATACCTTTCCATTTACTTGTTCCTTTTACAATTTTTTTCAATGATCTTTATGTTTTCAACGTACAGATCTTTCACCTCTTTGTTTAAATTTATTCCTATGCATTTTATTTTGTTTTGTTTTAGTTAGCGTAAATGGAATTTTTTCTTAATTTCTTTTTCAGATAGTTCATTGTTAGCATATAGAAATACTACTGATTTTTGTGTATTAATTTTGTAATCTGTAACTTTACCTTATGCGTTTATTACTTCTAACAGTTTTTGGGTGGAGTGGTCAAAGTTATACATACATACAAGATCATGTCATCTGCAAACAGGCACAATTTAACTTCTTCTTTTCCTATCTGGATGCCCTTTATTTTTTTCTTTTGTCTAATTGCTCTGGCTAGTAGTACTTCCACTGCAATGTTGAACAGAAGCGGTTAGAGTGGGCATTCTTATCTTGTTCCTGATCTCAGAGGAAAAGCTTTTAGTATAGTGTTAGCTGTGAGTTTTTCATATACGGCCTCTATTGTGCTAAAGTAGATTATTTCTTCTATATCTAATTTGTTGAGAGTTTCATTATAAAAAATGTTAAATCTGTCAAATGCTTTCTCTGCATCTAATGAGATGATCATATGGTTTTTGTCCTTCATTCTGTTATTGTGGTGCATCACATTTATGGATTTGTGTATGTGGAACCGTCCTTCCATCGCAGGAATAAATCCCACTTGATTACATGAGTGATTCTTTCACTGTGCTGTTGAAGTCTGTTTGCTGGTATTTTATTGAGGATTTTTTCAACTGTATTAATCAGGAATATTGGTCTATAATTTTCTTTTCTTGTAATATCCTTGTCTGGCTTTGGTATCAGGGTAATGCTGGCCTTAAAAAATGAGTTCACCTCTTATCAAATGATCAGAAGTATGGCTTTCCTCATAATTTTTGAAGGGTTTAAGAAAGATTGGTATTATTTTTAAAAATATTTGACAGAATTCAGCAGTAGCAGTGAAGACATCAGGCTCTGGGCTCTTTTTTTTTTTTTTTTTTTTTTGATGGGAAAGTTTTTATTACTAACTCAGTCTCTTTACTCGTTACTGATCAGTTCAGATTTTCTGTTTCTTCACAATTCGGTCTTGGTAATTGTATAGTTCCAGGAATGTATCAGTTTCTTCTGGGTTATTCAAGTTGTTGGCGTATAATGATTCATAGTAATGTCTTAGAATCCTTTGTGTTTCTGTGGTATCAGTTGTAATGTCTCCTCTCTGAGTTCTGATTTTATTTGAGTCTTCTCTCTTTTCTTTTTAGCCTAGCTAAGGGCTTTTTGCTTTTGCTTATCTTTTCAAAAAACACAGCTCTGTAGTCTCATCATTTTTTTTTCTATTGTTTTTCTAGTCTCTATTTCATTTATTTCTGCTTTGATTTTTGTTATTTCCTTCCTTCTCCTAATTTTGGACTTTGTTCTTCTTTTTCTAGTTCCTTGAGATATAACATTAGGTTGTTTATTTGAGATCTTTCTTCTTTTTTGACATAAGTGCTTATTGCTAAAAATTTCTCCTTAGAATTCCTGTTGATGCATCCTGTAAGTTTTCGCATCCTGCATGTTGTTTTTGCTATTTTGTCTCAAAAATTTTAAAAATTTCCCTTTTGATTTCTTCTTTGACTCATTGGTTGTTCAGGAGCATGTTGTTTAATTTTTACTCCTTTGTAAATTTTCCAAGATTTCTCCTGTTATTGATTTCTAGTTTGATACTACTGTGATCAGAAAAGATACCTGATACAATTTGAATCCTCTTAAATTTATTCAGATTTGTTTTGTGGTCTAACATATGCCTATCCTGGAGGATGTTTCATGTATGCTTGAGAAGAATGAGTATTCCGATGCTGTTAGACGAAATGTTCTGTATGTGTCTTTTAGTTCTATTTGATCTTTTATAGATCAAGGCCAATATTTTCCTATTAATTTTCTGTCTAGATGATATATCCATTGTTGGAAATGGGGTATTAGAGTCCCATACTATTATAATATTGAGTCTATCTCTTCCTTCAGATCCTTTAATATTTGTTTTGTATATTTAGGTGCTTGTAGGGAAAAGAAAGAGAGATCAGACTGTTACTGTGTCTATGTAGAAAGGGAAGACACAAGAAATTCCATTTTGACCTGTACCTTGAACAATTGCTTTGCTGAGATGCTGTTAATTTGTAACTTTGCCCCAGCCACTTTGCCCTAGCCACTTTGCCCCAATTTTGAGCTCACAAAAACATGTGTTGTATGAAATTAAGGTTTAAGGGATTTAGGGCTGTGCAGGACGTGCCTTGTTAACAAAATGTTTACAAGCAGTATGCTTGGTAAAAGTCATCGCCATTCTCTAGTCTCGATAAACTAGGGGCACAATGCACTGCGGAAAGCCGCAGGGACCTCTGCCCTGGAAAGCCGGGTATTGTCCAAGGTTTCTCCCCATGTGATAGTCTGAAATATGGCCTCGTGGGATGAGAAAGACCTGAATGTCCCCCAGCCCGACACCCGTAAAGGGTCTGTGCTGAGGTGGATTAGTAAAAGAGAAAGCCTCTTGCAGTTGAGATAGAGGAAGGCCACTGTCTCCTGCCTGCCCTGGGAACTGAATGTCTCGGTATAAAACCCGATTGTACATTTGTTCAATTCTAAGATAGGAGAAAAACCGCCCTATGGTGGCAGGCGAGACATGTTGGCAGCAATGCTGCTTTGTCATTCTTTACTCCACTGAGATGTTTGGGCAGAGAGAAACATAAATCTGGCCTACGTGCACATTCAGGCATAGTACCTCCCCTTGAACTTAATTATGACACAGATTCTTTTGCTCACATGTTTTCTTACTGACCTTCTCCCTATTATCACCCTGCTCTCCTACCGCATTCTTCTTGCTGAGATAGTGAAAATAATAATCAATAAAAACTGAGGGAACTCAGAGACCGGGGCCCGTGCAGGTCCTTGGTATGCTGAGCGCCGGTCCCCTGGGCCCACTTTTCTTTCTCCATACTTTGTCTCTGTGTCTTATTTCTTTTCTCAGTCTCTCGTCCCACCTGACGAGATCTATCCACAGGTGTGGAGGGGCAGGCCACCCCTTCAGTGCTCCAATATTGGGTGTACAGCAGGTCCCTGAATAGTGATGTTGCATTCAAAGTCATCTCATGATAACATTGATAAGAAAAATATCAATTCTGGGGTAGGGCCACTGTCCGCATAGAGTTTGCATGTTGTCTCCATGTCTATGTGGATTTTCTTCAAGTACTCTCACTTGCTCCCACATCCTGAGATGAGCACATTAGGTTACCTGGCATGTCTAAATTGTCTCAGTGTGAGTGAGTCTGGGTGTGGGTGTGTGTGAGTATGCCTTGCAATGTGATGGAGTTCTGTTCACAGTTGGTTCCCACCTTGTGCCCTGGGCTGCTGGGATAGGTTCTGGCCATTTGTGACCCTTAACTGGAATAAACACATTGGAAAATGAATAAATAAATACATACAAATTATTGTAAAATAAATATTTGCAAAGCATACAATAATTATACAAATGCAGAAGAATAAACAATGCAGTATGAAAGCACTCTGCAATCCTGTCATATTTGTAATAATTTTTGAACTGCATGTTGGTTGGAGGCATTCCTTGTAATTTTTGCTTCGTAAACAATTATTCTTTGATTTAATCCACCACCTTGATGACTACCATCCTACACTGATTCACAAAAAGTTTGATAATTTTCTTGTTTTTATTACTCTTTCATAAATGTATAGTAGCTCACATTTATTTCAATAGTTAATATTAGAAGTGTTTGGGGTCTTTGTTTAGAAGTTTAGTGATGTTTTTGTGACCAGAAATATGCCATAGGAACTTAACTTTTGCTTATATTAATTAGCCTATGGTAAAATGGATTTGGTTGTACATTTTCACTTAAAACCTCAGTTTCCAAGAACCTACTGATGACATCAAGGGAAAACTTACCGTATATGTATTAACAATTGTTATATCCTTTTGATGAATTGACTCGTTTATCAGTATATAATGCCCTTTTCTGTCTCTTTTTATAGTTTTTGACATAAAGTCTATTTTGACTGATGTAAATATAGCTACTCTTGTTCTCCTTTTCTTTCCATCTCTTTCCATCCCTTCACGTACAGTCTATATTTAGGTGTTCTAACATTGGAGCACCTAAATATACAAAGCAAATATTCAAGGATCTAAAGGAAGAGATAGACTGCAATATTATAATAGTAGGGGACTCAAACACCTTTCAACAAGGGACATATCACCTCAAAAGTGAGGTGAGTCTCTTACAGGCAGCATAAAGTTGAGTCCTTTTAATTTGTTTTTAAAATTCAACCAGCCACTCTGTCTTTTTATTGGAGAATTTAATCTATTTACATTCAAAGTAATTATTGATAGGTAAGGACTTTTTACTGTCATTTGTAATTTGTTTTCTGGTTATTTTGTAGATACTTTGCTTCATTTTTTCTCTCCTGCTGTCTTCCCTTGTGGTTTCATGGTTTTCCATAGTGATATGCTTTGAATCTTTCAATTTGTTTTGTGCATCTACTACAAAGCTTTGCTTTGTGAGACTTACATAAAACATCTTATAACCAGGTATTTCAAGCTGATAACAACATAACTTTGATTGCCTACAACAACTCTCTGCTTTTAGTGTCCCCCTTAAATGTTTTTGATGTCAAAACTTTCATCATTTTGTAATTTGTATCTTGACAATTTGTTTTATCCACAATTGCTTTAATAATTTTTCTTTTAAGCCTTGTACTAGCGATAAAATTGCTTTACATGTCACCATTGCCGTCCTAATGTATTTTGAATATGACTTTATATTACTTATACCATCGAGTTTTATATTTTTGTATGTTTTATGTTATTACTTTTAATTTCAATTTATTTCAAGTTGAAGAACTCCCTTTAGCAATTCTTGTAAGGCAGGCCTAGTAATGATAAATCTCTTGGCTTTTGTTTGTCTGGGGAAAGACAGTTTTGTCAGGTAAAGTATTCTTGGTTGCTAATTTTATTCCCTCAGCACTTTGAATATAACATCCCACTCTCTCTTGGCCAGAAGGGGTTCTGCTGAGCAATCTGCTGATAGTCATATTGGGATTCCCTTGTAGGTGATAAAGACCGATTTTTTTTAAAGCATCACAGTTTTTGTAGACTGCTGACAAATATGAAATTAACACAAATCTCACAGAGTAACATAGATCCTTTACGTATCTGAACTCTGACAAATGAAGGCTGTTCAGTAAACTACACAATTCTGGTGTTCAGCTGAATGTTATTATGCAGTAAAGCTGAGTAGGGTGGTTGGGATGTACATTATAACCCCCTGAGATAGAGCTGGGGAATGAGTTGTAATTTATTTGCCCTGATTCAAAAAGGCAGAAAACAATCTTAGACTGGGATAAGCAAATTAAAAGAAAATTCTGGTTCAGAGGAGCCCTGTGTGATTACATGTCATCCTTCTAGTTGATGTGGGAACAGTCGCAAAGTTAATGGAATTATGAGGATTGCACTTGAATCAACTTGAATGTGAAATAAATTGATAACAAATATCCAAGAAAATTAAATTCCACAAGTGTCTTCAAACACAGAGTTGCCAGTGGCACCTAGCATGGAATTCTGCAGTGTTTTGCAAAATACATTTGAAAAATAGAGGGAAAAAAGCCTATATTCATTTTCTGCTTAAATTACTCTCTTTATTTAAAAAATTAAATTGAATAGCTCTGGTCTGCTTTTTTTCGATAGACAGGAAATTGTAGGAATTTTGGGGGAACATACAGAAAGAGATCCACATTTCTCTGATTTTTAGCATCACTCAAAACTATGTTTAGTTAAAACAAACAAACTTTGCCTTTTAGAATATTAACTTTATGTAATCTGTGTAGGTGAGTGATATGATATCCCAAAAATGAGGTTTACCCTTTATCTCCAGAAAAAAGGAAAAGGGAACACCAGGAATCAGTCTGAGAACTGAATGAAGTTCATCTTGTCCATCAAAAACTTGGAACAGAAATCAGCCAGGCAGCATCCAGGAATCTGGAGTCTCAGCTTGGAGACTACCAAGAACAGTCATGACAAAAGGGGTCCTGAGGGGCTGGGTGACAGCCAACACTAGTTGAAGAAGCAAGTGCCATTTTAGGAAACACAAACAGGAATGAGCAAAGATGGCACTGTCAGATACTCCTCCAGGGCAGGCTGTACTTGGAAACTCTTCCTAGAGCAAGTGCTTCTGTTTAATGAAGTATAACATTAAGCCTGAACAAGGGTAGCAGTAGAAGAAAGCAGTAGAGATGCATAAAACACTTCAACATAAAGCTATGAAAGAACTTTCTGTAGTGCAGAAAAAGGAGACTCTATAGCAGTCTTCATAAACAAATGGCTTTACCATCAAGGACAAAAAGAAGAGAAAAGGATGAAAGAATGAACACCTTTAGACCCCTGACCAGAGAGGGACCTACTTCTGGCTAGGAAATTATGTTCTCTTTCATTCAGAGCATACAGTCCTAACACAGAGGCAAATAACAGTGAAAGGCAATTGATGGTGCATCATAAGCAAGTATCTGAAACAATATTTTAGCTTCAGAAAACCTGGCTCCTGACAGCATGTTTTTGCCTTCCCTGACTTTAATACCAGCAATCATGGTGTCCTCCATTGGTGTTGACTAAATAGCTATTATAATGGGATCTTTGGAGGCCAAAACTGTTTTTAGAAGAATCTGAAAAGATGAGTGAGAGAAGACAAGGAAGGAGAGAAGAAAGGTACATGCTGAGTATGT
The DNA here is from genome assembly GCF_028885655.2 of Pongo abelii. Classification (NCBI taxonomy): domain Eukaryota; kingdom Metazoa; phylum Chordata; class Mammalia; order Primates; family Hominidae; genus Pongo; species Pongo abelii. The sequence continues at coordinate 15,261,513 of NC_071985.2, forward strand.
TCCAGTGCAAAGGCATCTGGGACCACAGAGCCTCCAAGGAATCCGTTCCTAGGACTCTAGAATGTGGAATACAGAGAAAAATAAATCTTAATCATTTTTAATTACGAACCTTCATTTTTCCTTAAATGCATTCATCTATTTAGCCCTAGTCTCGTAATGTTCCTCTTTGCCGCCCATCACCAACCTGAATTCCATATAAAGCAACATGTAAAAAAGCTGACTATGGCACAATGCAGATCCAAGAGGAATCCATGTACATATTCCTGGGAAATCCATGAATTTTTAATGACCAATTCTAAGCATTTTTACACTTTTATTTTTATGATTATCTTAAGGCTGTTAGTAAAAGTATATTGAGATCATTGTAATGACTGCCCATTAACCAAAAATTTCAACATGCAGCATTACATCTGAGGTTACAATCCTGTGGGTTCCAAGCTGTACTGTGACTTTTACGGTTGGTAGCTGAAGAGCAAAGGAAGCAAAGGAAACTTAATATACAAGTGAATAGTCACAGGAGGAAGGTCCAATGACAGCTATGGTAGCTCCCCACTTCGTTCAGCATAAAAGCACAGTCCTTACCAGGCCTCCACTCCTCATGCTTTGTACCCAGCTCTCATCTCTTCTTCCACTCCCTCATGCTGCTGCAGCCATGCTGGCTTCTGCACCCATACCAGGCCCTTCTCCGCAGGAGGAACTTGGCCCTGGGTGTTCCCTCTGCTTACAACTTGCACTTGCTCCCCTCAGAGAGCTCCAGGGCTCCCTCTCCTTCTTCAAGGCTTTGCTCAAGTACCACTTTCCCTCCTAATTAAAACGGCATCCTCATTCACTCAGCACTCCAAATCACCTTTCCCTGCTCAATGTTTTCCTTTTCCATATCACTTACCTTCTAGCTATTATATAGTAATAATTTGCTTTTTTATTAGGTTTATTGTTTATTGTCTAGAACAGGGATCAGAAAACTACAGGCTTGAGCCAAATCCAGCCCACCATCTGTTATTTATTAAGTTTTACTGGAACACAACCAGGTCCATCCGTCTATGGCTGCAGTTATCAATAGCTGTTTTGGATCAACAGCAGCAGAGTTGAGTAGTTGTGACAAAGAACAAAAAATGGCTGCAAAGCTGAAAAGATTTTCTCTATGTTCCTTTACGAAATGTTTGCCAACCGCTGGTCTAGAATAAAGGCTCTACATGGGCAGGAAATCGATTTGTTCACTGATGTATCCCAAGTGCCTGCAACATAGTAAGTGCCAAATAAATATTTGTACAAGGAATGAATGGATGAATGGTGCCTTCAAGGTAAAAGTTATTTTGTTTGTGTAGCCTGTGAAAAGCAGGAGAAACTGAGTCACACACCATATACTTTAGTATCACACATGGAATACAGAAACCTCTGTGTAGTGGCAGTGAGAAACTTTTGTGTTTATATTGACTGAAAAACACTGGGTGTTTATGAATTTTTTTCCCCATTAAAAGGGATCTGCACAGTTTGAGAAGCATAGGGATAAGGAGTTTGATCTGTGGATCAGGTAACCAAAGATTGCTCTTGGTGGCTATAAAATTGGTGAAGCAAAACAAATCACTCTATCTCTTGGGTTTTCCAGAAAAATCTTAATTTTAGTCTGTCCATTTGTTCCTGGGGTTGTACTTAAAAACTTACGTGGCTTGGTTCATAGAAAATGCCTGGTTCACTGCAAATAGGAACCAGCCATTTATTCTCCCATCAGTCATATATAAGGGGAAACAGAGTCTTGAGAAGAGGGATGTCACCAGTCCCAGTCTCCAGCCTGGAGGAGATAAAGGACGGGCTCCAGTAGATTCAAACCTCTCCTATGTCTCAGATCCAAAAGAAGAACCAGGGAAACTCTTTAATTCTGTTTCTTCTGAAGTATTGAGGTAGTGAAGTACCAATGCATCATCCTGGAATATATCAGTAGGAAGGAACCATAAACATTACCTAAGTCAATGTGCTCATCTCCCAGAGAAAAAAAGCATGGTTCAAAAATTTGCCCAAAATTAAGAGATTGGGGTGGCAGCAGAGTCAGGATGGGTGATCCAGTCTTCTGTCTCTGTGGCCAGAGTCCTGCCTCTAATGCTTCGTAGTCTTTCCACACAAACCATCCAACTTGATTTAGTGACCTCTGTCTCAATCTCACTTTGTCTGGCTCTGGGCTTTAGAGATGGCAAGAGCCATTCCTGTAACTCTCACTTCAAGAATCAGGTTAGGCCGCCTCTTCCTGCCCCTAATTTTGTGGCATTTAGCAACAACATAGATATGCATCCAAATTAGCATATGCATATAGACAAATGTTTGTATCACCAGATAGTCATCCCCCACAGAAATCCCATCGGCTCCACACATCACCACTGATCAATATTATCTATTTGTCATTATCAATATTATCTATTTGTTGTCAGCAGCAGCAACAGCCTCCATTGCTTTAGTGGAGGTTTATTTTCATTTCACCTGGTGAATTAACAAGAATTAGATCTGCAGGAGGCAAGGAAACAATCCTCCAAGTACATGATGATCAGGAAATAAGGAAAGTCAGGTTGTAAGGTGACTCAACGTCATATGTACCACATTGAACAAGTCACTCATATGAAGCTGAGCTCAAGAAAATGGTTTCACCATAAAATTTAGATTAAAATTAAGGAAAAAAATAATTGCTTCCTTATTATTAGTCCTGTGTAGTGTTAGAACATTCTGATAACCTAAATTTTCATTCCCAGAGATCTGCAAAATGTCATCTAGGGTTTAGGTTAGGTTTTTTCGGGAGACTGAAGTGGCTGACCTCTTGTGGTTCCAATCCAGGCTTGAAGGAATCAACAAGTAATAAAAATTTGTCTTTAAAATTTTTTTTAAAAGACTTTAAAGATTTTCAGCTTTTCTATTTTATTATTTTAATCAAGAATAAAAAATTCTTTCGTTTCCTGCTTAAGATTCTCCCCTTAAAATTCTGTTAAATAAATGCCTTTTATCTAAAGATTATTGCTTCTATGATTAATGAATTTCCATCTTAATGCATATTGACTGAGTTGTAAATTTGCAAGTGAGAGGATGATTCAGAACCTCTAAGGTAGAAAAGTCATTTGAAAATAAAGAAGAAAGGAAAATTACAGTGACTCATGTACTGGGGGCATGATACAGGTGCATTTATCAGAAAATTACCTGATTTCTAACCAAGAAAAGCTATTTTCCCTTCAGAAATAAATGACAGCTCTTGGAATTTTGGTAAGTATGGTTAGAAAAGCAGTTTGCCTTTATGAAGAGCTGTAATTTATTATCTTTCCTTTTCTGTAATTTCTTTCTGTACAAGTTTTTCTTTTCAAAATTAGTTTTTAATTTGACTCAATACAGGAGTCTATTTTCCTTATTAAAAATAGACCATCAGCATATATTTTGTTCCACACTTCCAATCCCATTCCCCTTATCACCCCCAATTATAACCAAAATTATGATATTTTGAGTGTCATTAACTACCTCTAAAATACTTTTATATCTACATGGATATAAACATAGAAAATATATTACACTATTCTGTGTGTTAATATTGATTCCTTCTGCAGTTTGCCTTTTAACTGAGAAATATTCTTGAGATATATTCATTTTGAAATGCAGACAGAAAATAGATAAAATGGATGAAAGGACAGATCTCATTCATTCCTTCTGAATGTGTTTTGTTTTGTTTTCCATTGTAATCATTTAGTATATTTTGTTTATACATCTTTCTATTGACAGGCATTAGATTGTTTCTAATTTTTTGCTGTTATAATGATGTAGAGAACATTCCCATTTGTCGTATCCACGTGGATCTATGTTTGCATTTCTCTGGGGCAGATATTTTAAAACTCACTTTCTAAGGCATAGGGGAAGCTTGGTGACAGTGTTATTAGATTCTATCAAATTGCCCTCCCTGGTGGCTGCAGTCATTTATTCTCCCATCAGTCATATATAAGTACTGCCTTTCTTAACATTGCCAGCTGTCCATATTATCACACTGCTAAATTCTTGGACAATCTGATCAATGAAAAATTATACTTCATTAGTGCTTTAATATGCATTCTCCTAATTAGGGGTGAGGCTGAGCATCATTTAATTGCCATTCTGATTTTCCTTTTTTTGTGAACCGAATGCTTGCATTTCTTATTTTACCATTTCTTGGTTTGTCGTTTGATTATTATGTGTAGGAGTTCATTTTGTATTCTTCCATGACAACTTCCCTGGAACTGATTTCATGCTGTCCTTTGTAATCCAGAAGGTTTAAATGCTAATGTAGTTAGATTTAACAATATTTTCCTGTTATGGATTTTGCCCTCTTCTGTGTGTCTGTTTAAGAAGCTGTCCCTCCTCTAAGCTTGTGCAAATATACTGCCATATTTTTTTCTAATAAAGTTTAATTTTTTAATGTTTGGATTTTAACTTATTGGTTAAATCGGCTGGTTGTAGAAGCCTAACTTTGTTTTGTATGGCTCACCCATTGGGCAATCTCATTTATTGAATCATCTGTTTTTTCCTGTTGGAAAAACCATCAATTACATATCATATTATTGTCTCTGATAGTGAAACATAAAGAGTCTTCTGCTCTTCCACTGACTATGGGAGTGATCTGTAAAAGTGACATAACACCTGCAGGCCTCAGGTTCTGATATGGAGACAGTTGGACTTGATTACTAATTCTCCAGCATCCCTAGAAGCAAAATATTTCATATATTTCTTATCCATTTGCCGCAAATATTTAAAAATATTGTTACAAATGGAAAGAAAAGACTCACACAGATCTTGGTTTCCAACACCACTCTTCAATGAAAAGAACCAGGGCTTCTTGGAGAAATGGCTGATTCTAGGACTGGGGCAGGAAACATACAAAATGTGTCTGGAATATCTTGTAGCGGCAGGAATTAAGAAAGTGCTCAAAACAAAAAGATCAACAAAAATGTCAGACACGATGATGGAGGTATGTCAAAGCAACACAGTACCCAACTGAAAGAGTTGCTAGTGGGCACATCTGGAACAATGCAAACAAGAAAATAGTGTCGGGTTGTAGCTCAAAGGATAAAATAAATATCCATGAGTCCATATTGACATAAGTAAATGAATAAATACATGGGGGATGAGACAATTTTCCCTTGTAGGAGAAATCCAAATGATTTATGTAGAGTCTCCACCTTCAAGGAGGTAGACGCAACACTCTTTAAGGGTGGGCTATGTATAGCAACTTCCTTCCAATGAGTATAGTATGAAGGAATGGAGCAAAGAGTAACTTTATAGTGGGGGAATCTGACTAACACAACCTCAGCCAGGTGAACAAGGCCGACATCAACTGTATAAGTCAAGTGGGTAGCATGTACCCTGGACACAACATCATAAACGTGGCCTTTGAGGTCTTTCTCCCCAAACCCTAACACTAGTTTAATCATGAGAAAAAAATCAGACAAATTCCTATTGTGAGACAGTCTATAAAATACTTAACCAATATTTCTCAAAACTTTCCAGGTCTGCAAAATCAAGAAAGTCTGAGAAGCTGTCACAGCCCAGAGGAATCTAAGGAGACATGATGGAAATAAAGACAATGTGGTGTCCTGGATGGGATCCTACAACAGAAAAAGGACCTTAGGGAAAAACTCAGGACACCTAAATAAAATGTGGCCTTACATTAACAATAGTACATCTACACTGGTTCCTCAATTATGACAAATGTTTTGTACTAATGTGTGAGGTTAATAATAGGAAAACTGGGTATTGGGTGTATAGGAACTCTGTACTATCTTCACAACTGTTCTATAAATCCAAAAGTATTGTAAAATGAAAACACTTATTTTAAAAAAAATAGAGAGGTGCAAGACTATCTGTTCATGCTGAAAGTCCTACCTACAGCTAGCAGCACAAGTCACCCCCAGGCAGAGGCCAGTCCTCCTACAGGGTGAGTGCTTTTCAGCGATTGGAGCAAACACACTTGTTTAAATGGATTTGCCACTGTTACTGAGTGCTCATAGTAAGCCTTTGGAAATTTAGGACAGCTTGATGATGAGGGCCAGCAAAGAAGATGATGGATATGCCAAAATAGAAAATCATTCAGTGCCTATTTCCCCCCAAGATGGGGGAACAGCGGATTCATCCAAGAAATTTCAAATACAGCAGGATGCAGAGTGTAAAATCAATTTATGGTTTTGCCCTCTTCCTTGCTAAATTCTTTTCTTTCCCACTGAATAAGAAAAAGATTTCTTAAACTGCAGAACCTGTAAATAATCAACTACCAACAGTAATAATGTCTCTACTGCATCAGTAATACCCCTGGTCACTTCTGTTAGCCTCAGAGTTTTCTTGCATGTATAATGGGAGTGACGCCTACCTTGTCTACCTGCTAGTATTATCACGAGAATCCAGAGGGAATACTTAGGCAAAAACACTTGGAGCCTTATAATGCACAATATAAATGAAAACTTTTCTTAGCATGACTGACAACAATTCTGACAACAGCCATTCATTCAATATTAGAAATCCAATTTCCAATATTTGTCATATGAGTAAATGAACAGCAACCACTATTGCCTCATTGGCATTTTCCAGAGCTTATTTAAGTAAGTGTTGCTTGTTGATCAAGAGCTGGTTAAAAAGAAAGATGCCACCTGCATTACTGGCTTTCCTTGATACATTAAAAAGAAGTCCACATGTTAATTTAAGGTCTTGATATGTCATAAAGCATGACAAAATCTCTGAAAGTGTGAACACTTTGAGGTCCACAGATGTTTGCCTTGCCATCCATCTTGGTCCAGCAGGCCAGCCATAGGCATCATCCCTCACACAAAAAAAGAGCTTTTCCAGATGTGTCATGTGGCTGCACAGGTTACAGGCCAAACTTCCCTGTCAGGACTCTCTTTTCAAGAAGCTGACATCTGTACAGATCAAGTTCTCTTTGTACTCCTGCCTCTTGGCATAAGACTTGCTCCTTCTCTTTGTCTCTCATAAATTAAAGTATTAGCCCTTGAGGAGAATGTCATTGTCACTGTCAAACAGTGGCAGCCATCCTCCCTTGATGTCAATTACAGCAACAATAGCCAGAGGAAACAGAGCTCAGCTTGAATAAAGAAATTAGCTTTCCCAACAGCTCCACACCCACTCTGGCCTGTCCCCCACAAGCCCTGACAAAGGGGTAGCTGTGTGACTTCCTCTGTAAGCTCGACAATGTGCTAACTCTCATTTGTACTATAAAAAAATCAAAAACAGCTGGATTTTTACATTTCCATTTGCAGTGAATTCAGCCCTTTCCTAGCTTCTGTTCCATTCCAGTTTTTGGTCACAGAGGGGCACTCAACAATCGCTTTTGTAGCCTAATCCAGAAATCAGTAGCACTACTTGTACGCAGCAATGGTTTATAAACCATCTCTCTGTTTGATGTGATGAGCACCTCCATGTCTTTCTTAATAATTTCCTATGGCACCTAGTACTGGGCCAATCACATCAAGATGTCCAATACATACATTGCTGATTTCAGAGAGCCTTGTTAGTCAGCAATGTGTCCCCTGCCATTGTGTAAAATTGGGAACAAAGGTAAATTATTCTCATGGTAATGTCAATATCAAACCTATATTGAAAGCAAAATCAAAGTGAAAGGCAAGGAGTCAAATAGATCTTTAGTTTCTGAGTTGGACTGCAATCCTAACTAACTACATACATGCTTATTGAACTAGGAATAGAGAGTTGTTTTTCACCAATGAAATGGAACGCAGCCCATGTTTTCTACTCTTTGCGTATATTAATTCTTTGCTGAGTTAGAACCCTTGTGATTCACTGTGAGTATTCATACTCACTTTAAAAATCTTTGAATATCCTCGTTACACAGAGATCAGAGTTTTTGTGATTAAGACGATGCATTTTGTGATTTTATATAGCCCTTTAAAGGCCTTTTCTAGGAACATTGTCATATTGTGCGAGAGAGTTCAGGGGTCATTCTCATGATAAAAGGACTTTGCTTCAAAGAAGAAATCATATCCTAAATGTTGAAAGGTTTTCATTTATTTATTCACTCGTTAACAAACCTTTATCGTCTTCCATGTTTGGTATAGTCATGCAGTGAGGGATGCAGAGAGGTAAAGATGCCATCCCTGTTTTCACAAATGTTAAAGTCTAGAAAGGAAATTAATGCAAATAAATACACTGTAAGGTAGCACAAACAGAAAATATGAGGTATGAAAGAGTGTGGTGCAGAGCACAAATGGGCTTGGCCACTTGCAAGGCAGAAGCAGCCTTTGACTGACACTGGGGGATAGAGTCTCAGTAGGCAGGAGAGCAGGGCCGGAAGGGATAAGTGGAGGCACTGCAGATGGTAAGCGAAACAGGAAACAAGCAAAGGCACAATACAGGAAAGCTGAATGTGTGCTGAAATGACAGCAAACAGGCCGGCAAAGCAGAATCCCCACATGGAACAGCAGAGATCAGCCTGGATGGCATCGAACCTAGGCTTTGGCTTCCAGGAAATAAGGAACCCTTGGAAGGTATGGAGCGGCAGAGAAATAGGATAAGAGTGGTGCTTTCGGGAAACTGCTCTTGTGACATGCTGAATGAATGGAGGGGACAGGAGAGACACTGGACACAAGGTGACAAGGCCAAGAAGGATTAAGAGCTCAGAAGCTCTGCCATGAATGATCACTCGGAATTGGTGCTAAAATATCCTGGAGTTTATATTCTAAGTCAGTGGGTAATTGGGACTCGGTGGAAAAAAACGTGGGATGACCTCAGCTTGTCTTAGGAACACAGCTGAGACAAAGGTGATACCCTGGGTTGCATCTGTCCTGTCTTGTCTTCCCAGCTTGAGGCCAGGAACTGACAGTCATATCCAGATCTCTAATGCTTGCTATGTAGTAATAATGGAAGAATGAGAACTCTGACAGCTGCCGTCTGTATTGAGCATGAGGCTCAAGGGCTTTGCATAATTACCCTATTTAACTCCATCAATAATCCTATAAAGTAAGCATCAAGGGCTGCACTCTGTAGGTGAAGAAACTGTCTGGCACCCAGAGGCTGATACTTGCAAAATATTTATTAAAGTACTCATCATTAATAAGTACCAAAATGATCATTTAAGAGCACATCAGTAAAATCCTCTGTTTCCCACTATCATCAGATATTAGATGTTCCTTTAAATCCTGCTGCTATAACTGTCACAAGCCACATGTGGCTATTTAAATTTAAATTAATCAACATTAGATAAAATTTAAAATTCAGTTTCTTAATAAAACTAGCCACATTCTAGGTGCTTAGCAGTCCCATATGACTAGTGTCTACTGAGTTGAACAGTTCGATAGAGAACATCTCCATTACTGTTCTTTTTGATAGGGCTTTTTTATAATCTCGTATGATTTCCTGAGAGAAATCCCTTCCTAAGTGGAAAATCACTACGCTAGTCAGGCATAGCATCTCCTCTGAAGAGTCCTCCACATTCCAGCCCTGTTCCATTACATTTCAACAAATGGTCATTCTACATCTGGTATAATACTCAGTAAGTGTTGGGAACACAGAGAAAAATCCGATAGGATTTTTGCCCCGAAAGAGTTTATAGCTACGTAGAGGAAGAAGAGATATATTAATTATATAATTAGATGCTGTCATATTTGCAACACATATGACAAATCCCTGATATCCAACGCATATAACAATGAGAAGCTAGCTAGGTAGGAAAATGATTGAATTGGGCATACTCATAGGATAGAATACCACAGGGGCAGTTTAAATGATTGAACCAGACTTTATTTGCTTATAGTATGAGACATTAAAATTTAAATACACAGAACCATAGTATATATTATATATGAATACACACATATCTGTCTATAATGCTTTCATTTTTAATTAAAAATAGACTTGAAGAAAATACGGGCCAGGCACGGTGGCTCACTCCTATAATCCCAGCACTTTGGGAGGCCGAGGCGGGTGGATCGCCTGAGGTCAGGAGTTCGAGACCAGCCTGACCAACACAGTGAAACCCCATATCTACTAAAAATACAAAAATTAGCCAAGCGTGGTGGTGGGTGCCTGTAATCCCAGCTACTTGGGAAGCTGAGGAAGGAGAATTACTTGAACCTGGGAGGTGGAGGTTGCAGTGAGCCAAGATTGTGCCATTGCACTCCAGCCTGGATGACAGAGTAAGACTCTGTCTCAAAAAAAAAAAAAAAAAAAAAAAAGAAAATAGGAACATGTTAGCAGTTGTTCATTCCCACTCAGAATATTATATTTCTCAAAATAAAAGAAGTGAAAGAGCATAGAAAAGAAAAGAATCAGTATTGTGGTGCAAGAAGGAATGGTGTGCCCCCAGGGAGAAGGATGCTTATTATGAGGGTAGGAGGATGAAGAAAGGCTGAAAGTGGGATCTGAACGCATGTTTTTCCAAAGAAGACATACAAATGACCAACAGGTATACGCACAGGTGCTCAGCATCACTCATCATTGGAGAAATGCAAATGAAAACCACAATGAGATATCACCTCACACCCATTAGAGTGACTATCATCAAAAAGACAGTATTGGTGAGGAGGTAGAGAAAAGGAAACCCTTTTTTCATTGTTGTGGGGGGAGTGTAAATTGGTGCAGCTATTATGGAGAACAGTATGGCGATTCCCCCAAAATTAAAACTCAAATGATCATTATGACCCATCAATCCCTCTGCTGGGTATATACCCAAAGGAAACGAAATCAGAAGCTCATCAGATGTCTGCACACCCATGTTCACAGCAGCACTATTCAGAAGAGCCAGGATGTGGAAGCAACGCAAGTGTCCAACCACTGGGGAGCGGAGAAGGAAATTGTGGTGTATATATGTAATGGAATAGTCGGCCTGAAAAAAGATGGAAATCCTGTCATTTGTGACAAGATAGATGACCCTGAAGGACATTATGCTACATGAAATAAGCCAGACACAAAAAGACAAATACCAGATGATCTCACTTATATGTGAAATCTAAAAACACCCCAAAATGTCAAATATAAAATGGTGGTTACAAAGAGTAAGGGGAGGGGGGTCACAGAGTCACCCAATATGGAGTCAAATCCCATTCTGCCAGTTGCCAGCTATTCAAATTTCAGCAAGCCTCTGAACCAAGTCGAACTTCAGTTTTCTCACTTTTTAAAATGGGATGAGATTGCCTGCTTGCTGAGAGTATCAAATGAGAGAGTGCAAATAAGTGCCATTCGGCACAGAGCCTGGTCCCTCCTAACCCCCAATGATGGCTGATCATTATTAATCATTGTAGAGTGGAATACCCTTGGACACACCCTATGTGTGAGTGAAAATGATCACCATGTGAGCAAATAAATGCCTTGCCATGGCACATTCCAAAGAGGGAAGGATTTGGCAACTAGTGTGAGGCTGTCAGGGAACCCACAAATTCCCCCCCAAGTCCTCATCCTCCCCTGAGGATGTCTCTTAGCTCTCCTTTCCTCACCTGAATTGGCAACCCTTCCAAATTCACACCTGGTGGGCCGAGCACTAGGAATAACACATGCACATACAGAGTTGCCCTTCAGTATCCATGACGGATTGGTTCCGAGATCCTCCTCAAATACCAAAATCCGAGGATGCTCCATTCCCATAGATAAGTAGCATGGTGTTTGCATATAACCTACATACATCCTCCTATATACTTTGTTATCTCTAGATTACTTATAATCTCTAACACAATGTAAATGCTATATAAATAGCTGTTATACTGTATTGTTTAGCGAATAATGATAACTTTTTAAGTCTGTACAAGTTCAGTACAGACACAATGAACCTTTTTTTTCTGAATATTTTCAATCCTTGATTGGTTGAATCTATGAATGTGAAACCCAGAAATATGGAGTGCCAACTGTGTATATATATAAAATACTAATAAAATGCTCCAACTGTTCAAAGATGTCAATAAAATGCCCACAGTTGAGGACAATTCAATTTAGTTCAATTGAGAAGTCTGCCAGGCACTCAGAATAAAGATAAGAAAAACTTTATTTGCTTTCCTCTTCTCTCAAGCTATGCTAATCCTAAAGGAGCCAGAAAGAAATGCTAGAAAAATATACTAGAATGGGGGTTAACCAAGAGGCTGCAGATGTTTGATTTAGCAGTAGGCACAGGTCCCATCCGTTACAGTCCTGCCTCCTTGCTGCAGAAGGGATGTAGTCACAGACTCACCGACTTTTGAAGGCTGCTGAACTTGTAACAATGGGGTGCCCAGATGCATGCCATGAGACACGTGCTGTTTACCAGGGATAAGCAGGGATCTTTGCCTTCCTCTCCGCTGCTGTTGTTGTTATACTGAGACTTGTCCAAGAAGAGCCTCCACTTGAAGTCATCAGAAAATATGTAGAAGCAATTTGGAATGCTGACTGCCTGGCTGACTTTATCACAGATCAAAGCAGCTTTCCCATCAAAGATCAGCAATCAGTCTTAACACAAGTGGAGGGATCAGGCCTCCTTAACACTTCATTTAAAATACATGCTCGCCCATGAATATGCAGGCAGAAACGCCAGCCAGGCTCAGGTTTATCCATCTGGCCAGGGGCTCCCACCCTCTATCTCCATAGCTTGCAATCATGCCTGACTCTCCTGCCATCTCCTTCACAACAAACCATTCTCTGCCCTCACTCAGAAGCACTAATGGCAAATTCCCACTCCATGAACCTCCAGACCTATATATCTGCCTCTGTCCTCTGGAAAAATGTGTATGTCAGTATTTGATCAAGGATATGTTTTACACATATACTTAATATTGAGTTCTAGACTAGTTTTAATCCCATATCTTCCATTAATGATGATGTTGATGATGGTTAACATTTATTGGACATTTATGTACTTGTAGCTGGCATTGTGCTGTGCATTGCACACATGGTAGCATGTCTAATCCTCCTAATGACTCTATGAGGTAGATCACTCTATTTTTACAAATGTAATATCTGAGGTTTATGAAGATTAACTTAATAAAATTCGCACAAGATGTGAAGGTGCTGGGGCTCAAACCAAGGTGAGCTATCTCCAGAATCTTCATTCTTCCCATCAGGTTATGATGTAATTTGAAATTTTGGAGTACTTTTGGTTTGGGTTTTTTTTTTCTTGTTTGTTTAAGAGCTCGAAAAACTTAGAAACTGCCTATTCAACAATCCATTCTAGAGATGAGGAAATTGAGGGCTGGGGAACTGCCTTTTCCAAAGTCATGTGAGAGCCAGTGGTTGAGCCTGGGCTACAACCCAATCACTTAATTCCATAAAATACTTTTATACCAGGAAAACTCTCTAGATGTAATATTTGGCTGCATTGTGGAATAAGGAGAAAGAAGGGTAGGGAAGCCTCATTAACTCCCTTGGGCTGAGCAGGCTCTTCCAATGAAAGTCAAGAAGAAACAAGGCAGACTGCTTCTGCTTTGATTCACAACTTAACCAGTATCCAGCATTTAGAAAACAGGCCAGTGTTCCTACAGGAGGATTGGCTGATACACACAACACTCTTCGACATTTACAGAGAAGCTGAATAGGGTTGTAGTTAGGAGCTGCACTCTTGAGTTGTAGCAACCTGAGTATAAATTCCTACCCTATGCACTCTTATGAGGTCTGCCATTTTGGATGACCTTTCTCATCCTCAGTTTCTTCATCTGTAAAATGGGCATAATAAGAGCACCTATCTCAAAAACTTCTTATAAAGTTTCAAAGATCATGTACTGAGATCCTACCTAGTCCATAGTAAGGGCTCATACAATTTTATCTATCTATCGTTAATATAATTGCTACTCTCCTCTCCACTGGCCTGTCTCTGCACGACCTATGTCAATAACACGACAAGACAAAGCTGCAGAAAGTAACAAATGTTTCAAATCTATCTGTCAGGAACTTGGCCTTTGACTCTAATTCTCAGATTGCATGGTGACAATTAAATACCTTTCCCCCATGGCTACAGAGAAGCACAATTACTTTATATTTTTCACTCTGGTAACCAGGCAACTGACAGTCTTTTCACACAATGGAACCGCTCAAAAGACCTCACTCTGATTCATCTGAGCATGCGGCAGGTTGGGCAGCTGAGTCATCTGTACTTCCTGAGAGGTACAATTAGGGACCACGGTTTTGAGAAGAGCCATTAATCATTCCCCAGGTATTAGCTGAGCTGAGAACAGATACAGAGTCACCAGTGCAGATGAACTCTATGCTGACTCGGGTCCAGGATTCGAGATTTCAGGAGGTCAGGTGTTGTTGAGAATAGTGACTGAACTAGACTTCAAAAGGCCAGCTCTGGGCTCTACTCTGCACCTAAGATCTGTGTGATCTTAGATGCACCATTTAATGGTCTGGATCTCTGCTTCCTTAGCTGTAAAATGAGGGTATTAGAGCAGAGAGCCCCTCAATGGGCCCTTAGCACTGAAGGTCTTTGATTACCTAGGAAAGGCTAGTTGTATGAGAAAAATTTATTATATGATGCCTTTCAGATTTAAAAGAGAATTTTGATGAATCTATCATAAACAAAGCTGTGATTTTTAGCTAGTGAGTTGGGGCTTCCAAGCAAGTTTCTCACGAGGTTAAGGAAGTTAGATCTTCCCATTCGGCATATCACTATCTCTTCCAAGGGTGAGTTCTACTTCCCTGGACCACCAGCCCAGTAAAACTGACCATCTCATGCTCACTGAGAGCTCAGTAAAAATGTTTGGTCCAGTCACGGTGGCTCACATCTGTAATCCCAGTACTTTGGGAGGCTGAGTTGGGTGGATCACTTGAGGTCAGGAGTTCGAGACCAGCATGGCTAACATGGTGAAACCCTGTCTCTACCAAAAATACAAAATTAGCCGGGCGTGGTGGCCAGCTAATTGTACCCTCTGGACTTTTTTTTTCTTCCATGGAAGTGAGTTTGAAGAGCAACATGAAGAGCAAAGGGAGCATTAGGCAAGGCATGGGCATTTCAAGTACATTCAAATGACAAAGTGTATTTGGGAAGCATCTACAGCACAGAGGGTAAGCATTTGTGGGAGATGATTTTTGGGAGCTGCCACAGGGGCCCAGACAGGCTGCCCTCCCACTTTCCGTTTCAGACAGGCTGCCCTCCCACTTTCCATTTCTGTCTTCTCTCCTTTGCCTCACATCTCATTCCAGATGCCCTCTCTTTTCTAAGATGCTCTTGTAATAATCCCTGTCCCTGCCACAGTGCCCATCGAGATGAACTCTTGTAAGAATCATTGTGTATTTGGATTGTTAACAATGGTGCTATGGTTTGGATATAGTGTGTTTGTCCCATCAAAACTCATGTTGAAATTTGATCCCCAGTGTGATGGCATTGAGAACTGGGGCTCAGTGAAAAGTGTTTGGGTCATGGGACAGACCCCTCATGAATGGTTTGGTGCTATTCTCAAGGTAGTGAGTGAGTTCTCTCTTTTGCAAGACTGCATTAGTTCTCGTGGGAACAGATTAGTTCCTAAGAGAGTGGGTTGTTATAGAGCCAAGACACCCCTCAATATTTCCACCCTTCACGTGTCCACTTCCCCGTCGACCTTCTCTGAGATGATGTGATGCAGCAAGAAACGCCTTGCCAAAAGTCAAGGCCACGCTCTTGAACTTCCCTGCCTGCAAGATTGTGAGCTACATAAACCTCTTTATAAGTTACCCAGCTTGAGGTGTTCTTAATACGAACACAGAAATGGACTAAGACAGATGGGTTCCTTTACCAAATAAAACAGTATTCACTTATTGTATTTATTTAGTGTGATGGGACAAATGATGTCAAAAGAAATGAACAGAGGGGGGCATCCCTCCTGCCCTTTGCCCACCAATCCCGCCCTCTCACATTCTTGTCCAGAGAGCACCATGGCCGTCTGGGATTGGAAGGTTGCTCACCATCGTGTGGGTTGGGTGTCTGCTTCTATTCTCCAACTGACCTCACAAATTTCTGCATTTACTCGCCACAGTGTTCCCATTTCTTAACAACACAACGGAGGCTTGAGCAATTTTCCATTAAATATTTCAAGAGAAGTTATTTTTCTTTGTATTAGGAAAATTCACAGGCTTATGTTTTCATTTTGTTTTATTCAACTTGATTTTGGGGTATTTCATAAAAATATGTAATATACAGGTAATAATATAAAATTAAATAAATAGGCAAAATAATGATGATGCTGATGATGATGATGAAAAGTAGCTGGAGGCAAAATTTAGTCCTCTAAATGCATGAAAGGTACCTTTGGAGTTGCAAAATACAGACTGTTAGTTGTTGAGCTTCCTGGTAGCCAGAGCAAAAAAGAGATAATAATTAGTTAAAATACTTGTAGCGGTCATAAGTAAAAAACAAATTAGGGTAAGTTTTCCTTAACACCATAGCACAAGGGGCCCAATGAGCTGGCAAAGTTCAACACTTTTGGACAGGAGAGAGTAATCCAAGAACAAAGGAGAAATTGAACACTCTCTAAGTCTGAATCAGCAGCCAGGTGATTGTACCCTCTGGATTATTTTTTTTGTTTTTCTTTTCTTTTCTTTTTCTTTTTTTTTCTTCCATGGAAGTTAGTTTGCAGGATTTGATGAGCTAAGTATTCCCAACATGAAGAGCAAAGGGAGCATTAGGCAAGGTACGGGCGTTTCAAGTACATTCAAATGACAAAGTGTATTTGGGAAGCATCTACAGCACAGAGGGTAAGCATTTGTAGGAGATGATTTTTGGGAGCTGCCACAGGGGCCCAGACAGGCTGCCCTCCCACTTTCCCTTTCTGTCTTCTCTGCCTTCTGCTCACTACGGCTGTGGCTTTCTGGAGTACCACCTGCAAGATGCTGGAGCTGTGCCAGAGGTCCAGCCTTAGGAAGAAGGGCACAGTTACTGATACCACTGCAGCGATGGAAAGCGGGACTCATCGCACATATTTGCAGTCTCTCTTTAGAAGATTTACCAGGAACATCATTTTAATAGAAGAGGGGCCTTGGAGAGTTCACAATGCTCGCTTTTGAAAGGATGTGGAATACAGATGTACTCTTCTATTACATAAGGGCAGATTTGCAAGCTGCATCACCATCATCACTGTCAACAGAATCTTCATTACCATTTCATACATAACTTTACAGTAGATGCTAGTTATTTTGCAGTTACTATTTTCCAGGCATTTAATTAAACAGTTTACACATATTGTATATATTTTGTGATGCTTGAGTATTTTTTTCAGCTTTATGGAGATGTAATTGACAAATTTTAAAATGTGAGTATTCAAGGTATGCAATGTAATGTTCTGATATGTGCACACATTGTAAAATGATTACTGCAATCAAGTCAATTAACATATCCATCACCTCACAGAGTTACCTTTGTGTCTGTGTGTGTGATGAGAATACCTAAGATCTACTCCTTTAGCAAAATCCAAGAAAGCAATACATTGTTATTAAGTACAGTCACCATGCTGTACATTAGGTCTCTAGAAGTTACTGATTTTACAACTCAAAGTGAGTACCCTTTGACTAACTTTGCCCCATTTTTTCCACCTCCTGAATATTATTTAGGTTAAAGAAACAATGGAAAAAATAGAAAATTGGATGTGAATTTTCCCATGTTCACATTGCTAATAAGTAACAAAGCTGAGCTTAGAATCAAGGTCAGTCTACTCTAAATCCTTGGCTGTAAACTCAGTTTTTGTGTTTTATTAAATTCATACACTCCAAACACTAAAATAAAACTTGAGCATGCACTTCTAGTATATGTAAGTCACTTTTACATAAATTATATATTAATGAGTAAATACTATTATGTCCATTGTGAAACTGCTAAAACATATATTTTAAAGGATGAAAAACCTAAAGAGGAAATAAAATAATATTTAAATTTTTTCTTTATTACTAGTACAATCTTCTGCTGTCACTAATATTATGAATAACACATCATTTTTTAAAACCTTGGTTTGCTAGTTTATGATACAGTGATCCAAAGATCTGGATATAACTTAAGTTTCCTTTGACACAGATACTTATGACTAAAAAATATTCTATACAAAGACATGGGGATCAAAACGCAATATGTATATCTGAGTTTCTTATTAAATAATGATAATCATTTTTTTAATCTCATCCACCCATTAGTCAAAGATTTTTGTGATAGCCTAGCTAGTAAATTTCAAATTTTCTTGAACTCAGTTGCAAACTAAACAGAAGCTAAGATATTTATATATGTTTCATGAATGGATTCAAAAGCTACTAAAGCTCTTCATTTCAGGAATATCTTTAAACTGGTTAGAAAATTTGTTTCTAATTTCTGAAGAAGAGTTTAGGTATGAGTTTTAACATGTAGCACTTTTTTTCAGTGAAAATATTCATATAATACTAGAAATATTTTAAAACATGTAGTTTCAAAATGTTCTCTATGAATCACCAGTTCCTTTTTAAAATACGTTATTTTCTCCCTCATGAAAACATCACCTTTCCCTTTATTGGATAGAATCTGTTTGTTTCTTTGTGTGTAATATTTGCTTAGTACCACATTCTGATAGCCTCTGTTGTAACAGAGAAGGCCACAGCTTATATTGCTTGACTTTTTGCAAAAGAAAAATATAAATGTATAACATCCTTAAGGTCAACATTTCTGAGGATTTTGCTATAATACAAACAGAAAATTTCATTATGAAACAAAAAAGTTTTCATAGAAATTCTCTGTCATTATAAAGCTTAGTAAATATTACATTATTTAGTATTTTTGTTTGTTTGTTTTGTTTTGTTTTAATGAAACTAGCCAGATCAAGCTAACTTGGAGCACTATCAAAGGGTGATGTATTTAAACATTCTGAAAGAGAATGCGTGCAGCCCCACTGTCCAGCTTGCTATGTCAGGGAGTTCCCTATACCCCTCTGGTACCAGGAAGTCCTGGGCACTATGTGTAATCTGTGACCATCTTGACAAATGGATCAATCCAGCATCAAACATGAAAATTTAGAATATTAACAGTGTGAATCTAAATTATTTATATTTTTGGATTAAATTATACATGGAAATTTTAATAGTTTTCTAATGCCAGTGGATCATCTGTCCATTCTTGGAGAACTTTGCGCTCCACCACCATGATCTGCTGCCTCTCAATCAACTCTACTGCACTGCTTTGACAATCAAATGGGCAGGAGTAGGGTTGGAATCTTCTTTTGAAACTTAAGGAGAAACATCTGGTAAGGCTTGGCAGAAGTTTTACAATTCTCTGGAAATCTCACTTAAATGATAGTAAACGATAACGAGGACAAAACTGCACAAGAACAGAGAAAATGGGAGAAAAAGTTATAAGAGACAGAGAAGTCAATATAATTTTAGAAGTAAACAACAGATGGACAAATGGCAGCTTACTTAGGACACCCAAAGGAAGCTGAAAGTGTGCCTGTGTGGAGGATGGAAAGAGCATGTGGAGGGTGGGAATTAAGACAGAAAGCAAGCATGTTTGAGCCACAGGACCCTCAAAGAGCTCAGACACGAATAGCACTAGGCACTTCTGAAGGCAAAGGCACAGGTGGGGTTGAAAATAGGGGAACTGATAGCAAGTCTGTTTCAGAAGCAGTTAGATTCTGAATCTGTGTAGACAAGCAAGAGCTCTGGGATATCCATATACAATTGGCTCAACTGAAAGTAGGGAATTAAGTTCAAGTTTACATATCCAGTGGTGAGCCTCTGTCCCCATTCATTTCCCTAAAAAGTAGCAACCAGCTTCATACCTTTTAAGCAAGAGCCTGGATGATTGCTTTCTGGAGAAACACAAGAGAAAAGATTTCCAGTTACTAACATTTTGGAGTCTTTTAATGAAACCATCTGATCCCTAGACCGTGACCCTGAAATGAAGCTCACCGCTTGATAAATACCACTTGTGCTCTCAGAGCTCCCACACAGACCTTGTGTATTTCTGGCTTAAAAATGAACGAATAGTAAAAATCACAGACATGAGCAGAAATATTCTAGCATATAAAACTGAGACAAAAGCAAACAGAAACAAAATCAATGAAGAAGGCAGAAGACCACTTAAAATCTATTGCAATAATTATTAACCTTCAAGACTTTGAGGAGTGAGAAGAAACTGAAATAACAATATAAAAGAACTCATTAAAATTAAAATATGGTAACAGGAGGGAAGAAATAAATAGAAGGGTTAAAACATAAATTTGGAGAAATCTCTGTAAAAGGTAGACATTTGGAAAATATGAGATCAAATATAAGAAGATTAAAAGATTAGTCTAGGAAGTCCAACATCTGAGTAACAGGTGGTCCACAGAGAGAGAGAGAGAAGAGGGAAAATGGGAGGGAATGAATGAGCAAAGAAGTATTATTCCCAAAGCTGAGAGAACATGAACTTTTGGACTGAGAGATTCCACCAGATAGCCATTAAAAATCATTTTAAAAGTCACAAGGTCAAGTCATGTTATTGTAAGATGTCAAAATATCAGATGCAAAATCAATATACTAAAAGCTTCCAAAGAGAAAAGGTAGATCAAAATAAAAAGATGGGGAATCAAAAAAGCTTCAGACTTCTCCTTAGCAACACTGCAATATAACTAGAATGGAATGGAGAAGTACATTCAAAGTCCAGAAAGGAAATAAATTGATACTTAGAATTCCATACTCAGTAAATATCAATCAAGAAAAGGGCAGTAGACAGGCATTTTCAAACATACAAGGTCACAAATTTGTGCCAATCTTGCATCATCTCTTTTTCTTTCTTTTCGAGATGGAGTCTCACTCTGTCTCCCAGGCTGGAGTGCAGTGGTGTGATCTTGGCTCATTGCAACCTCTGTCTCCCAGCTCAAGTGATTCTTGTGCCTCAGCCTCCAGAGTAGCTGAGATTACAGGCATGTGCCACCATGCCTGGCTAATTTTTTTGTATTTTTGGTAGAGATGGGGTTTTGCCATGTTGGCCAGGCTGGTCTCAAACTCCTGGCCTCAGGTGATCCGCCCGCCTCAGCCTCCCAAAGTGCTGGAATTACAAGCATGAATGCTCCCAGCCTCTTGCATCATTTCTTAAGCTGCTAATGAAAGATGTGGCTCAATGAAATCAGAAAGAACACACATACAAAAAGAAAAAACCAGACGAGGAAACAGAGGACTCAGTACAGAAGAGAACTGAAGGAAATTTCCAGGAGGATGATGAAGGAAGATCCCAGAAAGCCTAGGAAGTAATCAATCCATGTTGCAGCAGAACAGAAGGCTCCAAAAGGAATGTCTGCAAAGAAATAAAAAAGTGAAAGAAATCGATGATCTAGATGGTTGAACCCATCAAGGGGAGATTTTCATCTGTTGAAGGGTATGGGCTAAGTTAGGAAGATATAAATACAAAAATAAGCAAATGTTAAAATCATTCAATTAAGAACTGCAAGGGAAAAAGTTAAACAAAGAGAAGAAATATACAAAATGCCTCAAACAGATACACATGTACATATGTATATTTTATTAGCTTGGCTATAATAATATGTAATATATAACAACATATAATACATACATATACATATATGCTATAGCCAAGCTCATAAACTGTCTAGATGTTGATGCACAAATCGTGAGAGATAAATCTTTATTTTCTACATTTGGAAACTAAACCACCATGTTAAAAATTGGAAGAATATTCAGAAAAAACATTTATGAAAGTAGAAAAAAGAAGAAGAGTTGAATGTGGCAGCCTCACGTAAGTGGGAACCTGGGGTGGAGAGAAGTCGGGTAAAACCTAAAATCCTCAAAGAATTATTTGAAAAATTTAAAAGACAGGTATATGTATTATTTTATAAAAATAAAAATTAAAAGAAACATAAAAACAGACTAATAAGGGCAGAATGTAAGAGTAATAGCTAACATTACTGCATATATATTGTGTTTGAAGCACTCTACATGATTTAACTCATTTTCTCTTCCCAGCAATTGTATGAGCTAAGTGCTATTGTTATAATACACATTTTTAAGACCAGGGTACTAAGGTCCAGAGACCTTAAGTAAGTTGCTCAAGGGTGCACAGCTAGGAAGCAGTAAAAGCAGAATTTTAACCCACACAGCCTGGCCCCAGAGCCTTCAATCTTCAACTCTCTGTTATACTACAAAGGAAGACACTTAAAAGCTACAACAAGAACGTTTGTTTGATTAAATTTCATCAACCTCTGCAAGAAGTTTCTCCAGGCAGGGCCAGGAACTTTCCCAAAGTCTGCACCCACATAAAGATTGGTGGACAGCTATGGTTCCAGTATTCTCTGTCTTATACTTTTATGTATGATTTTAGCTTAGAGAATTATCCAACATGGTCATTTAAAAAGTTCCAATAAAGCACCCCCAGAATGTCTAAAGAAAGGCAGATTGCTGAAAGGCTGTGCTGAAAATGTACTCTCACTAACTTACATCATGTACCAATGATTGTAATTAGAATTAGATGGAGAAAAAACTGTGTGGGTCTCAAGCGGCTCCAAGAATCAAAGTGGAATTTTTTTCTTAATGGTCACAAGGCTACTGCACACTTACCACTTAGATGGCATGTTAAGAAAACAAAGATTTAAATCAATCTTCCATATCTCTAAATTTGGAAACAGTTGATAGATTCTTCAACTATAGATTCAATAAAAATAAGATCAGATAAAAGCAGAAATGACTGCACAATTTATGCAATATTTAATTCACCCTACAAAAAGAATCTGCATGGAGCACAAATAGAAGCTACATGAAAAGTTTTGCTCTGTTCAATTTTTCTCTTTAAACTCTACTGTGTGCTGTTTGGTAAATGTTATTATTTCAGAAGGGAGAATCTCATCTGGAATCAGAAGATATGACGTCATATGCCACTGAGTGGTCTCACTGATTTTCTAGGAAAGAAACTTTGATGAATTCACAGTGAATTCTTTCTGTCCTTTAAGGGCCGTTGAGCAGACCTCACCACCAGAACATCAGCATCATTAATAGCCTTTTATATGACATTTTACACTTTTGAGATAGAGCAGGGACCCCTCTTAGGGGGCCCCCCACCCCTGCATGAAAATAAAGGAAAATCTTGATTTCCTTTAAAGGAAATTCCAGGCACCTAGCTAGCCCTGAGAAATAAATAAGCAACTTGATAAACAAGAAGATAATAGTAGCTTAAAACAATAACCAAGGAAGCTAGATCATGGGATGTTTGGTTTTCTTATAGAAATTAAGGATAACATCTTAACATATGTCCCTGGGTTGCTTTTCAGAATCCTAGACCCCCACCAAAGACATCCACTGGCCTGTAGACCTCAGCTAAGGGGGAACTGAGGACGGAACTCTGACTGCCATTCTTTGTTCTGAATTTCTTCCTGAGGGTCCTGGAGGGAGTCACACTCATGAGCCAGAGATAACATTCTTTTCTACTGACCCCAAATTTTTAAACAAAGCTTCTCTTCCTTAAGCGATTGCAAATCAGAAGATCTTTTGAGTCTACATCTGACCTGTAAGCCCTCACTTCGTCATTCTGCTCTTTTAGGCCACAGCCAATGTGTAACCTCCGCGTATTGATCTGCAATTTTGCTTGTGGCTTCTGCTTTTCTAAAACTTACCCATCTCTTTAAAAACTCTTACTTGCAAGCCATCAGGGAGGTCAGGATTGAGCATTAGCTGCCTGGTCCTCCTTGCTTGGCACTTTGCAAAGAAACACCTTCCTTTCTACTGCTGCAAACCTCGGTGTGGATATCTGGTCCTACTCCGTGGACTAAGTGGACCCCAGTTCAGTTCTATAACACTTTCAAAATACTTGTTGTTTTAGCCCAAATCTTACAGAGGCAGCAGTGCCGGAATATTCATATCGTGATGAGCTTAGGCGAACAAAAGAGAAGAGCCGAGTAGCTTTTTGAATCCCAACATTAGGGAAGAGAATACCTTGCTGGGACCAAGCACCTATGCACTTCATCTTGATCTAATTTCTCCTGATGACAGCATAGAGGAGAAACGTATCCTGAACAAGGCCAGAGAGGAGGGAAAACGCACGATGTGGTTGGGGCAACAGTGACTAGCAAATCAAATGCGTTGGGTATGATAATCCTAGTTCCTGAGCTTTCCGGCATAGTCTTGATTAGAACATTGTATCTTGGTGTCAGACCATGTGGTCTTAGTTCAGTTCAGGAAGCATTGATTACAAATCTAAAGGAAACTCACACATGCTCAGATATGCCGCCTCGTGGGGCTCTTTTATTTGCTTCTAAAATTTTGATTGAGAGAAATGGGTCCTATTTATTGCTTTTACAGTGAGAACACCAGTGGGAGATTTCACTTTAATTTGAAGTTATGTATATTGGACACTGATCATCTTAAATTCTGTTGATGAAGTGGTTTCCAAAGGAGCTAGCTGGTAATGATGGCTAGCAAGGGAAGCAGGAAGTCTGCAACCTTAAACTTCATATGCAAATTAAGAAACTGATAATAGAGGAAACACTTGGAATAATTCTATCTGTAAAAGATAGGATAAAAGTTAAGAAACCGAAAGCATCAAAGACATATTTTTCACGTTTTATACTCTTGTCTTTTGGTATGCTTCTGTGGAGGTACTGCACAAATAGAAATCGATTGTAGATGTTTTATGAAATTACTCAATTTTTCAAAATTAAATTTGTATGGAGGATATTATTTATGAATCCAATTCTGTTGTAAATGAAGTTACCACCTTCCTCCTATAATAAGGTACTTGTTCCTGAGCTCGATGAAGGATTGTGTAATAAAGGAAACAAATAGTCCTTCTTTTGGCTTAATTAATTTTTTTAAATCTTAATGTAACAAGTTTCATGATGGCAAAAAATTTGAAATGTATTTTCTGATTGTTGAGAGATAGAGAGGGAGGGCGGCAGGGGGAGGACTTGATCTCAGAGGTGAATACAAAGTTCTGTGGTTTCTTTATCGTTCTTTGTGCACTTTCTTATCAGGGATGAAAAATGAGCTTCTAGTAAGAGCAGGGGATGACAAGCAGCCATGTGGAGGGTTACAGGAACTGCACTCCTACCTGCCCCCGGCACACACCTGGCACGCGCCTGCTCCTGGTCATATCCTGCTCTTTCAGATCTTGGTTCAGCTCCAGGGTTCCCAACTCCCCTGGTTAGGCATGGTCCCTCTTGCCATCATCTGTTCTCATAGCACCCACAGTTCTCCCTCAGAGTCCTTTATGACCACAGCTAAAAATTTCTAACAGGGTAGTTGTTAACGTCTCCCTCCCGACCAGAGAATAAACTTTGTGTAGGCAGGGACAATGATGTTTGTTCATTGCCAAATCCTCAGGTGCTGTGTCGGTGCCTTGCATATAGTCAGTAAACAAAAAAAAAAAAAAAAAAAAAAAAGATGTGGGTATCTGACAAAAGACTCATATCTAGAATACATAAAGAACTCTCCCCAGCACTTTGGGAGGCCAAGGTGGGCAGATCACCTGAGGTCAGGAGTTCGAGACCAGGCTGACCAACATGGAGAAACCCCATCTCTATTAAAAATACAAAATTAGCCGAGCATGGTGGAGCATGCCTGTAAACCCGGCTACCCAGGAGGCTGAGGCAGGAGAATCGCTTGAACCCGGGAGGCAGAGGCTGCAGTGAGCCAAAGTCACGCCATTGCACTCCAGCCTGGGCAACAAGAGCGAAACTATGTTAAAAAAAAATAAAATTAAAAAAATAATTTAAAAAAAACCTCTCAAACTGAACAGTTAAAAAAAATCTAAAAATCAATTTAAAAGTGGACAAAAGACGTGGACTGATAGTACAGTTCACCAAAGAGGGTATTTAAATGGCAAATGGGCACACAAAAGTATGTTCAACATCACAGCTGGGCATCATGGCTCATGCCTGTAATCCCAAGACTTTGGAAGGCCGAGGCGGGCAGATTGCTTGAGGCCAGGAGTTTGAGACCAGCCTGGCCAACATGGCAAAACCCCATCTCTACTAAAAATTTTAAAAAATTAGTTGGGCATGGTGGCACAAGCCTGTGGTCCCAACCACTCAGGCAGCTGAGGCACGAGAATCACTTGAACCTGGAAGGTGGAGGTTGCAGTGAGGTTGCACCACTGCACTGCAGCCTGGGCGACAGAGGGAGACTCTGTCTCAACAACAACAAAAAAAGTCCAACATCATTAGCTATTAGGAAAATGCAAATTAAAAACATGGTGAGATATTATTACGTACCTACTAGAACATTAAAATAAACAATAGCAATGACATCAAACGCTGTCAAGGATGCAGAGAAATGAGGTCATTCACACACTGCTATTTGGAATGTAAAATAGTACCACCACTTTGGAAAACACTTTGGCAGTTTCTTAAAAAATTAAACATACACCTACTACGCAACCCAAAAACTGCATTCCTGAGGTTTTTTTTTTTTTTCCAGAGAAAAGTGGAATTCTGTCCACACAAAGACCTGTACATGAATGTTCATGGCAACTTTATTCACACCAGCCAAACACTCAAGACAACATGGATGTTCTGCAATGCATAGACAGTAAAACAAATTGTGACATATCCATGCTGTCGAATCCCGCTCAGCAAGAAAAAGCAAGGATCCTGCACCACGTGACTTGGATGAATCTCCAGGATCTTCTGCTGAGAGAAAGAAGCCAGTCTCAGAAGATGAGATTATACGGTATGATTCCATGTGTAAAGCATTCTTGAAATAACAGAATTATAGAGATGGGGAAGAGATAAGTGATTGTGTAGGGTTAGAGGCGGCAGAAAAAGGAGTGAGCGTGACTGTGAAGGGGCAGCATGAGGTAGATCTTTGTGATGAAGGATCTGTTCTGTGTCTTGATTATGCAATGCATAGAAGTACACACACACACACGTACACATAAAACTGATGAAATCTTAATAAAGTCTGTGGATTGTACCCAAGTCAATTTCCTGGTTGTGATATTGTACTATAGTTATGTAAAATGCTACCAGCGGGGAAAACTGAATGAGACATACACAGTATCTCTTTCTGTTCTTTCTGTATCTTTCCATCCATCTTTAATTATTTCAAAATTAAAAGATAAAAACTCAGACACTTCCCATGTGTGTGAGTTAGGAGGACAAAAATGAACTAATCTATGCTTTAGTTTCTTCACTTTCAAAATGAAGGAAATAATATTACCTAGTAGATTTGTCATGAGGATTAGATTTGTTAATGCAATAAACATGCTAAGACAATGCTTGTCACCAAGTGCCCAATGAATGTTGCCTATTATTACTTGATAATAGTAATGATTACTATCAATTATCATAGTTGACAGTACTATGTGAAGGGAGCTCAAATTTCCCACTTGTTTCAGTGTATTAACAAAATCATCGTCATTCTTTTAAAAATTCAGTTACACATAGGTACAAAGATGAAAATATAACATCATTCCATTTGGAAATTCTCAGCTTATTTCAAGCTGAGAATCCACTAAAGACCGAGATGTGCCCTCAGTCTTTAGTCACACACCTTGCCTTCTCCCACGAGGGCCAGAAGAAGAGCCAATTCTGGCAGTTTAGGCTTCTAGAAAGCAATTACCCTCAGCATGCTCAACATGGGGGAGTCAGAAAGTCCCTGCAAAGGATGTGGGCTGGGGAGACACAGGCCTTGCAGTGGGAGTAGCATGATGCGGGGAAGAGACCAAGGCCAAGCCCCAGCTGGGCACTAATTCATTCTGCCTTTTAAGTCCTGGGCTTTTTATGGGCCATCATTGTTGTTGTCATCATCGTCGTCAACACTGTATTGTGAGGCTTTTGAGAACCAGGCTGCTTGCTCTTGAATCCCTAGGACCTAATACAGGGTCTGGTACATAATAGTTGCAAAATAAATATCTGCTGAATTGAGGATCTGTAATTTCTTCTCATTCTTCCCAACACCAAAGTCCTCCTCATCCTTCAAGGGCATATTCTATGTTCTTCACAAGGCTGTGTGTGTGGTAAAGATTAAATGAAATGGTTGCAAAGGCAGAGCTGGCACACAACATGCATAGTGGGAACTCAAACATACCAGTCCTCTCCACCTCCTGCCAGGAAGCCTGGCTATATCTTAGAGGGGAACAACTGGTGGAGATCAGGTGCAGGGGTGACAGCCCTGTCTGCTTTCAGGTTGCCCAAACCCACCTCAGCCTCACCAGGTCACCTGAAGTTGATGGTGACAAGACTGAGGCCATCACCACCACGGCTCCCTCACCTATCAAACGACGGAACCAGATGGAGTTCCCATGGAGTTTCTTTAATTTTCATATGCCTGTGGCTACATATCACCCTTCTGCATCAGACTGGTGCAGCCTGTTCAGGACCCATAACCGCTCACCTACAGAAGCAGGTGGCCCCACTGCATTAACCCCAGAAGCAAGAAGTGAAAGTCTGAACGAAGAGCAGCTATCTGCTGCTGAAAGTTTTTTTAAACAGTGCATGGAGTCTAAGCAGTTCCCACCTATTTTATTGCTTTGACCTAACCTATCCAATGACGAGGCAATATATCTATCCACAGAGCACACACTGTTTAACATCTGTCCACCTGGGTAAGGTCTCTGCAAGATGAATGAGCCTACTGTCATTCGTAGAAGCGAGCGAACGAAGTTAGGCTGCCAAATATAAGGACAAAATGTCCTTTCTCTTCATATCATGCTGTCTGAAAGGCTTGGGTACTGTGTGGCCCGAATAATTCACCATATGTTTGCTTTTATTATTCCTGAGGGCCTTAAACTCAAATTGCTTTTCTAATCATTTTGGCAGAGTTAAAAATCCCCTAATGTGAAGAGAGACTTGAATGTCCACATAGAATCAGCTCTCCCATTTTACAGATGAGAAAACTGAGGCTGAGTGGCCAGATATCTTCCTGAAGCACAGAAAGGAACAGTGTAAGAAAGAATTGAAATTCAAGTAGACCATGTTCTGTGGACCTGGGCTGGCCCTGAATCACACCGTTGACTTCATTTAATTCTTTTTCTTTTTCTTTCTTTTCTTTCTTTTTTTTTTTTTTTTTGGAGATGGAGTTTCACTCTGTCACCCAGGCTGGAGTGCAATGGTGTGATCTCCGCTCACTGCAACCTCCGCCTCCCAGGCTCAAGCAACTCTCCTGCCTCAGCCTCCCGAGTAGCTGGGATTACAGGCATCCACCACCAGGCCCGGCTAATTTTTGTATTTTTAGTAGAGATGGGGGTTTAACTATGTTGGCCAGGCTGGTCTTGAACTCCTGACCTCAGGTGATCCACCCGCCTTGGCCTCCTAAAGTTCTGGGATTGCAGGCGTGAGCCACCGCACCTGACTTCATTTAATCCTTAACAACTACTTTCTCTTACTTTCTGGATGAGATCAGAGGTGACATCCTATAAACACCATGAATGATGCAGTGGCAAGACATCAGGAGCAGAGCTCTCTGATAGAAAATTATTCATAAACCCACACAAGGGTGCACTTTCTTCCCCACAGGGATCCTGGATTGCAGCCGCAGTCCCCGCATCAGGTTTTGTCTAGGAAGACTTCAGCTGTTTATTGTCATTATAGTCATCATCCGTTTTAGTGCCTTATAATATGGGGTGGCTTTAGGTAACAACCAGGCTCTTTGGAAAACAAATATATTCCGCACGCAAGTCTGTGCAGAAAAGAACCAATAAAACCCTCACCATTACATACGCCTTTAAGACGGCTTCTTTGTAAAATAAGAAATCAATGCAATCGCATCACGTTGATGCAATCAGGCAGTGGTTCCACATACAACCTCAGTGTGGCATGAATAATGTAGATTGATAGTGGTCAAAAACAGTGTGGTGTGCTGGATACCTTCAACAAGCCTCTGCCAACCCAGTTTCTCTGCTCTGTCCTGTCTGCCTTTACTACCTTTTTTTTTTTCCTTCTTCAGAGCCTTGCCTCCTCCAGTGGCAAACACCTGCTAGCCTCCAGCAACCTCAATCAACTTCCCCAGAGTCAAGCACGTGGGACATCCCAGCAACCTGCAGAAACACTTTACTGGATGCAGGGATAGCTTCCGGACACCTGATGGTATGGCTTAGAAGGAAACCTATGAGTTGCCATCCCTTGTTGTCTCTGAACCTGCATAAAGCAGAGGTACAGCTCTTTCCCACTTTCTGTTTGAGGTCATCAGGGTTCTCCTCATTTTCCATGTCAAACAAAAAGCATCCACTCACTAAGTCCAAACGCCCTGGCCTGACAATTGCTTACTTTGCTGGAAGTGCTGCTTGGTAGACTTATAAGACTTGTATCTGCATCTTGAGCGCAGAGCAGCACCTGCAATACTATGGGCAACTAAATAAGCAAATATCTGAACTGCTGTTGAGGGCTTCAGTCCCAAGACAGACTTGATGCCATAATTTATGCAAGCAAGTGGCCAAAATGTTTCATGGATGATGAGGATATTAGTACAATTTATCAGCACATAGCAAGAGTACTTAAAATATATAGTATAGAGTAGCCCTCAGGAAATACTATGAAGTAGATACTTCATGATTGCAATCCTGAAAAAGAGAATCCAACAGCAAGGCCACTGTTGTACGGCAGCTCCCTGTCCTCTAACTCTATCAGATGATACCAGAACCAGGTACTCTGGCACATTGGGAGGTGAGAGAGCTGAACTCTGAGCCCTTGCTTCTTTAATATGAGAGCTGTGACTACAAACGTCTGCCTTCTCCGTGAATTTTCTCTTCTAAAAGACAAAGCTGCAATTTTATAATCCCATAAGCATATGGAGGTGGATGACTTGTTCAACTCTTCAATAAAATTACTTGCAAGAAACAGCTATTGCAGGAAGAGCAAAGAATCTTTGCAACTACTTAAGGGAAGCACCAGGCTCCAAAACACAAGTGCAGAAAGAAGCAGGTGCAGGGCTGTGATATGGAAGCCTGACTCTCAGACCCACGGGGAGGTGGGTGGACTGGACACCGCTGAGCTAACCTGAAGGGCATGCGCAGAGCCCCTTTCACCAGGTGACATTTGAATGTTCTACTCTTTAACTTTAACAAGGATGCTTTCAGAAAGGTCTCCCAGAACTGGCTTCTGTATTTGCTGTAAACCCACTGTGAGAGCAATTGTCAAAAGGCTACCAGTATCACATTTGGATGATAACTTCTCTTTAAAATTGAGTACCAGCCAAGTGTGGTGGCTCATGCCTGTAATTCCAACACTTGGGGAGGCCGAGGTGGGTGGATCACCTGAGGTCAGGAGTTTGAGACCAGCCTTACCAACATGGTGAAACCCTGTCTCTACTAAAAACACAAAAATTAGCTGGGCGTGGTGGCGGACACCTGTAATCCCAGCTACTTGGGAGGCTGAGGCGGGAGAATCGCTTGAACCCAGGAGGTGGAGGTTGCAGTGAGCTGAGATGGTGCCACTGCACTCCAGCCTGGGTGACAGAGTGAAACTCCATCTCAAGAAAAAAAAAAAATTGAGTACCAACCATCTATGAAATTATGCACAACATTACAGATTTTGTTTACAGATACTTTTAAATGACATAGCAATAAAAGTAAACTCAAAATAGGACATGCACTGAGAAAACAACAGGTACATCTTCATGTATAGTTTGAAGCCGAGAAGCTATTAAAGTACAGCAGAACGCTGACCATTGCTGAAGTTGTGCTGGATATATGGGAGATCTCTACTCTGCTCTCTACTTTTGTGTAAGCCTGCAATTTACCATAGTAAGAAGGATAAAAAAAGAAAAATGAAAGGAGTTGTTAAAACTAGAATAAAATGTGAACTGTGTTTAATATTGTATAGTAGAATCAGTGACAATTTCTGCTTTTTCTTGTTTATCTTTTCATGCCATCTTAAAATTTTCTACAAGGAGACTATAGTATCTTTATGATAAAGAGCCAGGCTACTTAAAAAACATTGTGCCATAAAAATGTAGATTTTCTTAAAAATTTGTCTTCTCCTCCTCTGCCTTTCTCCCTCCCTCCTCCTCCTTCGCCTTCTTCATAACAAAAATTATATAACCCAGCATATTTTCTTTTTTGCACTGGTTCACTAAGGGTAATGATCTTACATTTCAGGATTACCTTATTTCTTCCTCTTTCTCATGGCCCTGATACGCCATCTCTAACTCACGCACATATAAAACACACACCATACGTGTGTACACCTCTGGGTCATTTATTAAAGCACATCTTCAAGCCCTTTCTGGAATGAGAGGGGCAGAAAGCCAGTACAGGCAGGTGTAAGGGCTGTCCAGTTCCACCGCTGCACTGGCAACCTGCACCTCCGAGCTGCACATGTGCTCCGGGTACTAAGAACTTCCTGAGCCTCCGTGGCCGCTCTGGGTGCTGGCCGACGCATGCTGCCCTGGGCAGCAGTTCCCAGCCACTTCCTCACTGGATGGCCTGTTGCTCCCTGTTCAACCATGCCCCTGCCCACAGCAGTGGCCCTCTCCTGCCACAAAGCGCCCTTGGAGTCCCATCATGGATATCATGTCTATCACTAACAGTCGGCAAGGACGGCTCCTCTGGTGCTGCCATTATTTCCTCATTTGTCAAATGGGGAAAGAGCAACTTGTCTTCATTCTCTCCCCAAACACAATCCGCCAGACTCACAGGGCCATGGTTGACACAGGTTATTTTAGCTTCTTGGAGAAAGGTATTCCGCAGTTATGGCATACTAAAATTGTTTTTCCAAGGTCCCCTGAGGGCTCTGGCTCAGTAATCTGGAGGGTTCCATCAGTGAGCACTTTCTGCCATTAGCAACTAACAGGGGTCTATGACTTTCCAGCTGAGTGCTTGTTTTTAACATCAAAATGCTGCCCCTTATTTTATTTATCTACAGAAACCCTTTAACTACCTTGTAAGGTTGTATTTATCAAAATATGGTCTATGGACCACCTACGTAAGAAGGGCATGGAGCAGTTGTTAAAATGCAGGTTCCTAGGCGCCAGGCCTGACTTCCTGACTCTGACTCTCTGGGAATGGGGCCTGGAAATCTTCATTCTGGCTTCTCTGTAGATGATGGTCTTCACTTGTTCAGAGCCTCTGCTTTGCAGCCTGGCTCACCTTCCATGCCCGCAGGGGGGGGTCCCTGAACTACATAGCTTATCTTGATGTCTTCTCTCTAAGCCTTTCTAAGCTTTGCACCTTGTTATGCACAGATTAGAATCTGATTCCATTTACTTCTCTAACATTATGTTATGTGGTACGTTTCCCTCCAACATTATGATCTCAGAATAATCAAGGTCTACATCTCTTGTGCATAGTAGATGTCCAAATCCCTCTTATCGGTTTCTCTGGGACAAAAAATGAACAAAACTCTGACTTCTGAGAAAACGCAAATGTCTTTGCTGCACGTTTAGTACATTCATGTCACTGACATGTTTGTAGAGAGCATGAAGCCACTGCTTCAAAACTATGAAAATCAATCCCAAGAGTTGATGAGAACAAAGACATAAGAAACAGCAAATGGGTAGAAAGTAGGTTAAAATGAAAGGAAGTGCTAACTGGGCCACTATGAGAAAACTTGACTTTGCTCAAGGAGGAAGAACACAACTTGGTTTCCAGTATAGTCACTCAAATTAGTTTTATTAGAAAACAAATAGAGGCCGGGCACGGTGGCTCACACCTGTAATCCCAGCACTTTGGGAGACTGAGGCAGGCAGATCACCTGAGGTTGGGAGTTGGAGATCAGCCTGACCAACATGGAGAAACTATGTCTCTACTGAAAATACAAAATTAGCCGGGGGTGGTGGTGGGTGCCTGTAATCCCAGCCACTCAGGAGGCGGAGGAAGGAGAATCGCTTGAACCCAGGAGGCAGAGGTTGCCGTGAGCCGAGATTGTGCCATTGCACTCCAGCCTGGGCACCAAGAGTGAAACTCCATCTCAAAAAAAAAAAAAAAGAAAAGAAAAAAGAAATAAAAGAAATACATCCTGGAATGTAATAGTCTCCTGCCCAAGAGTGGGTTTAGCTTTTTCCTGGAAAACTAACGTTTTCAGGGAACAAAGAGAACACTGCCATCAGATAAAGTTTCTATTCAATAAGCAAACATACCAAGTCATCAGTATGGATTTACATGTAGCCAGAGGCTTGAAGAAATAATCAAAAATCAGTATGAAGGTATTAGATAGGCTAAAATTATTTCTTCAGAATCAATTGTCTAGCCAAGTCTGTAATCAGACTTCTGGACTAGCTATGTAATACAAGGACAGTCTGCACTGGTTTCAAAAAGAAAAGAAAAGAAAAAAAATTTATGCTTAGAAATTACCAGTTTCAGCAAAAGCTGAACCTGTTCACAATGCTAATAAAAGTTTCATTAAGATTAGTGTTAAGCTGCTCTATCTCTGCCATGTGACTACGTGCATTTGTGCTTTTGTCCACACCTCAGTGGAAGCGTCTGCCTTGCTTCCCCACCCACGTGGCCAGAGACCTGTGCATACATCTCGCTTAGCCTTCTATCGGTTATAAATTGTACCTACAGATTTCAGGCTCTCATCTAACTCACAAGCTTCTCAGCCACAGGAACTGTGTCTCACAAGACTCTGCATCCTCAATTCCTCCCAAGAACCTGGGAAGTAGCAGCAGCATCGTTAATGTCTGAGTATTTCTGAAAGCTCATCTGTGTTTACAGTCAGTGCCATCAGGCTCCATTTTGCAATATCATACTCGATCCCCAAGTTGTTCAAGATTGCGGGATTACTGGGCCACCTCATGTGCCTGGACATGGTCTTCCTGGACCCCTGCTTGAAATGACCCAGGGCATCTATCATCCCCTCCTTGTAACTGCTCAGCTTTCCATGTCACCTTTCACCACTAGAGGTGCCCAGACTGTGAAGTCAAGTCCTGGGGCTCTGCTTTGCAAGCTGTGACTCTCACAGACCCTAGAGTTCAGCACCAAAATATATTATTCTCAACTCTACAGGGGACATGGGAGCCACGTGCCTCTGATGACTAATGCACCCTGCAGATGTGGCTGCTGAGTCACATGATTTTATCATGACCCAAGGGGACAGTGTCTTTTTGCCTTCAGGCATATTTACTGCCAGAGACAAGAAGTGTGGTCAGATGAGGACACAGAGCTATGATGAGCCTGGGGCTCCTCTTTTAGTCACAGTGGGGACCAAGATGACAGGGGAAGGGCAAGGCACAGTGGGCTCAGGTGGCCCTGGGTCAGGGCTGTCTGCCATTGATTTCCAGCCTTGCTACTTAATGACATGGTGAAATGGCCCCAATGGCTGAATCTTACTTTTCTCATCTCTAAAATAAATAAAACAGCCAACTATCAGACTTGAGTGACAATTAAATTATATAATGTATGTAAGTCATCATGATGCCTCATTCACCCAAGTAATGTTTGAACACAGAAATGAGAAAAAGGCCTTCATTGTCCATCTTGACCTCTCCTCTGAATCTGTTGTAATAATTATGATGATGATGATAATGATAATAACCATGATTTACCAGGCTCGCCATGTGCCAGGCTCTATCCTAAATGCTGTACATGGTTTTGTCCATTTGCTCCTCAAAACAGCCATATGAGGTAATATCAGCACTGTCCACATCTTCAAGATGAGGAAACTGAGGCACAGAGAGGAGTCACACAACTATAGGAGGTGGAGCTAGGACTCAATCCCAGCTGTGCTCTTAATCATTACTCTTCACTGTTTATACCCATCTGGGAACAGGGAAATATACCATACGTATACATAAAACATAAAGAGCTCACATTTACTGAGTGTTCATGATGTTTCAGCCATCATGTAAAATATGTTTGATGCTTCTTGACATATTATGCCGTTTAATGCTCAGATAAGTCCTTTGACCTAGATGTCACAATTCACCTGTTTAATCCTGGGGACACTGAGGTAGGATTTGAAGGCCAGCAGTCTAACACCAAAGCTCATGGGCTTAAACATTCCACCACTCTGTTCTCATTTCAAACAGACAATCACGCATTTGCAGCTAGCAACGTTAGTTGTTCATGGCCAAACAGCTTTTGTGCATTGTTTCAAATGCTGTTACCCAAGGAGCCATGGGTGAAAGCGGAGTGACAGCCACCAGCTGCTGGGGCTCCCTCACCTCCAGGGTCCCTGACACACACACGGCACTGGCACAGGGTGAGGCACTGTGCAGGCCAGCATGCTCTAGGCTGAGATCTCAGGCAGCGGGGGATGTCCCTTCCCCTCAGGGGTGACAGGCCTGGGCCATGCAGGGTGTAAGTGGACGGTCAATCCTTTCCAGTATGTGCCTCGGCCTCCCTCTCATGCAGCCGATGCCCAGCTAATGAGGACTAGTCTTCGGTCGACCGTGGTCCCACTGCTGACCACAAGGGAGTCAGCAGAGGAGGCCTGGGTATCTTTTTTTTTTTTTTTTTTTTTGAGTCAGAGTCTCACTCTGTCACCCAGGCTGGAGTGCAGTGGCGTGATCTCGGCTCACTGCAATCTCCGTCTCCCAGGTTCAAGCAATTCTCTGCCTCAGCCTCCCAAGTAGCTGGGATTACAGGCTACCACCACCACGCTGGCTAATTTTTGTATTATTAGTAAAGATGGGGTTTCACCATGTTGGCCAGGCTGGTCTTGAACTCCTGACTTTGTGATCCACCCGCCTCAGCCTCCCAAAGTGCTGGGATTACAGGCGTGAGCCACCATGCCTGGCTGGGGTATCTTTTGATAACTGTCCTTATTTTCATAGGATGTGACCTGAAGAGCAGTTTTTTTCTCCTCTCTTTCCTTGCTGTCGCCAGACACTACATTAAAATTTTGTTTACCAACAGCTCTCAGAAGTGGTTCTTCTCCTTTGTAATGAGGTTCAGTTTTAGTCGGAGGGAACTGTGATGAAGTGGGTCTGGAAAGGGGCCTCTCCCTCCTGGGCAGCCAGTGCTCCCTTTACATGGCTGATGACTCTGAAATTGGAGGAGAGGGTATGTGTGCACCCCAGTCGGATGTATATCAATGCCATTCAGATTCAGAAGCAAATTCTGCACATTGGCTCATGGTGCCTGTGATCAGAAGGGAAGTCCCTGGCTTTCAACATTCTGCCTCTGTGTGAGGGTCTAGACATGAGTGAAGAGGCTAGCCACATACATAAAGATAAAAACAAAACAATTCTTCTCTTTCAGTGCCATTGAATAAGCCCAGCTAAAGAGTATCCTGCAAGTTTAGGAATTGAACACAGTCTAAAATCCTTATTAGCTTGCTAGGACTGCCATAACAAAGAACCACACAAACAGTAGCTTAAGCAATAGAAATTTGTGCTCTCACAGTGCTGGAGGCTGGAAGGCTGAGATCCAGGTGTCTGCAGCATTGTTCTCTTCTGAGGCCTCTCTCTTTAGCCTTTAGACGGCCGTCTGCTCTCTGTCTCTTCATATGGTCTTCCCTTGATGTCTCTGTCCCTAAATTTTCTCTTCTTATTAGGACACAAGGCCTATTGGATTGGGGCCCACCCTAATGACCTCATTTTAATTTAATTGCCTCTTTAAAGGCCCTGTCTTCAAATATATCCACGTTCAGAGATACTAGGGGTTAGGACTTCAGCAAGTGAATTTGGGAGGTGGAACACATTTCAGCCTATCAAACTCCACCCTCTGCCCCCTAAATTCATGTCCTTTTCCTCATGCAAAATATATTCACCTCATTCAAAAGCCCCCAAATCTTAACCCAGTCTGGCATCAACTCTAAGTCCAAAATCTCATGTAATATCATCTGCATCAGGCACAGGCGAGACTCGAGGTCTGATCCATCCTCAGGCTGTGGGTCTTGCCGTTGTTTGGATCACAGACCCTTGAAGGGGGTGGCTTCTTCTGAAGAACTCACTGAGCATTCCCATCACTGTTCCCTTTCCCAAGACCCCCAGAAGGTGGCCGGGTGCTAACTCTGATGCCCATCCAGCAGACAGAAGGAGACACAATTAGTGGTGCACCAGGCCCAGGTGTCACCATAAGGCTGGGTCAGGCTGTGGCAGAGGCCACCAGTGCTTGCCCATCATCTCCTTTCCTCCTTTTATTTTCAAACAGGGCCCTTGCATTGTTGAGAGGTAGCAAACTGTCCCACTAGAAGTATTTTTCCAAGCCTCCCTTAGAGGGCATCCGATGAGGCAGGAGCAGAAGTCACTCGTCAGGGCTCCCAGAAAGCTCTGGAAGGGAGCCTTACTCAGAGAGGAGAGAGAATCCTTCCCCCTTCCCCAGCCATTTCTCCTGCCTGGAGGGAAGGTGTGATGACCAGATCTCAGAATCCAGGATCCTCGATGGTGGAGCAGACAGACAAAAGGGGCCTGCGTCTCACAGGATCTCACGGCACCACCCTACTAGCCTTGGCTTGCATAGTTATGGAACTCACGTGAAGTGAGAGAAAAACAGAGACTTATCTTTTCATACGATTACTATTTCAGGTCTTTCTTAGCAGTCATTCAAAAGAGCCATGTCTTCCAACACTAGGCCCAATGCCCTGTGCTGCAGTCTACATTCCAGACTTAATTACTTGTGACTTTTATGTGACAGTTTTTCTTTGAAGAAGCAGGGGAGCTACACAGACAGATTTCAAACAGCTAATCTTCCTCTCACTGCCCAACAGAGGTCCAGGAACACCAGGAGAAAAGACAGGAGGTGGCCACACTAAGGCAGGAAGGGCACCAGAGAGAAGAAAGGAAAGAGGAAGGGCAA
This sequence comes from Pongo abelii, assembly GCF_028885655.2. Classification (NCBI taxonomy): domain Eukaryota; kingdom Metazoa; phylum Chordata; class Mammalia; order Primates; family Hominidae; genus Pongo; species Pongo abelii. Next base: position 15,299,998 of record NC_071985.2, read on the forward strand.
AGGATGGGAGGCGCTAAGATGAGGAGGCACCGCAGATGGCAGTCCCCAGAGCTGCACCTCCTGATGATCACACCATGTCAGCTCTCCACCGACAGTGCCCATGATGACTGCACATGCGGCCACTGCAGGGAACTCTCTGCCCACTGAAAATCAGCCATTCCTATAGCCCCTTTAGATCCTCTGGCCTTCGTGGAAGGGGAAACATCCCAGGAGAAATAGATCAAAATCGGCATGGAGGAGCCTTCAGATGTCTGAAAACTGAAGATGAGAATTGCAAAAAAGGAGGAAAAATTAGGCAACATTTTGTAAACTTTGCTTGGCTGCAATGTGTATACTCTGTTATGGGTTGAATTGTGTCCCCCCAAAAATACGTCAAAATTCTAACTCCTAGTACCTCATAGTGGGATCTTCTTTAGAAATGGGGTCTTTGAAATCGTGTCCTTTGCAACAACACGGATGCAGCTAGAGGCCAGTAACCTAAGCAAATTAATGCAGGAACAGAAAACCAAATACTGGATGTTCTCACTTATAAGTGGGAGGTAAACATTAAGTATACGTGATCATAAAGATGGGAATAATAGAAATTAGGGATTACTAGAAGAGGGAGAGTGGGAGGGGGATGAGGGTTGAAAAACTACCTATTGGCTGGGTGCAGTGGCTCATGCCTATAATACCAGCACTTTGGGATGACGAGATGGGTGGATCACTTGAGGTAAGGAGTTCAAGACCAGCCTGGCCAAGATGGTGAAACCCCGTGTTTACTGAAAATACAAAAATTAGCAGGGTGTGGTGGTGTGCACCTGTAATCCTAGCTACTTGGGAGGCCGAGGCAGGAGAATCACTTGAACCCAGGAGACGGAGGTTGCAGTGAGCCGAGATTATGCCACCACACTCCAGCATAGGTGACAGAGTGAAACTCTGTCTCAAAAACAAAGAAAGAAAAAGAAAAAGAAAAACTACCTATTTAGTACTATGCTCACATTTGTATACTAAACTTCAGTGACACACAATTTACCCATGTAACAAACTTGCATATATGCCTTCTGAATCTAAAATAAAAGTTGGAAAAAAAAAGAAATAGGGTCATTTCAGATGTCATTAGTTAAGATGAGGTCATACTAGAGTCGAAAGGGCCCCTAATCCAAAATGATTTGTGTCCTTATAAGAAGTCAGCCATGTGAAGACTCAGACACTCAGGGAGAATGCACTGTGGAGATATGAGGATGGAGGCAGAAATTGGAGTGATGGATCCACAAGCTAAGAAATGCCATTGACTGCTGGCAACCCCCAGAAACTAGGAGAGAGGGAGAGAGGCATGGGACAGATTCTCCCTCACAGCTCTTAGAAGGAACCCACTGTGCAGATCCCTCCATCTGGGACTTCTAGCCTCCAAATATATGCGACAACACGGTTTATTATTTTCAGCCATCCAGTTTGTGGTACTTGGTTTATGGCAGTCCTGGGGAAACAATTCACAGCATATTCCTAAAACTTTCCATTCAGTGGTAAAATTGCAGTTTCAGTTTGGAGCCATGGGTTGTTTTTTCTGTTTGTCCTTTTTAAGTCAAAAATCAAGATTTATAATGAAAACACCAAATAACTTAGTTTTTGTTTTCAATAGCAATTAAACCTGTCTTAGGCCTCAGAATGAATACTTGCCTTTCTATACTCTGGAGTGGAAAAATTTATTTAGACATGGGGCTGTTGTTTCTCAGACTAAATTAAATCTACTTTTAAAAGATTATTTAAATGCGAAGTCATCCTGCATGTAGTTTCTGGAGGAATATTTCTTCTTACTGGGTTCCACATTGGTCTCAACTCATAAAATGATAATGGACTGTTTATCATAAACATAATCAGTAAAACACGGTTACCATGTTGAATAGAAGGTAGCAATGCAGATACTGACATTCAAAGTCAAATTTTACATTTCCTTTTTATATAAAACACTGAAGAACAGGTACTATGAGATCCTCAATTGTTTGTATTCATCATAGTTCATCAGTCAGATAATCTAGCTAAAAATTAATTCTTATCTAATAAAGTAAATTTAAAACTACATATAGATGCCTAGAATCCTTACTAATAATCTTGGCTTTTCTTTTTTAAAGCTCTTATAGTGGAATGATGTTCCTAAAAGAAAATTTCAAACACATGTCTGGGGTGGGGGCTTGCATTTTTCATTGAAATGCCTCTATGATAGGATTGCAGATAAAAATACAGCATGCCCAATAAAATGTGAATTTCAGATTAACAATGAATTTTGGTTTTAGGATAAGTATGTCCCAAGCAATATTTGACAAAGAATTATACTGATAAATTATTTTTTGTTGATCTGAAATCAAAATATAATTTAGTGCTCTGTATTTCTATTTGCTCAGTCTGGCAACCCTACTCGAAAAGTATAGGTAGAAAGCTGACTCATGACCCTGTAGAAGTTCTACAGATGCAAAGGACCTTTTTGATGCAGAAAAAGACAATACCAGTAATATCTCACACAGAGCTGGAAGTTGGTTATACTTGTTCATTCAGGGCCAGCACTGATGCTTTGTCTCCAAAGGAAATAAAGGAACTGAAGCACAGTCATGAATTTCCTTTACTTTTCAATTAAATTCCTAGAACCACCCCCATAAATCTGTATTTGACCCTTTGCAGAATTAGCTTGTGAGAGAAGGAAGGCTTTCTATGATTTAGAAAATTCTAAAGCTGTTCTTTAAATGAATGAGTTCTAGTTTTCTGCCGTAAGTGCCAGAGGTTGCTTCCCTAATTTTATTATTTTTAAATAGGATCTTTATAAATTCTTGGAGTGGGCAATTTAGCTGGCTAGGGAGCAGGAGTTGGTGGGTATCTCCCATCCAGATTAGTTCTGATTGGGCTTTCCCCATCCAGATTAGGTCTGATTAGGGTGTCCCCATCCAGATGAAATCTGATTGGCCATTCGCATCCAGGTCGGGTCTGATTGGGGTGTTCCCATCCAGACTGGGTCTGATTGGGGTGTACTCATCCAGATGGGCCCTCACTGGGGGTGTCCCCATCTAGATTAGGTCTGATTTAAGTATTCCCATTGAGATTAAGTCTGATTAGGGTATCCCCATCCTGATTAGGTCTGAGTAGGGTAATCCCATTCATATTAGCCCAGACCCATCACCTCTTATTGAAAATCTTTCCTACCATTTCTTATCTCTTTTTTCTTTACTAGTCTTTTCTTCACTTTTGCTATCTTGGTACTTTTTCTTCCCAAATGTAAGCTTTTTCTGCTGGCTGCTAACAGCCTCTGTTACCTATAAATAACTTACTGGAAGACCATTTCCCTCTTGTGGGTGGAGGCAGGCTGGGGTTTGGCCTAAGGGCTGGTCTTGGCCACTCTCTATCTTGACTCTGGGTCACTCTCCTGCCCACAGCCAAGCCCCAGACCATGGAGATTTCACCTCACAGACCCATAAGTCTCTTAGAGAACTCCTGCCCATTAAAATATCCAACCTAGCCAAAGCCACTGCTTTTATCAATCCTGGGTTAAATAGATTCATAAATGTATTAGTTTGCTATGCTACATAACAAATTACCCCTACATAGAGGTTTATGACAGCACACATTAATTATTTCACAGTTTTCAGGTGTTAGGAATCTGGACACAACCTTACTGGGTCCTCTGCTCAGGATCTTACAGAGCTATAATCAAGGTATTGACTGGCTGTGTTCTCATCTGGAGGCTGGACTGGGGAAGAATCCACTTCCAAGCTCAGTCCAGTTATTGGCAGCATTTATTTCTTTGAGGTTGTGAGAATGAGGCCCTTGGCTTCTTTCTGACTGTTGGGAGGCTGTCCTCAGCTCCTAGAGGCTGCCTGTTAACCCATGCCACATGGCTTCCTCAAAATGCCTGCTTATCTCATCCAGCCAGCAAGGAGAGTCTCTCATGTTGGCTACCAAAACAAAACCTTATATAATAGAACCATGGGAACAATGGCCCATCCTTTTTGCCATATTCTATTGGTTAAAAGCAATCACAGGTCCTGCCCATACTCAAGGGGAAGGAATTAGACAAAGAGGTGAGCACCAGGAGATAGGGATAAAAAGCTCAGCCCACAAGCTGTAAGCCTGGGGTAGCTATTTAAATATTTTCAGGCAGATTCTAAGTGCAAGTAACAGTACCAAAGAATATGTGTATATCTTTGGTCCCTTCTTTGAGTCAAATTTTTGAAGAACAACCATTTAATGTCCCTCTAAAAAAACTTCAACCCTTAGAGAACTGCTTTACTTGTACATTTTAGGAAGGACCACAGGCCCAGAGTCTGAAACAGGAATTTTAAAAGGACCCAGGGTATAAGCAAAGGCTTAGAAGACCTAATCCTGTATTTCTTTCTCCAGGCCCCTAATGTTCTGAGTCCAATTGCAATGACAACTTCATGACACTGGCCATGGTCAGGGATTGGGAAAAACATTACTGATAAGAATCTTGGTGGTAGATCAATTTCCTTTCACTTTCTGCAAGAGGTTAGTGTGCACTAGTTTCCTCTGATGTTAGTGTGGTCCCCTGAATTCTCAATCACAGCAGTTGGTAACATGTCCTCAAGTGGGGAAATGGCCAGGCAGACAATGATAACACCCAGGATGGCACAGCCCTCAAAGGAACTCGTCAGCATGGCATAGGTGCTACCACCAGAACTCATATTGCATTGCATTTCTCTCTGTTGCACAGCTCTCTGCTGTCACTCCTTTGTCCCTCTGTCTGTAACTCATCCACTAACAACTGACTTCTCACATTGTTTAGCTCTTAGCTTGAATGTTGGCTCCTCGCATGCCTTCACTGGACACATGAATAGTCTTAACACCCTGATTCGCCTTCTTTACAGCATGTACTGGATTCCTGAAGCCACCTTGCTCCATATTTAACTTCTTGTTTGTTGATCTCATTCCTCTATAAATACCACATCTGCCTCCCTCATGGTGAGGTCCTCCATGCTGTGAAGGTGCCTGGCATTGGGAAAGCTCCAGTTGAGTATCTGTAGGTGAAGGAATAAGCAGAGTGAAGCTGAGGGTGCACTCTGAAACCTTCATTCAGCCCCAGGCCACTTCAGAAGAGACTGTGGGTGGCAGGTTCTACGTATGGCTGTGTGCATTTTGAGCACGCCTCACATTTACCCCTCTTGGCACTAACTAGCAGTCCACTCCTTTGTGAGCTCAGAATCAGGATTTTCACTCTTCCGCACTTGGGAAGAATTCAGGGTGGGGCAAGTGTGGGCCCAAAGCAAGTCACTGAGCTCACAGGCTGGAGCCCTGGCCTGCCAGACATAAAGTGGGGCAACTCCTCAGAGTATTAGGAGGTCCCAATGACAAGGACCATCCAGAGGCACTCTGAAAAGTTTGAACTGCCAGGTTTATACAGAGAGTAACTTGAGTTTCTGCTAAACTCTTTAGAAATGATGATAAGTCTTTCAACCTGCTATGGAGAAGCTGAGATCTGGGGTATGGGCCCCCCAGGTGCATCGGCCAACCTGATCCCAGAAAAAAACTAGGCTCTAGAACCCAAAGTGACTCCAGCTGAGAAGGAGAGCCAACTATAAGTGCAAATGTGGGGCAATAATTGGGTGATAGTGAATGACCCCCTTATGGCTGTGCAATGAGATGCTCTGACACTGCTCTAGATTAGTCAGCAGTGTAAGATGAAACATGACCTTCACCTCCCCCACATCTGAGAGGCTGAAGAGCATGCAGGCTTCTGTGTTTGCCTGTGGAACTCTGCCCTCACCCCTGGCACCTGCCTCTTATGGAACTGACCTGCCCCAAACACTAAAGAAAGCTATGACCCGCCCTGGCTGGGCACAGTGGCTCACGCCTGTAATCCCAGCACTTTGGGAGGCCGAGGTGGGCAGATCACGAAATCAGGAGATCGAGACCATTCTGGCTAACATGGTGAAACCCCGTCTCTACTAAAAATACAAAAAAATTAGCTGGGTGTTGTGGCAGGCGCCTGTAGTACCAGCTACTTGGGAGGCTGAGGCAGAAGAATGGTGTGAACCTGGGAGGCGGAGCTTGCAGTGAGCCGAGATCGCACCACTGCACTCCAGTCTGGGCGACAGAGCGAGAATCCATCTCAAAAAAAAAAAAAAAAGAAAGAAAAAAGAAAGCTATGACCTGCCCCAAAGCCTCTCCACAATGGGGAGAAATAGACTGGAGAAATGGGATTCAGATATGTGAAAGGCAGAAGTACCCACCCCCAACATTGACAGTGACCTATCACTTAAGATGTACAAAACAAAGCCTCAATGCTACCAGTGAAAGGCTGCAAGAGCAAAAGTAAAGATAGCTACTGAGGGCTGGAATGAGTCACAGGGCTAATGCTTGTCTCTGTACTCCAGCAGGGCTCTGCAGCTGAGGGTCTGGGACACATCCCCATCATGGTTGAAAGAGATTGCAGCTATGCATAAAATTCACTGTTGCTCCTCCAGAATGCTAAGCCATTTTGCTACGCAAGTCACGGCTTTCTTCATTACGAGGTCCGTGCAAAGTGTGAGGATTAATTCATCACTGCCATGCCAAAAAATGCAATATTCCCATTACAGTCCCATCCTAGTCACAAGGCTCAAGTCTGAAACGGAACGAACTGTAGAGGTTTTGAGAATATCTTGAAAATGTCATGTTTAGATTCTGCCTGAGATGTTAAACACTATATGCTCAATTAGGAATTATTATCAGTACCGTCTCCTTTAGTAATTAAGAAGTGTGTCACCTGTGAAACGTTGAATGAAGCAACTCCTCAGGGTACAAAACAAAGGAGAAAAATGCACGGGATAAAAATACGAACACACTGACTTTAACTTTCTGTAGACATTACTAAAGACCTTGATTCACTTTATTACGAACTGTGCATATAAGCCCCTCACAAAGAGCAAGATTCCATTGGACTTAATTTTGCCTGCCTGGCAATTAGTGTAAGGCACAATGGAATTCAATAAATGTTCAATGTGTGCACAGAGATTCATGCACACTGATCCTTGTCCCAATGCTACTTATAATGAAGATGAACTGTAAATAAAACACACTAAATTTCCAGCAATAAGAACTTGGACAAGCATAGTTTGATAAGTATATACATTGCAACTATTTAAAATCGGATCACATTCTTGAAGAATACAGATAAATAGAAACTGCTCATAATATTATGTCAAAGTTAAGCAAACATACAAACCCATATTATATAAATGGTAGGTCTTTAATAGAAAAATATCTGTAAGCATATGCACCAAAATAACATGTTAACAATAGTTCCTGGTGTGGTGGAAATATGTACGGTTTTAATTTTTGATGTATACACTTCTGTATTTAGTCAAGTTGCTACAACGATCACATCTACTCTTAGAATGAATGAACGAATGAATGAACGAATGACCCCATGAGAATTCAAGAATGATCCCCCCACGATCTTGCAGCCTCATCCCTATGCCTTTGGATTAAAACACGCCAGAAGTTCTTCTGCCCCAATTACCACTCACTTCATTGCCACATTGCCCACTGTTCTGGGTTAAGATGCTGTCTCCATCCAGTTAAAATGCACCTAATTTTCATGAAATGCACCTATTTTCCATTATTATAATGAGCTAGAGAGCTATGACCTGACAGACAGTAGATCTCTAAAAAAGCTGAAATGAGAGGCCAGGCGCTGTGGCTCACGCCTATAATCCTAGCACTTTGGGAGGCCAAAGCAGGTGGATCATCTGAAGCCAGGAGTTCAAGACTAGCCCGGCCAACATGGTGAAACCCTGTCTCTACTAAAAACACAAAATTAGCCAGGTGTGATGGTGTGCGCCTGTAATCCCAGCTACCCGGGAGGCTGAGGTGGGAGAATTGCTGGAACCCAGGAGGCAGAGGCCGCAGTGAGCCGAGATCGCACCATAGCCCTCCAGCCTGGGGGACAAAGCGAGATTGCGTCTCAAGAAAAAAAAAAAAAAAAAAGAGAGAGAGAAAAAAAAGGAAGCTGAAATGAGGACACGTCAATCGGGATTTGGGAGGTGGAAAGGCAAGTGTTCTGAAAGATCTCTGAAGCAGCTCTTCTCAGTAGCTCTGGGTGGGGCCCAAGATTTTGCCTTTCTAACAAGCCCCCAGGTGATTAACAAGCTGCCAGTCTGCCCACCGCACACCGGGTAGCAAGGCAGAGAGAGTGCCTTCACAGGTTTTTTCAAAATCCCCACCTGTTCGAGCATTCAGCAGATACCTGTAGGTTATATCTATATTCTTTCTGGAGTTTCATCCATCGCTAAGGCAAAATCAGGCACCACTGCAAATATTTTGTTGCTTTTTGAAGACGTATTTGATCCAACATCCTTCTCTCACAAACAACCTTCTGGGGAGCTCAGGGATTTATAGGCAGTGTGAGGAACTGCACCACTAGCAAGACATAGCACCCTCCTGGGGAAGCATGCACTCATCTCCGTGAGGTTGTTTTGTTCTGGGCTAGGACCTTGGCATGGCGGTGCAGGTGTGTGGAGCCACTGAGAGACACAGGCTCACTCTAATAACCTGCCCTTGCACAGAATGCAGCTGATACTCTCAGCTGATGGAGAAAATGAGTTATGCAAGGTCAAGGTCGAAAGAACTTACAGCTTGTTAGGTACCCCATTTCAGACATGCCTCATTCACTGGTCCTTCCAAGGGGGAATGCTGGCAGTGGGGTTCCATTCTGGCCATTCTCCTAAACCCATTTTCTGTGATGAAACAGAGTTGACTAGGACCCAGTGGTGGCATTTATAATTGGGAAATCTGCCAGAGGAATATGAGAAATGATCTAACTTAAAAAGTTATGCTAATAACTAGCATTACTCAACAGCTGCATGGGCTGGGATGGGACAAAATGAGCTCCTTTCACAGTAGGCATCCAAGTCAAAGCCAGAGAGCCATCTGCCAGGCGAACAGAGAAAGGATTTCTGCCCAGTGAGACACAGAGCCAGATTATCTTGAAGGTCCTCTCCAACTCTAAATTCTGTGTTTTAAAGTGACACGCGGTTACCTGCTTGGGGAGAAAAGTGGCCCCTTGTATTGGAGGATAAGGGAGAAAAAGACATGTTTAATTTCCTCACCTAAAGGCCAGTGAGGAGCTTCCTCACTGTGTCTTCTCCTGGCAAAGTGATAGGTGAGGGGAAACGAGGGACTTGCTTCCCCAGGAAGGCAGAAATGAGGGTACAGCTGCTCATTTAGGTGAAGGAAGGAGAACGGATGGCACGTTAACAGCAGAGGTCTGCACACCAATCAGCATATTGCGCAAAGACAAAAACATGCAGTTTATATGAGAATGGAACCCACACCTAGACAGACAGGTTGGGATCTAGATTTCAACAATCTTGCTCAGTTCCTAGCCTTCAGAGATGAGTCTGCAGGAGGCAGGAAGATAGAAAGGCACATGTGCTGAAGAGGAAACACACTGTGGCAAGTATGTCTAGGTCCTGTCCCCAACAAAACATTGCACAAGGTGCGTGAGGATGTGGAAAGCATCCTGAAAGAGAAGTTGGGCACTCCAGGTCTCAATGTCCAGGTCACACCTGACCGATTACAATCAGGATATCTGGGGGTGGATCCAGGCATTGAGATTTTTGAGACTCCAAAGTGATTTCAAGGTACAGTCCCAGGTTGAGAGGCATCAATCTAATCCCCACTCTGCCACCAACCAAGAAATCCTGGCCAAGGCACTTAACCTCCTTGGGTCCAGCTGAAACTTAGAAGATACGAAAGATCCATGGCTGAGGTCTTCTTCAGCAATACATGTCTTATTGTTCCATGAAACTTTTAAAGCTTTTAGTTATTTATACCCATTTAGTCTTAAAACCTGACTGACATTCACGGTACTCACAAGGATCAAACCACAGAATTCCATTAGTTTCCTGGTGTGACCTACTGTTACTGAAAAAAAATTATATCTTTCATACCTCTTAATATTGTTTGCTGCTAACCCTCCGTATGCCTGCTCCCCCATGAAATGCTTTTCCCCTGGGCTTGGAGGAAATGAAAAGGCCACTGGGGAGAGATTTCCATTATGTGTACTTACTGCTTTTTTCTTTTCTGTAGCAGCTGCAGTTAAGGGCAAAAAGTCGTTAAGTATTTTGAAATATCTGGCTGTCAGATTATTCATTGCTGGAACTGCAGATAAGACTAAGCTGCCTCCTTTAAAAAAAAACACCTAAATCAGTGATAAGTAACTTTAATGCATGACTACTGTACACTACTTTATACAAGATAATAAATTAGGTGATTAGGAAAAAGAGACTAAGCTTTAGAGTTACTCAAACACACAAAGGTCATTACAAATTATTCCATAAGCGATTTAAATATGTATTACTTTACAATGGCCTCTAGCGATGAAAGGGAAATGGACCCTTAACCTTTCTCCTTCAGGAATCAAGGGCTTTTTCATTATCTTTGGTGTTTTCTGAGGCACCTGATCATACACACAGTTCCAAAAGAAAAACATAATATAAACAATTGTTGGAAATGTTTTTCTATTTTCTATCATGGAAAAAAGGGTAACATTTGGGGCAGCTGCTCATGCGTTTATTTTGTATTCAAAGGTCAAGTAAAACTTAAGTGAGGTCAAAAGAACTTGTTTGTCTTTTTCTTATTTCATATTATGTAACTTGGAACTAATCTTTAACTCTCTCCTCTCCAAACATCACAAGGTAATCTTGGATTTAAGTCCTGTGATATAGCTATCCACTGGGATCTTGAAATTGAGAGACTAATAATACTTGCTCTTACATTTTGTAATTTTAAAAATACTTCCTCATGCATTATCTCTCACAACACATCCTTCCACTCTTGCCTCAAAGCTCTCCCCTCTCTTGACCAAGATTCATAAAATTTCTTAGTTGGAAAAGATATCAGATGTCACTTGGTTGAACTTGCTGGAGTGTGTTCTACAAAAATCCTTATGGTGATCACCTCAGCTGGAATAGACCTCATAGGTATAAATAAGTTCATTCATTCATTCATTCATTCATTGATTCAATAAATGCTTACTACTTGCCTACTATGTGTCCAGCAATACCTCTTGCTAGCCCTAAGGAAAAAGAGTGAGAAAGGCATGACCATTTGTTAGGTTCTAGTCTAGCTGGGGAAAAAGTGGCAACTAAACCAAAACCTATGTTCAGGGCACACAGAAGAGAGTGATCAGACCTAGCTTGAGTTGATAAGTGCTATTCAGAGAAGGCTTAAGGAGCAGGTAGTTCATATCATCAAAAGAGTCATCATAATCAAAAAATTAGAATCATAAAATAGAAGAGAGTCCTCAGTGTGATGAAGGCAGCAGTGGTGACATCATGTCCATTTCCTGCCTCGTCTCTAAGAGGACTGAAAGTTCTCTGTCATTCCTTTGGAATGGTGAAGAAAGCACATGGAGAAGCTACACAAAGGGCTGCATGGAGTGAAAAGTCCTAACATTTGGAAAAGCGGTCTAGTCATCAAGTCCTAGTTGAGCCTCAGCAAAGTTGAGCCCTAGACCCACTTGACCACAAACATATAAAAGGCCTCAAGAACTACCAGCAGAAGAGCTGCCCAGCTGAGCCCAGCCATCTCATAAAACCACAAGCAATAATCAAATGATTATTGTATTTTTTTTTTTTTGAGATGGAGTTTCGCTTTTGTTGCCCCAGGTGGAGTGCAATCACGCAGTCTCGGCTCAATGCAACCTCCACCTCTTGGGTTCAAGTGATTCTCCTGCCTCAGCCTCCCAAGTAGCTGGGATTACAGGCACCCACCACCATGCCTAACTAATTTTTGTACTTTAATTAGAGACGAGCTTTCACCATGTTGGCCAGGCTGGTCTCGAACTCCTGACTTCAGGTGATCCACCTGCCTCGGCCTCCCAAAGTGCTGGGATTACAGGCATAAGCCACCATGCACAGCCAGTTATTGTATTTATGCCACTAAGTTTTGATGTAATTATGGAGCTAGAGCCAACTGAAACATTCAGAAAACATCACAGAATTTAGTAAGGCTAGAATACAGGGAATCCTGAAAGGAGTGGAATAAAGGAAGCTAGAAAGGTGACAGAGCCCACACCCTGATGAACTGAGTAGCGCACCAGTTAGCAGAATGAAGATGGAGTGGCATCGCTTCCTCCAGCCATTCCTCCTACCTGTGCTATGGTTCACCTTCCTTTATATTCAGCCTCTTTAAGTAGTACATTTCAGTCCAGTTCAAAAATCCAATTTCATAACTGACATAAAACAATCTCCTCCCACTCTGGAAACTAGACTGTGAAGCAGGTCTTGGGACAGGGGTGAGAGCTTTTATTCTTCTCCTACCCATCTTTCTTAGGTTTCTGGACCTTCAGGGTAAGAGAGAGGATACCAAGAAAAATAAAACCGGCAAAGGCTTCTTCACTTAACTGGGAGCAGTTGTGATCCAGTCCTGGTTAGCTCCTGTGGCTAGCAGAAGTGGTCAATGCCCTCCATGTGCTAACTCCTGCATGATGCATGGTCACGGCTTGCCATTTGGCCTCTACCCCTATCCTTTTTCTGGCATTCCACCACTAGGCAGGGGCACCTGTGTGGGTTCCTGGGGGGCCTTGAAAGCTTCCCCACTAATGGGAAAGGGGTTTAGGGTTCAGCTTCAGTTCTTTACTTGCCTCTGCCATTCCCACCTCCCACCAGGTTTCATCCACAGCTGCTTGAGGCTGCAGTACCCTTGCTGGCAGGCAGCCCCCTTGGAGTGGTAATGGAAATGTCTCACACCCAGTTGCCTTCCATGGAAAAGGTACACTTCATCAGCCATTCAAAAGGCAGCTGGCAGGCTGCTCCCCTGTTGTCCTCTTTCCCTCTGCTCTGCCTCTCTTTCCAATCATTTTCCTGCTCAGATAGGCCTAGTACCTATGCAGACGTGCACTCTACTCTTCTATAGGGGAAGAAGAAAGAACCAGGGAGAGGGGAGAAAAAGTCTCAGCATAAACATTGCCTTTCCCCCACAACCACAGCAACAGCAATGAACCTAGAAATGGTTTTACGGCCATACCCTGGCCCTTACCTTATATAAACTAGAGTGGTGAGAGACTGTAGTGGGGCCAGCTCCTTTGCCTCCTACTAATACCTGGTTAGTTGTGTGTGTGTGTGTGTGTGTGTGTGTGTGTATGAAGAGGGTGCAGGAAGATCTGGCCCTAATATTTGCTGACTTTCTTTAAAATATGAACTCTGCTCCTAATTCTAGAACAATAGGAGAAGTCACACTCAACTTTTAACTTCTAAACTAACTTAATAGTTTGCGGGGCTGGGCACTGTGGCTCATGCCTGTAATCCCAGCACTTTGGGAGGGTGAGACGGGAGGATCACCTGAGGTCAAGAGTTTGAGACTAGCCTGGCCAACATGGTGAAACCCTGTCTTTACTAAACATACAAAAATTAGCCAAGCGTGGTGACGCATGCCTATAATGCCAGCTACTCGAGAGACTGAGGCAGGAGAATCGCTTGAACCCAGGAGGTGCAAGTTGCAGTGAGCTGAGATCACGCCATTGCACTCCAGCCTGGGCTAGAGAGCGAGACTCCGACTCAAAAAAAAAAAAAAAGATACCCACACCTCCTCTGCTGACTCCCTTGTGGTCAGCAATGGAAACACAGTTGATCAAAGACCAGCGTGGGAGACAAGAGCGAAACTCCGTCTCAAAAAAAAAAAAAAAAAAAACAGTTTGTGGGATTTTTAAGTAGAGAAGTCACAGGAACAGATTTGCATTTTGGAAGGATTACTGAGTATCAGTGTGAACGATCAGAAGCTAGGAGACCAGTTGCAAGTGTTCTGTGGTAGTGCAGGTAAGAGACGTTTTAAAACCTGAACAAAAGCAGCAAGACAGGGGGGCAGAAGGGTGACCTGAAAATAATATCACCCTCTTCACACACATCATCCTCATACGTGTCCTCTGGATCCGAAGCCCACAAATGTCACAGAAATGGAGTAACCGAAGTGTCCACCAATTAGATATGCAGGTTGTAGGAGGACGAATCAAGGCTGACTACTAGTCCCTGGCCGAGATGAGCAGACAGCTGGTGGGGACATTCATCAAATTGGGGTATACGCCGGGGGTTGCAGGGAAGAAGAGCAGTTTCAGAGAAAAAGATAAAGGAAGTCCATTTTATTGCTGAACTACTCTAATCAATAGAAAGACCTTCTTGGTGGAATTTAAATCTTTCTTCCTACAACTCAGAAGTGTATAGCTGTCTCAGTTAAGAATCAATTCTGTTGCACATAACAGGAAGTCAGCCAACAATGGCTGAAACAGTAAGGCTGATTTTTTTCACATAAGAAGAAGAGTGGCCGGGTGCGGTGGCTCACGCCTGTAATCCCAGCACTTAGGGAGGCTGAGGCAGGTGGATCAGCTGAGTTCAGGAGCTCAAGAGTAGCCTGGGCAACATGGTGAAACCCCATCTCCACTAAAAATACAAAAATTAGCTGGGCATGGTGGTGTGTGCCTGTAATCCCAGCTACTCAGGAAGCCAAGGCACGAGAATTGCTGGAACCTGGGAAGCAGAGGTTGCAGTGAGCCAAGATCGCACCACTGCACTCCAGGCTGGGCAACAGAGTGAGACTCCATCTCAAAAAAAGAAAAAAATTGAAGGAGACTGGGGATTCCTTGTCCCAGGCTGGTATGGATGTCAGCAAAGACCCAGCCTTCTTCTATCTTCGTGGTTTGCTTTCCTTATCAGGGAGCTTTCATCCTCAAGGCTGCAAGAAGGCTACAGTACCATGTCTGTCCTAATCTCAGCAGGGGAGAAAAGGGAAGAGCAAAAGATAAAGCCCTTTATCTTTGGGAGGCTTTGCCCTTTTATTTAGAAAGCGACTCCTATACCAGGTACTTCTGTATATATTTCATTGTCCAAAACCACTGCATGGGTCACCCTTAGCTACAAAGGATGCTTAGGATTGAGTTGCTTGCCAGAAGAGCTTTCACATTAGAGTGACAAGGAGGAGAAGCCAGCCACAAAAGCACTCTACTTTTCTGAGGCTCCTTGTAACACCTCCTCCTTGGTATCCTCTTTCCCTGGCCTAACTCCTACATGGTGCAGGGCATTTGGCCCCTCCCACCACACCCCCACCCCTTTCTGGCATTCCTTATTTTGTCAGAAGCTCAGTGTCTTTCTTTAAAAGAGGCTCTAGGCTGGGAGCGGTGGCTCACGCCTGTAATCCCAGCACTTTGGGAGGGCAAGGTGGGCGGATCATGAGGTCAGGAGATGGAGACCATCCTGGCTAACACGGCGAAACCTCGTCTCTACTAAAAATACAAAAAATTACCCAGGTGTGGTGGCACATGCCTGTAGTCCCAGCTACTCGGGAGGCTGAGGCAGGAGAATAGCTTGAACCCGGGAGGTGGAGGTTGCAGTGAGCCGAGATTGTGCCACTGCACTGCAGCCTGGATGACAGAGCGAGACTCTGTCTCAAAAAAAAAAAAAAAAAAAAAAAAAGAGGCTCTAGTTTTGGACTTGTGTTCGGATGCAGCCCATCACTGAAGAAGTGAAATGGGCCTATTGCCTATCATGATTGTCAGGAAGTGCTCTTTTCAGAAATGCAGCCTGGGCCACATCTTACTGTTGCTCACATGGTCTACACATTTCTTTTCCTTTTTGATGCTGCACCTTCCAATACTGTTCCTGCCTCTTTGACTTACCCAGGTCTTTTTTCCCCTCCCATTCTATAAATCTCATTGTTCCTAAAGGATCCAGCCTTAGTCACTGATTTTCTCTCTGTACATTCTACCCTGTGATACTTCATGGATGTGCATGTATCTGTGCAGGTGACCACTTTTCTCCTAAATCTTCTTCTTGAAGAGCCAGCTGCCTGCTAAACAGATGCCATCAGCCAAGGCAGCAAGGTGCATCCATCTCCTCCACAGGGTGGCTGTGCCAACAGAACTATGATGGAGAGTTGACAAAGATCACTGTCCTCTGGAATGTGATTTGAAGGGCACTTGCAATACCTTTACAAAGTGTCTCCTGGTCTCTCATTCTAACCTAACTGTGCAGACCCACAATCATTACTGATGTGTTGACTTTTAAGTTCAGTCTCAGAGAGTAATCTCATTTATTTTATCAAACATATCAAACCTCAGTGAATTCCCAGCTATAATTCCATAGTCCCATTTATTATGTCTCACTTAGGCTCAAAATTTAAAACATTCTTAACTCTTTTTCCTCTATCAAATCGAATATACCTTCAAGTATTACTGATTTTTTTCCTTCTTAACGTTTTTGTATCTTTTCTTTGCAATCCTATCATTATTAGCTTATCTGAGGCTATTATTGGCCATTATTCTCACAACTCAATGTTATTTTAGGTTTCCAGCTGATCTCCCAGGCTCTAGTCTTTTCCTATTTCGAGCTCATTCTTCCCAATACAACCACAATATTAATTATCAAGCTCTTTCTTCACATTGTTTCACTATTCAAAGGTTTGTAATGGCTACCCATCTCTCACAGGCTAAAGATCAGAGCCCTCCATTTGGGAGGACTACTATTTTAAAGATGGTGGAATAAAATCAATATTTTCTCCCTCATCTTTTTGGAAATCATTCCAAAGCAACAAAGAGAATTGCGGGGCGGGGAGGGGGGCGAATTCCATCTTTTGATGATACTAAGAGTTAAAATCCTCAACTCCCAAAATGAGTGGAAAGCCTACCCGAGTCAATGGTAAATGGACAGCAGTGCACGTATGAGGGACAGGAGAGAGAAACCAGATGCCAAGGGTTACAAACAGAGTGAAGAAAGCATGGTTCTCAAAGTTGACAGGCATATCCTGAGCTGCAAAACCTAGATGCTTTGTTTGCCACAGCAGGGGTGTGGTGTGTGGGAGACACTGGATGTGATTTGGTTGCAAGAAGAAAAGGAGACAGGACTCACAGACAAAACACAGGTAGGAGTCTGTGTGGAGGAAGCAGCCTATCTCTGTAGCAATGGTGTGGAAGAGACTTTGCCCTATGAAAAACCACACAGTTTATCTTCATTGGATAGGAAGAAATAAAATCTAGGTACAATTAAACATAAATCCCTGGGTTATAAGGAATTTCCAGCTATATTGGAGCACAGCCCACACCACCTCAACCCCAGCTTCCCACAAATAATTGTTCTAAGAGAAAGTCACCTGCTTCCAAGATAAGTAGTCAAAAAAGGAGGAAAGTCATGGTAAAAGCAAATGGCAGATAAAGAATAGTTACAGAAAAAATGTTCCCACAGAGCAGATGAAAGTTGTGACCATTGACCTAAGCATTTAACAAAGCATAATGAAGTAGGAGCATCTCTGAAGAAGCTATATCTTCAAGTTCATGAAAGAAGTAGAAGAAAAAAAAGCACCATAAAAAGAAAATGAAATTGTAAAAACAGAAGGAAGAATAACCACTGCTGACATCATAAATGACAGAGGTTAGAAATGAAAAATCAAGCAAAATAAAAAGAAAGTATAGGAAAAGTTATTGGGATTAGAGAAAAAAAAATGATAGATGTGAAAGACAGGCAAAGGAGAACCAACATATATATAATTGAAATCCCAGAGGACAGAAACTCAAATAATGAACAAAGTAAATATTTTAAAATATATTTGACATAAAAGAAGTCTTGATAGCTGCGCATGGTGGTTCATGCCTATAATCTCAGCACTTTGGGAGGCCCAAGGAAGAGGATCACTTGAGCCCAGGAATCAGCCTGGGCAACATAGTGAGACCCCATCTCTCTCTCAAAACAAAAAGCAAAACAAAACACACACACACACACATAAAAGAAGAAGAAGAAGAATCATCTACATGTGGAAAGTTTACAAAATATCCCAGGAGAAACTGACACAGAAGAGTCAGCTCTGAGACATCCTAGTTAAATACTGCTCCTGCTGTGCACCCCCATTCCTAACAGGCCATGAACTGGTCCATGGCCCAGGAGTTGGGAACCCCTGCTGTAGGCAATTATAGCACAAAAGTATTTATGCATCTAAACATATCTAAACAAAGAAAAGGTACAGAAAAAAATATGGTATAATGGATTTTTTTTTTAAAGAAAGGTACACCTGTAGAGGGCACTTACCATGAATGGAGATTGCACGACTAGAAGTTGCTCTGGGTGAGTCAGTGAGTGGGTGGTGGGTGAATGTGAAGGCCTAGAACATTACTGTACACTACTGGAGACTTTATAAACACTATACACTTAGGCTACACTAACTAATCATGCTACAACAGTTATGATGTCACTAGGTGATAGAAATGTTTCAGCTTCAGTATAATCTTATGGCAGCACCATTGCATATGCAGTCCATTATGGAACAAAACATTGTTACATCGTGCATGACTCGATGTTCTTTCAAAACCCTGATTTACCATGTCCAGGCATACTTGATCCAAGAGACATGTTATCATATATTACAGAGCATGAAGCTGGACATGAAAAGCATTTCTGGCCAATAAATTGGACCCCACTCTTCATTTCTCCTTCCTTCTCAAACTGTCCAGGGAGAAGTGTGTTGATTAGAAATCTTTCCTATTTCTTTACTTATGGTTACTGTCATCAGAGCTTGTTACTCTAAAAGCTAGAAGGTTTGTTCAGTCAAACCTTAAAGTCAGACACTGGGGATATTGCAGGGATATTGCAGGGGGAAAAAAAAAACCAACAAAAGTTTCCATGTTAGTGAGGGAAGACAGAAAACAAGCAGATAAATTAATAAAAATACAGATGTCAAGGGAGTTAAAACTCTGATGAGAAAAAATAAAGCAAAGGAAAGGGATAAAGCGTGATAGGAGATGTTCTTTTAGATTTTTTTCCTAGTCTCTCTGATTTGTTTTTCTCTGACATTTTTGGTTTGAGGTGGCACTCAACACATGGAGGGAGAAAGGGTGGAGGGATGGAGGGATGGAGGGAGGAGGGAAGGAGGAAGGAGGTATGGAGGAAAGAAGCAGGGGAGAAGGAGGAAAGAGTGAAGGAGGGAAGGAAGGAAGGAAGGAAAAAGGAAGGAAGGGAGGAAGTGGGGAGGGAGGGACGGAGGAAGGAAAGAAGGAAGGAAAGAAGGAAGGAAACAATTCTTTGCTGACCATTTTCTACCTTATTTTCTTTTTTTTTTTGAGACGGAGTCTCTCGCTCTGTCACCCAGGCTGGAGTGCAGTGGCGCAATCTTGGCTCACTGCAAGCTCCGCCTCCTGGGTCCATGTCATTCTCCTGCCTCAGCCTCCCGAGTAGCTGGGACTATAGGCACCTGCCACCATGCCAGGCTAATTTTTTGTATTTTTAGTAAAGACGGGGTTTCACCATGTTAGCCAGGATGGTCTCAATCTCCTGACCTTGTGATCCACCCGCCTCAGCCTCCTAAATACCTGATTTTCTCTTTTTCCTCCAGAGAGTGTTCTCTTTGAGAACCAATCAATACAATGGAAATAGAAGGCTGTCCTTTGTGTCCAAAAGTGCTGGTGCCCACAGGTTTTCTCACCTTGTGTGCAGAGGTGTCTGAAAAAAACTGGGGACTAATAGGCTGTTCCCCACCAGGCCTGACTAGAGGCTGCCTTAACCAGCAACGAACATCTTAACTGTCTGCTGTGCCCAGGGCATCTCTGCCCAGGGTCTAAAGTACGACTTTTGGGTCTCTCACTTTGGCTTCTTGCTAACATTCTGCTTTGGGACTGCCCCACCAAGAGCAGCAGCTTGGGTTCCCTGATGTCTTACATTCTCTGTGCTCGTTTAATTTAGCGGTACAGCAGACGGTCTAAACATCCAAGTCTGTCAGAGCCTCACTCGGGCTGCTAGCGACACTAATTAACCTGCCTAGCGATCCTAACATGACAAGCCCCAGTGAATGCTGTAAAAGGGCTAAGGTCTCTCTGGACGGCACTCTTCTCAAGTACTCTGTAAACAGCATGGTCCTGGGGAAATTCTCACCAGCCACTTGATCCATCCACCAGCCATGGTGATCTCCAGGCTGGAAACAGAACTGACTTTTGGTTAATTCCCTCCATCTTTGCATTTTCTCTCTTTTATAACATCGCCCCACCTGGCTCCTTGAGCAAATATACTGTTTTTCATTGGTCTTCCTCTCCCTCTAGGCAGTACATTCATGGAATACTATCCATGAACATCAAGATGTTTAAAGCACTTGCCATATCTATCATCAGGCCCAGCACTCCCCGGCATACCAGGGAGGATGTAGGAGCCTTGGCTCACTTGCTTCATGTGCTCAAGGACCCCACTAATATAAATCAGGTGACGTGGAGGCTGACATGAGAAAAGGGAACGAAAATGAGGCCTTCGAGGAAAAGTTAGGAGTGTGAAGAATGGCAGACATCTCTCTTCCAAGGACTGAATGTGAGATTACGGGAGAACAAGCCCAGTGATCCATGGGCTTGATCCTACATGACAGAATGGACAGAACTTTCAGACGAGACTATGTGTGAACTACTGATGGAAGGTGCTCTGGAATGGAAGGTTGGGGGCTCTAGTGCTGGTTCCACCACCAGCTGTGTGTCCTCATGCCAGCTCAGCAAGTTCTTCCTGGCCCCCTGCAAGGCTGTGAGGGAGAACCAGCCTCCCAGCTTAGAAAATGCTTGTGCCAGGCTTGTTTGCATTGGTGCAAGCAAGTCTATCATAGAAATGCCTTACCTAACTTTCCACCAGTTTCCAGCCTTGTTTTTAATAATTTTTCCTAATTATCTAGCCTTGTGTTTTAACTGTTGTGGTACCCATTTGAGCCCTTCACTTGGGAAGACGCTGACCTTAATTGCAAACCACTGAGACTGACACGGAAATCCCTCCTGGGAGTCCCAGCAGGATCAAAGATGGGGCTGGAGGAAGAACAAACTTTGATAATGCCCACTAAGACTTCTCTTTTTTTGGCTCTCAGCCTTGAGAATAAATCATCTTGCTACACATTCACACATTCTCTCTCTCTCTCTCTTTCTCTCTCTATCTCTCTCTCTCTCCTGCCTCTTACTGTTCCAAGGAGTATGGACGCATGCCCTGTGGGATGCTTGATAAAATTCAGATCATCCTGGTTCCCACATGAGGTGCAAGCAAGTCTATCATAGAAATGCCTTACCTAATTTTCCACCTGTTTCCAGCCTCTTTTTAAAATAATTTTTCCTAATTACCTAGCCTTGTGGTTTAACTGTAGTGGTACCCATTTGAGCCCTTCACTTGGGAAGACGCTGACCTCAATTACAAACCACTGAGATTGACATGGAAATCCCTCCTGGGAGTCCCAGCAGGATCAAAGATGTGGCTGGAGGAAGAACAAACTTTGATAATACCCACTAAGACTTCCCTTTGGCTCCCAGCCTTGAGAATAAATCATCTTGCTACACATTCACACATTCTCTCTCTCTCTCTCCCTCTCTCTCCCTTTCTCTCTCTCTCCCCTCCTCTTACTGTCCCAGGGAGTATGGACACATGTCCTGTGGGATGCTTGATAAAATTCAGATCATCCTGGTTCCCACATGAGGTGCAAGCAAGTCTATCATAGAAACGCCTGTTTCCAGCCTCGTTTTTAAATAATTTTTCCTAATTATCTAGCCTTGTGGTTTAACTGTAGTGGTACCCATTTGAGCCCTTCACTTGGGAAGACACTGACCTCAATGCAAACCACTGAGATTGACATGGAAATCCCTCCTGGGAGTCCCAGCAGGATCAAAGACGGGGCTGGAGGAAGAACAAACTTTGATAATGCCCACTAAGACTTCTCTTTTTTTGGTTCTCAGCCTTGAGAATAAATCATCTTGGTACACATTCACACATTCTCTTTCTTCCTCTCTCTCTCTCTCTCTTTCTCTCTCTCTCTTTCTCTCTCCTCCCTCTTACTGTCCCCAGGGAGTATGGACACATGCCCTGTGGGATGCTTGCTAAAATTCAGATCATCCTGGTTCCCACACGAGGCACAGCTAACTAATAAGAAAAATATTTATAAGTTAAATATTTTCAAGTTGGCACAGACTTTTAGGATTATATATCAGAAATCAGAAGTTGGTGAATCTCAAGCAGCCTTGAGCCCACAGAAGTATTCTTTCTGGCCCAGTGGGTTTTTAAAAGTAGCTTTTAAAAACTTGAATTAGTTGCAAATATTAAAATTTAAGAGTTTTTACCCAGAAATCCTAATTTTAAGTTTCTCTTGAAAAAGTCCAAGATCTATCCACGGTAACAGATGGCAGAAGCAGGTGACCCACTGCTCCCAAATGACCCACTTCAGTCATTTATTTTACTTGCTTATCTATCAATGACATTTGAATATTTTGCCCAAAATTTAATCCAGCTCTCCCATTTCACAGATGGTAAAATTGAGACCAGAAGGGATGAGTGACATTCCTGGGTCACACACACACTCCTAGGTGACATTCCTGTCTGCCAGGCAGTGGCAGAAATGACTAGAACACAGGTTCTCCTGCTGTATTTCCTCAGTCATCTTCACCACTTACACATAAACTTGCACTACCAAATGCAGTGCCCGTTTCACCTCAGGTGCACGCACAGTCAGTTCAGTGGTTACCATTGTCCAACACACGTTTCTCCTCCATGAAGTGCCTCGGAGCAATGCTTTCCAAATTCTCAACATCCACTGACCATAACAAGCATTGGCATGTACACCACTGGTCTTACATAAATTGTCTTTAAAAGTTCATCCAAAAAATTTAAATAAGAAAAAAAAATTTAATAAGAAAACGCTATAAATGACAATAGTAATTGTTTCACAGCAATGGGATAGTTTTCAATTGTTTACAACTATATCTGGTTCCAAGACAGAGAGCTTGGATTATATTCATTCGATATCTCTTCTTAATTTTTTTTTGTATTCTATTAGTAAGTACAAACAAAATTATAGGCCATTTGGAACATGAGCCAGTGTTGGCTGGCTTTGTCTGAGTTCTGGATGTTCAGATGAAACATGGATCCTGAATTTGTAGGGAGATAAAAGAATCTTGTTGAAGAAATCTTTGCTTCAGTAGATGCTACATCAACAGCATCTTCAGTGCCCTTCAAGTGCTAAAGCTTGAGCAGTTGTACACCATGACTGCTCCAGAACTCTTTTCTGCACTGGGCTCTGCCAAGTATTTCTTCCAGGTCAGTTGCAGTATTTGTACAGTCAAAAATTTCTTACTTCAACTACTAAAGAAAACCAGTGACTGCTGGGAAAGAGTCAAATATTTAGCAATCAAATTGTATGTACCAGCTTGGTATCCTCAAGAATTTCTGAAAGTCTATCTTCCACTTTAAAAGTTATCATAGTTTGGCCCCAAAGTGGTAGCTTTCGGCTATTTAAAACATTGAATATATCTGTATTAGTCTGTTCTCATTGTGCTAATAAAGACATACCTGAGATTGCTGAGGTTTAGTTGACTCACAGTCACACATGGCTGGGGAGCCCTCACAATCATGATGGAAGGTGAATGAGAAGCAAAGTCACATCTTATGTGGCAGCAGGCCAGAGAGCCTTTGCAGGGGAACTCCCGTTTATAAAACCATCAGATCTCGTGAGACTTACTCATTACCACAAGAACAGTATGGGGGAAATCGCCTCCATGATTCAATTATTTCCACCTGGCTGTGCCTTCGACACATGGGGATTATTATAATTCAAGATGAGAGCTGGGTGAGGACACAGCCAAACTGTATCAACATCCCTGAGATATGCGACCTGAACAATTCGCTCAAAATCATAGGAACCTTTTCCAGATGCTATGGGTACCATGAATAAACATTTCATTTCATCCCCATTACAAAACATCTTTCCTTCAATAACCAGAGACATCCTTGTGGAAGAACAGTTTTGTACCTGCAGCTTATTGCTTCTTAAACATCCTCTGAAAAGAAGTACACTTATTGTTATAATGTTGCTGAATTAATAATTTCCACTATTTCTTTAGTGCTGAATTACAATTGGAGGCATACTGGGGACTTCCAACTGTGCTCCGTAAGTGAGGCTGCATGCCGCCTGGCCTTCAGGAGCAAAGGCTTTTATTCAAATAGCAGTGCTCTTTCTGCTTGTACATTTCACTGGTGCTCCATCAATATTGATTTTGAATCACCTTTTCTGGTTGACGTCAGGGCTCACAACATGATCACTAACCAAATGAAAATTCTCTTCTCCTTATATGGATTTTCAATTATGAACAGAACAACAAAAATCCACCAAGCCTTAGCCTCTCATATATGCTCACAGGTATACTAATTCACACTTTGCACACCAGTGGTTTCATCCAAGTGCAAAACAAAATACCTCCTAGGATGCACAACCAATGGCAATTGTTCTTCCAATTATATGCTACAGATATCACGCAGGTTCCATCGGTGTCATTTAACTAAGGAATGTTGCCGTGGTCCCTTCCGTCCCCTCTACAATCATAAGAGCATCGTTTATCATTAACTTTGCAGCTGGTTTTACAAGCTTCTTGGCAATAGACTTGTACCAGTTTCTGCAACAAGCAGGGCACTTTAAATACTTCTATAGTTTTTTGTTTCTTCTCTGCTGTTAGCAACAAAATCCAACCCTTTCATACCGGAAACATTTATCCTGTGTTCCTCTAGAAATACCTGGCTTACTAGAAGTCAGTGTGCTTTCTATGAAACTGACCAAAACAGGCTTTGCATGTCTGCCTCAGCCAATGGGTAAAAACACAGTCAATCTGGAGGAACGGGAACTCCCAAGCTGCACCTTCAATGGATTTGAGCTGCAGTTGTCACACCCTCTACTAGATGTAGAAGCTCTGACCCAGAAACTAAAATGAAAACTGAAAACTAAAATGATTGGAAAATATTGAGAATTGTATGCATATACAAGCACTACACATCAAAACTTGGAATACAATTAAACTGGTACTGACAGCCTTATATACATATATTAAACAATAAAATTTATAAACAAATGAAGCAAGTGTTCAACTGAGAAGGCTTTAAAACATTATAGCTAGCAGTCTATTTTATTACTTTTTTCAAAAAAACAACTCCTGGATTTGTTGATCTACTGGATGTTTTTTTGTGTCTCAATCTCCTTCAGTTCAGCTCTGATTTTGGTTATTTCTTATCTACTGCTAGCTTTCAGGTTGGTTTTCTCTTGGCTTTCTAGTTCTTTTAGTTATGAGGTTAGGTTGTTAAATTGAGATCTTTCCAGCTTTTGGATAGGGCATTTAGTGCTATAAATTTCCCTCTTAACACTGACTTAGCTGTGTCCCAGAGATTCTGGTACGTTGTATCTTTGTTCTCATTAGTTTCAAAGAACTTCTTGATTTCTGCCTTAATTCCATTTTTTACCCAAAAGTCATTCAGGAGCAGGTTATTCAATTTCCATGTAAGGAAACCTCAAAGAAGAATGAAGGAATAAAAATAAAAAATGAGAGCTGATTATTTTCTTAAACCTCAATATTTGATAAAGTTGCATCACAACACACTTGTGGCTACAGGCAAATGGATGTGTTATACAATAACTTTCCATTTCAAACATCTTCATCAAGGTTTATCTTTCTACACCTTTCCTTTCATTTCCTTATTCAAAGTGATCACATTACCAAATATATACAGCCAAGCCCATATGGATTTATTCCACATTTACACTGGAGTCCTTTGCATTTTTAAATTCAATGGGTTGTTCTAGACAGCAATATTTTTATTACTGTTTTATTCCTGTGCCTACACTTTGATGAATCAGATTTACAACACTCATCCATTTCTTATACCAGGAATGTAATATCACACAACAGAAACAATGAAAAGTGTAAACTTAGTAGATGTAATAACTGGAACATGACACATAAACATACTGGGCAAAGCTACTTGCATCTTGTTAACAAAACATGATTTGTGTATTGACTAACTGAGTTATACAGAACAAAATTGTGGAATCTTACTTTAAAATTAGGGAAATATCTGTGAACAAGATTATTTCACCACTTTCCCTGCAGAAAATTACCAAATTCCCTTTGAATTACTGATAATTGATGGACACCTATAGACTACTCTTCGAATTAGCTTATAAGCCAAATAAGGTGAATCATCTTGTTTCATAGGAAATGAATGTCACAGAGCATTATCCATTATGATCACCATTTTCATCACCAGAATTACCCTGGAAATGATGTTTGGCTATTTCCTACAATAAAATCTAGCCTCCACTCATTTGTCAATGAACATTGGGTTGGTTTCATATCTTGGGTATTGAGAATAACAAGAAATCCTGCCATTTGCAACAGCATGAATGAGTCTGGAGGACATTATGCTAAGTGAAGTAAGCCAGGCATAAAAGGACAAATACTGCCTGATTCCACTTATAAGAGGAGTCTAAAACAGTCATATTTACAGAAGCAGAGAGTAGAATGGTGGTTGCCAGGGGCTGGGGAGACGGAGAAATGGAGAGTTGTTATTCCATGGGTTTCAGTCATTAAAGTTCCAGTCATGCAAGACAAGTAAGTTCTAGATCTGCTGTACAACATAGAGCCTAGAGTTAACAGTACTGCATTTGCACTTAAACATTTGTTAAAAGGGTAGATGTTGTCTGGGCTCAGTGTCTCATGTCTGTAGTCCTAACGCTTTGGAGGCCAAAGTGGGCAGATTGCTTGAGCCTGGGAGTTTGAGACCAGCTTGGGCAATATGGTGAAACTCTATCTCTACAAAAATTACAATAATTAGTCAGGTGTGCTGGCAGCACACCTGTAGTCTCATCTATTTGGGAGGCTGAATTATTTGAGCCCAGGAGGTCAAGCCTGCAGTGAGCCATGATTGTGCCATTGCACTCTAGCCCAGGTGACAGAGCAAAACCCTGTCTCAAAATAAATATATAAAATAAATAAATGAATAAAGAGTATATGTCATATTAAGTGCTCATATCATAAGACACACAAAACAACATCAAAAACCCCAAGAGGCATTTGGCCTCTCCCCCTCCCCCTTTCTGGCATTCTCTATTTTGTCACAAGCTCAATGTCTTTCTTTAAAAGAGGCTGTATGCCGGGCACGGTGGCTCACACCTGTAATCCCAGCACTTTGGGAGGCTGAGGCGGGTGGCTCACAAGGTCAGGAGTTCGAGACCAGCCTGGCCAACACAGTGAAACTCCATCTCTACTAAAAAATACAAAAAATTAGCTGGGTGTGGTGGCAGGCGCCTGTAATCCCAGCTACTTGGGAGGCTGAGGCAGGAGAATCGCTTCAACCTGGGAGGTGGAGGTTGCAGTGAGCCGAGATCGTGCCACTGAACTCCAGCCTGGAGACAGAGCGAGACACCGTTTAAAACAAACAAACAAACAAAAAAACCCCAAGAGGCACAAGGAAACTTTTGAGATGATGAATATGTCTATTACCTTACTTGGTGATGGTTCCATGGGTGTATGCATACATCCAAACTCATCAGATTGTGTACATTAAAGGGGTGCAGTTTTCTGTATATGAACCATATCTCAATAAAGCTGTTAAAAAATCTAGTCCTAAAGGTTAGTGATTTTCCACCCCAGGGATAATCAAATGAAAACTATTTTTTGGTGCAATATATAAATGCTCTGAGCAATTGCAGGATTGGTGTCATTAAGTACAGAGCTCCCTGATCATCGGGGAGTTATGACAATCATTTGTGTGTTTCAGTTTGGTATAATTGGTTTTTTGAACCCCACAAAACTTTAACCAATTGGTTAATTTACTTCACAAATGTGTTTTGGACACAAACTGTGTATCAGCCACTGTTTTAGATGCCCAGGTACCATTGGGCACAGCAAGATGACCCCTGCCTTCCTGGAGGTTCCTCTAACTGTGGTTGTTCTAATGTGAGAGATTCACATGAAATCAGTAAATATTTAGTGACAATTGTTATATAGTAGCTTTAAAGACATATCCCTTACTGCATCCTAGAAAATTTAGTTACAAGGTGTAAGATAAATCTGTACACTTATTCCAGTAAAATGTCATAATGCAAGGTTAAATCAGCTCAGAGAAATTGGGTATCTAGAAAAGGGTCTTAATGTGCTATGAAAAATAACTGAAATACCAGTAGAATGACTGAGAGGTGGAAATACCATAGTTACAAAAACGAGAGGAAGGCAGGAAGGCATGCTCACAGAGACTCGGCACCTTAGTTATAAGCATATACGGTGTATGGAAAGACAGCAGTTCATTTCCCTTACTGTTCCAACTGCCTACACTAAATGCAAGCATGATGCAGCAGTTAGTCAAGGGATTCTTAGTGGTGACAACGGGGGAAAAATAATGAAAAATAAGTTCATGGCCTATCCACTACATGAGGAAGTAGGTAGGTATCTTCACGGGCAGTTGGGTGAGTGCTGTAAATCAGTATACCCTTTTTGAAAGACATTTTGTAGTAATAGTATCTGATCAATAATATTAATGCGCATTCTCTTTGACCCAGTAATTGCATGTCTAAGAATCCATCACACAGAAAACCAAAGAGAAATCTACACAAGGAATGCATAAGGCTAGTTAGTGCAGAAATTTTTAGCAACAGTGAAAAACTGGAAACAATCTACTTGTCTCTCAATAGGGAAAGACTTAAATAAATGACAGCATAATGCAAATAGAGGAGCACAAGGCAATATATCTTATTTGAGAGTTAGGTTTACTTTGGTCAAAATTATACCTGACTGCTGTATCGTCAGGGATTGGCTTCTGTTTAGGAACCTTGCTTAGAAATCTATCTTTGAATGGGAGAATCATGTTGATTGTGGCAAGGTGCACATACTTTGCACAGAGTTAGGCAGGGATTGAGACCTACTAAGGAAAGAGCAGATGGAACATAATGGCAAGCAGGGGCTGCAGAACCACTTCAATTGTTTTATTCCTATTCTCTCTCTCCCTCTCTCTCTCTCTCTGTGTGTGTGTGTGTGTGTGTGTGTGTGTGTGTGTGTGTCTGTATCCCTTGGCCTTTTTCTGGATCTCTTCCTCTAAAACCCAAATAGTTAAATAGAAATAAGTTCAATATTTATATGCTGCTTTTTTTCCCTCTGTGATTGAGAGGTACCAGCACTGAAAGACATCAACAATATTTTATACGTGTGTGTGTGTATACACATATTAAGTGAAAAAGGCAAACTGCAGAACAAAGTGCAGATTATGATCCCATTCTAGCAAAAACTGCACATGCAAATGTATGTGTCTGAGTGTGGATGCCCATAATAAAATTAATTAGGCTCATCCCAATATATAAATAGTGGTCACCTCTAGGGAGTGGTTTTAGAAAACTGAGCAGGAGTAATTATTGGATGTTATTTATCGTGTGTATTATTAAGTTTAATATAATTTGACAAGGAGAAAAAAGTCTTAAAAGATGGAATAAAGGACCCACTGTGACCTTTGATCTTTGAATTTTTAATGGTTTCCATAGTTTCTCATGCTCCATCCTCTTTGAAGTTGTGTGCTGCCTTGATTCAGGACATGTTCAGTCCCAGGAAAGCTTAAGTGAACCATTCTCTTAAACAGGCTTCACGCTGACTTCTGTAAGTGGTTCTTCCCCAAGTGAGCCCATAAGTGCCAGGAGCAGGGATCAGCACTGTCCATGGTTAAGGCACTCTGACATCTCTCAGCTATAGCAATGACTCTTCTCAACTCTCTGGAACACAGCCGTTCATAATCATGTAAAGAACACAGCTCTAATATAAGCTGAGATTTAGCCTCTTCTCAACTCTCTGGAACACACCCGTTCATAATCATGTAAAGAACACAGTTCTAATATAAGCTGAGATTTAGCCTCTTCTTTACAAGAGGAATGCTTTCAATTTTTTTTTCTTTTCGGAGACAGGATATTGCTCTGTCATCCAGGCTGGAGTGGAGTGGCACCATCACAGCTCACTGCAGCCTCAACCTCCTGGGTTCAAGCAATCCTCTCACCTCAGGCTCCTGAGTAGCTGGGACTACAGGCATGTGCCTCCATACCCAACCAATTTTTTAAATTTTTTTGCACAGACAGGGTATTGTTTTGTTGCCCAGGCTGGTCTTGAACTCTTGGCCTCGAGAGATCCACTTGCCCAGGCCTCCCAAAGTGCTGGATTACAGGAGTAAGCCACTGCACCTGGCCAACAATACTTAATTATACCAGTATCTATGTCAATTAGACAAGAAGTGGTATTTATTTATTTAAGTTAGTGTTCTAAGAGCTGACTACCACTTGCAGATCTTGGCAACCTGAAAGAACCAGAAGCATCATAACAAGGATTGGGAAGAATGGATATGCTTGCAGTTCCAAACCCTATGGTGGATAATGGAGAGTGGGTGCTCAGGGACCCAGTAATCTACTTATAGTTAAGCCAAACGGATGCTTTTTAGTCCTCATTTTCCTTGACTGCAGTGTTGCAGTTTGACATTGTTAACCAATACTGCTTTCTGATAAGTTTTTCCTTTCCTCACTTCTGTGACTCAATTTCTTGTATTTGTTTTCCTTTCCGATCATTCATTTCCCTAGACTAGTTCCTCTGTGTCTATCCATCCACCCATCTTTCCATCCATTCACCTATACTTCCATCCATCCAGCCATCCATCCATCCACCAATCCATCCATCCATCCATCCTTCCATCCATCCATCCATCCATCCATCCATCCATCCATCCATCCATCCATCCATCCAACCATCCATCCATCCAACCATCCATCCATCCATTGTTAGCTCTTCGTCTTCTCACTGACCTTAGGTATAATTACCTTTTTCCTTAGGTATAATGACCCTTATGTTGTTCTCCAGCATCCCTCCCTTTGATATTAGAATCCCAAAATCCATTTGAAAGGAAATTTCCACTGTGTACAATGTCAGAAGGCAATATTCTTAGGTTGCCTCTCACTGCAGCTTCCTAAGCCAAGGGTACATGATTCTTCAACATTCTACCTCCTAGGAGAGCCATAGAAAGACCATATAACCCGGGTTCAGCCAATCAGATTCCTGTAAATGTTAAGCCAGTACAATGAAGACAGAGGGACAAATTGAAGACTAGCTTTGACAGCTGCAGGCTTTCTTTTGAGGGATGAGCTTTATTGTATTCTCTGCTCACTAGTATCTGGGGCCCCCACATCATGCCCACTTTTTAGGTCTGGCCATCTATTCTCCTATTGTTTCTGCGAATTTTTAGTATACTTCCAAAAATTTATTTTTTTTGCCTATGATGAAAACATTGAATGTCTGTTGCTTTCAACCAAGAACCCCAACTAATCAATGTGGGCAATGGCATTGATTCAAGGCTTCACCTATCTCCTGTCACCTATAATTTAATGACTGTTGTCAACCCAAACTTCTCTCCTGAATTCTGCAAACTACTTCCAACTAATTAATGGACATCACTACTTGAACATTACCAAGTCACTTGAGTCAGAAATTTGAACATCATCCTCCACTCATCCCTCTCCCGCACTCACCAACACTATCAAACTCTGTCTCCCATCCTTGCCCCCTGACTATCCTCACTTCTGTCTCACCTTCTACATCCCCACTGACCCAGCCTTAGTTATGACCTTCATCTTCTTTTGCCAAATTATAGCATTAGCTTCCTAACCAGGCAATGCTTTCAGTCCCTTCTCCACTTTGTTTCAGAGTATATTTTTCAAAATGAAAATTCAATCCCATCACTTGCCTTTTTCAAATATTTCAAAGGTTCTTCTTTGTCTATAAATTTGCCCTTCCAAAACATCAAACAACTCCAATGGGGCACTTTAGTACTAAAATAAAATAACTGATGTCTCAGGATTCATAGGAAAAATCCTCATTTTGCTCATTTTGGGCAAGCATAAACAGAAGGATAATCAGATGGCTGGATTATCTTTACTGGTCTCTGCAGGGGCAGAAGTCTTCAGACAGGCAGCCTTGAACAATTTTTCTCTTGACTTTAAAACAAAAGGTGTATCACATCTTGATTTTAACAGAATGGATATCCCAAATACTCTTCATCCATTTAATCTGCATTCAGCTACTTTTTGTTTCCTGATCTTTATCAAAGATATCATTTTCTAAATTGCCCTTAATCTCCTTTTTAAAATCTAGGTTCTCACATGAGCAGCACCCTAATTCACCATGAGGCTTTTTTTCTGTCTTTCATTACATTAAGGTTCGGTTTTTCTTGATTTTCCCCTTTCTATGAAACTTGAGGAAGTATCTTATTTTGATGTTGGTGCCAGGTGTTGTGAATTGCTAGATTCATGGGGGTAGATGGGAGTGGAAGCAGGGATGGTAAAATGCTGACTGGCAAGTCTTGTTATCACAAAATGTCAGAGCCTGTAAGAAGACAGAGGTGGCCAGATGCAGTGGTCATGCCTGTAATCTCAACACTTTGGGAGTCCAAGGCAGGAAGATCACTTAAGTTCAGGAGTTCGAGACCAGCCTAGGCAACACAAGGAGGCCCCGTCTCTACAAAACATTTTTGAAAAATCAGCCCAGCATGGTGGCACACACCTGCAGTCCCAAGTACTTGAGAAGCTGAGGTGGGAAGATTTCTTATGCCTGAGAGGTCAAGGCTGCAGTGAACCATGATCACACCACTGCACTTCAGCTTGGGCAACATAGCAAGACTCTGTCTCAAAAAAACGAAGAAGGAGAAGGAGATGGAGAAAAAAAAGAAGAGGAATAAAGAAGGAGGAGAAGAGGAAGAAGAAGAAGAAGGAGGAGGACGAGGAGAGGAAGAAGACAAGGAAGAAGAGGAGGAGGAGGAGGAGCAAGAAGAAGAAGGAGGAGGAGGAGGAAGAGGAGGAGGAGGAGGAGAGGAAGAAGAAGAAGAGGAAGAGAAAGAAGGAGGAGGAGGAGAACAAGAAGGTGAAAGAGGCACTGGATAGGATTCAAGAAGGGAAGCATCAAATGTTCCCCACTCCCTTCTTGTTCTGAGATGTAGGTTTTTATAACGACAGGCACAGGCTATAAGAAACAGAGAGATGATATTATGATACAGACAGGACAGTATCCTAGAAAAACTTATCCAGTAAAAGTTTACTCGTTGAACTGA
The DNA here is from genome assembly GCF_028885655.2 of Pongo abelii. Taxonomy (NCBI): domain Eukaryota; kingdom Metazoa; phylum Chordata; class Mammalia; order Primates; family Hominidae; genus Pongo; species Pongo abelii. Next base: position 15,332,871 of record NC_071985.2, read on the forward strand.
GCTGGAGATGTCACTCTGTCTGCTGCTCCCCTTTTATAAACAATTACCAAATATCAATAACGTCTCCTTTCTTCCTATCTTCCTTTTCTATCTTCACTAGGCTAATCTGCAACCCCGGGGGGGCCATGGCTACTGAAAAGGAATGATCTCAGGTAGGTAATAATATTTAGCTCTTCTTCTCTGGTCTTCTTACCAACACCAAAAACAAACACATAGTTAACACTACTTAAAACCTACAACCAAGTTCTACTTCTGCTTAGGATGCAGAAAGACCCAAGAGAAAATTACAAGAGAAAGCTGGACAGTCAACAAAATTATGTTATTTATTGAGCCCATCAAGAGCTGAGGTTGTTGAAAGGCAAACAAACTGAATTCAAGTGCCAAGCACTCCTGAGTTAATATGAAACACACCGTCTGCTTTACCTTTAGCAGACGATGAATGAAAAAGGAGGCATCCATACCAATGAGTAACAAGGAATCAGCTACATTTTAAACGAATCCTTACAGGCAAAACGTAGAGTAACGTGTCAATTTGGAATAGGTGGATGTCTCAGCCACAGGGAAGCTTGCACTCATGCTCAAGTTCTTACCCCTAAGCCTCCACCAAGTAGCTCATGAGAGGAACTGTGGCAGGGCAAGAGACAGAAAGAGACTCTCAGGGCAACATAAGCTTGTGGGAGGTGATCAGATAGCTGCTGCTGGGGACAGGCATAAAGCCCTGCCTACTTTCTCAACCCTTACAGAAAGCAAAAGTCTTAAGTCACTGGACAGCAAACTCCCTCAACCTAGGGCCAAGGAAAAAAAAAATCTGTTGCTTCTGGGTTAGGAGTAGGATAAACTTCAGCTCACTCTGAGGATGACGTAGGAAGTGCCCTGCCTCCAGGATACAGGCAAAGGTCAATTGCTGCTGGGGGAAAGTTAGAAGAGGCAGTCCAACACACTCAAACCTAAATCAATTCCCAGCTAGACTGACTCAATCCTCCACTAATGGCCTGACACAAAAAGATGTGTGTCCACTTTTGGATATCAATAATGTATGGCTCAGTCTCTTCTGTTCTTTTACACACAATAGCCAGTATTCAATCATGTATTTTCAGGTATGCAAAAAAAAAAAAAAAAAAAAAGGAAAGGAAAACCCAGCTCATTGTGAAGAAATAAACCCATCAATAGAACCAGAGGAAGAGACAACCTGGTTTTACCAGACAGAAACTTTAAAATAATCACGACTGAAATGTTAAGATATCTAGTGGAAAAGCAAGTAAACATACATAACATATGGGAATTTCAGCACAGAGATCTTGCCTGGAAGTCAGCTCTTGCAAAGGGATATTAAAATTACAAAGTAAACCTAAAGCTTCCAAGAAGCATGATAAGATCCCATTTTTCACATGATACACTGATTAGAATGTATGTAAGCTATCCTGATCACCCTGACAAAATACCAGGCTAGACACAGCTTCTTTGTAAAAGACAGGATACACTTAGATTTTCATTGAAACATTGTTTATCTGTGTAGGGAGCTACCTTTGCTTCAGAGGGAAAGCCAGTGGCTTTTTTGATTACTTTAAAATTAGTAAGATCTCCTGTATAGTGGTATCTAAAAAAATCACTTACACGCCAGTAATATTCTGTTTCTTGCTCTAGATGCAGTAAACAAAGGTATATTCATTTTGTAATAATTCATTAAGCTGTACACTTATAATTAACATTCATTTCATTTTGGATATTTTACTTCAACGAGAACTGTGTTTTTAAGACAGCTCATTAAAATATCTCTGTAATAATTGATTTTTTTCTTGTCTAATGGTAATTTGTAAAACAACATAAATGCACATGTAACTCAATAGTATAACCCATCTAGCTGACTAGTTATTATCAGGGAAATTATTTGCATTACATGGGTGTATTCGTGAAGGTTGATTTTAAGAATAAGGAATTCATACATATAGAAAAAACCTAGAAACAAATGTAACGGCAACTCAAGCAGCAAATTAATGTCTTAGAAAGTGGGGGAACTGTCTTAGAAAATGAACTGAATATTAACCCCTGGGGGCACTCAGTTTCCCCTGAAATCTCACTTAAGGAAGCTTACCTGAATAAAGGCCACTTTTAATGTGTAGGATAAAGTATGCATCCGGTTCATCGCCTGCATACTTCTGAACCTAAAGACATACTCTGAATTCACTTTGAAGAATAACTGATATCCTATGCTATCCTTAGCAGCATGTGAAAAACGCTGAGCAAGTTATGCAATCGTGTTTCAAATGGAATAAAGCATTTGCTGCTAAACTCTAGACTATTTGTGCTAATAGAGTAGAAAACAGAGGAGTGAATAACCTCAAAACATTAGATGATCTCTATGTGCTTTGGAAATAAAGTAAGATTCTCTCCTCTGCAACATCCTTCCTGAGACACTCTCCTTTTCTTCCTCTTCCATGTGCTTCCTTTTCCTTTTTTGAGATGGAGTCTCACTGTCATTCAAGTTACAATGCAGTGGCACCATCTCCACCCACTGCAGCCTCTGCCTACGCCTCCGCCTCCCGGGTTCAAGCGATTCTCCTGCCTCAGCCTCCTCAGTAGTTGGGATTACAGGCGCATGTCACCACGCCCGGCTAACTTATTAAAAACAGGTTTTTGCCATGTTGGACAGGCTAGTCTTGAACTCCTGACCTCAAGTCATCTGCCCGCCTCGGCCTCCCCAAACACTGAGCCACCACACCCAGCCCAGTTCCCTTTTCTTATTTCTCAACCCCTGAAATGCTCTTCACCTCCAGTTCCAGAGTCCTCATCTGAGTTCTCTACACAAAAATAAATAATTAACTGGGCATGGTAATGTGCGCCTGTAGCAGGAGGATTGCTTGAGTCCAGGAGTTCAAGGTTGCAGTGAGCTAGAATTGCACCACTGCACTCCAGCCAGGATGGCAGAGGGAGACCCTGTCTTTAAGAAAAAAAAATTGCGAAAATTTTCTCCCATTTTGTAGGTTGCCTGTTCACTCTGATGGTAGTTTCCTTTGCTGTGCAGAAGCTCTTTAGTTTAATTAGATCCCATTTGTCAATTTTGGCTTTTGTTGCCATTGCTTTTGGTGTTTTAGACATGAAGTCCTTGCCCATGCCTATGTCCTGAATGGTAATGCCTAGGTTTTCTTCTAGGGTTTTTATGGTTTTAGGTCTAACATTTAAGTCTTTAATCCATCTTGAATTGATTTTTGTATAAGGTGTAAGGAAGGGATCCAGTTTCAGCTTTCTACATATGGCTAGCCAGTTTTCCCAGCACCATTTATTAAATAGGGAATCCTTTCCCCATTTCTTGTTTTTCTCAGGTTTGTCAAAGATCAGATACTTGTAGATATGTGGCATTATTTCTGACGGCTCTGTTCTGTTCCATTGATCTATATCTCTGTTTTGGTACCAGTACCATGCTGTTTTGGTTACTGTAGCCTTGTAGTATAGTTTGAAGTCAGGTAGTGTGATGCCTCCAGCTTTGTTCTTTTGGCTTAGGATTGACTTGGCGATGCGGGCTCTTTTTTGGCTCCATATGAACTTTAAAGTAGTTTTTTCCAATTCTGTGAAGAAAGTCATTGGTAGCTTGATGGGGATGGCATTGAATCTGTAAATTACCTTGGGAAGGATGGCCATTTTCATGATATTGATTCTTCCTACCCATGAGCATGGAATGTTCTTCCATTTGTTTGTATCCTCTTTTATTTCCTTGAGCAGTGGTTTGTAGTTCTCCTTGAAGAGGTCTTTCACATCCCTTGTAAGTTGGATTCCTAGGTATTTTATTCTCTTTGAAGCAATTGTGAATGGGAGTTCACTCATGATTTGGCTCTCTGTTTGTCTGTTATTGATGTATAAGAATGCTTGTGATTTTTGCACATTGATTTTGTATCCTGAGACTTTGCTGAAGTTGCTTATCAGCTTAAGGAGATTTTGGGCTGAGACAATGGGGTTTTCTAGATATACTATCATGTCATCTGCAAACAAGGACAATTTGACTTCCTCTTTTCCTAATTGAATACCCTTTATTTCCTTCTCCTGCCTAATTGCCCTGGCCAGAACTTCCAACACTATGTTGAATAGAAGTGGCGAGAGAGGGCATCCTTGTCTTGTGCCAGTTTTCAAAGGGAATGCTTCCAGTTTTTGCCCATTCAGTATGATATTGGCTGTGGGTTTGTCATAAATAGCTCTTATTATTTTGAGATACGTCCCATCAATTCCTAATTTATTGAGAGTTTTTAGCATGAAGCGTTGTTGAATTTTGTCAAAGGCCTTTTCTGCATCTATTGAGATAATCATGTGGTTTTTGTCTTTGGTTCTGTTTATATGCTGGATTACATTTATTGATTTGCGTATATTGAACCAGCCTTGCATCCCAGGGATGAAGCCCACTTGATCATGGTGGATAAGCTTTTTGATGTGCTGCTGGATTCTGTTTGCCAGTATCTTATTGAGGATTTTTGCATCAATGTTCATCAAGGATATTGGTCTAAAATTCTCTTTTTTTGTTGTGTCTCTGCCAGGCTTTGGTATCAGGATGATGCTGGCCTCATAAAATGAGTTAGGGAGGATTCCCTCTTTTTCTATTGATTGGAATAGTTTCAGAAGGAATGGTACCAGCTCCTCCTTATACCTCTGGTAGAATTCGGCTGTGAACCCATCTGGTCCTGGACTTTTTTTGGTTGGTAAGCTATTGATTATTGCCACAATTTCAGCTCCTGTTATTGGTCTATTCAGAGATTCAACTTCTTCCTGGTTTAGTCTTGGGAGGGTGTATGTGTTGAGGAATTTATCCATTTCTTCTAGATTTTCTAGTTTATTTGGAGAAAATTTTCGCAACCAACTCATCTGACAAAGGGCTAATATCCAGAATCTACAATGAACTCCAACAAATTTACAAGAAAAAAACAAACAACCCCATCAAAAAGTGGGCGAAGGACATGAACAGACACTTCTCAAAAGAAGACATTTATGCAGCCAAAAAACACATGAAAAAATGCTCACCATCACTGGCCATCAGAGAAATGCAAATCAAAACCACAATGAGATACCATCTCACACCAGTTAGAATGGCAATCATTAAAAAGTCAGGAAACAACAGGTGCTGGAGAGGATGTGGAGAAATAGGAACACTTTTACACTGTTGGTGGGACTGTAAACTAGTTCAACCCTTGTGGAAGTCAGTGTGGCGATTCCTCAGGGATCTAGAACTAGAAATTCCATTCGACCCAGCCATCCCATTACTGGGTATATACCCAAAGGACTATAAATCATGCTGCTATAAAGACACATGCACACGTATGTTTATTGCGGCATTATTCACAATAGCAAAGACTTGGAACCAACCCAAATGTCCAACAATGATAGACTGGATTAAGAAAATGTGGCACATATACACCATGGAATACTATGCAGCCATAAAAAATGATGAGTTCACGTCCTTTGTAGGGACATGGATGAAACTGGAAATCATCATTCTCAGTAAACTATCGCAAGAACAAAAAACCAAACACCGCATATTCTCACTCATAGGTGGGAATTGAACAATGAGAACACATGGACACAGGAAGGGGAACATCACACTTCGGGGACTGTTGTGGGGTGGGGGGAGGGGGGAGGGATAGCATTGGGAGATATACCTAATGCTAGATGACAAGTTGGTGGGTGCAGCGCACCAGCATGGCACATGTATACATATGTAACTTACCTGCACATTGCGCACATGTACCATAAAACCTAAAGTATAATAATGATAATAATAATAATAATAATAAAAGAAAAAAAAATAAATAAAATTTTATACCCAAAAAAAAAAAAAAAGAAAAAAAAATTAAAAAATAACTTTTTAGTAAAAAAAAAAATAATGGTATACAATAATAATTTGGTTGGACTATTTGGAATTAAAGCATGGAAATATAAATAGGGAAAACCCCTCAAACCTTAGTTTAAGCTGCTTCTTTCATAAAAACTTGCAATCAACATAGATAAAACTTTTAAATGAACCGACTGTGCTTCACTATTCTTCTGCCTCCTTTGTCATCTTTTGGGGGAAAACTAATAAGTAGTAAAATAATGGCAAGGAATGGTATAGCATATACAAAGTCCTGATTATTTTTACATGGCCATAGTGGTTTTTTTTTACTTAAATAGCCCAAACCTATGGTTTTCTCTAAGCATATGCTCTTCAGAAATTACGTTGCAATAAAGCAGCACCTAAATCAGTAAGTGTAATTTCCAGAAAGTTAAGAAAGGCAGCATTTATTTTAAAAGGGAAAATAAGATGTGCTTCCATTTACAAACATCTAGATGTCCAAAACAAATGGGATTATGTTTAAGAGTTATCTCACTATTCAAGACTAATGGAACAACACCACTAACAAAGGAAACAGAGTTCTCATTTTCTGGTTCCGATTTCCATAGGTCCTAGGTGGTCATCATCCTGTATAAACAACTGATCCATCAAGGATCAATGTCTGTATGTGGAGCGGCTCCCTTTCCCTAAATACCACCTTTTTAAGAGATTTTTAAATTGTGGTATAACATAGCTAGCAAAGCACTTGATGAATTCTTACATACACGCATACCCCTTTACATACACATACATTGCCACCCAGAAGATGATAGAATTTCTGCCACCCCAGAAAGAAGGCTTCCACACACCTCTTCCCAGTCCATACATCTAAGTGTATCCACTCTTCGGATCATTATCACCAGAGATTGGTTTTGCTAGTTTTTGGACTTTATATAGTCAGCATATTATGCAGGTGACCTTCGAACAACACAGATTTGAACTGCAAGGGTCCACTTATACACAGTTTTATTTATGCCTCTGCCACCCCTGAGACAGCAAGACCAACCCCTTCTTTTTTTTGTTATACTTTAAGTTCTGGGGTACATGTACAGAATGTGCGGTTTTGTTACATAAGTATAGAAATGCCATGGTGGTTTGCTGCACTCATCAACCTGTCATCTACATTAGGTATTTCTCCTAATGCTCTCCCTCCTCTAGACCGCCACCCCCAGACAGGCCCCGGTGTGTGATGTTCTCCTCCCTGTGTCCATGTGTTCTCATTGTTCAACTCCACTTATGAGTGAGAACATGTAGAGTTTGGTTTTCTGTTCTTGTAGTAGTTTGCTCAGAATGATAGCTTCCAGCTTCATCCATATCCCTGCAAAGGACATGAACTCACCCTCTTTTATGGCTGCATAGTATTCCACAGTGTATATGTGCCACATTTTCATTATCCAGTCTACCACTGATGGACATTTGGGTTGGTTCCAAGTCTTTGCTATTGTGAATAGTGCCACAATAAACATACGTGTACATGTGTCTTTATAGTAGCATGATTTATAATCCTTTGGGTATATACCCAGTAATGGGTCGCTGGGTCAAATGGTATTTCTAGTTCTAAATCCTTGAGGAATCGCCACACTGTCTTCCACAATGGGAGAACTAGTTTACAGTCCCACCAACAGTGTAAAAGTGTTCCTATTTCTCCACATCCTCTCCAGCATCTGTTGTTTCCTGCCTTTTTAATGATCGCCATTCTAACTGGCATGAGATGGTATCTCATTGTGGTTTTGATTTGCATTTCTCTGATGATCAGTGATGATGAGCATTTTTTCATGTTTGTTGGCTGCATAAATGTCTTCTTTTGAGAAGTGTCGGTTCATAACCTTTGCCCACTTTTTGATGGTTTTTTTTTTGTTGTTTCTTCTTGTAAATTTGTTTAAGTTATTTGTAGATTCTGGATATTTGCCCTTTGTCAGATGGGTGGATTGTAAAAATTTTCTCCCATTCTGTAGGTTGCCTGTTCACTCTGATGATAGTTTCTTTTGCTGTGCAGAAGCTCTTTAGTTTAATTAGATCTCATTTGTCAATTTTGGCTTTTGTTGCCATTGCTTTTGGTGTTTTAGACATTAAGTCTTTGCTCATGACTATGTCCTGAATGGTATTGCCCAGGTTTTCTTCTAGGATTTTTATAGTTTTAGGTCCTATGTTTAAGTATTTAATCCATCTTGAGTTGATTTTTGTATAAGGTGTAAGAAAGGGGTCCAGTTTTAGTTTCTGCATATGGCTAGCCAGTTTTCCCAACACCATTTATTAAATAGGGAATCCTTTCCCCATTTCTTGTTTTTGTCAAGTTTGTCAAAGATCAGATGGTTGTGGATGTGTGGTTTTATTTCTGAGGCCTCTGTTCTGTTCCATTGGTCTATATATCTGTTTTGGTACCAGTACCATGCTGTTTTGGACCAGCCCCTTATTTTCCTCCCACTCGTCAGCCTACTCAAGGTGAAGATGACAAGGATGAAGAATTTTATGATGATCCACTTCCATTTAATGAATAGTAAATATATTTTCTTTTCCTTGAGATTCTCTTAATAACATTTTCTTTTCTCCAGCTTAATTTATTGTAAGAACACAGTATACAATAAACTATAATAAACATGACATATGAAATATGTGTTAATTGACTGTTTATGCTATCAGTAAGACTCCCAGTCAACAGTAGGCTACTGGTAGTTAAGTTTCAAGGAAGTCAAACATCACATGCAGTTTTTTACTATGTAAAGAATGTGTGCACCAACCCCCATGTTTTTCAAGGGTCACCTGTTGAGATATGTTGAGATAAGACCTTTTTTCAAAGTTCACAAACTTCAATGGCACTCTGAGAACCACACAAAAATATAAGAGTCCTATGAATAAATTGTTCAATAGTTCTCATCTCACCTTTTAACATCTATAGATTGCCAGGTGGGAAATTATAATACCTCTTTGCAGTAAGAAAGAAAATCAAAAGATTTTTGATGAGCACCCAATTAAAGGGAGCTCATATTGCAATGGCAGAGACAATTCTGTTCATTAGGAATCTCCAGTGGTAGAATAAATAACTCTACATCCAGAGCTGCGGTAGCTTCCCTTATCAATTGTTCTCAAAGTGACAACTCTCAGGAGCTGCACCTCTCAAGAACCTTTCAAAGTTTCTCTCTCTCTCTCTTCCTTTTTTTTTTTTTTTAAGAAATGGGGTCTCACTCTGGCAGCCAGGCTGGAGTGCAACAGCAGAATCATAGCTCATCATGGCTTCAAACTCATAAACTCAAGAGATCTTCCCACCTCAGTCTCCTGAGTAGCTGGGACTAGAGTCGTGAACCACTGCACCTGGCTCTTAAAATTTCTCTATTTCTGCCATCTTCCTCACCTCCAGGAATAGGTCTCAGCCAGATTGATTGCATCTGCTCTATCTCTAGCGAGCTACTCTCCACAAAGATCCCAGTGAGCTTTGAAATGGCTTCAACAGTGGTGCAACATCCTTTACAAGAAACTTATTCTAACTCCTGTAGTTGTCATAATTAAACAAACCAGTGAAAACCAGAGTGGTCTCTTGGTTGCTTCTTCTGTTTCCTCTGCTCTCTGGAAAATGCTACCCCAGAACCAAGTGCTCCTGGGGCCAACAGAAATTCTCAGGCTTTTTAAGGGTTGCATTAGAAATCCAAGTGGTTATTCCTCTCATTTCCAAAGCTTTGAAATGCAAACACTCAATCCACCATGTCGTAGTGTTAAACATAACTAATCCAAAGAGATTTCGTCAATATATTTTTAGTCAATATACTTAAAGAAATGAAAAGGAAAAAGAGTGGTAAGAAGAAAAGGAACTATTTTATTATGTGTGTCCATTTCCAATGATTTAGGATCAGGGTAAAGTAGTGGGCTTTTTCCACTACAAAGTGAAGAGGTCAGATTAGGCTACTTTTCTCAATAACTCTCACTTACAGAGTAGTACATTTCCTAAGACATTGTAAATAAATCTTAGACGCATTAAAAGTTTAGTGCTGGAAGAGATTCAGGATCTAATCTTGCCGAATCCCTTAATTGAACATAAAAGGTAATGTTGGTCAAGCTGGATAAGAGACTTGGTATATGACACCAATGGAACTGGCAGCCCCAAAACTAGAATTCAAGTGTGCCCTAAGGGCTAATGCTGTTTATCTACCCTTGTGGTAGATTGTATTATTGGGCCAAATCTTTGCTCCTCACTATATATCTGCACATTGCCATGGTTTCATGGTAGACAGAGTACTGCCTTGCCCTTTGACTTGGGGTTGACCATGTGACTTATTTTGGCCAAATGTATTACATATTAACAGACATGAGAAGAACGCAGGCTTTAAATGTTTGTACTATTGCTTTAAGCCACTAAGACTGTATTTAAATTTAATTTAATTTTTTAAATTAACAAATCAGACTTGTACATATTCATGGAGTGCATAGCCATGTTTCAATACATGTAAGGCATACAGATCAGATCAAGGTAAGTTGCCAGGAAGCATTACACAGTAACAGCTCACTGATACTACTTACTACCCTGCATTATTTTAGGAAGTCAAATTATATTTCAAATATATTAGAGAAGCTCTCCTTTTGAAAGGACCCTATAATGAACCCCTTTCATAAGATTCCTTTTGTAAGTCAAGACTTTCAACAATAATAATCTAATATTAACCAAAGCTGTCACTAACTAGCCACCTTCCAAACACCAGGATTGTATTCAGCCCTTTGGATGCATTATCTCAAAATATTTTCAACAACTATCTGAACTGGAACTGTCATTTTACAGAAAAGGAAAAGTAGGTTCAGAGAGGCTGACTAGTTTCCCCAGAGCCCAGGCAGTAAGTAGGTAGCGGGATTCAAACTCAGCAATGACTAATTAAGTCCATCATCTTAATCACTCTACTATATTCTCTCTCAGTAGATTTAGGTTATGTGTAAAACTGCAGGTTCCAATTATTATTATTATTTGTGAGTAAAGGAAAGGGAGAGACAGTGACTCACTCAGTGGTGTGCTGACGTTTCTTCTAAAAAACTATTTGATAAATTACCTCTTACAGAACCCATAGTGTGACCTCAGTGCTCAGAAAATTATCCCATTTCTCCTTGGCTTTACCAGAAAATTCGCTCACTATGGGTCGACTTGACTTCCATGATTGCTGCTGCCCATTGTTTAATGCTGGCAACATGTGAGGAAGCAGAGGGCTAGGGCTTATGCAGAAAATTTACAGTGCCAAGAACAGGGAAGTTGGAAGGGTTTATCAGAGGTCTTCAAACATTTTGGCTTCTGTACCCTCCATAAAAGACTTCTGAAAAACAATGTATAATGTGTGAATGTTTTCATTCATTCTGAATCTTTTCCATAATAAATTTGAAAGTTATAAGATACGATTTTCAGAATTTATAAATATTAATATTTTAAAATAAAGCCACTACATTACTTTTTATATCTATTTAAGGAATCTAACTACCATAGTTATTTGATACCAATAATAATCTATTTTAAAATACATAAATAATAATTTTCTTTAGCAGCAAGCAATTTTATACCATTCCATTTTCTCCCTTATATATTTATCTGTGAAGCATCATGGACATAGATCATACTCTGGGAGACAAAAATTAAGTATAAGAATGGAAATTCAGTTATTTAATTTTCTGTGTCCATAAGTATTTTAGTGTTCAAAAATGTCTTCTGAATTGGGTTACAATTTCAGTTTTTATTAGTACTTTAAATGAAAATTATGTAAACATCTCACAAGTTTGATAATTATTTAACATAAAATTATTAGAATGCATCTCTTAGTAAAATGGATGGAAATTTTTTTAGGTAGTTCACATGCCCATACATGAGTATTACTGCTAGAATGAGAGAGTTTAGCATCAATCTTATTGGGTTTTTTTGTTGTTATAGGTATAAATTCTGAAAAACCATTTTGAAGTAAATTAGATGATACAAATGTAAAAATTTTCTTATGGAAATAAATATTACTCAATGAGTTAAGCTCATTCCTACTTATATATCAGAAATTACAGAGATCAATCCAGCAATCTAACTCTTTAACATTTACCCAAAGGAGTTGAAATCTTATGTTCACACAAAATCTACACGTTTGTTTACAGAAGCTTTATTCATAATTACCAAAACACAGCAGTAATCATGATGTCTTCCAGTGGTAAATGGATGAATAAACTGTGATACAGCTAGACAATACAATGCTATTCAATGCTGAAAAGAAATGAACTATCAAGCTATGAAAAGATGTGCAGGAAACTTAAGTACATGTTACTAAGTGAAAGAAGCCAATTTGAAAAAGCTGCCTACCAGCAACAATTGCTGTTCTGCAATATTTGCTGTTCTTCAGCCTCTGCTGGTGATACCCAGGCAAACAGGGTCTGGAGTGGACCTCCAGCAAACTCCAACACACCTGCAACTGAAGGTCCTGACTGTTAGAAGGAAAACTAACAAACAGAAAGGAATAGCATCAACATCAACATAAAGGACATCCACACCAAAACCCCATCTGTAGGTCACCATCATCAAAGACCAAAGGTAGATAAAACCACAAAGATGCGGAGAAACCAGAGAAGAAAAGCTGAAAATTCTAAAAATCAGAGCACCTCTTCTCCTTCAAAGGAACACAGCTCCTTGCCAGCAACGGAACAAAGCTGGACGGAAAATGACTTTGATGAGTTGACAGAAGTAGGCTTCAGAAGATCAGTAATAACAAACTTCTCTGAGCTAAAGGAGGATGTAGGAACTCAACTCAAAGAAGCTAAAAACCTTGAGAAAAGATTAGATGAATGGCTAACTAGAATAAACAGCATAGAGAAGACCTTAAATGACCTGATGGAAATGAAAACTATGGCATGAGAACTATGTGACACATGGAAAAGCTTCAGTAGCCGATTCGATCAAGTGGAAGAAAGGTATCAGTGATTGAAGATCAAATAAATAAAATGAAGCGAGAAGAGAAGTTTAGAGAAAAAAGAGTAAAAAGAAATGAACAAAGCCTCCAAGAAATATGAGACTATGTGAAAAGACCAAAGTTACGTCTGATTGGGGTAACAGAAAGTGACAGGGAGAATGGAACCAAGGTGGAAAACACTCTGCAGGATGTTATCCAGGAAAACTTCCCCAACCTAGCAAGGCAGGCCAACATTCAAATTCAGGAAATACAGAGAATGCCACAAAGATACTGCTTGAGAAGAGCAATCCCAAGACACATAACTGTCAGATTCATCAAGGTTGAAATGAAGGAAAAAATGTTAAGGGCAGCCAGAGAGAAAGGTCGGGTTACCCACAAAGGGAAGCCCATCAGACTAACAGTGGATCTCCTGGCAAAACTCTACAAGCCAGAAGAGAGTGGGGGCCAATACTCAACATTCTGAAAGTAAAGAATTTTCAACCTGCAATTTCATATCCAGCCAAACTAAGCTTCATAAGTGAAGGAGAAATAAAATCCTTTACAGACAAGCAAATGCTGAGAGATTTTGTCACCACCAGGCCTTACAAGAGATCCCGAAGAAAGCACTAAATGTGGAAAGAAACCACCAGTACCAGCCACCACAAAAACATGCCAAATTGTAAAGACCATCGATGCTAGGAAGAAACTGCATCAAGTAATGAGCAAAATAACCAGCTAACATCATAATGACAGGATCAAATTCACACATAACAATATTAACCTTAAATGTAAATGGGCTAAATGCTCCAATTAAAAGACACAGACTGGCAAACTGGATAAAGAGTCAAGACCTATCAGTGTGCTGTATTCAGGAGACCCATCTCACATACAGAGACACACATAGGCTCAAAATAAAGGGATGGAGGAAGATCTACCAAGCAAATGGAAAACAAAAAAAAAGCAGGGGTTGCAATCCTAGTCTCTGATAAAACACACTTGAAAGCAACAAAGATCAAAAGAGACAAAGAAGGCCATTACATAATGGTAAAGGAATCAATTCAACAAGAAGAGCTAACTATTATAAATATATATGCACCCAATACAGGAGCACCCAGATTCATAAAGCAAGTCCTTAGAGACCTACAAAGAGACTTAGACTCCCACACAATAATAATGGGAGACTTTAACACCCCACTGTCAACATTGGACAGATCAATGAGACAGAAAGTTAAGAAGGATATCCAGGACTTGAACTCAGCTCTGCACCAAGCAGACCTAATAGACATCTACAGAACTCTGCACCCCAAATCAACAGAATATACATTCTTCTCAGCACCACATCGCACTTATTCCAAAATTGACCACATAGTTGGAAGTAAAGCACTCCTCAGCAAATGTAAAAGAACAGAAATTATAACAAACTGTCTCTCAGACCACAGTGCAATCAAATTTGAACTCAGGATTAAGAAACTGACTCAAAACTGCACAACTACACAGAAACTGAACAACCTGCTCCTGAATGACTACTGGGTACATAACAAAATGAAGGCAGAAATAAAGATGTTCTTTGAAACCAATGAGAACAAAGACACAACATACCAGAATCTCTGGGACACATGTAAAGCAGTGTGTAGAGAGAAATTTATAGCACTAAATGCCCACAAGAGAAAGCAGGAAAGACCTAAAATCGACACCGTAACATCACAATTAAAAGAACTAGAGAAGCAAGAGCAAACACATTCAAAAGCTAGTAGAAGGCAACAAATAACTAAGATCAGAGCAGAACTGAAGGAAACAGAGACACAAAAAACCCTTCAAAAAATTAATGAATCCAAGAGCTGGATTTTTGAAAGGATCAACAAAATTGATAGACCACCAGCAAGAATAATAAAGAAGAATCAAATAGATGCAATAAAAAATGATAAAGGGAATATCACCACCGATCCCACAGAAATACAAACTACCATCAGAGAATAGTATAAACACCTCTACGCAAATAAACTAGAAAATCTACAACAAATTGATAAATTCCTGGACACATACACCTTCCCAAGACTAAACCAGGAAGAAGTTGAATCCCTGAATAGACCAATAACAGGCTCTGAAATTGAGGCAATAATTAATAGCATAGTAACCAAAAAAAACTCCAGGACCAGACAGATTCACAGCCGAATTCTACCAGAGTTACAAAGAGGAGCTGGTACCATTCCTTCTAAAACTATTCCAATCAATAGAAAAAAAGGGAATCTTCCATAAATGATTTTATGAGGTCAGCATTATCCTGATACCAAAGCCTGGCAGAGACGCAACTAAAAAAGAGAATTTTAGACCAATATTCCTGATGAACATTGATGCAAAAATCCTCAGTAAAATACTGGCAAACCAAATCCAGCAGCACATCAAAAAGCTTATCCACCATGATCAAGTTGGCTTCATCCCTGGGATGCAAGGCTTGTTCAACATACACAAATCAATAAACGTAATCCATCAGTTTAACAGAACCATCGACAAAAACCACATGATTATTTCAATAGACGCAGAAAAGGCCTTCAACAAAATTCAACAGCCCTTCATGCTAAAAACTCTCAATAAACTAGGTATTGATGGAAGGTATCTCAAAATAATAAGAGCTATTTATGACAAACCCACAGACAATATCATACTAAATCGGCAAAAACTGGAAGCATTCCCTTTGAAAACTGGCACAGGACAGGGATGCCCTCTCTCATCACTCCTTTTCAACATAGTGCTGGAAGTTCTGGCCAGGGCAATCAGGCAGGAAAAAGAAATAAAGGGTATTCAATTAGGAAAAGAGGAAGTCAAATTGTCCCTGTTTGCAGATGACATGATTGTATATTTAGAAAACCTCATCATCTCAGCCCAAAATCTCCTTAAGCTGATAAGCAACTTCAGCAAAGTCTCAGGATACAAAATCAATGTGCAAAAATCACAAGCATTCTTATACACCAATAACAGGCAAACAGAGACCCAAATCATCAGTGAACTCCCATTCACAATTGCTTCAAAGAGAGTAAAATACTTAGGAATCCAACTTAAAAGGGACCTGAAGGGCCTCTTCAAGGAGAACTACAAAGCACTGCTCAATGAAATAAAAGAGGACACAAACAAATGGAAGAACATTCCATGCCCATGGATAGGAAGAATCAATATCGTGAAAATGGCCATACTGCCCAAGGTAATTTGTAGTTTCAATGCCATCCCCATCAAGCTACCAATGACTTTCTTCACAGAATTGGAAAAAACTACTTTAAAGTTCATATGGAACTAAAAAGGAGCCTGCGTTGCCAAGACAATCCTAAGTCAAAAGAACAAATCTGGAGGCATCACGCTACCTGACTTCAAACTATACTACAAGGCTACAGTAACCAGAACAGCATGGTATTGGTACCAAAACACAGATATAGACCAATGGAACATAACAGAGCCCTCAGAGATAATACCACACATCTACAATCATCTGATCTTTGAAAAACCTGACAAAAACAAGAAATGGGGAAAGGATTCCCTGTTTAATAAATGGTGCTGGGAAAACTGGCTAGCCATATGTAGAAAGCTGAAACTGGATCCCTTCCTTACACCTTATACAAAAATTAATTCAAGATTGACTAAAGACTTAAATGTTAGACCTAAAACTATAAAAACCCAAGAAGAAAACCTAGACAATACCATTCAGGTTATAGGCATGGGCAAGGACTTCATGCCTAAAACACCAAAGGCAATGGCAACAAAAGCTAAAATTGACAAATGGGATCTAATTAAACTAAAGAGTTTCTGCACAGCAGAAGGAACTACCATCAGAGTGAAGAGGTAACCTACAGAATGGGAGAAAGTTTTTGCAATCTACCCATCTGACAAAGGGCTAATATCCAGAATCTACAAAGAACTTAAACAAATTTACAAGAAAAAAACAAAAAGCCATCAAAAAGTGGGCAAAGGATATGAACAGACACTTCTCAAAAGAAGACATTTATGCAGCCAACATACACATAAAAAAATGTTCACCATCACTGGCCATCAGAGAAATGCAAATCAAAACCACAATGAGATACCATCTCACACCAGTTAGAATGGTGATCATTAAAAAGTCAGGACACAACAGGTGCTGGAGAGGATGTGGAGAAATAGGAACACTTTTACACTGTTGGTGGGACTGTAAACTACTTCAACCATTGTGGAAGACAGGTGGAAATTCCTCAGGGATCTAGAACTAGAAATACCATTTGATCCAGCCAGACCATTACTTGGTATATACCCAAAGGATTATAAATCATGCTGCTGTAAAGACACATGCACACGTATGTTTATTGCGGCACTATTCACAATAGCAAAGACTTGGAACCATCCCAAATGTCCATCAATGATAGACTGGATTAAGAAAATTTGGCACATATACACCATGGAATACTATGCAGCCATAAAAAAGGATGAGTTCATGTCCTTTGTAGGGACATGGATGAAGCTGGAAACCATCATTCTCAGCAACCTATCGCAAGGACAGAAAACCAAACACCACATGTTCTCACTCACAGTTGGGAATTGAACAATGGACACTTGGACACTGGGTCGGAAACATCACACACCAGGGCTTGTTGTGGGGTGGGGGGAGGGGGGAGGGATAGCATTAGGAGAAATACCTAATGTAAATGATGAGTTAATGGGTGCAGCACACCAATATAGCACATGTATACATATGTAACATACCTGCACGTTGTGCACATGTATCCTGAAACTTACAGTATAATTAAAAAAAAAAAAGAAAAAGCTGCCTACTATGTGACTTCAACTACCTAACATTCCAGAAAAGGCAATGCTATGGAAAAAGATTAGTGATTGCCAGAGAGGGTTTGAGGGGAGGGAGGGATGAATAGGCAGAGCATGGAGGATTTTTTAGGGCAGTGAAACTATTCGGTATAATACTGTAATAGTGGATACATGTCATTAGACATTTGTAGAAACCCATAGAATGTGTGCCACCAAGAGTGAGCCCTGGTGTAAACTATGGACTCTGGGTGATAATGATGTGTCAGTACAGGCTCATCAGTCGTAACATATGGACCCGTCTAGTGGGTGATGTTAAAGATGAGGGAGTACTATGCACGTGTCAGGGTGGGGTGGATATGAGAAATCTCTGTACTTTCTGCTCAATTTTACTATGAACTTAAAAGAGCTCTGAAAAGTAGTCTATTAAAAAATTACATAGTGTTCCATTATACAATGTTATTTTTGAGAATTTATTGATTTCCTTTGAAAGTCTATTTTGGTTAAGGGAGTTATATATGTCTTGTGGTTCTGCTTCTCTGAATTCTGATTTGTCTTCTATTAGTGATACATTGCTATGTACCAAATTATCACAAACCCAACAAGACACATGTGTTATCTCACAGTTTCTGTGAATCAGGGATCTGGGTACAGCTTAGCTGGCCCTCTGTTTAGGGTATCACAAAGCTGACATCAAGAAAGCAGCCAGGGCTGCTCCATCCAGGGGCTCAATCAGGGAAGGATTTGTTTTTCTGCCTACAGCATTGTTGACTGTGGTTGTAGGACTGAGAGCTTTTTTTTTTTGCTAGCTCTTGGTCAGAGGCTGCCTTCAACTCTTAAAGGCCACCTGCCATCCTTTGCCACATGGGCCTCCCAACATGGCCATTGTTTCATCAAGGCTGAAGAGAGGGAGAGAGAAGTTCTGAAGTGAATTTGCTAGCAAGACGGAATCTCATGTAACATAACGCAATTCCATAATTGATATCCCACTATGTGCCATATACTTTTGCTTAGAAGTTAGTCACAGGTCCCACCCACACTCAAGGGGAGATGATTATTCAAGGGTATGAACACCAGAGGGGGTACCTGGTGCTCACCTTAGAGTTTGTCCGTCAGGACACTACAACCCTGACATCCCACTCCTGGGTGTGTATGCAGAAATGAGTGCTTCCATGCATTTCACACAACTGCAGACATGCTCATGGCAGCTTTATGAGTAGTCATCATCTCTCCTCCTTCACGGTTAGCATGATCACACAGGCTTCCTCTCACAAACACTATTTGAAATTCAAACTCCACTCTTGCCTTCCACTCAATACTCCTTTCTCCGACCTTGTGCATATTTCATTCTGAAACCAATCAATTGCTCCCACTCCCAGAATAATGAATACTTGCTCTTTAATACTATAGCATTTCTGCTTTTTCTGTGACCTCCCTTTTTCTTATTCTTAAGAAGCAGATCTTCCCCTTTTTAATAAGGGTAACCCCGTAACTTACAATATTGCCTCCAATTCTCATATATTCACCTTGAGACAAAAGCAGTATTATTTCTGATTGAACTCTTGTGTAATCTCTTTATTACTCTGTAACTTCAGGTCTCTCTCTATCCGCAAACAGCATAACAACACCCTCCTAGAGATGACTCACCCATGAGGTGAATCCTACCAAGGGTTCTAAGCAGCGAAAAGCAAATGGAAATCCTCAGTGGTCTGAGGCCGGAGTACAGAGTGAGGAAGGAGACTGAGAAGCCTGTTTGATTCTTTCTCTCTTGCCACAACCCCATCCTTCTCCAGGGAGCAGTGATAGAGCAACTTCCTCCAGAGAAGCCCTCAAAAAGGCTTCCCCGTCCCCACACCAACCCCCGCCTGCGACCTCACCCTAAGTCTTGGTAGCCGGGGGGAAGGACAAAACGCCTGAGCATAAATGAAAATTGGTTGGGAAAGATGCAAAATATAATAGGAAGATAAGACACCAGCATTCAGAAGACCAAGTACACGAAATGCAATCTGCACTACAGGCCAATGAGTCCTTTAAAAACCGTCTATTTTGCAGACTAAGTTTCTACGCTACCTGCCCACTCCTGGGTAAGGCAAGTGGTCCCCAAATCGGGACATATGTTTATTTTTAGGGTGCAACATTAGACCATTTAAAGAAATGAACTAGAAGCCTAAATCTCTGAAAAAATAGACTTCCTTTATCAAAATAATTCTGGAGCCTGAGACAAGCATGTTTATTGGTCACCACACACCAATGAGCATATCTGAGGGACAGTGATGTGGCCAGAGGTTGGGGGGTTGCAACCAAGGTGGACTCTGTCCTAGGCACAGTTCTATCTGGAAGATGGCGCTGAGTGTGGCTGAAGCCAGTAACGACAAGTGCTGCCCTTTGTCACAAAGAATTTCCACCTTCCCTCAGGACAACTTGCCAAAATTCACACCATTCTCCCTGTTCTGGCTAACTTATTTTGTAATAACTGAAGTAAATAGGCAAAGTATTTCCCTTTCAAGCCTGAATTACGCAAGGCCATTGGCTGAAGCAATGACATTTTTTATTTTGAAAATGTTCACATTTACAGAAAGGTTGAAAAAATGGTCCCATGAACATATATATATTTAGATTCATCAAATATTAAAATTTGGCCACATTTTATTCATCTGTCATTTGATGTATCTGTGTGTACTTTTGTTGAATTACTTAAAGTACATTACAGACAAAATGACAATATCTCAGCATCTGTTAAGAAAAAGGACCTTCTATAACCACACTGGTACTATTAAGCACAAGAAATACACACACACACACACACAAATATATATATATATATAGAGAGAGAGAGAGAGAGAAAGAGAGAGAGAGACGGAGTCTCACTCTTGTCGCCCAGGCTGGAGTGCAATGGTGTGATCTTGGCTCACTGCAACCTCCGCCTCCCAGGCTCAAGCACTTCTCCTGCCTCAGCCTCCCAAGTAGCTGGGATTACAGGTGCGTGCCCGCCACTACACCCGGCTAATTTTTGTATTTTTAGTAGGACAGGGTTTTGCCATATTGGCCAGGCTGGTCTCAAACTCCTGGCCAAAGTGCTGGGATTACAGGCGTGAGCCACAGTGCCTGGCCCCCATACAATAATTTAATAAGCAATAGACCTTCAAATTTTCCCAACTGACTCCAAAATGTCTTTTATAGCTATGTTTCCCCCAAAATCACACAGACACCTCCACATAGACAATGAGGCAGTCCCAGTGCACTGCTGAGGTCTCGGGACAAGAGATCCAAGCCACCAGAAGATAACTGTTATCACACACAGCCGTCTTATCAGGCACAGGTGGCCAAGAGATTCTGGCAGCCTAAGCTACCTCCCTCCCTACAAAGAAGCCACATCAGCCTAAAAACCATTGAGAAATCCAGGGCATGGCCCTGGGTATTCAAGTTACCTCAGACCACCTGCTGACCATTAGGAGTCATCTGTTCCAAAGAGGCACAGCCTTCCCTTTGGGACTCAGACTTCCATGTGCTCAGCACAAAGAAAAGGTGGGGATCAAGATCAGAAGCAAGCAAGTCAGGAAGAGAGGAGCAGGAGGGATAATCCTTTAACAACCCAACCTTCCCCTGTATTTCAGCTAAGCCAAATCCCTGAGTCTTACATGTATCCACTGTGGGAAGTGATTCTAGGATCAACTCAAGCATGGAATTGCTGAATAAAACTCCAGATCTTACTGTTCTCGACATTATGTAAAGTAACAGTCACATTCACAAGGGCATTTTGGTTTTTATTAGTGTATAAAAGTAGAGACTCCGCTTAGAAACATCACTCCATTCACATCTATATGAATTGGATAGTGCTATTACTGTGAAGTGGAACAGCCAAGAAAACAGCTTTAAAAGATCATTTCTATGAACTTGGTAATTTTCTCCTAAAGGAATTGGAGAAACTCTACAAACATAACGTACAGTAGTGTGAGAGAGAAAAGGTAGAGCTGGGAGCATATCCCAGCTCCTTTAAATTCTAGTTCATGTTAGTTCTGCTAGGCCTCTAGTTAGAGGAAGAAAAATGTCTCAGGCTAGCTTTTTTAGAGCTGGAAAGAAAGAGAATGCTGGCAGCATAAAACATTAGAGAAGAAATGTGCTGGTTTAGTAGCTTGATCTCATCAACCCAGTCAAAAATCTTCATTGTTGAGTGATTTCATGAAAGAGAAAAAAAATGTTTAATGACTGGGATACACCAAATGAACAAATTAGAACTCTGATTACAGCAGCAGAGCTCAAGTTTCCAAAGGAAGAGAAAAAGAAGTTTCCTGAAGTATCTCCCCCTGTAGCTAAGAAGCTGTTTATGGTGCCCTACAATAAAATATTATGCAAAATTATCTACACAATATAGAGTTTAGTTTAAGGCTGGTCATTGTTGGTTGAAAATACTCCCAAGATATTTAGAGAAGGAGCAAAAAGAGACATTTACTGCACCTGTGAGAGGGCTCCAAGACAAAGAAAGTATGGCATGGAGCCAATCCAATCCAACTGATGGATCGAGTTGTGTATGTCTTGTAATCCCACTGTTATTTTCTAGGAAATAACAACCATACCATATATTTAGTATATACTTCCCTGAGGAGCTAATACATTTACTGTGTTTTAGAGGTCATGGATTATTTGATGACTGAATGAAGAAGGAATGAATGAATCACTGAATAAATAGATTAACAAATAAATGAATTTACATTCAACAGTTGGTTCCTTTGTTTCATCTGCTTCCAACCCATTCACAAATGAATTCCTCCATGAATAGTGTCTGAAATTTCATGTAGTGATTTTCTGAAGCCTCGGCCTCATCCATGGGCTTCTCAAGAGGGACCACATGGTGGTGGTGTGTCCTGTTGAAAAATATTCCTTCTTCCACCTTCCAGCCACCACATAGGAACTCTCCAATGTATTGACAGACAATCACCAGATACAATGTCAGTTGCAGACAGAACAAACACATTTTCTTATACACCAGTACTATGTTTTCTGAGGATTTTTACAATTAATTGTAATTACATATACTTTATTTACATGTAACTTTGAAATTGTACCCACTGCTAAATCAGATAAACCTATAAAAGAAGTTTATACTTCGGAAGGCTAAAGTGAGAGGACTGCTTGAGGCCAGGAGTCTGAGATAAGCATGGGCAACATAGTGAGGCCCTGGTCTGTACAAAGGTTTTTTAAAAAGTTAGCTAGATGTGGTGGTGCAAGCCTATAGTCCCAGCTACTCAAGAGGCTGAGGCAGGAGGATTGCTTGAGCCCAGGAGTTAGAGGCTGCAGTGAGCGATGATTGTGCCACTGCACTCCAGGCTGGGCAACAGAGCAAGGCCTTGCCTCTAAAAATAAAAATAAATAAATAAGTAAATGAAAGATTTTTACATTTAATAGTTAATAAAACAAAATGTCAACAAAGTAAAAGTGTTTGAATAAACCTTTGAAATTAGTTGTTCTGGAATATGGCATTTAAAAGTCTTCAAACTATTTATCTGGCCAATTATTTAAAGAAAAGAAAGTATATAGGAAGGGACTTCAGTTCTTCCTTGGTACTCACACCAGTGTAATGAACTTTTGCCATGGAAAATGTTTATTAAACTCCCACACGTGCACAGCATGAACAGAATGCTGCACAAAACTGAACTGTCCCATACCTACCAATCTGGTTTGGCTGTGTCCTCACCCAAATCTCATCTTGAATTCCCACATGTTGTGGGAGGTACCTGGTGGGAGATAACGAATCATGGAGGCAGGTCTTTCCCATGTTGTTCTCATGATAGTAAGTCTCACAAGATCTGATGGTTTTAAAAAGAGGAGTTCCCCTGAACAAGCTCTCTCTCTCTCTTTGCCTGCAGCCATCCATGTAAGACGTGACTTGCTCCTCCTTGCCTTCCACCATGATTGTGAGGCTTCCCCAGCCACGTGGAACTGTAAGTCCAATTAAACCTCTTTCTTTTGTAAATTGCCCAATCTCAGATATGTCTTTATTAGCAGCGTGAAACAGACTAATACACCTACCATCATCATTCTATTCCTTTTTTTTTTTTTTTTAGAAGAAAGGGACTTTTTTTTTTTTTTAAACAAGAATTTGCTCTGTCACCCAGGCTGGAATGCAGTGGTGCGATCATACATACATCACTGCAGTCTTGAGATCCTGGACTCAAGCGATCCTCCCACCTCAGCCTCCAGAGTAGCTGGGACTACACGCGTGCACCACCATTGCTGGCTAAGAACAGGACATCTTAATCTACATTCATCAAAAATGAGCTGACTCAATTTCTGAAAAGTAAGGTAGCAAAATTGACATACACTAAGAAACATTTTTCTTCTGACCCTTTTGAATAAAACTTTGAGGATAGACCTTAATTTTTATAACAGTACACTGTTACAAGCAGATGGTGAAGAAGGATAAAAATAGTTTCCTGATAGATCCTGATCTAGTCAAGTATTGGAAATGGTACATAGCAGATTGACAAGGAGAAAATTTGAATGTCACAGAAAACATTTGTCAAAACCAGAAAAGTGTTCTGAGCAGTTGCACTGAATATCTCTGTCTGAGGAGTCCAAAACAACCTCTAGCCTTTAACACTGCAAATCACCTGAGGAGAGCAATTCGTTTCCTCCAATCTCAAATGCTGCCATAAATTAAGCTGCATGAAAGAAAAATCTGTGCCCATGTCCTAGGCAATTGTTTCAGTGCTTGCCACCATTATCCACCAGAAGAATTTACCAGGTTCCTAACTGCACAAGTCCCTTTCTAGGCTGTGCGGTAAGATAATGAAACAAAACTGGTTCCCTGCTCTATTAATCAATGCACATTCACCACTGCTTTGAACCAAAAGACATCATGTACAAAAAAAGAGAAATATTGTTCATCCTCCTGCTATGGGACAAGTAAGTACTTAATCCAGCTCAAGTGACTGGGTGTCCACATCTTTGTGAATCTCTCCAGTGACTGAGGCTTCCTGACCTTCTTTATGATCTTAGTAGTCAGAAAGTGATTTTGTATTTCCAGTTGAAACTTCATCGGTATGTAGATCCTTATTTTGTCATGCATGAGTTTGAATGGAAATGGCTCTGAAATCCTATCCAGAAAGGAGCCTGTAGTTGCACACAACAGAACCTGGTTTCTGCTCACTTAGCAGGAAAAAGGCTGTTGCTTTGCAACAGTGTTGTCTCAGGGGCTTGGAGGAGGAGCTGCAGCAAGACATTGATGTAGGAGGGAAACAGGCCCCAGCATGGAGTCCTGGAAACCACCACTGCTCTCTCTGGGTTACTTGACACACCTGCCGCTGCCTTCTTTTATGTAGACTAGCTTTCTCTGCCTCTCTACCCTTATGGGAGACAGACTAGCCCCCTCCACTCAATAGACTGCTCTGTCAGACTAGACCCCAACTTTCTGGTGTTAATCTCGAATTGGAGGAGAGAGGAGCTGAGTGAGTTAGCATGGATCAGGAGTCTACCCCTGGTCTAATCTACACTGCCCAGGAGGAAGATGATGTCAGTCTGGCTGCTAAGGGCCCAAACAGAGGATGTAGTGCAGGGCAGTTAAGGGGTCTTGAGCTAGGAAGCCATTCCAAAGGTGCCT
This sequence comes from Pongo abelii, assembly GCF_028885655.2. Taxonomy (NCBI): domain Eukaryota; kingdom Metazoa; phylum Chordata; class Mammalia; order Primates; family Hominidae; genus Pongo; species Pongo abelii. The sequence goes on from NC_071985.2 coordinate 15,357,979, forward strand.
GCTCTGATGGTTCTCATGAAGACATGTCACATTCTTCCCTAATTTCTTCCTCCCCTAATCCTTTAACCTTGCCTGTAGAACACATATTTGATTCCATCAATACATTTTCTTTATTTCCCTGGGCCCTGTTCATTTTTTCCATATCATTTTTAAAGTTATCAAAACTGGACAGAACACCCCAACATAAGACTGGATAATGTAAGTTCTAGGAGTGTGATTACTTGTCAGTGTTTTTAGCAGGGTTAAAGTGAAGACTGAAGAGAACCAGCAACGGGAGTCCCATTTCTTGACAGAGGAATGCAATTAGAAGTGTTTCTATGCAGGATAATTCTGGAAGATACTACAGAAATGTAGATGCTTACTTAGGAGCCATTTGTGTATGTGCATGAGGAAACGGCCACTTAGGCCTTTAATAAGTACATTTAACAAATGTTTATTGATTGAGATACTCTGTGCACTGTGGAAGAACCACCAGAGTTCTATGTGCCGAGACCACAGTGAGGGGTGGAGACACAATAACAAGCCCTGCTCCTAGAGAGCTTTCTATCTGCAAGAGCTTCAGCCACATTCTTAAACTAGTCATGACTATGTAAAAGAAGTGACAACACTATAGGAGATGCAAGAGCACCTCCTGTAATCAGTAAAGGCTCTTGGGAGGAGGTGACACTTAGGCTGGGACCTGGATGAGGAAGGTGACAGGCATCAGATGACTGGTACTGTAATGTACTGTGGTCTGTTTCTGCTCACAAGTCCAACTTCCTACATGCCCCATGATGTTCCTGCCCCATGGCGTTCCAATCAAGCGGAATTACCATCTAGCAATAGCTGACTACATTCCCGTGCATATGTTGCCCCTTCGCTTGGAATGCAAACCTCCCCTCTATTTCTGTTGTGAATGACTCCTCCAGCTGAAGAATGAACTCACTGATATGAGAAAGGGCTCTCCAGGCACTGCAAACTGATCGTTATCACACCACATAAGCACTTCAGATTTTACCTACTCCAGCAAGTAAGCTTTTAGGGCAAGGACTGTCTGCCATCACTAATCTCTGCATTCTGGCAGAAAGTAAATGCTCAAAAGATTTGCTAAATGGATATAAATGTGCATTAATAGATGCCAGCTGTACAGACATTGGAAGAGTCCTCCCTTTTCCATGGTTTTGCTTCCCATGGTTTCACTTATCCTTGGTTAACTATGGTCTGAAAATATTAAAAGGAAAATTCCAGAAACAAACATATCACAAGTTTTGAATTGTGTGCCATTTTGAGTTGCATGAAGAAATCTTGAACCTTCCCACTTCATCCCACCCAGGATGTGAATCATCCCTTTGTCCAGCGTATCCACGCTGTGTACGCCACCTGCTCACTACTATATAAGAAAAAATAGTGTATATTGGGTTCAGTACTATCCACAGTATCCACTGGGGGGCCTGGAATGCATTCTCCCTCCGATAAAGCGGGACTACTGTATTTCATTTAATCTTCACGACAATCCTAGAAAGTAGTTTTATTATCTCCTTTTCTTTTTTTTTTTTTGAGATGGATTCTCACTCTGTCGCTCAGGCTGGAGTGCAGTGGCACGATCTCAGCTCACTGCAACCTCCGCCTCCCGGATTCAAGCAATTCTCTGCCTCAGCCTCCTGAGAAGCTGGGATTACAGGTGCCCACCACCACGCCAGTCTAATTTTTATATTTTTAGTAGAGACGGGGTTTCACCATCTTGGCCAGGCTGCTATTGAACTCCTGACCTCGTGATCCACCCGCCTTGGCCTCCCAAAGCATTGGGATTACAGGCATGAGCCACCGCACGCGGCAAAACTAGAGGCTCGTAGCAGTGAACTTGTCATATAGCTATGAAGCTGGGATGTGAATGCTATTTCCTCTGTTCCTCCAGACATTAAAAAAACTGAGTGGACACCCCTCAGGGATGCAGGGCCAGAGCAGCCCTAACAGCTTACAGTAAAATGCTTAACAAACATCAATGGTGCATTTGCATGCAGATTTATGTTTGATGCAACTAACCTGAATGTTTCCAGCTGCTTAAGGAAAGGACCAAGGCTCAAAGCTGGAGAGTTTTAGACTAGACTAGACTCTTTTTAATGAGATCCAGGAGGGACTTCTGAAGAGCAAGGAGAACTCTCCTTGCTCATGTCTCCCTAGAGCCTGGAAGACTTCACTTCCCTGGAGGTGAGGCCATTTCCCCATCACCACCATATGCGTACTTCAGATTTCACCTGCTCTAGTTGGAAAGCTTTTAGGGTGAGGACTGTGTCTCCCATCACTTATCTCTGTATTCTGGCACATAGTAAATGCTTTAAAAGTTTGCTAAATGAACAAATGAAAATAAAGGCACATTAATAGGCATAAAGGATTTCTAAACCCATGGCAGATGCGAAGGGTTTATAACCCCATGGCAATGATCTAAGTGAGCTGGGGTCACCTCGTTTCCTTAAAAGATAATAGTTCTGCATTTTCATTACATCAAAACTCAGAAACTATTTACTAAATTGTTAGCATATTTAGGAATAAAATTAATTCTCTGACCCAATAAAAAATGCAGTGCTCTAATGCTCAACTCACCACCCCTCAAGCCCTCTAACTCTTTTCTTTTAAAATCTTTTCCATCTCATATTTCATACGCCAAGCTCCATTCTAGAATAAACTTTTACAACCAAATTATACATCTCTTACAAGTGGGTCATTTTTGAATTGCTGACCTGACCTTTACTATTTTAGGAGGATCAAACAGAAGTTGCTCACCATGAATTCAATAATACTATAAGGCACTGCTCCATTTAGCACTGGTATCTACGCCAGCAACATATACTCACAGTTCAGGGTGAACTAACAGGGACACTAGGAAGACAGCCTTTCCATGAGCCCTTCCCCCTCACCTCATACAAACCCTTTACAACTTTTAAACCTGGAGAATCCTGAAACATGCAATTTCCTTGTCACCAGGTGTGTTATTCAGTGCCCTACATTTTTTCGGCTTGAACTAGAAAACCTCCACCCACATAAGCTGGGATTTGTTCATTAACCTGCATGTTCCTGTCCCAGGTTCACGTTGCCAATGGCGGGCTGGAGTGGGCTAGAGACAGTTGGTCTTTTAAGACTGACCCTCTCTCCATTCTACAAATGACTTAAAACTCAGTCCATTCACATTCTGAAAAAAAGCATTTAAATCTCAACATACCAGAACCTGTAGTGAATAATAGTTGATACTCAACATAGTGCAAAAATCTACTCAAATGATAATTGCACTTCATGTTAAGCAATAAGAATGACCCCCTTCAAAAAAGCTATTCCTAAAATGTTTTGGGGTCTTTTTACCCAGAAAAGGATTTAAGAGTTCACTATTTGAAAACATCCTTTAGGGAAGCCTTTCGGAAAGGGAAACATCCTGCCCACCCTTAGAATGTCTGTGCTCTAATGCAGGTTTGTGCTGACCTGTATTTCTAGATGAAGGCACACCTGGACAGTGAGCTACCTCTTCCAGCACTTCTCTCTCTATTCTGACATACACTGACTGCTGAAAAAAGGTGTTTTAAATGAATAAATGAAAATAAAGGAGTATTCGTAGATGTTCCTTCATCCTGCAGCAGAGCCTCTATCTGGAAACTCCAAGATATGTTCCTTCAATCATTCCTGTGTGGAAATGCTACCAGCTGCCCCACCCTATCAGATGCCTGGGGCTGGCCATCTACTATACAGATTTTTCCTGGTCTTTGATTCTCCTCTTCCCTTCTCTAGCCATCTCCTCCCTAATTGGTGTCCATCCCAGAGAAATGAGAAAGGAAAAGGAAGCAGAAGATATTCTAATCAGTCATTTCTCTTCTACTGGGGCAAAAGGTAGGAAAGAAAAGGAAGTTATTAAAAGAAACTGTTCAGAGTCTCCTGAATTCTAAAGCACTTCCTACAGGGTGTCAATTTATGATGATTGGTTGTGGAATCATGCCAGCTGCGGAAAGAACAGGCTCTTTCAAATCTTCAGAAGACACTTGCACTGCCAGTGGTGATGATTACTCGATCTGGCCATTCTGAAAACCTAAAAAGTGGTCCAGGAAGAAAGGTGAAGGAAGGAGAGGGTCAGGAATTTGTAAGGTAGGCCTGCTTGTTTAGCATTACTGGGCAACAGAAGAGAGTTCTATTGCAGTACAAATTTGGGGGTTACCCTAAATGAGTGGGTCTCAACTAAAGGCTGCCCCCCATGGGACACTGTGGTTGCTACAACTTAGGGGGCAGAGTAGTAAGCTACTGACATCTAATAGGCAGAGGTCAGAGATACTGCTAAACATCCTACAATGTACAGGATAGCTCCCTACAACAAACACTTATACAGCACAAAGGGTTAATAGTGCTGAGCTCAAGAAACCCTGGGCTAAACCAAAGCTTATCACCAAGAATTCTGGTCCAGTCTGTGGTTCAGGAAGCACTTGTGATGGAAGAACTAGGAAAGAGTAGAGCAATTTCACATAACAGGAAGTCAGCATAAAGAGGTAAATGATACAAATCACTACAGAGGCATATTCAAAGCTCCTTGTCCCAGAGGTCAGTATTTCAGGCAGCAGCCATCCATTCATTCAACAAATATTTATTGAGCCCCTCCTGTAGCCCAGGTGCTTTCTGGGCCCTGGATCCACTCACAGATGATAATTTGAAGAATTCCCAGGAATACTGCCAAGTGGTTTGGTTCAAAAATATGGAATGTGGAGCTTGGAGGACTCTTGCCACTGAGAAGAGGAACTGGGCCCTTCCTACTTACTTGTTTACAGTTTAATTCTCAGTTGAATGTTTCACAAAAGCCATCCCTTTCAGACCTAGGAGCCTTTGGGATTTTTAAAAAAGAATCCTAGGCTGGGTGCGGTGGCTCACGCCTGTAATCCCAGCACTTTGGGAGGCTGAGGCGGGCAGATCACGAGGTCAGGAGTTCGAGACCAGCCTGACCAACATGGTGAAGCCCCGTCTCTACTAAAAATACAAAAATTAGCCAGGCATGGTGGTGGGTGCCTGTAGTCCCAGCTACTCAGGAGGAAGCTCAGGTAGGAGACTCGCTTGAACCTGTGAGGCAGAGGCTGCAGAGAGCTGAGATTGTGCCGCTGCACTCTAGCCTGGGCGACAGAGCAAAACTCCTTCTAAAAAAAAATACTATTATTTGGGGGAGCTGGGTAAATTTTAAGCCAGGCACGGTGGCTCACGACTGTAATTCCAGCACTTTGGGAGGCCGAGGTGGGCAGATCATGAGATCAAGAGTTCGAGACCAGCCTGGCCAACATGGTGAAACCCCATCTTTACTAAAAATACAAAAAGTTAGCCAGGCATGTTGGTGCTAGTCCTAGCTACTCAGAAGGCTGAAGCAGGAGAATCGCTTGAACCCGGGAGGCGGAAGTTGCAGTGAGCCGAGATTGCGCCATTGCACTCCAGCCTGGGTGACAGAATAAGACTCTGTCAAAAAAAAAAAAAAAAAAAAAAAGAATCCTTTACAAAATTCTCTTGTCTAGGGTGAAACTTGCGAATCCAAATGACTGAGTTGAGAATACTGAGCAAAGGTAATTTCTGTACTGTTCACAATTACCTCATTTATCTTAACAACCCAAACAAAATCTAAGAATGAAGAGGATACTGGGTCATTCAAATGGTTTCTTCTGCTACAAGGGCAAATGACTTACATCCAGAAACTTTCACTGGCAACTCCTTCAGTTAGGACATAGATAAATCACTTTGAAAGATGACTGAAAGGTGACATAATAGCTTGGAGCTTCCATAACTCACTCTGGAGATCATGAGAATGTTTTTTATTTGTTTGTTTGTTTGTTTTGTAACCATCATCTCTCCCCATTTATAAAGTACAATTACCAACCAACAAATAAAGCAACTAGGTGATACCTACAGGTAATAGATAAGCCTCTTTATTATTATCAATTGAGTAGAAATGGCAAACAGCAAAAGTTCTGCCTTAAAACCTCTTCTGGGCCGGGCATGGTGGCTCACGCCTATAATCCCAGCACTTTGGGAGGCCAAGGTGGGTGGATAACCTGAGGTCAGGAGTTTGAGACCAGCCTGGCCAACATAGTGAAACCTCATCTCTACTAAAAATACAAAAATTAGCAGGATGTGGTGGCACACGCCTGTAATCCCAGCTACGCAGGAGGCTGAGGCAGGAGAATCGCTTGAACTCAGGAGGTGGAGGTTGCAGTGAGCCAAGATCATGCCACTGCACTCTACACTCCAGCCTGGGTGACAGAGTGAGACTCCCTCTCAAAAAACAAACAAACAAACAAACAAAAACCCAAAAAGACAACCTCTTTTGCTACATTAATACATTAATAAAACATTACCTTCTCTAAATTTAAACATAACACCTAATTAATTCACCAAAATGTCAGTTGTCACCTAAAGCGTTATAGTAACAAGGAAATACCTTGGAATAAAGAAGAATCCTCACAGGAATACAGAGAGTGGAATGAGCTGATTTTATTCATATTTCAATGATCACTGTAGCCTTGCCTGCTACTATTTACTCTTCCAGTGAAGCCTGAGAGAGAGGCATTTAAGAATACCTCCAGTGATGCAAGGGACTCCATTTCCACACGGCCCTTCTCTTGTCTTAATTACAAAATATGTTGTACCAAACAGTCATCACTGCTGTAAACTCTCTGGCAAGCCCCCAAATCACAAACCTTGGTGATAACTTCCACAAAGCATATACGGCCAGTCACAAATAGATTTATAAAGATAAAACCTTTTTATGACTTCAAGCACTAAAGAGATGACTTTATGAAGGCCGTCATTTATACCACTGTCTTTTGTTATTAAGGAAGCAGAAAATGGAAATAAGAATAGAAAATTGCTATTTTCTAATAGAAATTTAGAAAGCAGAAATAAAAACTGAGCGTTCTATCCATGCCCATAAGAAATATGGTTTCCAATGGGGTTTAATTTTTATTATCCCACGCCCAGGGTTTTTCAACAAAAAAGAGAATTTGGCCCCTTGTCTTCCTTTTGTAATCAGCTACGATTTTAGCAGCAGAGGCAAGAGATTGGAAGATATACAGATAATTTTTTTAAAGGCTTATACCCAATGAAACACAGTCTTTTAAAAGCAAGTTGCATGAAAACAAAACATTCGAATCCTGTTTCTTACTGCAAATAATTTAAAACTAACCAGCTAACTGCTAGCATACCACTGACCTTTGCCTTGGACGCGAAGGTTTTAGGAATAATCTAAAGATAGACTTTTTTTTAGTGATGAATATGATTAAATTACAAACGCCTGTTTTCCCCTTAAAGACCAATAAATAAGGTTTCAATTTTAAGCAATAAAAGGTCGAAAAAACCTCAAAATCAACAAGCTATTAATCTAGTCTTTATTACAAATGAAAGACGTCAAGGCCCATTTCTCATACTGACTGAGGTGGCAAATGGCAATCTCTTATGTCAAGCTACAGTGATGAGACCACCTAATTATGGTTATATTTATAGATATCTGGATTTCATCATAATCAACCTCTCTCTTACAAAGTGAGAAAAAGAAATGTCCACCTAATTAGTCCTGGTGACATAAGATAATATCTGTCTAATTGATCACAGCATCCTCAAAGCCATTAGCTAGGACCCACGGAAAGAAAAACATTTCAGCTTCTCCACCTGACACCAAACATTCATCTTGCGGGGACCAACATCACTATCTAGAATGATCCCTATAGAACCTCCTTACTGAAGACCGATAAAATCCAGGGGAGAAGGGCGTGAATGGCATCTAAAATGAAGACCCCAAGAATTGTCCTCTATCATCAGGGCTAGGAGATGCAAGGAAGAGTCAAAATCCTGGCTATGTCAGTCAGCATCTCCATCTGAGCCTGGTGAGACCTGACCGAGGGCCCTGTGAGACTTTCAGATACGCGGGGAAGCTACACTGTCTGGGATACTTTGAGTTTCTGATATGTTTCCCACGGTCTGCCACATAGGAGTGTCCTCCATATTTGGCGGTGGAGTGATAAGGATACAGAGAGATCCTGTGTGTGGGAGAGGAAGGGGTGTAAGAGAACGCATCAGAAAGCCTCAGAGGTCCAGGAGAACTCCGTCTCCGGGCCTCTTCCTCGAAGTTGCAAACCTGGGTCTGTATCAGCAGGCAGGGCGGGAGGGGGTGGCTGGACGCCTCACTGCGTGCGCTCCCCGAGGCTGCTGTGACAATGGTAAGAAGACGGACCAGTGGACGAGAAAAATGACGTGAGGGGGTCTTACTTTTGCAGCTCGCTGCCCAGGGCTGGTAGCCATAGTAGCCAGTGATGCGCAGGATACGCTCCTCGATGGACGTCAGCCCCACGGGCCCGCTGGTGAGATCCTCCACGGAGCGCGACCATTTCAGATCCTCCTTAATCGCCTCGTCCACCACCAAGTACTTGAGCTGCCGGAGCTGGGGGCTGATGTCGGACAGTCTCCGGGGGCTGACGTCCGGTGACCTCCTCATGCCACTGAGGTCGCAGGCGCCACGGGCAGGTGGGTGGGCAGGGGGAGCATGGACAGAGAGGAGGGGTTTCGTGAGGAGCAGATCCCAGGGCAAGAGCAAGAGCGCGGCCGGGGCCCTCCGGGGGCGAGCGCCGCGGCAGAGCCCGCGCTGCTCCCTTCCCGCCGCCACTCACCCACTTCCCCGGGCAGCTGTCCCCAGTGCCCTATCCTGGGCGCCTCGGGGCAGTGCGGGTTGGGGCGAGTGGCGAGGGAAAGAATGACTGAAACTTCCCGAGCAGCTCCGCCGCGCGCGCCGCCCTTCCCCGAGCCCCAGACTGCCCAGTGTCCCAGCTGCAAAGGGCTACCCCGGCGCTCCGGCCTCCCGCCCGCCAGCTCGCTCACCCACGCCCGGGGCGCTACTCACACAGCGATGCTCTTGCCCCTGGGTGCGCCGCTGGGAAACTCTCGGATCCCCATAGGCAAAGACAGAGTGGGACCGGCAGCTCCCAGACTTGAGGCGGAGGGGCCGCGGGCCGGAGCTCCCTGCAGCCGCTAGCCGGGGAAGACTGGGGTGCGCTGCCCACCGAGGGTCTGCGCCGCGCCGGCAGCCCCGGGCCGCTTTGTGCGCGCCCGCGCGGTCTGTCCCCGAGCGCCTCAGCGGCGTGCGGCACGATGCAGGCGCGGCGGTTCAGCCCGGTGAGTCCAGGCCGGCCCGCGCGCTCGCCGCAACGACCCGGCAGCCGAGGCAGCGCCGCGCCCCACGCCCGTCACCGTCGCCGCCGCCCTAGCACACCGCAGGCGTGAGTCTCGCTGAGGCCGGGAGAGCCCTCCCAGCCGTGAGCTCTCGAGGCACCTGGTCCGGCAGGGAGGCGTCGGGTCGGGGCGCACAGGGGCCAGGCGGGGGCGCTGCTGCCCACCTCCCGCCTCCAGGGCGTGCGCTCCGCCCCGGAGCCCGCACCTCGCGCCCGCGCTCCGCCTGGAAGCCTTGGGGCACCGGACGCGCTGCTCCACCCTTCTCTTTTGACTCAAACCCTGCCGCTCCCAGTTCAGTACTTTTTCTCTCTCTCTCTCACTCTCTCTCTCTCTCTCTCTCTATATATATGTATATATCTGTCTCTCTCTTTCTCTAAATTAGCAAAACTACTTGGAAAGAAAGAAACCTGGTTCCATGCTCAGCATGCCAAGTGAATAAATGGCGTTTCATAGGCAACGCTGAGACACAAAATGTATTAATCTATTACGCTGTGGGGATCTCTCAGTCAGACCTGGTCCTCAGAGAGCTTACTTTCCCACTGATGATGCAATTACTAAATCAGTTATCTCTTCATAGATTTCCATTTTAAAAGCTTCTCATCTTTTTCCTTACCACCCCACTGCCCCCGACGGCCGAAAGGCATTCTCTTCAGACTACCTAATCACCTTTCATAATATTATTTTTCATCGGGGCAAATTTAGAAAAGATAGAAGTATGTGGAGAAGAAAATATCCATTATCCAGCCAAAAATAACGACTTTCAATTATAAACGTATTCTCTTCCAGGCTTTTTTTCCAATGCAAAATACAGTTGTCACAAAAATCGGAATGAAATTGTACACACTATTTTATGTACTGCTTTTTTATATTAAAATCATATTGTGTAGCAGCAAACTATGAATAGAGGGGAACTTTCTCAACTTGAAAAAGAACATTTACAAAAGCGTACAGCTAACACCATGCTTAATGGTGAGAAACTAGAAGCTTTCTTGTTAAAATAAGGAACAGGGCAAGTATGTCTCTACTCAGCAATCTTTTTCAGCATCATACTGAAAGACTCAGCTAATGAAATTAGACAAGAAAAGGAAATTAAAAGTATACGTATTGTGAAGGAAAAGGTAAAAGAAAACTGTCTTTGCAGCTGACACGACTGTTGATGTAGAAAAATCTCAATTGACAAAAAAAACACAAACTCTCCTGTTACTAATAAGCAATTATGGTAAGGTTGAAGGATACAAAATTAATGTACAAAAGTCAACTGCTTTTCTATATACTAGCAACGAACAATGGGAATTTGAAATTAAAACCACAATACTATTTACATTAGCACACCACTCAAATGAAATATTTAAGTACAAATCTAATAAATATGTACAATATATGAGAAAAACTACAAAACTGTGATGAAAGAAATCAAAGAACTAAATAAATAGATATTTTATGTTCATGGATGGAAAAATTTAATATTGTTAAGATGTCAGTTCTTCCCAACTTCATCTATAGATTCAAAGTAATTCCAATCAGAATCCCAGGAAGTTATTTGGTGAATATCACAAACTGATTCTCAAGTTTATATGAAAAGGCAAAAGACCCATAATAGCCAACACAATATTAAAGGAGAAGAACAAAGTCTGAGGACTGATATTGCCCAACTTCAAGACTTACTATAGTTACAGTAATCAAGACAGTGTGGTATTGGTGAAAGAGCAGACAAATAGATTAATGGAACAGAATTGAGAGGCCAAGATAGACCCACACATAGAGTCAAGTGATCTTTGACAAAGGAGCAAAAGAAATCTAATGGAGAAAAGATCATCTTTTCAACAAATGGTGCTAGAACAACTAGACATCCACTCACAAAAAAAAAAAAGAAAGAAAGAGAGAAAAAAAGAAAAGAAGCTGGATCCATAGATACAGACCTTACACCTTTCACAAAAATGAACTCAAAATAGATCATAGACCTAAATCTAAAATGCAAAACTGTAAAACTCTTAGAAGATAAAAAGGAGAAAACCTAGGTGACCTTGGGTTTGTAAATGACATTTTAGATACAACATCAAAGGCATGATCCATGAAAGTAAAAATTGGTATTGGACTTCGTTAAGATTAATAACTTCTGCTCTGCAAAAGACACTGTTAAAACAATGTGAAGAAAAGCTACAGACCACTAGAAAGTATGTCAAATCATATACATGATTAAGAACTGTTATAAAAAATAAGAATAATTAGAACTCAACAATAAGAAAATGATCCCAATTAAAAAATTGGCAAAATAGCTGAACAAACATATCAATAGAGATGATATACAGATGGTAAATCAGCACATGAAAAGATGCTCCACATCATACATCATTAGGGAATCACAAATTAAGACAAAAAAGTTGTATTGCTATACACCTACTAGAATGAATAAAATCCCAAACACTGACAACATCAAATGCTGGCAGGATGTGGAACAGCAAGAAGTCTCTCATTCATTGCTGGTGGGAATGCAAAATGGTACAGCACTTTGGTAGACAGTTTGAGTTTCTTACAAAATTAAGCATACTGTTACCATGCAACCCATCAGTGATGCTCCTTGATATTTACCTGGATGCGTTCAACACTTAAGTCCCCACAAAAATCTGCACACAAATGTTTATAGGAATTTTTTTCATAATTGCTAAGATGTCCTTCAGTAGCTGAATGAATAAACACACTGTGGTACATCCATACAAAAGAATACTCCATTCAGTGATAAAATGAGCTATCAAGCTGCAAAAAGACATGAAGGAAATTGAAAACATATTGCTAAGTGAAAGAAACCAGTCTGAGAGAGGCAAAACTATGGAGATAGTATAAAGATCATTGGTTCCCAACGGTTGGGGAGAGGATGGGATGAACAGGCAGAACACAGAGGATTTTTAGGGCAGTGGACTGATTTTGTATAATACTGTAATGGTAGATATATATCATTATACATTTGTCAAAACTCAATGGATGCACAACCCTAAGAGTTAACCCTAATGTAAACTATAGACTTTGGGTGATAGTGATGTGTCAATGTTGGTTCGTTATTTGTAACAAATGTACCACTGGTGCAGGATGTTGATGTGGGTGGAGAGAAGCTGTGGGTGTGTGACAGGGGGAAGGTATTTAAAAACTTTCTGTACTTTCTCCTCAAATTTGCTGTGAACCTGAAATTATTCTTAAAAAAAAGTCTATTTTAAAAATTTCATTATGCTGCTTTTCTATGTCACTATGTTCTTCTAAAATATTTTCCAGTTGTATTAAGGTTAAGTGACAAATAGAAATTATATACGCTTACAGTGTAAAACATGATGTTTTGATATATGTATGGATACACAGTAAAATGATTAAACCAAACTAATTATCATATCTGACACACCAAATACTTAATATTTTTTAAGAGACCATGTAAGATTTACTCTGTGAGCAGTTTTCAAGTATACATACATTATTGTTAACTATACTCACCATGCTGTATGTTAGAACTCTAGATCTTATTCACCCTGTCTAACTGAAACCTTGTACACTTTGACCAACATCTTCCCATTCCTCCCCATAGTCATAGCTTTTAGCAATCACCATTCTGCTCTCCGCTTCTATGAGTTCAACTTTTTAAAATGTTCCACTTGTAAGTGAGATCATGTGGTATTTGTCTTTCCGTACCTGGCTTACTTTACTTAGCACAATGTCCTTCAGGCTTATCCATGTTGTTGCAAATGACAGGATTGTCTTTTCTTTTTGAGGCTGAAGAGTATTTCATTGCATGTGTCTGTATAAATATATGTGTATATATAATATTTTATTTATCTGTTCATCCATCAATTGACACTTAGGATGATTTCATAACTTGACTATTGCGAACAGTGCTGCAATAAACATAGGAGTGCAGATATCTCTTTGATATACTGATTTCATTTCCTGTGGATATATTCCCAGAAATGGGTTTGCTGGATCATATGGTAGTTCTATTTTTAGTTTTCTCAGTTACCTGCATACATTTTCCCATAATGGCTGTATTAATTTACATTCCCCCCAACAGTTTATAAGAGTTCCCTTCTCTCCATAGCCTCACCAATACTTGTTTTCTTTTGTCTTTTTGAAGAAAGCCATTTTAAAAGGTGTAAGGTGATATTTCATTGTCATTTTAATTTGCATTTCTCTTATAATTATTGACATTGAGCATTTTTTCATATACTTGTTGGCCATTTGTGTGTCTTCTTTTGAGAAATGTCTATTCCTGTCTTTTGTCCATTTTTTAATTGGGTTATTTGTTTTGTTGCTACTGAGTTTTTGTGTTCCTTATGTATTTTGGTGATTAACCTCTTATCAGATATATGGTTTACAAGTATCTTCCTTCATTCCTTATGTTGTGTCTTCACTCTGTTTATTATTTCCTTTGGTGTGCAGAAACTTTTCAGTTTGATGCAACCGTATTTATCTATTTTTGCTTTTGTTGAGTGTGCTTCGGGGGTCATATCAAAAAAATTGTGAAGTGAAGAGTCAATTTTTTTTAAAAAAAGCAAAATTGACAAACCTTTAGCTAGACAAACTAGAAAAAAGAAAGAAGACTCAAATAAATCAGAACTGAAAAAGGAAACATTGCAACTGATACCACAGAAATACGAAGTATCTTAAGAAACTACTATGAACAACTATACACCAACAAACTGGATAACCTAGAAAAAAATGGATAAATTCCTAGAAACATGCAACTACCCAGACTAACTAATGAAGACATAGAAAATTTGAATAGACCTATAATTAGTAAGAAGATTGAACCAGTAATTAAAATCCTCCCAAGAAAGAAAAGCCCAGGACCTAATGGCTTCACTGATGAATTCTAAAAAACATTTAAGAATGAGTTAATATCAATCCTTCTCAAACTTTTCCAAAAAATTGAAGAGAAGGGAAACTTTCCAATTTATCTGAAGAAGGCAGCTTACCATAATACTGAAGCCAGAGAAGAAGGCTACAAAAAAGGAAAACTATAGACCAATATCCCTGATGAACGTAGATGCAAAAGTCCTCAACAAAATACTGGCAAACCAAATTCAACAGCATATTAAAGGGATCATACACCAAGATCAAGTGGGATTTATCCCTGGGATGTAGGAATTGATTAATATACACAAATCAATGTAATATACCACATCAATAGAGTGAAGGATAAAAAAACCACATGATCATCTTATTAAATGTAGAAAAAGCACTTGACAAAATTCAATATCCTTCCATGATAAAAGCTCTCAACAAATTAGGCATAAAAGGAATATATCTCAACATAATAAAATCCATGTATAAAAACCCACAGCTAACATTATACTCAATGATGAAAAGTTAAAAATGTTTCCTATAAGGTTTGGAACAAGACAAAGATGTCACTCTCATCACTTTTATTCAATATAGTACTAGAAGTCCTAGTGAGATCAACTGGACAAGAAAAGAAATAAAAGAAATCCAAATTGGAAAGAATGAAATAAAATTGTCTTTTTTTGGCAGATGACATTATCTCATATATATATATATACATAAAATAGATCATATATATGTGATATATATCTCCCTAAAATCTCCAACCAAAAAAAACTGCTAGAACTAATGAATTCAATAAAGTTACAGGATACAAAATCAAAATACAAAAATCAATTGCTTTCCTATACACTATACACTATACACTATCTACAAAGATCTGAAAAAATATTTCAAGAAGTAAATCCCATTTATAACGGCTACCAAAAATTTAAAATTTTAGGAGTAAATTTAACCAAAGAGGTAAAAGATTTGTTCATTGATTTTAAAACATTGATGAAAGAAATTTAAGGTGACACAAATAAATGGAAATATATCCCATGTTCATGGATTGGAAGATTAGTATTGTTAAAATGTCTATAGCACCCCAAGTTATCCACAGATTCAATGCAATCCCTATCAAAATTCCAATGCCATTTTTTTACAAAAATAGAAAAACAATCTTGAAATTTGTATGGAACCATGTAAGACCCTGAATAGTCAAAGCAATCTTGAGCAAAAACAATGAAGGTGGAAGCATCACACTACATGATTTCAAAATGCACTGCAAAGCTATAGTAATCAAAACAGCATGTTACTGCCATGGAAACAGACCTATACCCTAATGGAACAAAAGTGAGAGCCCAGAGATAAATTCACACATTTAGTCAAATGATCTTTGGCAAAGATGCTAAGAACATACAATGGGGAAAGAAAAGTCTCTTTAATAAATGGTATTGGGAAAACTGGATAACCACATGCAGAAGAATGACATTTGACCCTTATTTCAAACCATATACAAAAATCAACTCAAGATGGATTGAAGACTTAAACATAAGACCTGATACTATCAAACTCATAAAGAAAGCACAGGGAGAAATCTTGACATTGTTCTGGGCAGTAATTTTTTGGATAAAATATTATTCTCACTTGCTGTATTGTTATTGTATAGCTGTTATAATAATAAAAACTACAAAGCCATTATTTTAAAAGTAACAAGTAATACCTGGGTGTATAAATTAAAAATAAGATCCTTCATAATTCTACATAAATTTGACTCTTCTTTTTGTGAGATCCTTAGAAACAAGGTGCTCTCTCTCTCTCTTTCTGTGTGTGTGTGTGAATGCATGCACACTTTCGCGTGTGCCAGAAAGCTTTTAATCCCTTTTCTGAGACTGTAGGACAAGGCTCCTTTTTTCCTTATACCTGAAGTATTTCATCTTAAGCTAGTCTTGAACTACTACAAAGAACACCTCATCGAATGTTTCTCAGAGTATCCTTAGGGGATCATTGAGCACAACCTGACATGAGATCACTCATGACAGTTGTTTAAATGCTAATTCTGAATCATCACCTCTCAATGTGGGCATAGGAGTTGTAAATTTCACTGAATTCATTGTAGATTCTGGATATTAGCCCTTTGTCAGATGAGTAGGTTGCGAAAATTTTCTCCCATTTTGTAGGTTGCCTGTTCACTCTGATGGTAGTTTCTTTTGCTGTGCAGAAGCTCTTTAGTTTAATTAGATCCCATTTGTCAATTTTGTCTTTTGTTGCCATTGCTTTTGGTGTTTTAGACATGAAGTCCTTGCCCATGCCTATGTCCTGAATGGTAATGCCTAGGTTTTCTTCTAGGGTTTTTATGGTTTTAGGTCTAATGTTTAAGTCTTTAATCCATCTTGAATTGATTTTTGTATGCGGTGTAAGGAAGGGATCCAGTTTCAGCTTTCTACATATGGCTAGCAAGTTTTCCCAGCACCATTTATTAAATAGGGAATCCTTTCCCCGTTGCTTGTTTTTCTCAGGTTTGTCAAAGATAAGATAGTTGTAGATATGCGGCGTTATTTCTGAGGGCTCTGTTCTGTTCCATTGATCTATATCTCTGTTTTGGTACCAGTACCATGCTGTTTTGGTTACTGTAGCCTTGTAGTATAGTTTGAAGTCAGGTAGTGTGATGCCTCCAGCTTTGTTCTTTTGGCTTAGGATCGACTTGGTGATGCGGGCTCTTTTTTGGATCTACAATGAACTCCAACAAATTTACAAGAAAAAAACAAACAACCCCATCAAAAAGTGGGCGAAGGATATGAACAGACACTCCTCAAAAGAAGACATTTATGCAGCCAAAAAACACATGAAAAAATGCTCACCATCACTGGCCATCAGAGAAATGCAAATCAAAACCACCATGAGATACCATCTCACACCAGTTAGAATGGCAATCATTAAAAAGTCAGGAAACAACAGGTGCTGGAGAGGATGTGGAGAAATAGGAACACTTTTACACTGTTGGTGGGACTGTAAACTAGTTCAACCATTGTGGAAGTCAGTGTGGCGATTCCTCAGGGATCTAGAACTAGAAATACCATTCAGCCCAGCCATCCCATTACTGGGTATATACCCAAAGGACTATAAATCATGCTGCTATAAAGATACATGCACACGTATGTTTATTGCGGCAGTATTCACAATCGCAAAGACTTGGAACCAACCCAAATGTCCAACAATGATAGACTGGATTAAGAAAATGTGGCACATATACACCATGGAATACTATGCAGCCATAAAAAATGATGAGTTCATGTCCTTTGTAGGGACATGGATGAAATTGGAAATCATCATTCTCAGTAAAATACCGCAAGAACAAAAAACCAAACATCGCATATTCTTACTCATAGGTGGGAATTGAACAATGAGAACACATGGACACAGGAAGGGGATCATCACACTCTGGGGACTGTTGTGGGGTGGGGGGAGGGGGGAGGGATAGCATTGGGAGATATACCTAATGCTAGATGACGAGTTAGTGGGTGCAGTGCACCAGCATGGCACATGTATACATATGTAACTAACCTGCACATTGCACACATGTACCCTAAAACCTAAAGTATAATAATAAAAAAAAAAATTTCACTGAATTCCCCAGACAAACTTTATGCGCACTAATGTTTGACAACCACTAATGTAAACAACGACCAAAGTTTTGTTAGCTCAAAATCTTCCCCTTGCTTTTAAAATCACGTTGGGTAAACTAAGGGTAAGATTCAAGCATAACCAGAATATAGGCCTCTCCCCCATTTAATCACCACATTCTCTCTCAGGCTGCTCTAACTCTGGGTAAGGTCTTTAACCTTTCTATCAGTTCCCTCATCAATATAAAAGGGAAGAGCTTGTAAGACTGTTGTAAAGATACAATGAATTAATACATGTAAAGTGCTTAGCACATGCCCGGTACTCAACAGATCTGAGCTAATATAATTAGCAGTGCAGCTAAAGGTTGACTTTGGCTTTTTGACAGCCACATGAAACTGTTGACTCATACCCAAGTTTCATGTTGACTAAAATCTCTGTTTAATTTTTACATGTGCAGTTGCTAAGCCACATCACTCTCCTCTCCCTTTTAAAAAGTAAATAGCTTGGGGTTTGGAATCAAATACAATGGCTTAAATACTGGCTTCTCCACTCACCAGCTGGACAAACTGGGAAAGGTATTGAACTCCTCCAATCCTCATTTTTCACATCAATCTCAAATAGTTATTATAAAGATTAAATGAATTGAACAATTAAGAAGTTAGCACAGTGCATAGCCTGAGTTCAGTGCTCAGTAAATATTGCAATGATTATTATTGTCACTTCTATATCGTTTCCACTTGTCAAATGTAGCAATTTCCATAACATCTCAGGAAGTTTCTGGATCTGGACTTTGTCAGCCATTGCAATTACTGCTGCTGCTCCCACCAAGTGCTACAGGGGAACCTCTTTTATCTCCTTACCCCTCAGTACCCTCACCTCTCCAGACAGTTCTCTTTATGGCTATAACTCTTAAGTTAAATACTTTGGCTTGGACCATGTGATACCAGGTGTGCATTCACTAGTTGAGGCCAGCAAACTACTCTTCCAACCAGCTGTGGTCGGCCAGCGTTATACCATAAATGCCACATTGCAGAACAGCTACCATAGGTTCTTCTATTATCCACATGTCAATTAACACCTAATGCTTTGCATTTTGGCACAGTGAATATCAGAAGTGGGCTCTCACTGGTGAAAATTTTGCTTTTTAAATGGTATCTATAAGTGTAAGAAATGGGTTTTCCTTGGGGAATTACAGATGTACATGGTATGTGGATTGGATACAATATTTCAGAGACCCTCTCCATCAGGTTACCCAGGATTTAACTTCTATTCTTAGGGATAGTACCCAAAATTTGCCATCGTTTTTCCAGCCAACATTTATATAATTTTAGTTGCCTGATGCCAACTCTAAGAGTAGTAGAGCAGTATGCAGTGGCTCATGCCTGTAATTCCAGCACTTTGGGAAGCTGAAGTGGGTGGACCACCTGAGGTCAGGAGTTTGAGACCAGCCTGACAACTATGGAGAAACCCGTCTTTACTAAAAATACAAAAATTAGCTGGGCATGGTGGTGCGTGCTTGTAATCCCAGCTACTTGGGAGGCTGAGGCAGGAGAATCACTGGAACCTGGGAGGCGGAGGTTGCAGTGAGCCTAGATCATCGTGCCACTGCACTCCAGCCTGGGCAAAGAATCCTGCTCTAGAATATTGTTGCTTCTGAGTGAGCTTTTTATGTTTTTTTGTGGTTAGAGGGTCTATAAGAACAGAATGCTGCCCTTTGTGTGAGCTACGAAACAGGCCATATAAACATTTTTCTGAACACTTGCCAGTAGATGCTGTTTGTTTAATAACTGTGCATGTGTGGTACAATTTGGTGTAAGTTGATTTTATTATAACCTGTAGACATTATGGGTGCCTCAAGAATATCAATAAGATCTTGAGACCAGCTCTGCCTGGGATATTCAGAATCCTCAGAATCACAAAGCAGAAATTCTCTATGCTCCTGGTTCTTAAAGTTTATAGTTCTCCAGAATCACCTCAGATGCTACTTCAAAATGTAGGCTCTCATATCCTATCCAATTATAGGGAAGGTTTCCCCCTCCAAGTAGGCCTGATAAGCTAAATTTTAATAAGCAACCTTGATGAGGCTGATGTAGATAATTAGTGAATGACACCCCTTAGAGACAGGAGTGTCTCAAAACCACGTGAAAGCATTTTTACACGCTAATTTCAGACTGCTCTTCAGATCCCTCAGTAAGAAACTTCTGTATATGGACTGCATTTAAGCATTTTTCAAAGAGCTTCTCTGTGGTTCTTTTAACATATTCACCCTAGTTATGTTAAAGTTCTTATCTGTTAGCTCTAATATTGAGGTCATATGTGAATATGCTTCTATTGTCTATTTTTCTGTTGATTTTTGGTCATATTTTCTTGCTTATTTGCATGTCTAGTAATTTTTTCCTATTCTAGATGTTTTGATTTGAAACACTATAGAGCCTTCAGATGATTGTATTCCCCAGAAGAGAATATTTTCTTCTGTTAATCAGGTAGCATGACAAATAGATCATCTTAACCTAATCAGAGAGTAAACTGGCTTGAGGTTTAATTGCAGTTTTAGTAAGGTTCTAGCTCTACTTTTCCCTTTTTCTTTGCTTATTGTCCTCCCAGGGCTTTCACAGCAAGAAATCTATCTCTGCCCTTCAGAGATTCCCAACCTAGGTCTCCAGCCACCTATCTTTATAGCTTTAAAAATCACTAAATAGCTTAAGAGACAGACTGTTGGCATTTTTTAGTCAGGCCCTCTCTCAGTGAGTCTTTGTTGCTTAATCACCACTAAGATATGGCTTCTTCTGTCTTTAGAAGTTTTGACCTATTTCTTCCACCTCTCATCCAACCCCAGAACTTAGTAAATATTCCATGGGGAAAACTTGGGGCCCTTTAAGTTTCCAATTTATTCCCCAGCTCTGTTTAATCACTGAAACCCTCACTAATTTCACTGATCTTGGGAAAAGGCCCTCTTCCAGGGTCTTTTTCAACTTTTGGCTTGCACTCCAAATTGGCAAGTGCTCCCAGGTATAAAACAAACCAACAAAACACAAACAAATGGCTGTTGGCAACCATCAGCTCACCTTAGAATATAATTAATTCTCTAGATTATTAATTCACCTAATACATGTTCCTTCCACAGCTTTCTGATGTCTTTAAAAATATTATATACTGGCTTTTCTAATTGTTGGCATTCCAAAATTTGCTACATCCTATCTGCATGTAGATATATTCCTGATACACAATTTTATATATGTTTATCTATTTTTCTTTTTCAAAACATCTGTGTAATTATATCAAGGCTAACACATTTATCAGGCTATATTCGGAAATGTAACATGTAAAGATGCTTTTCCCCTTCTGTCTTCCCCATGGTCCCTGGGTTAATTTGAAGGAAAGGGGTCAAGGATAGAAATGATAATGCACTGGCTTCATTTTGCTTAGCTGGCACTGTATTCACTTTTGATTGATTTCAGTTCTGAGATGAGGGTTTCAATAGCAACCAGTCAATATATCTGTATCCTCTGTCTAAAGGAATTATACTCACTGCCTGAACGAAGTTATGTGCTTTTCATTTTCTTCCCATAATAAAACCTCAATGAGTAAATTTCTTCCAATGAGTCCTGGGTTGAAAGCCGAGCTAATCATATGCTACTTTTAAATAAGGAATATATTCTGCATATATGTTTCTATAGCTTACAGTCAGCCCTCTGTATTTCTGAGTTCTACATTGTTGGAGTCAACCAGCCTCAGACAAAAAATATTTGGAAAAAACACAATACAAAAGAATACAAATTTAAAAGTCAACACATAACACACAATATACCCAGATAACAAACCTGCACATGTACCCCCTGAATCTAAAATAAAAGTTGAAATTATAAAAATAAAAATAACAACAAAAAAACCCCAGTACATTACAACAACTGTTTACACAGCATTTACATTGCATTAGGTATTATAAGTAATCTATGGATGATTTAAAATATTCAGGAGAATGTGTGTAGTTTATATGCAAATTATTTGAGCAGACATGAGCATCTGCAGATTTTGGTGGGGTTGGGGGATAAAGGGTTGTCCTGGAATCAATCCCCCATGGATAATAACTGTATTTTTTAAATCACCAAATGAAAGTTTAACTCATTAACTTTTAAAAATAACTTTATTAAAAATGTGTTTTTTGACATGAGAATGATTTATTTTTTACAAAAGGTCCAAGTTTCCTGAAATATTTAGGATATTTACATATACGTCTATTTTTAAATTAATTAAATAAAAATTTATTGAGTACATGCTGTGTGCTAGGTTCTAAGATGGAGGCTAGTAATACAAATAAGACAGTCATTTTCTGCCCTTAACAAACCCATAATATAATAAATAAACAGACAAACAATTGCAATGTAGTGCAACATGGGCCATGGTGGATGCATGCAAATGACACTAGGGAAGCATGCAGGAGGGATTTACAAGTCAGTACTGGAGGAACAGTGAAGAAGATGGGGCACCAGAGAGATGTCAGATAAAGCTTCCTAGATTAGATGACTGATATGGTTTGGCTCTGTGTCCCCACACAAATCTCATGTCGAATTGTAATCCCCATGTGTCAGGGGAGGGACCTGATGGAAGGCAACTGGATCATGGGGGTGGACTTCTCCCATGCTGTTCTCATAACAGTGAGTGAGTTCTCATCTGACGGCTTAAAGGTGTGACACTTCCCCCCTCACTCTCTCTCGCTCTCCTGTTGCCCTGTGAAGAAGCTGCTTGCTTCCCTTTCACCTTCTACCATGACTGTAAGTTTCCTGAGGCCTCCCAGTCATGCTTCCTTTGTAGCCTGCAGAACTGTGAGCCAATTAAACCTCCTTTCTTCAAAAATTACCCAGTCTCACATAGTTACTTATAACAGCATGAAAATGGACTAATACAATGACACAAATTAGTTTTGAAAAATAAATAGAAATTAGCCAGGAAAACAAGAAGAAGGAGTTAAAGAAGGAAAAAGCAATAGGTAATAGGTACAAAGGCCTGGAGGTGTAAGACAGCAACCTGTTTAGAGGGTACAGTATGGATGGGGAGGCTGTAATAGGTGGAGAGTGGAGAAGCCACAAAGAGCTTTGTAAATAAAGCCACCATTATTACTTCTTGGAATACTGAAGTAGAATCCTAACTGGCTCCCTCCCACATCCACTCCCTCTACCTCCTTTGCCAGAGCAATCCTTGCAAAGGCCATTTGATCATGTCACTTTCCCATGTAAAGCTCTTTCAATGGTATCTCATTTATTTAAGCAAGAGACCTGTATTAGTCCCTTCTCATGCTGCTGATAAAGACATACCCAAGACTGGGTAATTTATAAAGGAAAGATGTTTAATTGACTCACAGTTCCACAGGGCTGGGGAGGCCTCAGGAAATTTACAATCATGGTGATGGGGAAGCAAATAAATCCTTCTTCACATGATGGCAAGAAGAAGTGCCGAGAAAAAGGGGGAAAAGTCCTTTATAAAACCATCAGATCTCATGAGAACCCACTCACTATCATGAGAATAGCAGCATGGGTGTTTCCATCCCTGTGATTCAATTACCTCCCACTAGGTCCCTCCCAGGACATGTGGGGATTATGAGAGCTACAATTCAAGATGAAATTTGGGTGGGGACACAGCCAAACCATATCATTCTGCCCCTGGCCCCTCCCAAATATCATGTTCTCACATTTCAAAACACAATCATGCCATCCCAACAGTCACCCAAAGTCTTAATTCATTCCAGCGTTAACCCAAAAGTCCAAGTCCAAAGTCCACCTGAGACAAGACAAGTCACTTCTGCCTATGAGCCTGTAAAATCAAAAGCAAATCAGTTACTTTCTAGACACAATGGGGGTAAAGGCATTGGGTAAAAACACCTATTCCAAATGGAAGAAATTGGCCAAAACAAAGGGGCTACAGGTCTCACGCAAGTCCAAAATCCAGCGGGGCAGTCAAATCTTAAAGCTCTGAAATGATCTCCTTTGATTCCATGTCTCACATTCAGGTAACACTGATGCAAGAGGTGGGCTCCCATGGCCTTGGGTAGCTCTGCCCCTATAGCTTTGCAGGGTACAGCCCCCCTCCAGGCTGCTTTCATGAGCTGGTGTTGAGTGCCTATGGCTTTTCCGGACACATGGTGCAAGCTACAAGCTGTTAGTGGATCTATCATTCTGGGGTCTGGAGGATGATGGCCATCTTCTCACAGCTCCACCAGGCAGTGCCCCAGTGGAGACTCTGTGCGGGGACTCCAATTGCACATTTCCCTTTTGCACTGCCCTAGCAGAGGTTCTCAATGAAGGCTCCGCCCCTGCAGCAGACTTCTGCTTGGACATCCAGGTGTTTCTATACATCCTCTGAAATCTAGGTGGTGGTTTCCAAACCTCAATTCTTGACTTCTGTGCACCCACAGGCTTAACAATACGTGGAAGCTGCCAAGGCCTTGCGCTTGCACTCTCCGAAGCAATGGCCTGAGCTATACATTGGCCCCTTTTAGCTATAGATAGGACACAGGGCACCAAGTCCTAAGGCTGCACAGAGCAGCAGAGGGGCCCTGGGACCAGTCCAAAAATCATTTTTTCCTCCTAGGCCTCTGGGCTTGTAATGGGAGGGGCTGCTGTGAAGACCTCTAACATGCCCTGGAGACATTTTCCCCATTGTCTTGGTGATTAATATTTGGCTCCTCGTTTGTTATGCTAATTTCTGCACTAGGCTTGAATTTATCCTCAGAAAATGAGTTTTTCTTTTCTGCTGTATCATTGGGCTGCAAATTTTCCAAACTGTTATGTTCTGCTCCCTCTTGAATGCTTTGCTGCTTAGAAATTTCTTCCACCAGTTACCCTAAATCATCTCACTTAAGTTCAAAGTTCCACAAATCTCTAGGGCAGGGGCAAAATGCCACCAATCTCTCTGCTAAAGCATAACAAGAGTCACCTCTGCTGAGGTTCCCAACAAGTTCCTCATCTCCCTCTGAGACACCTTAGCCTGGACTTCATTGTCCATATCATGATCAATATTTTGGTCAAAGCCATTCAACAAGTCTCTAGAGAGTTCCAAGCTTTTCCACATTTTCCTGTCTTCTTCTGAGTCTCCAAACTGTTCCAACCTCTGCCTGTTACCCAGTTCCAGAGTCACTTCCACATTTTTGGATATCCTTATAGCAGCACCCCCACTCTCTGCCATACCAATTTACTGTATTAGTCTGTTCTCATGCTGCTAATAAAGACATACCCAAGACTGGGTAATTTATAAAGGAAAAAGGTTTAACTGACTCACAATTACACAGGGCTGGGGAGGCCTCAGGAAACTTGCAATCATGGTAGAAGGGGAAGCAAACATGTCCTTCTACACATGATGGCAGGAAGGAGAAGTGCTTAGCGAAAGGGGGAAACCCCCTTATAAAACCATCAGATCTCATGAGAACTCACCACTATCATGAGAACAGCAGCATGGGAGTAACTGCCCCCATGATTCAATTACCTCCCTTTGGGTGCCTCCCATGACTTGTGAGGATTGCGGGAATTACAATTCAAGATGAGATTTGGGTGGGGACACAGCCAAACCATATCAAGACCCAATCCTTCTCCTGAGCTGCCCCCTGCCTTGCACCCTGTAGCTGTTCTTTATCCACACCGGCCTCTTGGAGCCCATGGAATGTGCTTTACTTTCTCTTGCCTTCTGGGTAGTGCACAAGACACCCTCCCTGCCTGGGAAGCCCTTCCACCTCCCATCTCCATACCTTGTCAACTCCTTCACCTGCCTTGAATTTTCTGCTGAGACTCCCTCTCTCCAGGAAGCCTTTCCTGAGCCTTCCCAAATTGGACCAAGTTTTCCCTTTATAACCCTATGATACTCTATAATTGCCTTTATAACCCTTCTCAGAGTATTATTACAGATTAAGTTACAGGGTTATTTGGTTAGTGCCTGATTCCCACACTAGGCTAAAAATTATATGAGGCAAAAATTCTTTTGCTTTCATTGTGACTTTCATATCTGATGTAATACCTGTGTAGGTTCTGCTAAAAAAATTATTTGTTAAACAAATGAGGAAATGAGTAAAACTGAGGGAGTGAGACAGTAATTGGAAAATAAGCTATGTGAGGAATTAATTGCATGCAACTTTACAAAATTTATTTAGACTATCTGCTATTGTCAGTATCCACTTCTAGGTTAACACTGAATTCTCTATAAAAGGTTGGCATTGGGGAGACTTCCAATGTCTTCCCAGCCAATTTCTTCTGGGGCTTTAACCCAGACAGTATGTGTAGCAACCAACTGTCCTGAATTTTCTGAATCAGTTATGATTTCAAATTCCCTGTTCCATTGTTTTCAAAGAGTATAGTCTTTGTCAGACAATATGTCACAATTTTTGGGTCAGAAAATATAGTTGCTGTGATGTATTTCTCTGATATCTTATGTAAGGTATATGGGTTATGATAGGTAGATAGATAGATAGATAGATAGATAGATAGATAGATAGATAGATAGAGGTATGATATATTTGGCTGTGTCCCCACCCAAATCTCATCTTGAATTCCCATGTGTTGTGGGAGGGACCTAGTGGGAGGTAACTGAATTATGGGGGCAGGTCTTTCTCATGCTGTTCTCATGATAGTGAATAAGTCTCACAAGATCTGATGGTTTTATAAGAGGAGTTCCCCTGCACAAGCTCTCGCTCTCTCTTTGGCTTCTGCCATCCATGTAAGATGTGGCTTGCTCCTCCTTGCCTTCCACCATGATTGTGAGGCCTCCCCAGCCATATGGAACTGTAAGTCCATTAAACCCTTTTTCCTGTGTAAATTACCCAGTCTCGGGTATGTCTTTATCAGCAGCGTGCAAATGAACTGATACAAGGTATATGCCCACAGGCACTGCATTTTGTTTATTATGTCCCAATAAATGGCAGCCTCTTTTAATTTAAGCATCATGTTTTTCATCTTTTCTAACTCTTCCCATTCTCAATGACTAAGTAAATATTATTGGTGGATTAACCACTATCATGGAAAGAAAAGTAGATTTCTAATGTTGTACAATGTGCATTAGAAAACAAAGTCTTTACTCAGATTCTGCAAACATTTGACCAGATCAGTTAAGATCAATATCCTCAAATATGACTGTGACATAATTGTAGCAAAGACAATGCTACATGTTTCAAAGTATTCCTCTGTGTTGGCTACTGTATTATTCTGTTCTTACACTGCTAATAAAGATATACCCAAGACTGAGTAATTTATAAAGAAAAATAGGTTTAATGAACTCACAGTTCCACATAACTGGGGAGGCCTCATAATCATGGTGGAAGGTGAATGAAGAGGAAAGTCATGTCTTACATGGCAGCAGGCAAGAGAGCTTGTGCAGGGGAACTCCCTTTTATAAAACCATCAGATATCATGAGACTTATTCACTATCATGAGAACAGCGTGGGAAAAATCTGCCCTCATGATTCAATTACCTCCCACCCGGTCCCTCCCATGACACATGGGGATTATTACAATTCAAGGTGAGATTTGGGTGGGGACACAGAGCCAAACCATATTGGCTACTATCATCTGTGTTTATTAAGGCATTATAAGAAAGAGATGAGTTCCAGAGAGAATGCCAACTTGTAAGAGGAAAAGAAAAGAAAAGAAGCAGATACTGTCTAGAAATTCAGAGTCATGCAGGACTGATAAATGCATTTGCTTCTAGACTCCAAAGAGTATGAGATGAGACTTTGAAGGCTTTGAAAAATGAAACGTGAATCTTCTCAGATTAACCTGTATGGTCTTCCCAATCCTACTAGCTTCAGTGTAGCTGCCTTTAAATTAAAAGGCAAGAATTTTCGAAAAGAAGGCAAAGAAGTAAGTAAGACATGAAAACTATGTCTAACAAAAAAAATTGGGGCATAGTTGATGGCACGTAGAACCAACTGGAAGCCAAAAGATACATTTTTAAGAGAAATATACAGCCATAGAAACATAAGTTCCAACTAAAAATGCCTTTGACTATTAGACACTTCATACTATCTTTGGGCTCTGACTTAGGACAGGAAGCAGACTGCAAAAGCTTTGTAGATCTCATGGAGAGCATTCTCCTCAACGCTGATTTCTGTTGTAGCCAAGGAGGAAAATGGAAAAAAAAAATAAACTTCCCAAAGGACTGAACCAAGAGCCATGGGGAAAAGTGGACAAGAGATTTCTTCTTAAAATCAGGAGCAGGATTTAGTTAAATAATTATGCCTATCCCGACAGTAGGGAGCCATTCCAAAGCCTTCTCTACAGAATTTCATCACGCTCTAGACCAGTGTTTTCTATCTATTCCCTTCCCTTTTCACCAGGGAGTACTTGTTGCTGGCATCTGTCATTATTCCATGTTATGTTTTGAGTGTGTATAAACAACCAGATAACTTGTACGTTTTCCTGAAGATTGCTTTAAGAAGTCACATTTGAATCCAGGAAGAGGAAAGTTAAAAACTTACATCACTGAGAGATCCTGGACTTTGAAATAGATACAATGATTCAATGAATGTGGAGTTTTTGTTGTTGCTGTTGTTAAGGGGAGGAATGAGCATATAAGCTCAAATAGTGATAAAATGAATATTTGGTCACTGTGGCAGATAATGCTTCATATTTTTCAACCTATTTCACCCATCTTATATACCCTAACCTGGGCATAAGATTACATATCTGATCGTCCCTTAAAAGTGAAGCCATGAAATGCATTATTGACACTGGAACATGTGTGGAAGTTATGTGTGCTACTTGCACACTTGTGCCCTGCAACTTCTTGAGGAATACTTTACATGCTGTCTCTGTTTTGATGCTGAGAATGATGAAGCCACTAGGAGGAAGGAACCTGGGTCCCTGAGTCTTCACCTGGAAGAGAGCTGCCTTGGAGAACCAACTAATCAGGAACAAACTCTTTGGATATTTCACGATAAAAAAGCAAAACTTTAATTGTGTTAAAATATAAAACTAAAACTTTTCATGGGTGGTAAGCCACTGACATTCTCAAGTTTCTTTGTTGCTGCAGGATAAAAGCATTATCTAGCTCACCTTGAATAATACAATGTACTAGCACAAATTTTTTATGGTTCTCCTCTCACCTTTTACTTGGCTCTGTATTTCTGCTTATCTATATGGTTCATGCTTCTGGCATTTTTGTTGATTCACAGAAAACAAAAAAGAAAAAAAGTTAATTCAGAAAAAAACAATCCTCTTGTATCTTTCCAACATTTTCCGGCACATTGAATACTATAAAAGCTGAAAGCTCTGTCCTCAAGGAATTACAAGGCCGTAGAAGACAAGACACAAACATAAATAATGAAAATAAAGGTGAAAAAAGTACAGGTGCTTAAGTTAAACAGAAAGTTCTGTAAGAATTCTGAGGAAGAAGTGATTACTTTCTATATTGCAAATTAAGTGCAATAAATGTATGGCCCAAATTATTTTAAAAAATTCTGACTCTGCCCCTCCCTCCATTCCTAATAATTTATCACCTAGACATGCACTTTATCTGCTTTGTGAAATATCCACTTCATATTTTAAATTCTAAGCCGATTCCTGCCTGCCAGCATGTATCAAAATTTTCAACTCTTGTCAGTGTGTATGGGCTCTGGGAATTAAACTAATTTTAGTTTTAACCTGAACAGATATCAGTAGAAATAGGAAACTAATTTCAAACAGAACGTCTACAAATAAATGTAAGTTCTTTAAGCATCATACATCTTAGGGGAGGTGTTTGTGACTTTGCCCTCTACATGGACAAGTAACCAATATAAGATTCCTCACAATTAAATACATTAGGTTTTCTAAAAAAGACTTGAGTAGTCAGCTAATCCTGGGGCCTTTTTCAGTGAGAAATACTTTATGTGGCATCTGGCTTAAATATCTTAAGCACATGAATCACTTCCATTTTGAACTTTATTCAATGTTTGTTTGTTTCTTTCTAATAATGCTTCATTGATTGATTGAGGCAGGAATGTCATATGAGTGGAGAGAAATAACAAATCTCTGTATGGAGAAAGAGGAATGAGAGAAGGTACAGATATTTGTCCACAGCTCTTCTGTTGGAGAAAGGTGGAGTCAGACTCTGGTGCCTCTTGCCCTTAGGCTCACTGTGATTTATCTTGTTTTGTTCTCCAATAGGTGCTGGAGAGTTACAACCACTCCATCATGATCACTCTGAGCCATTTCCCTCTCTTCAGTGATGCCGAAGCTTCTGTTTGGAGGAATTCCCATTTCTAGCTGTTTTGGCCCTGTGCCCTCCAGGACCTCCGAAGACTGCAGGGGAACTCAGCGAGTCAACACATGCATTCAACATGTCAGTCTTTCCTTTGCTAAACTAATCTTTTAATCCCCTGGAGATGCTGCTGCCAAAAACCATAATGTCTCCTGGAGTGAGCAGGGATGTATAAGTGCACACACACATATGTACAATTTAGAATGTTATTTCAGGAAATTCACAGACATTCTGAAGATCACCTATGGACCTCAAATTAGGAATTCACGCATTACAGCAAAACAGAGGAATGGTCCCTTTTCATTCCATTTAAATTACTGAGAATTTGCTAAACACTGACTCTGGTCAAACACAGTATTAGTCTTTAGGCAAATGTGAATGAGGCATACTCTCTAACCCTAAGGACACACACCATCTAGGGGGAAACAGACATACACTTTATCTTTTTCTTCTTAAATTTTAAGTTCTGGGATACATGTGCAGGATGTGCAGGCTTGTTACATAGGCAAACGTGTGCCATGGTGGTTTGCTGCACCTATCAACCCATCACCTAGTAGTAAGCCCAGCATGCATTAGCTATTTTTCCTGATGCTCTCCCCCCATCTACGCCCTCCCGCAACAGGCCCCAGTGTGTGTTGTTCCTCTCCTTGTGTCCATGTGTTCTCATTGTTCAGCTCCCACTTGTAAGTGAGAATATGTGGTGTTTGGCTTTCTGTTCTGTGTTAGTTTGCTGAGCATAATGGCTGACAACTCCATCCATGTCACTGCAAAGGACATGATCTCATTCCTTTTTATGGTTGCATAGCATTCCCTGGTGTATATGTAACCATATTTTCTTTATCCAGTCTATCATTGATGGGGATTTGGGTTGATTCCATGTCTTTGCTATAGTGAATAATGCTGCAATGAACATATGCCATGCTTGTTGTTCATACACTTAATCTTAATAGGGAAGTCCCTTATGTGTTATCCTTGGCTGAAAGTTTTTGATATGGCTTGGAGTGTATCCCCTCCAAATCACATGTTGAAATGTGATCCTTAATGTTGGCGGTGGGTGGGAGGTGTTTGGGTCATAGGAGCAGATCCCTCATGAATGACTTGGTGCCCTCCTTGTGGCAATGAGTAAGTTCTTGCAAGATCTGGTTGTTTAAAAGAGTGTGGAACCTTCTCCCTCCCCCTTGTGCCCTCTCCTGCTATGCGACATGATGGCTCTTTGCCTTCTACTATGATTGGAAACTTCCTGAGGCCCTCACCAGAAGCAGACGCTGGCACAATGCTTCACGTGCAGCTTGCAGAACTGTAAGCCAAATAAGCCTTTATAAATTACCCGGCCTCAGGTATTTCTATAAAGAAACATGAACTGACGAATACAGTGCTACTAGTGAGATGAGATGAAGGATTTGGTTGTAATTTGTGGCATACTTGGCAGCCTCTTGCAATAGTAAGTCTATTACATTCAGTCATTCATCATTCCATTCTTGCCACCCTCCAAGTGATGATGTTAATGACATTCATACATGGTAGGATTGTAAATGTTGGTAACAAATAACTATATAATCTTAAGTAGTAATTCCATCAACTTTCAAATACCTCAGTGCACTCTTAAGAAAAACGAGCATTGTACTAGGTGATTTCTAAGATTGATTCCAATTCTCTTTCTATGACTCCATGCAAAGTTATTTAAATTTTGCATCTGTTTTCTACTTGCCAATTCTACTTGTTTTCTACTTGCCTGTTGATAAGTCTTGCAAGAATGTGTGCAGTGTTTTTTGTTGGAGATATTTTGTCACTGCCAGAATTGATGAGCACTTGACTCCACAGTTCTTCCCAGCCCACCAATTGCAAGAAATCCAGGCAGGCTGGTCCAGCGGGTATGCCTCCTGCAAGCAGGGAGAGGAGGTGCTTGCTCTTGCACACAGGTTTAGGTGGATGAAAGCAATGTCATGCTCACAGAGAGAAGATTCTGAGGGTCAGAGTCAGAGAAGAGGATTCAAATGAAGCTTCAGATGAAGAGGGTTGAAGCAGGTTTCAGAAATCAGAATGCAGAACCAGAAGATTAAAGATTCAGGAGTCAGTGGGTTCAAACAGAAAAGCAGGAGGGAGTCTGTGTAAATAACAGGAATCGTGAGCTGTTGCCAAGACAGGCTTTCCCTGTGCTTCCAGCAGCATGTTCTCAGTGGGATGAATCCACATAGAGGTCAGGGAATGTATCAGTGTAAGCGCAATTTCTGCTGTGGTTTCTGCTACCCCTTCTTTAATGTTTGCTTCCAAATCCTTGCTACCATTATTGATGAATCATCCATGTACTAGGCTCCCAATTATCTATTTTTAATAACAATTTGTTTTAAATGGTAGTTATAACCAACTCTCAGTCATCCAGAGGAGTAGGAAAGAGTATCTCTGTGTGTGTGCATGCATGCATGTTTGTGTACGTGTATATATGTCTATATATATACACACAAATGCATATACATACGTACATATATATATGCACACACATATAATGGTATACTCATATTATTTAAAACTTCCATTTAAACCAACAGTTTTAATTAATATCCCATCAAATCATTCAGTGGGATTGCCATCTAATAACCAAATGGTTTGGATCTTATGGCCTCTTCTCTGTCTTTTTCTCTTCTCTTTTCTCTTGGCAATCTGATAGAGATTAGATGTAGTAAGAATTATCATTTGATATTTCTAAGTCAACGTGTGTTGCATTCCTGTCCTCTGTAAACAGTATTCTGTGGCAGCCATTTTGCTAGAATTCTAGGGGAGGGCGAAGAGCCAAGTTAAGTTTGGGAAGTAGAAGAAGAGTCTGCTGTTAGGGAAGTCTTACCCAAACAGAAAGAAGAGGGGAGCTTCCCATATGAATTATGGGAAGCAAGAGAGAGACAGAAGTAGAACAAAGAAGACAAAGGTCAAGATTCCCATTTCTAGTCAATTAGTGCAGTCACTGTGGAAAAGAGTATGGAAGTTCTTTAAAACACTAAAAATAGGCCAGGCGCGGTGGCTCATGCATGCAATCCCAGCACTTTGGGAGGCCAAGGCGGGTGGATCATGAGGTCAGGAAATCGAGACCATCCTGGCTAACACGGTGAATCCCCGTCTCTACTAAAAATACAAAAAATTAGCCAGGCGTGGTGGCGGGCACCTGTAGTCCCAGTTACTTGGGAGGCTGAGGCAGAAGAATGGCATGAACCCAGGAGGCGGAGGTTGCAGTGAGCTAAGATCGCGCCACTGCACTCCAGCATGGGCAACAGAGCGAGACTCTGCCTCAAAAAAAGAAAAAAAAAAAACTAAAAATAAAAATACCATATGATCCAGCAATCCCTCTGACAGATACATATCCAAAAGAAAGAAAATCAGTATGTCAAAGAGATAGCTGTATTCTTATGTTTATTGCAGCACTATTCACAATAGCCAAGATAAGGAATCAACCCATTTCTACCTAGACTTGAGTGTACATTTCCAGAAGTAGGGTCAAGGTGCCATAGAAGCTTCCAAGAAAGTATAGGGGACAACAAGAACATCAGGGTTAGTGGCTTATTTCCCAAGGCACAACAGAGGAAGGCTGTTGATTTCTAATATAGCAAATGACCTGTTTGAGGTACTTTCAGCAGCCAGTGGGAATGTAGGTAGAAGTTATGTGTGCTACTTCTAGACTTAGGAGCTACTTAAAGATAATGAAGCAAGCAACAGAGAGAGAGAGAGATAGAGAAAGAGAGAGAGAGAGAGAAAGAAGGCAAAGGAGGACTAGCCCCTGGTCTCCCAATGCTGGCAGCATGTCCCAGTGCTAAGAAAACCACGGGATTGGAATAGTTCTAAGTTCTGCAAGAGAAGGTCCCTGAGGATACGACACTCAATGACTGGAGGGAATGGCAAAGTCAGTGGTTAGTAGCAATGAACCCTATCACACTCCAAAAGGCTGGATGGGGCCATTTGCACCTCAGAGGATGCTGGTTCTAGCCAAGCCCAGCTCACCATTCTGCAAAAGATACTAAAAGAGATTCAAAGGACCCTATCAACTCCTTCACACACCAAGGTACTTCCTAAGAGAAGAAGGGGGAGGGTGTAGAACTCTGAAAGCAATTGTTCTTAACATGAAAGGAGACTGATGAAATGGGAAAAGACAGATACATTGTTAATGGCCAGGTTTGAGTTTCTCTACTATCCAGTGAGTTGGAAAGGAGGGGAGATCATTACAAAAGCCAATTTTATTTGTACAACTGAAGGCACAGTGAAAAATTTGTGTGTCATGATCTACTAATCGTCAGGAAAAAGATCCAGAGATAGGCAGCAGAAAGAAAGAATAACTAAGCTAATGCAGTGGCAGAATAATTAGCTTCTGAATAATTAAGATCTTTTGATAATCAGAACTTCCCATTATTCTCACACACAGAGAGAGAGACTCATTTCTGAAGGACTGAGTTTAATTGCACCCTAAATGCAGAGATGGAGGTGGGTTTTGCAGATATTGAGTCCTTTTGTTAAATTTTAATCTCATTTTACTCTTTTATTCATCACACTTTAATTTCTTTTCAATATTAATCTCATTAAATATCTTCACAAAAATTAATTGCTTTTTATGTATTGTGTCCTTGTGCCCATAATCTGGATGGAAAGGCTGAGGACCAGAAATCAACCAATGTGAATTAGCACCAGTTGGAATATTGTGTTTCACTCCAGCTCATGTAGTCCCCTCAGCTCCGCAAAACCAGAGCTCGAAGGTCATTCCCAGAGTAACTTTCCTCTAACAATGACATGGCATTTGGGTGACTCTTTAACTGCAGAGCCAATGCTCAAGTAGATCTTATTTCCAGAGTTAATAAAAGGGCAAGGACGTTTGGTGACATTGCTTGGAATTGCACAGAATTGGCAATGGTAAATTCATCCTGCCAAAGGGCAGCTGGAAAGAAAGCTCTACCTTCATATTCTTAGAGTGCAAAGAAGAAA
This sequence comes from Pongo abelii, assembly GCF_028885655.2. Classification (NCBI taxonomy): domain Eukaryota; kingdom Metazoa; phylum Chordata; class Mammalia; order Primates; family Hominidae; genus Pongo; species Pongo abelii. Next base: position 15,392,776 of record NC_071985.2, read on the forward strand.
GGGTAAAAGAGTGGGTCAAATTCCTGAAAGAAAGATAACTGTGAAGAGGATTTACAATTGAGAACTGTCCCAGATAATTTTTCTTAAAATCACTTCACAAGCAAAAGTATCACCCAAGCAGGGAAGCATCTATTCAAAGCCACAGACATCCTGCAATGCTTGGCTCTGACTTCTGAAAAGGGAAGACATAAAAGAGAATTTCGAAGACGGCAATTTATCACTCATGTCTGGATCCCACCAGCTAGCTCTAGCAGCTCTATCCCCCTGACAGTCCTGAGGACCCAGCTTAAGCGAAACATAAGCAGCCTGGAATACCTAATAATAGCAAAAAGGGTTCTTGTTGTTCTAGACATGATAAAGGCAAAAAAAAGAAGCATAACTTGAGAATGATCAACAAAACCGTTAATTTGAGGTTAAAAATACATGCATAGAAATGCAACAAAAACAAAAACAGGCAAATGGGATTAAATTAAGCTAAAAATCTTCTGCACAGCAAAAGAAATAACAGAGTAAACAGACAACCTACAGAATGGGAGACAATATTTGCAAATTATGCCTCTAACAAAGGACTAATATCCACAATCTACAAGGAACTCAAACAACTCAACAAGGAAAAAACAAACAACCCCATTAAAAACTGGGCAAAGTCCATGAACAGACATTTCTCAAAAGAAGAAATACAACCGGCCAACAAATACATGAAAAAATGCTCAACATCACTAGTCACCAGAGAAATACAAATTAAAACCACAATTGGATATCATCTTACATTAGTCAGAATGGCTATTAATAAAAGTCAGAAAACAACAGATGTTTGTGTGGATGCAGAAAAAGGAGAATGCTTAAACATTGTTGGTGGCAATGTAAGTTAGTTCAACCTTTATGGGAAACATTATGATGATTTATCAAATAACTAAAAATAGAACTACCATTCAACCCAGCAATCCCACCACTGGGCATTTACCCAAAGGAAAATAAACCATTATATTAAAAAGACACCTGCACCCATATGTTCATTGCAGCACTATTCACAATAGTAAAATCATGGAATCAAACTAAATATTCATTAGTGGTTGACTGGATAAAGAAAATGTGGTATATATATACCATGGAGTACTACACGGTCATAAAAAAAAGAGTGAAATCCTGTCATTTGCCACAACATAAATAGAGCTGGAGGACATTACCCTAAGTAAACTAATTCAGAAAGAGGCAGTTAAATACTGTATATTCTCACTTATAAATGGGAGCTAAACAATTGGTACACATGGACATAAAGATGGAAATAATGGGAATTCCAAATGGGGAGAGGATGGGAGAGGGGTGAATGTTGAAAAATTACCTATTGGGTACAATGTTCACTATTTGGGTAATGAATACACTAGATGCCCAATCTCCATCAGCAAGCAATATACCCATATAACGAACATGCACATCTATCACTGAATCTAAAATAAAATAAAATAAAAATACATGCATAGACCCTTCAATGTATATCTGTACTTACTCAACAAATAAAATATTATAAGCTATAGCCCTGTGTGATGTGTTACCAGCTGGTGAAACCCTTAGCCAAGAGCATCCAGGGAAGTGATCCTGCCCCAGCCTTTCTCTTCTTTGCCACCTGGCTCCAGAATTCCTTCCTGAACCTCCCTCCTGTCCACGTTGCCTGTTAATCCTCACTAGCCCACCTGCATCTGAGCACTCACGTGTCATCATTGCCAATATGCTAGTTCATTATGGAGACTCCTAAGGGCTTTTGTGCGGTTGCTGGAAACTTGGACTTACAAGTATTCAGCTGACAGTGGTTTAATTGCATTTCTAGATCCTCATCTATTTCTGTGCCTATAATTTGATGCAGTTCCCTAAAACAGGCTTTTCCTCTTTCTCCATGGAAAGCAGTATAGAAGTCCCATGGCTGCTAGTAGAAAAGGCTTGTAACCTGGGTGGGACCCGAAAAAATTTTCATCTTCACTTAGAAGTCACTCCCATTCTTACTGCAAGATTAAGTGTCCCATCCTAAGGCACTGGGACTGTGTTCCACATATTGCCTTTCTGAGGTTTTGCTGCTCCTTGCCCACTGGGATGAATGTTGCACAAACATCCTACTTCCATTGTTTTGACTTGTGGCTCTAGAGTCTTAAGTCTGACTTCACTACAAAATAGCCATGACAATGAAAGCATATGTACATAAGGACAAATACACACACATATTTATGTCAGAGGTTATATGTATACATATGATATATAACACACATTATATATATATATCTCCACATACTTGGGTATATATGATATATCATCTATGTATCATATATATCATATATACCCAAGTAAGTGCTATTCTTTTCAATGTCAGCCTGGAAGACATTCCCTCCATTCAATCATACTGCTATTGCTTGAAATAATTTCAGAACTCGGCTGTTAAAATGTCTTTTAGAATCTATGGCACAAACTTTTCATCATCTTCTGTGGTGACAATCTTCATTCATGGAAAACAGACAAAAGTTATTTGGGGCAAACTCTGGCTAAAATATGGTTGATTAAGGTGAAGTAAAATCAGTTGAGGTTTTCTTTTTTCCTTCTTTAGTTGACAAATATCCACTTTCTTGGAGAATTTTCAGAAGATAGAAGAAATCAGTGAATGATGGCACAGGCTTTTCTCTTCCCACAGAATCTTCAGTTTTTACATAACTCTGCTGGACCGTTTGATGATGGAGGGTAAACTCTACATGAACAATGCATTATGCCAAATAAACAAATCAATGTTGATTAAGTTCATGATATTGCCACATAGGCTTTCTGAGATCCCTGAGATATGCCATGTTTCCATTACTAATTTAGTTTTAATATAAGAAATTGGATCACGCTATTATGGATGCTAGCAAATCCAAAATCTGCAGAGTCAATGTACCAGTTTGAGTTTGAAGGCCAGTAGGCTGGAGAATTCTCCCTTACTTGGAGGAGGTCAATTGTTCTACTCAGGCCTTCCACTGATTAGATGAGCCCCACCCACAGTATGGACGGCAATTTGTTTACACAAAGTTTATCAATCTAAATGTTAATCTCTTCCAAAAACACCCTCCAAGTTGACACACAAAATTATCCATCATAAGTACACCCCTTATCAACTTGGTGCCCATATACATCTCCATAAACTAAGGCTAATCTCCAAACAAAAAAAGACAATAACAAGTTCATACTTCCAACTAACATTCTAAAACTGCCTTGTGAATAATGCACCAGTCCTTTCCCCTGAAGAGGATGCAAAGTTCTTAGATAATGTTTGCTCTTCTCTTTGATATTCCATCACTTTAGTACTATAAGGTAAAGTTAACAATACTTAAATACTATGATATAAAGTAAATACCTCTTATATTACATGAAAAATGAATAAAAGAGGGAGGAAAACAAAGTTATTTGCTATATACACACATATATTCATAAAAAATAAGGAAAAAATGCTCATGACAATTACAGTCTTTGTTTCTATAACTAGTCACATGGTCATAGCTGGTATTCATAACTATCTTCTTCCACTACTCATCACATATTACCTTTGCCTTCCGCAAGCACCTCAGCTGGTCATGGTTCTTTATATGGTGGGGCCAGTAGTCCTGCCCAGATTGGGTTGTTGTAGTTTCCCGTTTACTTTAATCACACAGCGTGATAATAATAGAAAACTCCCTAAAGGGTTTCCTATATCTCAGACATACCCTTTCTTACCTCCATTACAAAATAGCAGTCCAATTTTCCCTTGTAGTCAGGATCAATCACTCGAACCACCACAGTAACTTCCTTCCTTGCCTGTTAATTCAGATATGATGAGCTCAAAGTGACCCTGTGGCAGTCTTAACTTCCAGTTCAACAGAATCATTGTTGAATCTTCTAGTGAAAGCATTTCTCCCTTTGAAACTAATAGGTCAAGGCCAGCAGAGTATATCATTATGGGTATAGGAGGCAAAAATTTTGTTAGTGGTCACTAGGACCAATAGTGAGTGGTTCCACTCCCATTTCTACCCCCTTGATTCCTGGACTCATGAATTCAGGCTATGAGAGAAGCAGCAGCATATGCAGATGCTGATTCAGAGCATATGCTGCTGGAGATCCTTGTCCCAGCAGTGCAGGTGTTGCTACCTAGCTGACACTATGCTGAGTCTTCAAAACGCCACTCCACCACTTCAAGACTGCTGTTTCAGGATGGGGGGAACATTATAAGACCAGTGAATTCTATGATCATGGACCCATTGCCACAGTTCATTTGCTGAGAAGTGAGTTTCTTGATCAGAAACAATGCTGTATGTAATCTAGGATGGTGGATAAGGCATTTCATAAGTCCACAGATGGTAGTTTTGGCAGAAGTGGTGTGCAGAGAAGACAAATCTATATCCAGAGTAACTGTCTATTTCAATAAGAACAAAACACAGTCCCTTCCATGATGGAAGTGGTCCAATATAATTGACCTGCCACCAGGTGGCTGGCAGATTACCTCAGAAATAATGCCATATTGGGAATTCAGTGTTGGTCTCTGCTGCTAGCAGATTGGACAGTAGCTGTATGTTGCTGAGTTCATGCATAACCCCCACCCCTGCCACCATGGTTACTTTGCTTATGAGCCCACTGAGGAATGACGAAAGTGGCTGGGAAAAGCGACTGCAAAGCCAATCTTTGTTATAATTCAGCCACTCAAAGTAGGAGATTCTGGGTTTCATTTTTAGTAATCTCAGCCCTACAGCTATAGGAGATAGGGGTTTCTTTCAGGCAGACATAGAAGCTTTCCATTCATTTATATGGCACTTAACCTGGGAATGGTATTCCTGAGCTCATCTTCTTCCCCCACTTCATCCAGTAACATTAAAAGCAACCATCCAATTTCATTGTAATCATTTGTCTGACAAAGATTTTCAAAAATATCATATACATGGTCTCCCAGATCCTTGCTTCTTATAAGTGATTCATTAGGAATATCCAATTGTGATATTTTGTATATATCTATCGCCAGATCACACCATAGGCGATGAGTGCTTTTCTTTACTACTGAAAATAGAATAATTAGTGTCTTTAAATGTGATCAGATTAGAGCTCGAATTCCAGAAACTTCAAAAGCAATTCAGAAAATTCATCTTTAAGGTACAGTTTTTCTGCAACCACTCTCAGTACTAAAATCTGTATGTAAGACTTTTTCAGAAAAACAGAACTAATAGAAGATACATATTAAGAGATTTATTATATGAAGTTGGTTCCTGTGATTATGGAGGCTGGCAAATTCAAAATCTGCAGATTCAATGTCCATATTTGAGTCCACTGGCTGGCAGGCTGGAGAATTCTCGCTTGTTTGGGGGAGGTCAATCTTTTGTTCTACTCAGAAGCTCACCTTACTGGATGACGCCCATCCACATTATGGAGTGCAATCTGCTATACTCAGTCTACCAATTTAAATGTTAATCCCACCCAAAAACACCCTCACAGAAACAGCCAGAATAATGTTGGATTAAATATCTGGGTCCCCTATGGCCCAGCCAACTTGACAAATAAAATTAACTATCACAATATTCTGTCTTCACATTTTCTCATTATCACCCAAAAGAATGGCACAGTCTTGATAAATATTGTCCCCAGAGCATCACAGAATGTTCAAGATTTGCAAAGCTAATGCAACTCTTTGTGTTACAGCCAGACATGGAGAAGAATCAAGTCACTCAACTGTTCAGGAGGAGAACCTAGTTTTAGAACCAAGTTTTTGAATTCTTATGGCCATATTCTTTTCATAATCCTATTCTACTATCCTTTTTATGGCATCAATGCTTTCCTGTGTAATGGATCTGCATCTTTATTTACTTTATTGCTTTAGCCGTCATTGTTAAGGTTTGAAGGATATTTGAACCAATCAAAATTTTGACATTTGTTCCAGTTTAACAATAAGGATTCATGTTTACTTGCAGCAGTGTGTCATTATAGCATCTTTCCAAAATGTCTTCAAACCTCTCTGTGCCAGTCAAAAACACTCATTTGACATTTTATACCATTTAGTTCTTTTAATATCCCAGCTGTTTACTTGGCAAGTTGGCTTAACTTTATACAAATTTGATGTTAATTCCTTCTTCTGATCAATGGTTACTCATTTGTATCCTGCCACACAGCAACATACACTCATGTTTGCCCTAAGAAAAAGTAAAAAAAGTACTTTTGATTTGGGGCAAGCTGAAATTTTCCATTTCAACTTGGAGAAGGAGTATCAAACTAAAAGTGAGAAGACATTAACTTTGAAATTTTACTGCAACTAAATTGCTTGGAGACCTTGATCTAGTCCTTTTATTTCTTGGAATATCAATGAAAGGAGTGGAACTTCTTCCCTTCCTTCCCTTCCTTCCCTCCCTTCCCTCCCTTCCCTCCCTTCCCTCCTTTCCCTCCCTTCCTTTTCTTTTTTCTTTTCTTTTCTTTTCTTTCTTTCTTTCTCTTTCTTTTCTTTCTTTCTTTCTTTTGTTCTTTCTTTCTCTCTCTCTCTCTTTCTTTCTTTCTCTTTCTTTTCTTTTCTTTCTTTCACAGGGTCTTATTCTGTTGCCCAGTGGATCTTGGCTCACTGCAGTCTAAACCTCCTGGGCTTAATTGATTCTACCACCTCAGCCTCCCAAAGTGTTGGGATTACAAGAGTGAGCCACCATGCCTGCAGGACTTGAATCTTAAAATATGTTATCCTTCACATGTGTGAATAGTTTAAAAGACGTGTTCACATACATTGTCTCATTCAACTTTCATAAGCTCACTGTGAAATAGATACTATTTTCTAAACTGTAAAGTCAATGTTCCCATCAGCAAAAGTTTAAAATTAATTGTTACCATATGTCTACTATTATCCCTCCCTCTCTGCTTCTCAAAGCTGCAAAGGGAAAATTGTCTGCTTGTAGTTACTGCTGCTGCAAATCAAATGACTAATTAGAGATCCATACATGATGACGTCCTAGAAAGATTTTGATTAGCCACTCATCCCGGGTGCAGGAAATAAGGAACACTCAACACTTAGGATGAACAAAGGTGGTATCATAAGATAAAACTTGTTAACTCTTCTTAATCATAGGAAAGCTGAACCCTAAGCCTGGGGGTGGCTGTGGTGGTGGATGGCATGTAGATTTAAGAACTTGTGAAAAGGAAAAACCATCATTTCTCTTCTGAAAGGAGTAGGCATAGGGTAGAGTATCTTTCTACCCAATGTGACTTTCCAACATAAGCATCTCCAGCCCAGACTTCTCTAATGGGCATCTGTACCTGAGTATCTAGTGGGAATCACAAGCTGAACATGTCAAAAAAAAAAAAAACCTTGCTCTTCCCATTTCACCATAAGATCTATTCTTCTCATAATTATCACCCCCTCCAATCAAAAGCAACTTTATCCTCTCAGTGGCTCAGGAAAAACCCTTGAAATCATTCTTTTTTTTTTTTAGATGGTGTCTCGCTCTGTCACCCAGCTTGGAGTGCAATGGTGTGATCTGGGTTCACTGCAACCTCCACCTCCTGGTTCAAGGTTCAAGTGATTCTCCTGCCTCAGCCTCCTGAGTAGCTGGGGATTATAGGTGCATGCCACCATGCCCAGCTCATTTTTGTATTTTTAGTAGAGATGGGGTTTCACCATGTTGGCCAGACTGGTCTTGAACTCCTGACCTCAGGTGATCCACCTGCCTCGGCCACCCAAAGTGTTAGGATTACAGGTGTCAGCCACTGTGCCCAGCCTGAAATCACTCTTGAGTCTTCTCTTTCTCTTACTCCCCAGTTCCAACCAACAGCAAGTTCTATCAGCTTCAGCTTCTTACTATTTGATTACCACCACCACCCCAAGTTAGTCCAAGTCACAACAATCTACTAATTATTCTCCCTGATTTTACCTCCCCAGCCCACTTAAAGTCTATTCTTAACTCGGCATTCAGTGTAATCTTATCAGAATACAAGTTAGATTATGTTACTTCCCTGCTCAGAATTCTCCAATGGTTTCCACCTCAGATGGCATAAAAGCCAAAGACTTGACAACAGCCCAGAAAGCCCTTTGCTTTTTCTGACCTTGCTCCTATGCTGGCTTATGCTCATTACACTTAGTTTACAGTCTACAGCCACAATGACCCCCTTGTTTCCCCTTGAAAACTCCCACCTGCTCCCTCACCTCCACTGGGTATTAGCTCAAATGCCCCCTCTTCAGTGGCACCGTCTCTGAGCACCAGGTTTAAAGTTGACCCCTCGGTACTCCTTGTCCCCCTTCTCTGATCTCTTATCTCCACAGCAATCACCCCCATTTAATATATAATATAATATTTTTCTTCGTTACTTTGCTTAACTACTGGAGTGTAAGCTCTGCAGCAGCAGGAATTTTGTATGCTGTGGTCACTAATCTATCCCAAATGTCTCACATCATGCCTGGTACCAGGTAGACATGGTTATATTTGCTGAATTAAATGTAATGAACAACCCAGTCCCAAACCACATCTTATACTTTGGGACCTGGGGACAAATCTCTCAGTCCTTGCCTGAAAGGTACTTTGGTACCAGGCTGCCCAGTGTTCTGTACCCGGACTTGTGGCTTCTTGTCTTCTTTAGTGTGAGTAGAGAGTCTCAGCCATGAATGAATGCTGCTGGGCATCACACGCATTTAAATGAAAAAGTAATTAAAAGGGATTTCGCTGGAAAGAATTTATTGACATGGCTTCAGGCCTCCGCAGAAATGCTTCTTAGTGATTGCCTGTGCTTCCTTCTTATATCCGGCCACTCTCTGGCACAACGTTAAACAAAACTGTTGCCTCTTTTCCAAGGCTGCATGCAGGTGATCTTTTCATTCTTCTTCACCCTCCCCATCCCAGATGAACCTATGTCATCATGGAACATTCCAACTGAAATTTTACCAAATCCTACCAGACCTCGTGTGCCTTAGTCTAGTACTTACAATAAGTAGCAATTTCAGCAGGACAACAAAAATAATGTTCACCTGAGGAACTCATTGACTTGTGGTGCATGAATGTAATACGTGTTTTATTTTATTAATATTTTGTAGGTGATTGAAAAAGTATTTGAGAAAAGAAAGCTTCTGCTGTGGTCAGAGGTACAGGGTGGAGTGTGGGCAGGTGAGGGGGACTCCCAGATGGGATGTGCTGTGTCTTTGGTTTGTGAGCCCAGGGGAGCAGATCGAACACTGAGGCCTGTTCAGAGTCACTATGCCTTTTAAGTGAGGCTTGAATGATAAAATGAATTCAATGTGCTTCCTATTCAGCCAACATTACGAAAGACATATCATGTCTTTCGTAATGGGGCTTTACACCTCCCCACCAGGTGTAAATGTATTTGCTTGATAAACTCATTGCTTCAATGACCTATCTGATATATCTCTAATGCTCATACTATTAATTTTAAGACAGAAATTAGCTAAACATCCTTCTGCTGAAGCCTGAGAAAGGAGCAAAATGAAATGATTTCAGCTTGATCCTGTTCCTGGCATGAGGACTAGGCAATTCTTTCTGTTTTTGTTTTTGTTTTTGTTTTTGTTTTTCTTACTATGAAGACCTCTTCCATGAGAGTGGGGACAGCCACACAGCTTAACGCTCATGGGTCTTTGTTAGGAAAATGCTTGCGTTGTACCATGCTAACCTCAAATCTCTCTCCCTGCCTCCCTCTGTCTCTCTGTCTCTCACGTGTGTGTATTTACCATGTAAAGCAGGGGTTGAGACACAAGCAGAGAGACTGAGTTAATAATTCAATTAAAGAAGATGTAAACAGATATAATTAATATTCTCAGAGAGACTCAAAAGGGCATTACATCAATAAACAAAAATAGACTGCTATTTTTAAAAGATCTTAGAAAGAAAAGTATATATAAGCGTTGACTTTTTAAAAATTTACCTTAGTAAATGGTGTGAACAACTAAATAGAAACAAAGAGTGGAGTAATAAAATGGAAAATGGAGCTCAAGAGTCTCTTTGAATATCTGGTAGAAAGTTTCTTCAATGCAAATTATCGTAGAAAGTTTGGAGACCTGGAGGACAGATATAGAAAGTAGAAGTTGAGAAAACAGAGAGAACTGAAGGGAGAAAGGGAAGGAAATAATTTTTAAAAGAGAAACAGAATCATTTTTCTCACAAAGACCTAAACCAGCACACAAACCATCTGTAATGTCCCCCCCCTTTTTTTTCATGCAAATCTCCTTCCTCAGCCTTCCAAGTAGCTGGGATTACAGGTGCCCACCACCATGCCCTGCTAATTTTGTATTTTTAGTAGAGATGGCGCTTCTCCATATTGGCCAGGCTGGTCTCAAACTCCCAACCTCAGGTGATCTGCCTGCCTCAGCTTCCCAAAGTGCTGGGATTACAGGCATGAGCCAACCGTGCCCGGCCTGTAATATCCTCCATTTTAAGGATTTCTCATTTCTCTGTTTCCTTTATAGAGAGCTTCTCGCATGAATTGTGTATGTTGACTGGCCCAAGTTTAAGGCCTCTCTTTAACGCATTCAATCTGTCTTTCATCCCAATGTCCTTGGAAACCCCTTCAATACCAGTGTTGCCAAACTCTATGGTCAATACTCCATCACACCAGTGTTGCCAAACCCCATGATCAATATGCCATCATTGCCTTTCCAGAACACCAGCAGCAATGGCAGAGTTAGCTACTCCCTCCTTCTCGGAACAAGTTGTCACTTTGCTTTTGGGGTCTCATGTTCTCCTGGTTTCCCCCATGATAAGATTTAAACTCCTCACTATGTCTTACATGCCTTTAATAATCTGACCTCCAGTTACCTGTTCAACATCTCCTACTGCTTTCACTTCATCACCTTTGTTCCCATCATACTATTAATAGTTCTCTTTTTATTCCTTGAATACACAAAATTGATTCTAGCCTTAAGGCTTTGCTAGTTACTCTACTAAGGCCACATTTTTTAGATAACTGATATGACTCACTCTCATATCCTTCAGCTTAAATGTCACCTCTTAGGAGAGGTCTTCTCTGATGACGCAAATAGCAATGCCCTTCCCCCAGTCACAATCATCTCTATTTTTCTACTTTGCTTTATTTAAATTCACATAGCTTTTGAATATCTGAAATTCTATCTGTCTATCCATATATATAATATATATTCATTTGTGTATTGTCTTGCCAAGAGGATGGGGACTTTGTTGTATCTTCGTTATATTCACTGATGTATCCTTTGTATATTATAAAATGCTCTAGCACATAGTGTTTAAAAACCTTGTTTAATAAATAAATGAAGGAGTGAATCACGAGAATAAAAAGCTTCATAAATTTTAGCTAGATGAAATAAAGAGATCTAGTCATTACATGTTAGTGAGTCGTAACATTAAAGATAAAGAGATATTTTTAAAACTTCCAGGGAGAAGAAAACAAACTACTTTCTTGGAACATGTTGTTCACTTTATCTACTGAAAAATAATAGAAAATACAATCAACAGACTTAAGGAACAAAGAGGATGCATTGGCATATATAAGAAAAGTCCAGAGGTAGGGCAGCATTCAAGCATTGATTGATTCCGTAATTCAATGATGTCATCAAGGACCCATTTTCTTTCCATCTCTGTTCTGCTATACAGAGTTAGGTTTTCTAACCTAAGACTGGCTTATATACAGACTGCCAGTCTCAGTTGGAGCTACATTCTTTTTTCCATAAAAGGAGAGAGAGAGCAAGCTTTTGTCTCAGTATTATAACAAGAATTCTGGAATTGACCCTAGTACATTTATTTAAAACACATGCCCACCCTTGAACCAATGGATCTGCAGATATGCATTGGGCTGACTGGCTTAAGCCAACCTAAGACCCTGAAGATGTGATGGTGGATGGGACTGCGAGTAATATCCAGCCTTCTCCAAAGTAATGGAGTATGAAGGGGACTGATAGTCACTCACAAGAAAGTCTGGTGATGAGAGGTAGGCTGGGTAGACAGGATGTTGGCCGGCAAACAGTGCTGCATATCATACCCGCAGAAGGACAGCAATTAGACTGACACCAGGCTTGTATGGGCAATACAGTGTGATGGGAGAAATCATTTCAAAGGTCTGCAGAAAGACACTCTGAACCTAGACTTCTATAACCAGCGAAGTTATTATTCAAGTGTGAGGCTGAAATAAAGATGACATCGCACATGGAAAGAATGAAGTTTGCTAACCGCAGAATCACTCTGAAATGTTACTGAAAATGTAGTCCAGTTAAATGAATGTTTTCAAGAGGAGGAAGTTGTGGAATATAGGAAGCAGTAGTGAACAGCCAAAGCTGAGTTAAAATAAGAATCAATCACCAGGTAAAAACAAATTAACCATAATCTGATATTAAAATCAGAGATGATCTCATAGAAGTGGCAGAAGAAGAGAGGGAGAAAAAGGTAAGTTAAATCCTGCTATGATTCTCATTAATAGGCAGGATGTAGATAATAACTCATTTAGTTATTGAAAGGACATCATATCTAAATATGTGTATATTGAAGTTAAGAACATTAGAAATAAAAAGCATATCTTTTAAACTATTACAGGGAGTGAAAGGAATAAAACAATGAAATTACAATTAAATAAAATACTTTTAAAAGGTAGAAGAGGAACAAAAAGAGATAAAATATTGCAATGTTAGATAGAAAAAATAAAAGGAATAAGTTAAGCATATCAGTAATGAAAATAAATATAAAGAAATTAAAATTACATATTAAAAATAGGGTTAAAAAGGTTTTAAAATCCAGGTATACTCTATTTACAAGAGATATGTCAAAGCAAACATACTTTTAAAAATCTATAGGCCAGGCACAGTGGCTCATGCCTGTAATCCCAGCACTTTGGGAGGCCAAGGTGGGCGGATCACATGAGGTCTGGAGTTCAAGACCAGCCTGGCCAACATGGTGAAACCCTGTCTCTACAAAAACACAAAACTGTTAGCTGGGCATGATGGTGGGTGCCTGTAATCCCAGCTACTCTGGAGGCTGAGGTGGGAGAATCGCTTGAACCCGGGAGGTGGAGGTTGCAGTGAGGCAAGATCACACCACTGCACTCTAGCATGGGCGACAGAGACTCTGACTCAAAAAAACAAAAAACAAAACAAAACAAAAAACAACCTAGAAATACAAAATTATTGAAATATAGGAATGAAGACCGCTATTTCATCAGGGAGTCAACTAAAAACACTGTGAAGAATATTATAATCTGTTTTTTCTTTACTGATCCCAGTAATAGGTGTGTTATAGATTTCCTTTGAAATATTATTTTTCTTCCTCTAGTTCCCCTTTCTTATCAAAGAGTAATTATAGTAAGACCAATTTGTGTAAAAAATATGTTTTAGGATTATCATATTTAGCCTGATTATTTGCATAAAGTACTGCAAGAAGAGTGATTAGCCACATAGGCTCTTTTAAAGTTAGCTTTGCTGGAACTTTACCTGAAAAAATATAAAGCTTTGGTAAAATAAGGTGTCCCCAATATCCTGTTACAAAAGAAAACATTCTTATTGAACTTATGCAAATAACTATGTTGCTATAAATTAAGAATACTCACGAATACTTTCCAGGTTCTGGAGAAATCAGGGAAAGAGAAAGATAAATCCTTCAAATTTTTGTTCACAAAAATGTACTTTGCAAAAGTATACTTTACCTAATTTGTGGTAAGCTATAAATGTCTCAAAAAGCAAAAAAAGGTTTTCTTGACTCTGGAAAACAAATGGCTTTTAAAAATACAGATCATTTTATCGTGCCACTGCACTGCAGGCTGGGTGACAGAGCGAGACTCCATCTAAAAAAAAAAAATCATTTTAATAGTTGCCCGAGTGCATCACTTCTAAGTATAATGCTCCTTAATGTTTGCTCCTGTTAAGCATTGTTATAAAGAAAGGAAAGAAAAATGGCTGTTGATCTTGATGTCAATCAAACATTCTTAGTGCTTAGCCTTTCTGCTTTAGCTACCTCATTGTAGTAGAAACCATGTCATAGTGATAGCTTCAGATGTGGAGTAGTGAGGAAACTTTCTTTAAATTTGGAGTCCTTGATTCTAGGATATGGAGACAAGAGGTATTTCACAGTCTAACAGAGGGGAATAAAGAAATGTAACCCATGTCATTTGATGCTTGTGATTGTAGTTTAAACAGATCATGGACATCTTTTCAAAATGTTTGCCCAAGTCCTCATGAACTCCTACATGGTTTCCCCACTAATTGTGACACACCCCAGGGCAGCTTCTTAGTACAAAATGGTACTGTTCTTCCAGCCACATTGGGGCACTAATTAATGCCCACTGGCCAAGCAAGAATTTCTTCTTAACAGGCTTGGATTTCAGAAGTCAGTCTCTCTGCAAATGATTAGACTTGCTTGGAAACTGCAGGCTGAACATCATCCACTCACTTGTGGGAATTGTTCAATAGGGACAGAGTGGGTGAGGCAGACACAGAGATAAGGGAAGAGATGAGAGACGGAGAGAATGGGACAGCTCTTGAGTCCCTCAACCCCTAGACTCAGTCTCTCTCTCTCTCTCTCTCTCAGAGACTCATTTGTACTTTTATCATTGGCTTCAATAATACATTCCTACATTCTGTGATAAATTCCCCCTTTCTATGTAGATTGGCTCTAATTTGTTTGTTACTTGGAAACAAAATCCCCAACTAATAGAGTAAGTGCATAACTAATTCCCTCTAACTCCATTGTAAAACCTCCACAGCAGAATCACATCATTCTCATTCAACTAATATTTATGAAGCACTTATTACACACCCAGTTCTGTTGCTGGAAGCCTAGAATACAACAGTGAGCCAGATTTCTAAAATGCTTACATTAGGAAGTGCTGCTATAGGTAGAGTGGTCAGGGAAGGCCTCTCTGGGAAGTAGATGTTTGAGCAGAAACCTGAGAGAGGCAGCAGAATAGATATTGATGTTGTAGGTAGAAGCAATAATAAATGCAAAGGCTATGGTAATGCACTTGGCATTTGAGGAACAGAAGCTGGAGTAGTTAAGGTGGGTGAGCAAGGAAAAGGAGGTAGGATGTGAAGCTGAAAAGGAATCCAGGAGCCATATCCTGTAAGGCCTTGCGTCTGGACTTCAGTGTGCCAGGGAGCCTCTAGAGGGCTTGGAGAAGGATGGGGTAATGTCTGATTAAGGTTTCAGAAAGATCATTCTGGCTGATTAGCTGGAGTGGGGATGGGCAGAGGGCAAGCAAGATGGAAGAAGAGAGACCAGATTGGCTGATCTCACAGGATCCAGGCAAGACATAATCAAGCTCTCGCTAAGATGATAGTGGTGAAGGAAGTAAGGAGTGGGTGGATTCAGGATGGGTTCCAAAGATAGAGCTTACAGGATTTGCCATGGATTGGATGTGCTATTTGTGAGAGAGAGAGAGAAAAAAAGGATTTGAAAATGACTCCAAGAATTTCAAATTTTGGCCCAAGTAACTGGTAGAATGCAATTGCCATTTACTGAGATGAGAAAGACTTGGAGAGAAGCAGTTTGGTAAGGAAAACAAAGAATTATATTTTCCACATGCTGCATTTGAGAACGGATATTAGGTATCTAAGTGGAGATTTCAAGGAAGCTGTTGAATATACCAATTGGAGCTCAGAAGGGAGTAGATTCCGAGAGTCTTTTCAGCAGATCTATGTCCCTTATAACTACTGGACTAATAAGGTCACCTGGAAAAGTGAGTGAGTTATTTATTTATTTACTTTCAACTTTTATTTTAGATTCAGGGGGTACATGGGCAGGTTTGTTACATGAGTATATTGTGTGATGCTGAGGTTTGGGGTATAAATGATCCTGTCACCCAGATAGTGAGCATAGTACCTAATAGGCAGTTTTTCAGTCCTTGCCCCACTCCCTGAACAATAGACAGGGAGTTCCCAGTGTCTATTGTTGCCATCTTTATGCCTATGTGTACCCATTGTTAAGCTCCCACTTACGCATGAGAACACACGGTATTTGGTTTTCTGTACCTGCACTAATTCACTTAGAATAATGGCCTCCCGCTGCATTCATGTTGCTGCAAAGGACATAATTCATTCTTTTTTATGGCTGCATAGTATTCCATGGTGCACATGTACCACATTTTCTTTATCCAATCCAATGATGATGGGCATCTAGGTAGATTCCATGTCTTTGCTATTGTGAACAGTACTGCGATGAACATGTGAGTGCATGTGTCTTTTTGGTAGAATGATTTATTTTTCTCTGGGTACACACCCAGTCATAGGATTGCTGAGTCGAATGGCAGTTCTGTTTTAATTTCTTTGAGAAATCTCCAAAGTGCTTTCCACAGTAGATAAACTAATTTACACTCCCACCAAGAGTGTCTAAGTGTTCCCTTTTTCCACAGCCTCATCAGCATCTGTTATTTTTTGACTTTTTAAGAATAGCCATTCCTACTGGTGTGAGATGGTATCTCATTGTGGTTTTGATTTGCATTTCTGTGATAATTAATGATGTTGAGCATTTTTTTTCACATGTTTCTTGGCCAAAAAGTGAGCTTAGACAGGCAAGAGGTAGAGGACTGAGTTCTGGGTATTCTAATACATAGAATATGGCAAGAAGAGAAGCATCCAATATAGGGAACTGAGAAAAAAGGAACTTGTGTGAGGTGGGTGGGAGGCTCTGAGAGTGCCCCATCCAATGTGATCAAGAAGGAGAGAGAAATCAAGAGTGTCCACTGGAGCTGGGGGCTGATAATACAAGGCCAGAGGGTTAGCCTTGTATTTGTCAGGTTCGTGGTTGGAATGAACACTCAATTGGAGGGAGATAAGAAAAACTTGGATAAAGTACAAAAACAGGCCAAACTAAACATTGCTGAAGGATGTAACCGTGGTAAATTATTATGAAAAGCAAATGCACGCTGAATACAAAATTTAGTGGAATATTTACTTGGGATGGGGGAAAGGTGGTGGGATAGGAAAGTCACAGAAGGGGGTCAACAGACTAACAATGTTGTATTACAGGCTGTGGTGCATACATGAGTGTTCACTTTCTTTTTATTCTTTCTCACTTTTTACCTGCACAAACGTTATAGACAATCTTTTGTCCTCATTCAACACCTTTAAAAATAACTATAAAATTTTTAAAAAGTGTATTGGGGGCAAACATGGTGCTAGTAACATTACATCTGAAATTTGATGCAGAGGTCACAGAAATTTGTTTTATTATGAGGCTTCATAAATTACATACGTGTTGCATCTATTCTAAGTATAAAATGCAACAAAAATGAAATAAGAGACTGGGAGGCAAAAACATGTAAACCTTTAGTGCAGAAAACTCTTAAAGAACTTTGATCTAAGAAAGGCAGAGTATTTAGGCAGAGGTTGAAGTTTGATGTGGGATCAAGAGAGATTACTGTAAGCATGGGGATGATTATTGGCATGCTTGCCTATAGAAGAGAAAGGTCAGGGAGAAAATATGATGCTACAGGAGAGTGGGGGACAACTTGAGGTTAACACGCGGAGTGGATGGGACCTACTGCACACCATTGCAGTCAGTCTTAGAGCTGAGCAGAGGCCATTTACCCCAACCTCAGGAGGGACGAACCAGTTAATGGCACCGATGAGAGGGAGATCTGCACATATTCTGAGTGGTTCTCAGCTGTGGCTAAACATTAGGCTACAATAGAAGCTTTTAAAAAATGCCTAACACCTGGGCCCCAACTTAAACTAATCAAAGAATAACCCCCAAGAACAAGGCCTTGGCATCAATATTATTTAAAAACTTCCCAGGAAATTGTAATGTGCATCTGGGGTTGAAAAATGGAGTTACAGCTTCTGAAAATGTATTCAACAAATAAAACAAGAAGGAAAATTGTGGTAGTGAATGAATTTGTCATCCTTTGGTGTAGCAATGCACTCAATAACCTGGACATAGAGATGTTTCTTAGAAAACTCCTCTCAGTCTCCAGTTAAGCTCTATCCTGGGATGCCTGTAAATTCTCTTTTCTCTCTGCGCAGCTTCTATCCTCAAATCTACTGTCCATAAAACTTCATTAGCGTTCCCAGAGCACTTTCCTTTGGCAGAGTATTTCAGCACAGGGAAAGGAAACACATACTATTATACCCACAGGAGGAAAATAAAGCTCACAGAAAATAGGAGCAAATATGGTCTCCTTTGCAGACATGATGGTCAAAGTCAATGCATGCTTCTTTTTCAGTTTCTCAGGCGATTGAGTCTCACTCTTTTCTTCTCCCTGCAGTGTCCCTTAAAGACCTCTGTGACACTTAGAACTGGGAGAACCCTTGGAAATATCTACACTGATGGTTTGCTATCTTTCGTTCTTTAATTTAAGCCTCCAAACACTATATCTTAGCAACATCTAATGCTAAGGGAACCCAAAATGTAGCTTCTCGTGTTGAAGCAGAATCGAGGTCTGGAGTTCAGCTCTTTGTGCTCGTCTTCCTCAATCCAGAGAACTCTAGAGAGTGTGCCAAGAAAATCTAGGGCCCCCAAGAGCAGCTAGAAAACAGTTCAAACCCCTAGTTTGCAGATGAAGATGTTGAGGCTAAAAGAGCTTGGAGCATTTTGCCCAAAGACAAACAACCAGTAAACAACCCAAGCCAGCATTGCTCCCAGGTCCTCAGCCCCTGTGACTTCTATGTCACCAAACTGTTTTCCTCCTTCATGGGGACACTCAGACCTCATCGACTGGAATAGAATCATTTTAAAACTATAATAAAAGACTACTCTGGTTCTAATTCATAGCTTACTAAATATGCTCCTGGAGCTAGCTTTCTAGAGTTAGCACATAAAATTATAGGACAACTAGTTAAATTTAAATTTCAGAGGAGGCCAAGGTGGGTGGATCACGAGGTCAGGAGTTCAAGACCGGCCTGGCCAAGATGGTGAAAGCCCATTTCCACTAAAAATACAAAAATTAGCCAGGAGTGGTGGTGGGCACCTGTAATCCCAGCTGCTTTGGAGGCTGAGGCAGAGAATTGCTTGAACCCGGGAGGCAGAGGTTGCAGTGAGCCGAGATCGCACCACTGCATTCCAGCCTGGGCAACAAAGTAGGACTTCATCCAAAAAAAAAAAAAAAAAAAAAAATTCAGATACACAAGAGAGTTTTTTAGTATAAAAATATCCTTTGCAGTTTTTGGGAAATACCTACACTTCAAAAATAATTCATCATCTATCTGAACTCCAAATTTAACTGGGAAGCCTATATTTTATCTGCCAACCCTACTCGGAGTGGATCTGGAGAACATTGTTCATTTTACCATGTTCTGATTGAAAGGAAGAATCATTTCAACACTCCTTTTGCTTTCTTTGCTATGGGGATTATTAAATGAGAATTAAATAAACACTAGTCAAGAAAAATATACATGACCTGACAAGCAATGCTACATAATGTAGACTCAGGGTTGAGAAACTGAGTTCTAGCTCCTTAAAATACATTGGACAAACAAAATAAGAAAGAAAATTTCAGTAGTGAACGAGTTTGTCATATTCTGGTGTAACAAAGTGGTCAATCATTTGATCAACTCTAAAATCCTAAAGTCTTTGCACTTTCTTAATGAGGAAAAGTAAAATTTTAAGTTTATGATTTTTTTTCTCCCAAGATAGGATTCATTTTACTCTTTTTACTCCATAACTAAAGAGTGATTCCTTCTTATACGATGGCTTGCTATTGGCCTTAGATTAGTCAAACACTGTGGAAGATTTTTATTTTGTCTTGCTCTTCTTGCATTACCCCATGACAATGGCCAAATGAAGAAAGCAAAAAGAGATTTTAGACCATAGCTTGGAGAAGGTGAGTCCCCTTTGTTTGACACTTTTGGAAATTCAAAATGTCTTTAGGATATTGATAACATTATCAATAAATTAGATCCAGTTTAAGGCCAAGCTCAGTGGCTCATGCCTGTAATCCCAGCACTTTGGGAGGCTGAGGTGGGCGGATCACTTGAGACCAGGAGTTCAAAACCAACCTGGCCAACATGGCAAAACCCCATCTCTACTAAAAATACAAAAAATTAGCCAAGCATGGTGGTGCATACCTGTAATCCCAGTTACTCAGGAGGCTAAGCCAGGAGAATTGCTTGAACCCACGAGGCAGAGGTTGCAGTGAGCTAAGATGGCGCCACTGCACTCCAGCCTGAGTGACAGAGCGAGACCCCATCACAAAAAACAAAAACAAAAGCAAAAACAAAAAAACCCAGAAACAAGACAACCATAAAGAATTTAGATCCAATTTAGCTTTGCCAAGAGCTAAAAGAGCTTAAAAAATTCTATTCTGGGTCTGATCAGATTTGTCCCATGCACTGTAACTTTCCCACCTACACATATGCATCAGTCTCTTAGAATTAGTTCCAGCCTGGAATCCTCAGGAAAGTCTCACAAAAAAGGGATAAGAAATACACATCGCTGAGAAGAAAAGAGAGGGTGAGACATTTACCATTTTATTTGTAATCCACAGATAACCTCAAGCATTACTTGTTAGTAGATTTAACTTGCCTTTTCCCCATTTATTGTTAAACCAAAGATATAAAAACATAATGCAATGAACCCATTTTCACGCTTTCCCTCTGCCTGTATTTGTAGGCAACAGGACCCTGACTAACAATGGGGAGGTCATCAGGCAGAGGACAGGGAGAAAAAGTAAGAGGTCTGGATAATTCACATACTCCACATTTATTTCTTTAAAAATTGGAGTTGCCTATGTGCCCTTGGGGAGAGCAAAAGAGAAAGGAAGGTAGAAGGCCATGTACAAAGGAAATCATAAAGAAACAGAAAATCTCTTTGAGCTGCTACCTTCACTTAAAATATTTAACAGAAAGTGTGGATGTGTACAAAGGAATTGGCAAAATGTTACAGTACAAGCCAGCAAGAATGTATACTAGTCCTTTATTTCAGCCCAGGGGGCTTTGATTACCTGTCAGGCTGGGAGCTGAAGCAAGATAATTGTCTCTGAGCTCCCTGCTTAGAAGAAACCTGATGGAAAACACAACGAAGTGATAGTTCCTGGCACATGGATTCCTGCTTGGAGGCTGCTGAGGATTAGGCAACTGCTGGGCTGATTTTGCAATGAATCTCACTAGGCTTCCTTCCTTAAGAACTGTGAAGAACAGCCATAGCCACAGTAGAACTGGTTTCCAGCAAGCAATGTCTCCTTTAAGGTTGTGGAACCAAGGGCACCAGGTATGACTCCGTGCTTGGAGGGGTGATTTCCACCCTCGAGTATGAAGGCCTGTAGAACCTGATGCTTTACGACATATTCTAGAGCAACACGAGATTCTAGCCGTTCAATCCTGAACCACAGTATCTGCAGACACTTATTAAAGGGGTAGTGCTGGTAAATGATGTGTTTGTTTCAGAGACCTACTAGGTCCATTGCAGAAAGAGGAGTTTCATGTGACCATGTTACTTTGCCCTGGTTATTCTTCTATACCTTTCCATTGCCTGGATGATTCCTTCCTTGTTATGTGCCTCCCCCATTAGACTATCAGCTGATCACAAGTAGGAGCCTTGGTGTCAGGTAAATAATGAATACTCAATGAATGAGTATTCTCAGGGGTCCCCATTTTTAAGATGCCACCTTCCCCAGAGTGATGGAAGTTCCAGACATCAACATCAATTTTGTACCTGGACCCACATTTTGGCAAATACCAGGTATGATAATAAGAAATACATATTTGGTTTTTGTCCCTGGTTCCTGGCACAGAGCTACTAAAACCCTTAGAATTCTCTGAGTGATAGGAATGAGAGGAGAGTCTTTTGTTATTCATAATAAGCCCTTTCAATCACACCTGAGTTTATGCCAATAAAGTGACTCTGGAAAAGCCTCTAGAGGGTTTTAGGATGAAGGTTGCTTGCCAAAAGAACCAACCATGTGGTTAGGTGGTTGGATGTCCAGACTCCCCACCAACCTCTAGGAAGGGGCTGGAGATTAAGTTCAATTACTAATGACCATTGATTTAATCGATCAAGCCACCATAAAAACCCCTAAACGACAGGGTTTGGAGAGCTTCTGGGTTGAACACATGGAGGTGCTGGGACGGCAGTGTCGGGAGAGGGAAGGGAAACTCTGTGCAACCTCCACTCCATACCTTCATCTATGCCTCTTCTTCCATTTGGCTGTTCCTGAGGTGTGTTGTGTATAGTAAACCAGTGAGAGAAAGTAAATAATTTTTCTGTGTTTGTGAGCCATTCTAGCAAATTACTGAAACTGAAGGGGAGTCATGGGAACCCCTGATTTGTAGCCAAGTCAGACAGAAGTGTGAGTAACCTGGGGACCCTCTATTTGCAAGTAGCCTCCAAAGTGAGGGCAGTTTTGTGGGACTGAGCCCTTAAGCCTGTGGAGTCTGATACCGATTCCAGGTAGTTCTTGTCAGAATTGAATTCAATTGCAGGATACCCAGATAGGGAATTTGTTGGTGTGGGGAAGGAAACCTACACACAATTGGTGTCACAAATGCTGTGAGTACAGTAGTGCCCCTTATCCATGGTTTTGTTTTCTTGGTTTCAGTTACTTGCAGTCAACCACAGTCCAAACATTTTAAATGGAAAAATTTGAGAAATAAATAATTTCTAAGTTTTAAATTGTGCACCCTCAGACTTGCATGATGAAATCTCATGCCATTCTGCTCCCTCCTATCCAAGACATGGATCATCCATTTGTCCCATGTACCCATACTGTGTATGCTACCCACCCGTTAGCAGACGTGTGAGATATTACATAGAAAAAACACAGTATATGTTCAGGTCAAAATAACATGGTACATATGGGGTTTGGTTCTATCTGAGGTTTCAGACATCCACATGTGAAAGCAAAATAAAATCTCTAGGCTCACTATGCCAAAGGGGAAAGTTAAGCTTGGGAGCTGAGGCACACAAAACAAACAGACAAACAACAAAAATACTGCCTTCCTTTTGGTTCTAAACAGCTGCAAGATAGAAGGCCACATAGCTCACCAAGTGGTCTCCCTCACCCTGACAATGTGAATCAACAGCTTATCTTCAAAGGTACAGGACAAAGACAAGACTAGAAATCATCCCTCCACCTACCTTCAAGATAAGTGCATATTTGATTTCTTCCTCTACTCTCTGTTTACTTTATCCTGTGTAAAATACAGATCTACTAAGTATGAGACGAATGTGTAATTGACTGTTTCTCTATCCCACTCCTTTCATATTTAACATATGGATTCAGTAAGTGCTGATCAAAGCCTTACAAAAATGTAATCACTTATCTCACTACCTACCCTCCCTTTTGTTTTCTTTCCTTCTTCCTCTGCTGCCTGCTCTTTCCCCTTTAAATACTGAAGTTCTCAAAACCATTTTTGGAAAAAGTGCCGAACACAGATCTTATTGTAACTTGTGTCTCTTGTTCCTGGGTGCACCCTCAACCTTGGCAAAATAAACCTCTATATCAGTTGAGATCTGTCTCAGACACTTTTTGCTTTACACACTGAAAGTCTTAGAATGTATCCCTGGCAGACAAAGGAAAACTACTTATAGTTTAGATCAGGATATACAGTTGCTCCCACTCTGTAGAAATCCTGAGAAAGCAGTATTAAGAGGTGGGAAAAGAAATTTCCAGTCTCCAAAACCTTACAAGGATTCATGTCTGGCACGCTGAAGAAACTCATGAAAATAAATGAGAAAAAAATCAGAAAATTCACTAGAATATGGGGAAAGAATATGAATTAGCCATTAACAGAAGTGAAAAGCTGACTAGCTAATGAGAATTTAAAGACAACCTCATATTTGCTAGAAGTTAGAGATATAAAATTTATTTTAAAAAATGCAATAACACTCTAGTCGATATTTTTAAGGTTAGATGATATCCATTTCTAGAGACATCAGAAGATACAGGGATCCTCATGCACTTCTAGAGAGAAGGTAAATAGATATGGCCTTTGTGGAGAACAATTTTTAATGTATGATAATACATAATGAAATCAGACATGTGTACTACTCTAGCAATTCCATCCTGGGTACATACCTCAGAAAAATTAGCACACAGCTCCATAAAGAAAGATATATTAGGAATTTCCAACTATATTGGCAACGATGGCAGCAAAGAACAGGTGGTAACCTTTATGTCTGTCCTTAGAGTGAATAAGTAAAATGTTGGCTGCATGCAATGGAACATTTTGTAGCAGTCAGAAGAAATGAAGGCAATGTGGATGGTTTGCGAAAACAAAGTAGAAAGAAGAAAACAGAAACAAAGATATATGTTTTCCAATTAAATGAGCACTACTATTAAAATATATTTAAAATAACCATTATAATATGTTAAATGAGTGTTAGATATATTAAGAATATACAGTTGTCCTTCAGTATAAGTGGGAAATTGGTTCCAGGCCCCCTGCATATGCCAAAATCTAAGCATACTCAAGTACCACAGTTGGCCCTGCGGAACCCTCATAGGAGAAAATTCTGCCCTTCATATACGGGGGTTGTGCATCCCTCCAATACTGTATTTTCTATCCTCATTTGATTGAAAACAATCTGCATATAAGTGGACTTGCTCAGTTCAAACCCATGTTGTTCAGGGGTCAACTGTATTTAGATGAACATTAGGCTATGTACAGGCCAATATTTAAAATAGTTAAAAATAAGTGTGGTGTGAGCGTCAACCTATCACAATGGGCTCCTCCTGGGAGGCTGTGCCCAGTGTGCCAATTGGATATTGGCCTGCATACACATGCAAATAAACACCTAGAATGTGCATGGTGAGGCTGTAGATGCAGTGCAACAGAGCGAGTCTGTGCTGGGGAAAGAATGAGAGCTGAAAGGTAATAAAAAAGAAAATGAGGGCCTTGCATGAAGAAAGGGGCATAATCGATTCTGTAAGGCAAGGTCAAGAAAAGGAGAGGGAGGAATCACAATGTAACATTGTAGAACAATGTACACACACACACACACACACACACACACACACACACACTCTATATCTTTAAAGCCCAATTACCAAACCAAGAAAAGAGCTAGCATCAAAAAATGTGTCGGTTTTCTTCCACAGAAGGTGACTGTTCCTATAACTTTACTTCTCCAATCCTTATTTGTTGTTTAATTCAAAAATGCTTTCATTCATCCATCTATCCACCCACCCATCTATTCATCCATCCAACAACTATTGCCCAGCCACTATGTGCCAGAAGCTATTCTAGGCACTGGAGATATAGCAGGGAAAAAGAAATGAAGCCCCCTGCTGTTGTTCTGAAGCTGGGGTTCTCATTGAATGTCATGCAGCAGGTACAGGGTAAATACTGGGGTATCACCTGGTGTAGGCTTAATAGGGGGTGTGAGTGGGATTCACCATGTAGTTGAGACTTCATGGAAGCCTCCCCCTTGTGCATATGGTGAACTCCAATTCTCCAGCACTCAATTCAATGCATAGGCAAGGTACGTTTGTCCCTACTACTTGGTCAACCTCGTTGTCATCATAGCTTCATTTTCCATGGAAAATCTGTTGCATTGATATTTCCAAGGGATCCACCTGATTTTGGCTTTAGTGGTAGTTTCATTATGTATTATCATATATTATAGATCGTTCTCTATAAAGGCTTGTGTTAGTTCATTCTCACATTGCTATAAAGAAATACCTGAGGGTCCTGAGAGTGTGTCATTTATAAAGGAAAGAGGTTTAGTTGGCTCAAAGTCCCACAGTTTGCACAGGAAGCATGATGCTGGCATCTGCTTGGCTTCTGGGGAGGCCTTAGGAAGACCTACAATCATGGCAGAAGGCGAACGGGAAGCAAGCACGTTATGGTCAGAGCAGGAGAAAGAGAAACAGAGAGGAGGTGCTATACACTTTTAAACAAACAAATCTCATAATAACTCACTCGCCATCACAAGACCAGCACCAAAGGGATAGTTCTAAACCATTCGTGAAGGATCCACTCCCATGATCCAATTACCTACCACAAGCCCCACCTCCAACACTGAGAATTACAATTCGATATGAGATTTGGGTGAGGACACAGATCCAAACCATATCAAGGCTATATCCATTTACATTCTCTCCAGCAGTGCATAAGGATCCTTGTATCTTCTGATGTCTCTAGAAATTGATATCATCTAACCTTAAAAATATTGAGTAGAGTGGTATTGCATATTTTTAAAACTTTTTGCATCTCTAACTTCTAGTGAATATGAGCTTGTCTTTAAATTCTTAGTAGCTATAAACACCTGAGGTTGGGTAATTTATTAAGAAAAGAGGTTGATTTGGCTCATGGTTCTGCAGGCTGTACTAGATGCATGGTGCCAGCATCTGCTACTGGTGAGGCCTCAGTAGCAAAAGGTGAAGGAGAGCCAGTGTATGCAGATCACATGGTAAGAAAGGAAGCCAGAGAGAGCAGGGAGGTGCCGTGGCCTTTTTGACAACCACTTCTTACGGGAACTAATAGAGTGAGAACTCCTCATTATCAGCAGGATGGCACTAAGCCATTCCTGAGTGATCCACCCCCATAACACACACACCTCCCACTAGGTCCCACCTCAACAATGAGAATCAAATTTCAACATGAGGTTTGGAGGGGCTTAAATCTCCAAATCATTTCACCAACAATCTTTTTTTTTTCTTTTTTTTTTTGAGAGAGGGTCTCACTCTGTCACCTAGGCTGGAGTAAGGTGGCTCCTTTCTCTTAGAAATAGGCATTTAAGGTTCATCCATGTCTTTTCATAGATGAAAGCTGATTTTTTTTGAGTGTTGATTAATATTCCATTGTCTAGATGTATCATGGTTTATTTATCCATTCACCTACTGAAGAAAATCTTGGTCATTTCCAAGTTTTGGTAATTTGGTAACTATGAATAAAACTACTATAAACATCTGTGTGCAGGTGTTTGTGTGGACCTAAATTTTCAGCTCCTTTGGGTAAATATCAAGGAGGGTGATTGTTGAATTGCATGGTGAAAGTATGTCTAGTTTAGAGAAACACCAATGATTTTGGCTCCCTGCAATCTCTGCCTCCCAGGTTCAAGTGATCCTCCCACCTCAGCTTCCAGAGTAACTGGGACTACAGGTGTATACTACCACTCCTGGATAAGTTTTTTTATTTTTTGTAAAGATGGGGTCTTGCCATGTTTCCCAGGCTTGTCTTACTCTCCTGCACTCAAGCAATCTGCCTGCCTCAGCCTCCCAAAGTGCTGGGATTACAGACATGAGGCATGTCCCCCCTGCCACCAACAATATTCTAATCACCAGTGATGACTTTGGCTCCTTAGACCATGTTTCCTCTCTCTGCAGCATTCAACCCTGTGGAACACACCATTTCTCTTTAAATTTCCATGATGATCTCAAATTCATTTTAATAGACTTTTATTTTATTTTATTACATTTTATTTTATATTTTATTTTGAGACAGAGTCTCCCTCTGTCACCCACGCTGGAGTGCAGTGGTGTGATCTTGGCTCACTGCAACCTCTGCCTCCTGGGTTCAAGCGATTCTCATGCCTCAGCCTCCTGAATAGCTGGGATTACAGGCATGAGCGACAAGCCTGGCTAATTTTTGTATTTTCAGTAGAGATGGGGTTTCGCCATGTGGGCCAAGTTGGTCTCGAACTCCCGGCCTCAAGTGATTCACCCACTTCAGCCTCCCAAAGTGCTGGGATTACAGGCATGAACCACTACGCCCAGCGAACCTTATTTTTTTAGAGCAGTTTTAGGTTCAGAGCAAAACTGAGCAAAAGGTACAGAGATTTTCCATATAGTCCCTGCCCTTCCCATGTGCATAACCTCTCCACCAGAATGCTACATTTGTTATAACTGATGAATCTCCATTGACACATCATTGTTACCCACCATCCATAGTTTACATTAGGCTTCTCTCTGTGTTGCACATTATGTAGGCTTTGATAAATGTGTGACATGTGTCCACCATTATATTAATAGTACCACACAGAATAGTTTCACGGTGCTAAACGTCCTCTTACTCTACCTAGCCATTCCTCTTTCCCCACTGACCTCTGGCAACCCCTGATCTTTTTATTGTCTTCCTACTTTTGCCTTTCCAGAATGTTACATAGTTGGATTCATACAGCATGTAGCCTTTTCAGATTGGCTCCTTTCTCTTAGAAATAGGCATTTAAGGTTCATCCATGTCTTTTCATAGATGAAAGCTGATTTTTTTTGAGTGTTGATTAATATTCCATTGTCTAGATGTATCATGGTTTATTTATCCATTCACCTACTGAAGAAAATCTTGGTCATTTCCAAGTTTTGGTAATTTGGTAACTATGAATAAAACTACTATAAACATCTGTGTGCAGGTGTTTGTGTGGACCTAAATTTTCAGCTCCTTTGGGTAAATATCAAGGAGGGTGATTGTTGAATTGCATGGTGAAAGTATGTCTAGTTTAGAGAAACACCAAACTGTCTTCCAAAGTGGCTATACCAATTCATTTTCTTTTTTCCCTTTCTGTGCCTATTCTACACTTTCTATCCGTTAATGTCCTTGCCATCCAATTAGGCTCCCAAACCAGAAACCAGGAGTCATACTGGACTCTTCCCTTATTCATTTTCCACAAATATTTGCTGAGTGCCCACTATGTACCTTACACAGTGCTAGGCTCTGGCTACATATTTATCAATAAACAGATCTAGTCCCTTGTGTTGTGGAGTTCAGCAAGTGCCAAGTGTGTTATACGCATTATGTAAACTCCTGATGGAAGGACCTATAGAAAAATAAATGTCGTGAACACTGAAATTATTTTCTGTGTCATTACATTTACTCGGCACTTTAATCAATAACCATTTATTTGAGGGACTTCAGTGCATGTGTGACTGATATTTAATATTCAAGATGTTTTCCAAGGATACACTTTTGAATATTTTGTGATATATTTCAGAACACTGGTTGTCAATAAGAAAGTTTGGGAATCAGAATTACATGAGATGATGGGATTATTACACATTGCATGCCTGTATCAAAATATTTCATGTACTCCATAAATGTATATAACAACTATGTACCCACAGAAAGAAAGAATTACATGACAAGCTTTGTTCAATATTACACACTTACACAATGTGTGTGCACACACATATGCACTTGCACATATATGTATATATGCCCAAGGCCATGTTGAAACCACAAATTTGAAAAATACTCTGAAATATCTGGGAAGCCAGCCATATATTTGCAATTTACTTATTTATAATTGATCGTATAGAGAAGTACTAATTCTAAAACTCTCTCTTTTGTGATGCAAAGCCTTATCAATCACTTATGAAGTAAAGAGCTTTCTAACTGTGAGGATGAAGAAAGGGGTCTAGGGTTTTTCTGCATATAATTTTTATTAAATTAGTAATATGTATATATGCCTTTGCAATATTTTCTGTTCTGAGTTTCAGGCAGAACTTGAAAAGCTGCATATGAAAAGCTCTGATCCTAGAGGACAAAGCTTCTTTTCTGCCAGACACACAACTTATCAATTTTTCAATGTCTTTTTTCAGTAGGCGCCTACAAAGAAATATGAACCAGAAGTCATTCCTTCCTGAGTTTCACTAATTTATCTCAATTTGATGACCTTTTTAATGGCCACAAACTGGGCAGTAAAATAATGACATAAACTGCAGAAAACTACAATTGTTACTGAATATATGGAAGAACGAGGAAGATAAAACTTGGTTGGTATACAAGATCTTTTCTCCAGCTTCTGGATCCAAGATAAAATTTCTCCATAATGTCCGGGCGCGGTGGCTCATGCCTGTACTCCTAGCACTTTGGGAGGCTGAGGCGGGCGGATCACAAGGTCAGGAGATCGAGACCATGGCGAAACCCCGTCTCTACTAAAAATACAAAAAAAATCAGCCAGGTGCGCTGGTGGGCACCTGTAGCCCCAGCTACTTGGGAGGCTGAGGCAGGAGAATGGCGTGAACCCGGGAGGCGGAGCTTGCAGTGAGCCGAGATCGCGTCACCTGCACTCCAGCCTGGGCGACAGAGAGAGACTCCGTCTCAAAAAAAAAAAAAAAAAAAAAAAAAATTTCTTCATCATTATGGCTGATTAACTATAAGCAATTTTAGCAAGGTTTCAACTGGTATGGGAAAAATTAGGTCAATCATTTAATTTGAGCCAGCAAAGGGCCAAGCATAGGTATGAAAATGTTCAATGAGCAAGATAAACGAAAATGTTGCCTTTGATGGTCTTTATAAATGACCACGATGTGATAGAAGAATGAAATGCAAGACTTTTAAAACTTATATCCCAAGGAATCACTTAATATTTGCCAGAACATCTAGGTTTATTTTCATGTCCAGAGTACTAAAGTCAGAAGAAAAAGATGTCTAGCTTTGAGTTTTTAAAATCTATTTCTAAAATGCATGCACAGATGATTTTACACATCATTTATATTGCTACATGATGAAAACCAAAGGATGCAAAACATTGCTTAGGATATAAGGACAAGATTTCCAGGACAATTTCCTAATATGAGGGTTAGAGTGGGCTGTCCATATTTGTGAAGCTCTTTTGACTTTTTAAGAATTGTTTTAAAAATTATTAAAATCATTATCAAAAATTTCCATCACTCCTCTCATTTCAATCTCATGCCTGCATTTCCAGGTGCATTTTTCTAGGGTCTATGAAATTTGGGCTGGGTCTTGCTAGATCAGATCATATTTTTTAAATTAAATATTTTATTTTGAAATAATGGTAGATTCACATGCAGTTGTCAAAAATAATATAGAGAGATCCCATGTCTCTTTCACATAATTTCCCCTACTGGTAACATCTTGAAGAACTATAATACAATTTTCACACCAGCATATAGACATTGATATAGTGGAGATGCAAAACATTACCATCAACACTAGGATCCTTCATATCCCCCTTCTTATTCCTCTGCAACCACTAATCTATTCTCCATTTCTATATTTTGCCATTTCATAAATGTATATAAGTAGGTACATAACTTTTTGGGCTTAGCTTTTTTTCCCACTCCGTGTAATTTTCTGGAGATTCATCTGAGTTGTTGTGTGTATTAATAGCTCATCACTTTTTATGCTGCATAGAATTCCATGGTATGGACATACCACAGTTTGTTTTACCACTCAAATGTTGAAGGACATCAGGTTTTTTCTATACTTATTATAAATAAAGCTGCTATAGTCATTTGTCTACACATTATTACGTGAACATAAGGCTTCATTTCTCTGGAATTAACTCTCAGAAAAGCAACTACTGGCTAGTATATAATTGCATGTTTAGCTTTCTAAGAAACTACCAAACTATTTTCTAGACTGGTGTACCATTTTAACATCCCCACCAACAACATATGAATAATCAAGTTTCTCTACATCCTTGCCAACATTTGGAATTTTACTATTTTTTATTTTAGCCATTTTGATAAGTGTGTGTTAATATCTCATGTGATTTTAACCATACTTAATCCTAAGGCTAGTGATATTGAGTATCTTTTCATGTGCTTATTTAACATCTCCTCAGTGATATGTCTTTTTGAAACTTTTACCCATTGTCTAATTGAATTGTTCTTGTGTTACTTAATTTTTGAGAGTTCTTTATATATTCTAGATATAGCCCTTTGCTGGATATGTGGTTTGAAAATATTTTCACTCTTTCTCTAGCCATCTTTTTATCCTATTAACAGGGTGCCTGAAAAGAATGTGAATTCAGCTGTTGTTGGGAAGAAGATTCCATAAATGGCAATTACATCCTGTTGGTTGAGGGTGTTGTGTTCTTTTATATCCTCGCTGATTTTCTTCTAGTTGTTCTGTCAGTTGTTGAGAAAGGGTGTTGAAGCCTACAACTATAATTTAGATTTGTCTATTTCTCCTTGCAATTCTATTAGTTTTCACTTCATGCATTTTACAGCTTGATGGCTTGGTGTATACACATTTAGATTGCTCTGTGTCCTTGGTGGATTGCCCCTTTTATCTTTATGTAATGTACCTCTCAGTTTCGGGTAATTTTCTTTGGTCTGAAGTCTACTTTATGTGCTATTTATGTTGTCACTTCTGCTTTGTTTTGATTAATGCTTGTATATCTTTTAGTATTCTTTTGTTTTCAATTTGCCTGTATTATTATATTTGAAGTGAGTTTCTGGTAGACAGCATATAATTAGGTTATGCTTTTTTAATCCACTTTATCAATCTTTGTCTTTTGGTTCATCTTTTTTCATTCAGCCTGAGACTTCTCTGATTCTTTGTGTGGGAAATTTTCTATTGAAACCCCGACATTCTCTATATTATGCCCTGAGAGTCTGAATTTTATTTAAATATCATTTATCTCACTTTTTCTGACACCATTCCAATAGGGGAAAGGGAGCTTCTACCTCATTACTGCTAAGTTGAGGTAGAAGTTGGCCTCAGTTAGCACACGGGTATGAAGTGGGCTCTCTTCATTTCTGCTGAGTAAGAATGAGAGTTTTGGCTCCTCACATGGCCTCTACAGTGGAGTTGGCCTCATTACCACTTTGTGATGGTGAAAGCCCTAATTTTCTAGTAGGCTTCCTCTGACACCCACCTCAGCAGTGAGGGAAGGGGTGCCTGATGACTGCTGAGTGGGAGTAGGGTGCCGGATGACAGGCTTCCCATGTGGTCTCCACTGACACCACGTTGGTGAGAAGAGAGGGGCTAGTGGTTTCATTATAAACCAGGGCAGATAAAAGTCCCTACTTCCTACTTGGTGTTTTTTGAATACACCTGAGAGGGTATTGAAACAAATTGTTACAGCCTAGGAATGGCTGGAAGTCTGTTCTTTTTATGAGGCTTTTGCTGATATGGGTGGTGGTGGGACCATAAATTTTTTCAGTGATGTTTGACTGGAGTAGGACTAATATTATCTTATTTTTTTGTTGTGTTAGGCTGTGATCCTTCAGTTGGAGAGAGTTGGCTGTTGTTGGGCTTATTTTTCGTCTGTCTATTGGCATTTCTGGGTTGTCAGCCTCTCCAGCTCAAGATCTGGCATCTATGAGGAAGAAACAACAGCAGAGAACTCACCACCCTGTTGTTCCTCTGCTCCCAGTGTCACTGGCCAGTCTGCCTTCTTCTACCTTTCAGTCTTTGTTATTACTGTTGTTGTTCTAAATTAGGATATAATTTATATACCACAGAACTCACCATTTAAAAGTGTACAATTCAGTGGTTTTTAGTATATTCACAAGGTGCAACCATTACCATGATCTAATCCCAGAACACTTCTGTTCTGTTCTGTTCTGTTCTGTTCCGTTCTGTTTTGTTCTGTTCTATTCTTTTTTCTTACCCCCAGAAGAAAACCTGTATCTTATCCATCACTTCCTATTGCCTCGCACCCCACTGCCAGCCTTATTCTGGACATTTCATTTGAATAGAAGCATAAAATTTGTTGCCTTTTGTGTCTGACTTTTTTTACTTAGCATAATGTTTTAAAAGTTCATCCGTGTTGTAGCATGAATCAGTATTTCATTTTCATGACTAAATAATATTCCACTGTAGGCATATACCACATTTTATTTATCCACTCATCAGCTGATGGGCATTCAGTTTAACTTTTTCACTAATGTGAATAATGCTACTACGTGCATTCACATGCAAGTTTTTCTATGAACATATGTTTTCAATTATTTTGGGTATAAACCTAGGAAAGGAATTGCTGGGTCATATGGTAACTTTATTTTTATATTTTTGAGGAACTGTCAAACTATTTTCCAAGGTCACTGTACTATTCGACACTCTTAATAGCAATGCATGAGGGTTCCAATTACTTCATATCCTTGTCAACACTTGCTATTGCCTATCTTTTTAATTTTAGCTATCCTAGCGGGTGTGGAGTTAAACCTCATTGTGTTTTTTAGTTGCATTCTCCTAATGACTAAGAAAGTTGAGCATCTTTTTATGTGGCCATTTGTATATCTTCTTTGGAGAAATGTCTGTTCAAACCCTTTCCTCATTTTTAAATTGGATTATTTGTCTTTTTATTGTTAAGTTGTAAGAGTTGTTTATATATTTTGGATATGAGATCCTTATCAGTTACATGAACTTCAACTACTTTCTTCTATTCTGTGAGTTGCCTTTTCATTTTCTTGATAGTTCCCCTTGACTTTCTGCACCTTGTTATATTTGCTTTGTATATCATGACCAGGATTTATAGTTATACTTAGTGGGGATAATAGAGAAGGTTATACCAAATCTATTTTCCCAGAAGTAGAAGTCTAGACTGTAGAGGATATTTCAATAATATTTTTAAAATATTAGTCAGTGAAAACCAAAAAAAAAAAAAAAACCAAGAGGTACAAACTGGTCCAATTTTGTCTCATAATCATCCAATGTAGAATAAATACACAGGCAACACTGACACCATATTCTTCAACCTCCTGGCAAGTCCTGAGCCTCACTCAGAGCTGATGCTGTTCACGTGGTTGGTTGGATGTGGATAACAGAGGAGTTTTCACTGGAGTGTACAGTTGAGCCCCTGTGAGAACAACAGGGCGATGGCTTCAGTGGCACTAGTTTAAAAAAAGAAAAAAGCCACATTCTACAACCTATGCTACTTTCTTTGGAATACAAATTGTGGGCCTCTGTGATACACAATCACAACTCTCTGACCTCATTTTGTAAAGGGAGGAGTAGGCTTCTTCAATCCACCTTTTCTATTTTATAAAGAAAAAACTAAAAGAAAACAGACAGGATTTCTAATTCCATGTTCTTTCTATGAGAGAAAAAAATATAAAATGCTGGGTTTGATGGCCTCAGGCTCCATGCAAGCGATTACCTCTAAGTCTACTCCATAACTCTAGATGATAAAGATGCAACATTATGTAGCATTTGCCAGTAATAATACTATTAATAAACCAAAATAGGTAGCTTCTGTATAAAATTAGAAGGCCAGCCCTTCCGCCCTTTCAGATTTGGGATTTCAAAACCAATTTACTTACTGTTTTTCTTTTTCATGAAACAGAATACCCTGTCATTTAGATTAAAAGTATGACATAATTGCAATAAATGTTAAACATTAAAACCATAACTCAAATTACATAACACAACATTTTTGGGACTTAAGAGCAACTGGAAAGAAAAACATGCAGAGTGGTTAATATACTACCCTTGCATTGGTTTTAGACCAGGGCTAAGCAGGCTCTGCTCTTGTCTTCCACCATCTGACCCCTTCAGGCTGGGGATAAAAAGAAAACCAAGCTGAAGGAGCAGGACTACCCAAGGTCCAGACCCAGGTCACTCACTGTGTACTTAGGACCCAGGAATTTCCTGCTCAATTGGCTCCAATCACATTTTCAGAACCGGTACAGGTCTCTTCTCCCAGCTTGGTTCTCCTGAGGATAGACTCTGTCTACCTAGGACTGTGGCTAATTGGGGGCTGCCTTGGGACATTGTGGATGACATTTAGATGAGTGGAATGGGTGTCTCTAGGTCTGCATGCTTGTAAATTTCTTTGTGGTGCAAGTCTGAGCTTCAGTAGGGAAAGGGTGGGGAACAGCCCTTTCATCATGCCCATGTTCAAGTGTGGAATATAAGGAATAAAGAAACTCTATTTGAAGTTGGACCTTCCAAAAATTAGAAAGATATATTTGTCAATGCAGAAGCATGAAACATATTTAACAGTTGGTTAACTTGACCTGTAACATTTCAAATATTTAGGAGGGTCTGATATTGTAGTTTTGTTCCAACTTAAAAATGTTAAGGGTACATCTAAGCATTATCAGTCTTTGACAACTCTAGTTCAAAAAGTGAATAAGAAAATTGAGGGTTTGAAATAATTAATAATGCATCCTTTAAAACTTTTAGGCTTGCAAGCACTGTATGTACCTTCTTTAGTACAATCTTTATCACATGGTTTATACATCTCCCTTTTTATTGATATATGCTGGTTGTCTTTCAATATCTTAAAAAATAGAAGACAATGAGAAGTTACCTTTCAGTTTCTTCATAACATGAGAAACTTCTACCTGTCTAATCCCTCTCCCATCAGAGAGAGACTGGCTGCATTCCCTGTTCTATGGGACCCAAGCAGCTCTCTGCTGACACTATGATGGATGGAGCAGCAGAGGCCCATACGTCAACTCTCAGGAAGGAAAAACCAGTAAATCAGAGGAGAGTCAGAGGAAAGGCTGCATCAGGAGGTAGTTTGCAAAGCCACATCTAGGAAGGTCAGGAAAGAGGCAGGGACAGCAGACAGCACAGCAGACAGGAAAGGACAGTGAGAATGCATTTGTCAGGGCAAAAGACATGGCTGTGGCCAAGACTGGGATTTGGGGTTTCCTACACGTGTATGATCTGAATCTATTTTTAAGGGACCAGGAAGGAGTGAGCATAGCCTCTCATTCCTACAAATTTGTGTGAATGCTGTAAAGTTGGTATACTGCCTAATTTATCTCTTTCTTTTCAATTCTGGAATTAAATGTTTAAGTGACTTGAACATTTAATAAATAACTAACGTCTGTTGTTTTATTCATTTGTCAGACATGGTTCTAACCACTTAAAGACTGTTCTAAAGAAGGTAAGTACAGTATTTCTAAGCTTTCACTCCTCACCACAATGCTATGAAGTTGCTATTATTATTATCAGTCCCAGTTTGAAGTTTAAAAAATTGCTGAGTGAGAGGAAAATTAAGTAACTTGTCCAAGGTCATGCAACCAATAAATAGCAGAGCTGAGACCCAGGTAGGCTGACTCCAAAAACCTGATCCTTTCGACCACTTCATTATACCGTTTTCCAGTAGGAGCCTTAGCTTGTCCATATATTTGCCTTTAGCTACAGGTAAATAGGCAGGTAGGTACAAAAAGGCCTTGGATATGGGCTCGTACATTTTAAAGTACACTGAATCTTTTGCAGGGGGAAAGTGCTTGCAACACTTGAATAGCACTTTGATCTGTGGTTCCTCCTCCATCACCTCTGGCCACTGCTGGATAATGTGGAGATACTATGGGGACAGTCATCATGTGAAAGGGTCACTTGGCTCAGAAGAGTCTCAGTCCTAAACAGTGTAGCTTTTGAATGTCAGAGTCTGGAAGCTGTGTTCGGCACTTCACCACCTTCCACTCACATCTCTTTTCTCTCTGCCAGGTCAGTGCACCAGGGCATATTTACCTACTTCTCTGGGCATGGCTAGACCTCATGAGGAAGTGGCTCCAAGCATCTTTGAGGCTGCTGAGTGCCAAAAACCACCTTGAGTTTAAACTTTGGGGTTTCTACATGTCCACTGGTACAAAATCAAGTCTTGCTAGTGAATTTATGGTGCTTCCAGCTCTCTTCCGTAAATACGACAGATGCTCACTGCTGACTGCAGACAGCCTGTGAACCATGACTAAATCACGCTTCCAGATCTGATGACGTAATTAAGCTGGAAAGCTCCCTAGGTGGTGGTTGCAGACATCAGTCAAAATTTACTTTGGCTGAGTGTGGTGGCTCATGCCTGTAATCCCATCATTTTGGGAGGCTGAGGCAAGAGGATCACTTGAAGCTAGGAATTTAATACCAGCCTGAGCAACATGGCAAGACCTCATCTCTATAAACAACTTTAAACATTAGTTAGGCATGTTGGTACACACCTGTAGTCCCAGCTACTCAGGAAGCTGAGGCAGGGGGATCACTTGAGCCCAGGAGTTTGAGGGTGCAGTGAGCTAGGATCGTGCCACTGCACTCCAGCCTGGGCAAAAGAGTGAGACTCTGTATCTAAAAGATTCATTTAAAAAATTTAAAAACATTCGCTTTGAGGGAGGTTTTGTCTGCCTCAGCAAGTCTCCCCTGTAAAGAGATGCAATTCCCTAACCCATCACAGGCCCACCCTGTCTTCAGAGGGGCAGTGTGTGGACAGAACTTGGCCCTCACTTAACACAGCTAGTTTCCCTCTCACTACAGCAGAGTGTGTCAGCCCAAACAGCTGCCATGACTTGGGAAATGGGGATGAAGCTGGGGCAGAAGTGGGTAGTAGAGAGGGAAAGAGGTAGCCTCTCAGAGTTCTAGACCTTCTCCCCCATGCCCTGATGCAGCTGGTCACCTCTATTCACACACCCACCAAACTCGTTTCCCCTGCTATGTCTCAGGTCCATTGCCATCGCCTAGGCTTCAGCTCCCTTCAAATCCCTGTTTTTAGGCATTTGGACTGCTGTGATGGCCACATGACTGATCTCTCTGCCTTTAGCCTTTCTTCTTTCCTGCCCAAGTAGCCAGAATAATTTTCCTGAATACAGTTTACATAATGCCCTGCTTTAAAAAAATACCTTGCTTTAAAGTCATGCATTCATTCATTCTCAACTATTAAGTACCTGTTATGCATCAGGCACATTTCTAGGGGTTGGAATATATAATAGTAAACTGAGAAGATCCTTGCCCTATGGTGTTTGTATTCTAGCATAGGAAAAAGACAATGAGCAAACAAATATGTACAGTGATGTCAGATAGGGACTTATAAGTACTATTGAGAAGAAATAAAACAGGAGAGAGGACATAGAGTAATAGGGATGAGAGTAGATGGGGGTGGAATGATAATAAGGGAATCCTTTACTGAGAAGGAAACTGGCAGATAGGCACAAATGTGACCCCCTAATCATTCTACCGTCTAGTGTTCACACCCTTTCCTGCAACTTACCTCTAACTGATGGAGTACAACAAAGGCTATGGGAGGTTGTCATCCCATGATTACTTTACCTTACATGAGCCTCCATCTAGCTAGCAATCTTGCATGTGCTCTCTCTGCATCACTGTCTTTGAAAAGCTGCTAAGAAGATTTGCGTGAAAGTCTTCGTATGGACATTTGTTTTCATTTCTTTTAGATAGATATCTAAGAATTACTGAATTGTATGATAAATTAATGGCTAAATATTTAAGAAACTGCCAAACTATGGCTGCATCATTTTACATTCCAAGTAATGTATGATGGTTCCAATTTCTCCACATCTTTATCAGCTTTTGCTTTCCATTTGTACTTTATTCTATTTTAGCCATCATACAAGGCATAAAGTTGTCTTTTTGTTGTCAAGTTGTAAGAGTTCTTTATACATTCTGTATACTAGAATCTCATTTGTTATCAGACAAGTGATCTGTAAATGCTTTTTCCTACCCTTTAGGTGGTTTTATTTTTCTGTTGTTTTATTTTGTTTTTCACATTCCTGACAGTGTCCTTTGATGCGCAACAGCTTCTAATTTGGATAAAGTCCAACTTACCTATTTTTTTTTTCATTTGTGGCTTGTGCTTTGGGTATCATTTCTAGAAAACTATTGCCAAACCTAAGGTCATGAAGATTTACTCCTATGTTTTTTTCTAAGAGTTTTACGGTTTTATAGGTGATTTTTTGAAGTTGTAAAGTAGGGAACCAACTTCACTCTCGCACATGTGGATACCCAGTTGCCCCAGGACCATTTGTTAAAGAGACTATATTTTCCCTGTTGAATGGCTTTATCATCTTTGTCAAAAACCAATTAACCATAAATGTGTGGGTTTATTTCTGGACTCTCAGTTCTATTATACTGACCTATAGGTTTATTTTTATGCTAGTACCACACTGTACTGATTGTTGTAGATTTGTAGTAGGTTTTGAAATCAGAATCTATGAGTCCTCCAAATTTTTCTTTTTCTTTTTCAAGATTATTTTGGCTTTTTGAAGTCATATGCAATTCCACATGAATTTTAGAATCAGCTTTTCCATTAATGCAAGAAAAAAGGCCATTGGGATTTTTATTGGGATTGCATAGAATCTGTAGATCACTTTGGATAGTACTGCCATCTGAATAATATTAAGCTGTCCATTTCATGAACATGGGATGTTTTTCCATTTACTTAGATTTTATTATTTTTTTTCAGCAGTTTTATAGTTTTCAGTATTCAAGTCTTGCACCTTCTTATTTAAATGTTTTCCTAAGTGTTTTATTCTTTGGATTCTCTTTGTGAATTGATTTTTTTTCTTAATTTCCTGTTAGCATCATTTCCTGTTAGTACATGGAAATATAACTGACTTCTATGTGTTGACCTTGTATCCTGTATATTTGCTGAATTAATACGTTAGCTATAATAGGATTTTTCATAAATTTTTTAGGATTTTAGGATTTTCTATACGGTTAAAATTGTTACAACTTTTTGATTAATTGACCCTTTTATGATTATGAAATTTTTAATATCTGGTAATGCTCCCTTTCTTAAGGACTACTTTGGTCAATTGTTAATATCCCAGATTTCTTTTGGTTGGTGTTTGTGTGGTATATTTTTTCTCACATATTACTTTCAATCTGACTGTGTCTTTATATTTGAAGTGTATTTCTTATAGACAGTATATATTTGTAACTTACATTATTATTCAACAAATTCAAAAATTTGTATCCAACAAATCCTCCTTTTAGTTTGAGTATTTATTCCATTTACATTTAATATAATTATTCATATGCTGGGTTTAGGTTTATCATCTTCTTTTTGTTTCCTACTTCCCCCTCTGCTTTGTCATGGTTTCTTGGGAGATAATCAAGAACTTTTTAATATTTTATTTTATCTCATCTATTGGTATTTCACCTATAACTATTTGTATTTTTTATTGATTGCTCTAGTGATTGCAATTTTTACCTGTAACTTATTATAGTTCAAGTTGAAATAATATTAAACTACCTCTCATATATCACAAGAACATTACATAATGTAGGATATGTAGAATCCCTTTGTGCTATTGCTGTCATATTTTTACTTCTAATTATTCTACAACACATTACTAATACTTTTGCTTTTAATAATCAATTTTCTTTTAAATAAATTAAGTAAAGAAGACATCTTTCTCATATATTCACAAATAATTTACCGTATCAATGATTCATTCTTCTTTTGGATCTGTTTTTTGGCAGGAGTTCCCAACTGACATCCTTTTCTTTTAGCCTGAAATATGTCCTCTAGCATTTGCTTCAAGGTGGATCTGATGGGAAAGAATTCTCTCAGGTTTTGTTTACTGTGAATTTTTAGTTTACCTTCATTTTTGTAAAATATTCTCACTGGTATTCTAGGTTGGCTGATTTTTACTTTCAGCACTCTAAAAATGTCATTCACTTTTTGCTGTTGTTTTCTCTCATCTATTATTTCTGATGAGAAGGTGGCTTTTTTTTTTTTTTTTTTTTTGTCTTTGATCACCCTGTGTGCTATGGACGATCTTCCTCTGATTCCTCTTGCTACTTTTTACATTATTTCTCTTTCTTTCTCTCTGCATAGATTTGGCCCAATGTCAGCCTTTTGTAGCCCATACATATAATTTTGAATCTGTAAATTACATCTTCCTCAGCTTGGAAAAATACAATTTGGAGGGTTACTTTTTCCTCCTTGTTGCTTTTGTGTAACTTACAAGAGGAGAAGGGGGAAAAGACTGACTTAGACAACCGTTTTATCATTAACTATACTGAGTTGAAGGCATCTGAAAATATTATTTACAATTCTTTTATTTGCTTTCCATATTGCTACTTTGTTTTAGGGTGGAGCAAGTCATTTACTTGACTTGTGCCACAGTCTTCCTGATATCATTAGACTGATCATCACTTAGACACGGTTTAGTGGAGCTGAGTGTCTGAAATATTTAAAGTGATTTTGTCTATGTGAATAAACATTTTATGTAGTTTTTTAAAGTTAATGCAATTTTGGTCTGCCTGTAGATGGAATTACTTATTCTATATTCTAGCCTAAAAACAACAAATAGGAAAAATGTGAATAAACATATGAAATAAATATGAATCACTATGATTGTTGTCTCTTCAGGTCCCAGGCAGAGAGATGTGGTGTGTTCTTTCTTGGGTTAGTTCCCAGTTCCTTATCCACACATGCTCACCTTAAAGGTAAAACATGAATATAATACATAGCTACCATATTTAAAATTGGTCTTTTAATGAATAGGTCTTTTAATGAATAGATAAGTTCATGGGAACTTATCTCTTATAAAAATACATAAACAAATAAAGCTTTACAATGCTGTTTTCATATAATATTTTCCACTGCATGGATTTTCTGTCATATCTGGGATTGCTGACCCTAAAGAAGGAGAAATATTAAGTGCATCACGGAGAACTTTTGTCCTTAAGTAGCAATATGAATGTATTTATAAAGACTGAATCAGGCTTTCAGAGTTACAATACACATACATATAGTCAGAGTAGTTGATAAAGAATTATTAATTAAGAAAAAGTTCTTGTGCTTTTTGTACAGAATGGCGGTATTTCTTGTGGGTTGTCAGTCCTTCAAAGCTTTTAGTGTTGATACATTTTTGGTATTTTCTCACAAGACTCTCATATGTGTATTAAAGGTTTTTTATTAGATGTTTTTATACTGTATTACTGTGAAACATTTTTGCTTTTTTTTTTTTTTTTTTTTTACTTTAAGTTCTGGGATACATGTGCAGAACGTGCAGGTTTGTTACATAGTATATACGTGCCATGATGGTTTGCTGCACCCATCAACCCTGTTGTCTACATTAGGTATTTCTCCTAATGCTATCCCTCCTCTAGGGCCCTTGCCCTCAACAGGCCCACGTGTGTGATGTTCCCCTCCCTGTGTCCATGTGTTCTTATTGTTCAACTCCCAGTTCCGAGTGAGAACATGCAGTGTTTGGTTTTCTGTTCCTGTGTTAGTTTGCTGAGAACTATGGTTTCCAGCTTTATCCATGTCCCTGTAGAAGACATGAACTCATCCTTTTTCATGGCTGCATGGTATTCCATGGTGTATACGTGCCAAATTTTCTTTATCCAGTCTATCATTGATGGGCATTTGGGTTGGTTTCAAGTCTTTGCTATTGTGAACAGTGCTGCAATAAACATATGTGTGCATATGTCTTCATAGAAGAATGATTTGTAATCCTTTGGGTGTATACCCAAAAATGGGATTGCTGAGTCAAATTATATTTCATTGTACTATTATACCCAATGTTCATGTTTAAAAGTCTTTAAGCTAATTTCCTTCCATCTTACTGTCTTTTCATTTTGCAAATGCTTGTTTTTCAGTTATTTTATACATTATAGCCATCTTCATTATCCCCAATTTTATTTTTAATAGATTATAGATACTTAAAAAATTTATAGCATGATTCTTCCTTTAGAAGTATTACATGCTCATTCTAGACATTTATAGAGCAGGACAAGTATAAATAATAAAATAAAAATATAATTTAAGCCTCTTTTTGTATCTTAATTAAAGGGTTAAAATTTTAATCACACATACAATTTTTGAACAAAACTTTAATTTTATGTATTTATTATATAATATGCATAATATATATTTAATTATATAGAGCACTTTTTAGTTTAATTATATGATGGTTAATTTCCATTTCTATTGATATTCCCTAAAAATGAAATTATAATGACTATGCAATTTTTCATTTTTGAATGTATTTCAATTTATTATATAATTTCTCCATTGTTGTATAATTTATTAGCTCTGCTTTTCCCTGTCATAAATATTGCAGTTAAAACCTTGCACATAACTCTTTGACCTCATCTCTCACTATTTCTTTGAGTTAGATTGTTAGGAATGTTATTACTGATCAAAGGCTAGGAACATTTTGAAGATTCTTCACTTATATGGCCAATTTATTTTTCCTGAGAAACTGTCCCGATTTGTAATTCCATTGGCAGTATAGTGGAATGCTCCTCTCTCTTAATCTTCATCAGTACTGAGTATTATACTTTAAATTATCTAATTTTAGCAATTTATAGCCATTTTATTTTACTTCTTATTTTTCTGATTAAGAGGTTGAATATTTTCATTATATTGATTGACCATTTGTATTCCTTCAGGGAATTATTTTTAAATGGCTTTTGTCCATTTTTTTCCACTGTGGCATAAATCTTTTTATGTATTTACCAAAGATTTTCATCTGCAATGGGAGACATTCAATTTTTTAATAGCTTTAGTAACTTTTATTTGCTTTTTTTAAAAAAAATTATTTTCATAGATTTTTGGGAAACAGGGTATTTGGTTACACGAGTAAGTTCTTTAGTGGTGATTTGTGAGATTTTGGTGCATGCATCACCCAAGTGGTATACACTGAACCCAGTTTGTAGTCTTTTATCCTTTACCCCTCCATAGCCTTCCCCCAAGTCCCCAAAGTCCATTGTATCATTCCTATGCCTTCGCATACTCATAGCTTAGCTCCCACTTATGAGTGAGAATGTACAACGTTTGGTTTTCCATTTCTGAGTTAC
Organism: Pongo abelii; assembly: GCF_028885655.2. Classification (NCBI taxonomy): domain Eukaryota; kingdom Metazoa; phylum Chordata; class Mammalia; order Primates; family Hominidae; genus Pongo; species Pongo abelii. The sequence continues at coordinate 15,436,796 of NC_071985.2, forward strand.
ATCACTTAGAATGATAGTCTCCAATCCCATCCAGGTTGCTGTGAATGCCATTGATTCATTCCTTTTTATGGCAGAGTAGTATTCCATTTTATATATATAATATATATTTATTTTCTTTCCTTTTTTATATTTATATTCCATGTTATATATAATATTTATATATAGTTACATATAACAATATATAAACAATATGTATTTACATTTATTATATACAATATATGTTATATATAATAAATATAAATATAATATATTCTATATTATATAATAATATTTTTATATTACACATTATACATATTTTTATATTTATTATATATTATATAAAATATCTAAATATATATTGTACATCTATATACTATATATAAGCATATATTATATATTATATATTATATATAAGCATATATTATATATTATATATTATATATAAGCATATATTATATATTATATATTATATATAAGCATATATTATATATTATATATTATATATAAGCATATATTATATATTATATACTATATATAAGTATATATTATATATTATATATTATATATTATATACTATATATAAGTATATATTATATATTATATACTATATGTAAGTATATATTATATATTATATACTATATATAAGTATATATTATATATTATATATTATATACTATATATAAGTATATATTATATATTATATATTATATACTATATATAAGTATATATTATATATTATATATTATATAATTATATATTATATATTATATAATTTTACATTATATATCATATTTCTTATATATAGTATTATATATATCATATTTATATATTATATATTATATGTATATTTATATACATAATACATATAATATAAATTATACATATTTATAATATGTATTATATATACATATATTATATACGTATTATATGTATATATAATACATGTATATATGTATATATGTATATATGTCTATATGTATGTGTATATATACATATATGTATATATGTCTATATGTATGTGTATATATACATATATGTATATATGTCTATATGTATGTGTATATATACATATATGTATATATGTCTATATGTATGTGTATATATGTCTATACGTATATACATATATGTATATATGTCTATATGTATGTGTATATATACATATACGTATATACGTATATACATATACACACACATAATACATATGTATATACGTGTGTGTATATATACACATGTATGTGTATATACGTATGTGTATATATACACACGTATGTATATATACATACATATGTATATACACGTATGTATACATGTATGTATATATGTATGTATACATGTGTGTATATATGTATGTATACATAAGTGTGTATATATGTATACATACGTGTGTATATATGTATGTATACATACGTGTGTATATATGTATGTATACATACGTGTGTGTATATGTATGTATACACGCATGTGTGTGTATATGTATGTATATATGCATGTGTGTGTATATGTATGTATATATGCATGTGTGTGTATATGTATGTATACATGCATGTGTGTGTATATGTATGTATATATGCATGTGTGTGTATATGTATGTATATACATGTGTGTATATGTATGTATATATGTGTGTATATATGTATGTATATATACATGTGTGTATATATGTATGTATATATGTATATATACGTGTGTATACGTATGTATATATGTATGCATATACGTATGTATATATGTATGCATATACGTATGTATATATGTATGCATATACGTATGTATATATGTATGCATATATGTATATATATGTATGTGTATATACATACGTATATACATACGTATATACGTATGTATATATACATATGTATGTATATACGTATGCATATGCATACGTATATACGTATGTATACATACATATGTATTATATGTGTATATATACATATACATATGTATATATGTATATGTATATATTATAATATATATGTATAATATGTATAATATATAATTATATGTATATACAATTATATGTAATATATTATATTTATATATTATATTATATTTGTATAATACATGATATTATATATAACATATTATATTATATTTATATATAATATATTATATTTATATAATACAATATAAATATAATATATTATATTCATATATAATATATTATTCTTTTATATATATTATTATATTTATATATTTATATATAATATATTACTACATTTATATATGTTATTATATTTATATATTTATAGATAATATAGTATATATTTATATATACTATATTATTATATTTATATATAACATATTATATTTAGATATATTATATTTATGTAAATTATTATATTTATATATAATATATTATATTATATTTATATATAATATATTATATTATCATATATAATATATGTTTATATTATATGTAATTATAATTCCCTATCTCTTACCCAGCGACTTCTGGGTAGGAGACAGGGAACCCCTCCTGACTCCCGAGGGCAGAGCTTCACGGAGAGGCACGGCATTCCCATGAGCCACGTTGCCCAGCAGATTACCAAAGGAGATTTTGCCACATTTGATTATATACCATGTATGGATGACAGCAATCTGAGAGATTTGAATAGAAAAAGTAATCAAGTTAAAACCTGCAAAGCTAAAATTGAACTACTTGGGAGCTATGATCCAGAAAAACAACTTATTATTGAAGATCCCTATTATGGGAATGACTCTCAGTTTGAGATGGTGTACCAGCAGTGTGTCAGGTGCTGCAGAGCGTTCCTGGAGAAGGCCCACTGAGGCAGGTTTGTGCCCTGCTGCGGCCAGCCTGACTAGACCCAACCCTGAGGTGCTGCATTTCTCAGTCAGTGTGTAATCATGTTCCAGAGCCCAAAGCCCCAGCTCTTTGTTCAGTTGACTTACTGTTTCTTACCTTAAAAAATAATTGTAGATGGAAATCAGTTGTGTTTGGCAGAAGAGTAAATAAAAATCTTTGATTCAGACAGTTTATGGGATATATTAAGCATTCTTAGACTAGTTGAACATCTCACTTGCCCCAATTACAAAAACAGTAGAAAAAGCAACATAAAACACAATGAAGGAAAACCTCACTTGAAGGCCCAAGTCAACATCTAAGTCCATTGAGACTTAGATAATCGAGTCTACCTCTTCAGTAGGTTTGTGTGGATGGCCTGATGGAGGGCAGGTGCCCTCTGCTCCCGTATGCTACCTCTTTCTTCCCCAGGGCCTTTTATGGATTGACAGTAGTCCCCTCGGTAGGAGCTCTCAGTCTAGATTAGAAGTGTTTTAATTTATACACACCCATAGTGCACACTTGTATATTGAAAAGATAGGGAAGAGGGAAACATTTATGGAATCACTCATTAGCATCTTCAATACTTCATGATTTTTGTTGAGTTTACTTCATGAGGAAGTCAGCTCATTGGCTTCCATCCGAACCACTTTGCCTCTGAAACTTAATTACATCCAGAAAGAAGGACACTTGTATGCTAGTCTATCTATGGTCAGTTGAGGAATATGACTGTTTTTATATGCACATGTAACCCAAATGTCCAATATAAATTGGTTTATTTTTTAAAATAATTTAAATTTAAAAAGTTGGGAATAGTTTTATTATTTGGCATGCTTAAATATTGATTAAGTATTCTTCATCAGTTTTTAATAAATGTATAGGCAGATATAGGTAATTTATGTGTATTTTGAGATAATGTCAAAATCATATATCTCAAAATAAACTGGGGAGTTATAAAAATACAACTAGAGATATTTTAAAAATAAAATAAAATGGAATACTATTCAGTCCTAAAAAGGAATGAATCAGTGGCATTCACAGCAACCTGGATGGGATTGGAGACTATCATTCTAAGTGATGTAACTCGGGAATGGAAAACCAAACATTGTACATTCTCACTCATAAGTGGGAGCTAAGCTATGAGTATGCGAAGGCATAGGAATGATACAATGGACTTTGGGAACTTGGCGGAAAGGGTAAATATAAATATATATCATATATAAATATTACATATAAAATGGAATATAAATGTATTATATATAATATATAATATATTAATATTTATATAAATATATAATTGAATATAAATATATATTATATATAATATATTGGATGGAATATATAATACATAATTCTCTCTCTCTCTCTTCCTCAGTTTCTTTATCCACTCATTGCTTTTAAACCCTATGCTTTTCAAGATCATTCCCAGGTATTTTATAAATTTTTTTCATTGTAGCTTTGATAAAAGAAATCTATTCCTATTATGCCATCTAATAACTTATTACTAACATAAGAAACTACTACTGTTTACATATCTATCTCATGTTTTGCCCCTTAAACTTAAGCTTGTAAGCATTTTTTAATTGACTTTCTGTTTTTAGATATATTATCCCACAAAACATAAGCAAATTAAAATTTTCTGCCTTATTTTCAGAAGCATTCATTTCATTTCATGTATATTTCATTGGCCAGAACTTCCCAAAATATTACATGAAAATTATGCTCTAAAGTGTTCTTTACTATTCAGTATGTTGTTGTTTGTTGGATTAAGACTCACATGAAGAAGGCTAGGCGTGGTGGCTCATGCCTGTAATCCTAGCACTTTGGGAAGCCGAGGTGGGTGGATCACCTGAGGTCGGGAGTTCAAGAACAGCCTGACCAACATGGAGAAACCCCGTCTCTACTAAAAATACAAAATTAGCCGGGCGTGGTGGCTCATGCCTGTAATCCCAGCTACTCGGGAGGCTGAGGCAGGAGAATCGCTTGAACCCGGGGCGCAGAGGTTGCAGTAAGCCAAGATCGCGCCATTATACTCCAGCCTGGGCAACAAGAGCAAAACTCCATCTCAAAAAAAAGAGAATCACATGAAGAGTATATTATATTCTTTATTTTCTAAAAGCTTTAAGAAATCTTAAATAAGTGTATAAATAAAGAAATTTTACTCACTTTTAGGCAATATATTAAGATTAGCATATGGTGGTATTAAAGTGATGATTTAATAGATTGCCTAATATTAAACAGCCATTGAATTCTTTTAATATACCATTGAATTTAATTTTCTAGTACTTTGTAATCACCCTTTCTACATTCATAGTGAAGTCTATCGATAGCAGCATTTCCCAATTTGTTTCATGAACACAGCTTCTACAGTAAATTCTCAAAATCAAATAACCCTGTGAATTCTATGTACTAACCCATCCAGAGAGATTCAAAGTACATATGAAATATTAAATACCAAAAAGATCAGCAGAGAAAAAACTTTCTCAAGGTTCTCCCCAAAATCTTCCATAGATTTTTCTCTGTTTAGGTTTTCAGCTTTATTTGGAGTCAATTCAGCCAAATCATATTTTTAAGAATATACTCAATTCCTGGAAAGGTTTTTTATTATAACAATTATATTGAACAATTATTTTGAACATTTTTGATGAATTAATTTCTCATTTTACCTTTATTGACACATTTTCCCTACTATTGTCATATTTATTATCCTTTTCCTATCATTTTGCATAGAATGGGTAGTTCATACCTCTGTCATCACTTTTTCTTTCTTTCCTTGTTTGTTTTTTTAAATAACGAAAGTGTTCAAGGCTATGAATTTGTCTCTGATTACAGGCTTTGGCCACATCAAATACAATGGCAATAGCTTAACTGTATGTATTAAACTTCAGTTTTGATAAAAATATGTTTCTGGAGTGATGTCAGCAAGATGGCAAAATAGGAAATCCTGACCCTTCCTTCTCCCTCAAGATATGTCAATTTAGCAAAAATATACAGAGTGAGAAATCAAGAAACTAGTTGAGAGGCTCCTGCATCCCAGGCAAATGTGAAACCAGCAACACCAAAGCTGGTGGGAGTATCTGAGACACCCTTTTGCCATAAGCCTTTCTCGCAACATGGTACCATATGACCAGAAGGGAATCCCCAGCTTCCAACTTCTCCATGGGAGAGGGAAGGCAAAAGCTGGACCATATGTCCAATATTCTCATTTTTGAGAAGCTACTTGAAGCACTGGAATTTGTCTCACCTGTCTCAGAGCACTTAAGAGACCTGGCAAACTCTAGTCACCTGGGGACCACTAAGAATAAAGACCATAAATTGAAGTAGCAAGCCAGCAGGTGCCACAGTCTCACCCCCTAGCTCAGTGTTAAGCAAGCAAGTGAAAAAAATGACAGCTCTTTGGCTACTCTCAGGGGATGGAAAAAAAGGAAGAAACCATATATTTATTTTTTAAATAAAGTTTACCCAAGGCACTGCCTTTCATCTTACCTGTCTTAGAGTGCTTACAGGACTCAGCATATTCTAGACACTTGAGGGGCACTGAGAATAAAGATGGTGGTTTGAACTAGCACAAAGGTTTAAGAGGCCCCAAGAATCTCTGACTGGGCTGATTATTAAGGGTCTTTTGCATATGAGAAAAATGCATGAAGGTTGAGAGAGTTGGCTGTTTTGTCTAACAGGCAGAGCCACACTAAGAGTCAAAAAAATTGAAGAAACAGGAATATATGGTCCAAACAAAATAATAAAATGAATCTCCAGAAACTGACCCTAATGAAACAGAGATATATGATATATTTAATAGATAACTGAAAACAACCATAAGATGCTTAATGATGTCAGGAGAACAATGCATAAACAAAAGTGAGAGTGTAAAAAAAGTATATTAAAAAACAGAAATTATAGAGGTGAAGAATACAATAACTGAACCTAAAAATTCAATAGCAGGCTAGATAAAGTAGAAGAAAATATCAGATAACTCAAAAAGATTATTGAAAAAAATTATTCAGTCAGAGGAGGCAAAAAAAAAAAAAGAAAAAAGTGAAGCAAGGAAGTTATGCGATACCTTCAAGCTGACCAATATACTCATTATAGCCATCTAGGAAGGAGAAGAGAGAGAGAGAAAGAGAAAGAGAGCTTATTCAAATAAATAGTGATAATAAACATCCCAAATATTAAGAAGGACATAGACATCCAGATCCAAGCAGCCCAGTGAAATCCAAATGAGGTAAAATTAAAAAAAACCATCAATGAGAAACATTATAATCAAATTGTCCAAAGTCAAAGACAAAGAGAGAATTTTAAAAGAAGCCAGAGAAAAGTGACATACCAAGTACAAGTAAGACTACCAGTGGATTTCTCAGTAGAAATATTGTAGGCCAGAAAACAATAGAAGATATATTCAAAGTGCTGAAATAAATAAACAACTGCTAACCGAAAACATAATACCTGGCAGTACTGCCCTTAAAAAATGAAAAGATAGGCTTTCCCAGTAAGAAAAAGCTGAAGGAGTTTATCACCACAAGCCCTGCCTTATAAGAATAATAAAAGGAGTTCTTTACATTGAAACAAAATGATGCTAAATAGTAATAAAAATGCATGTAAAAGTACAACACTGTCTGGTAATGGTTAATATAAAGACAAATACAGAATACTGTGATACTGTACTAGTGGTAGGTAAGTCACTTTTAAATCTGGTGTAAATGTTTAAATATAAAAGTATCAAAAATTAAAACTATATGTTAGTAGATACACAACAGAAAAAGATAAAAATTATGAAATCAACAACAAAGTGTGGGGGGAGGAGGAGTAAAAACATAGAATTTTTGCATTTGTTGAAGTTATCAGCTTGAAATAGACTTTTACAACTATAAGTTGTTTCATGTAAAGCTGACGGTGACCACATAGAAAATAACCTATAAAAGATAAACAAAAAAATGGAAAGAAATCAAACCATATCAATAAAAAATAAACAAAACACAAAAGAAGATATCAAGAGAGGTAAAGAAAAACGAACTACAAGACAAACAGAAAACAATTAACAAAATGACAGTAGTAAGTCCTTTTCTAACAATAATTATTTTGAACGCATGTGAATTAAGCTCCACAATCAAAAGACACAGAATAGCTGAATAAATTTTAAAAACTCACATTCAGTTATATACTGTGTACAAGAGACTCACTTTAGATTTAAGAACATACGTAAGCTGAAAGTGAAGAGACAGAAAAAGATATTCCATACAAACAGTGACCAAAAAAAAGCAGAGGTAGCTATACTTAGACAAAACAGACTGTTGGTCAAAAACTGCCACAAGAGACAAAGAAGGACATTATATAATGACAAGAGAATCAATTCACCAGAAAGATATAACAATTATAAATATATATGCACTCAACATTAAAGCACCTAAACACATAAAGCAAATGTTGATAAAATTGAAGGGAGAACTGGCAGCACAATAATACTAGGAGACTTCAATATCTCATTGACATGGCTTGGATTTGTGTCCCCACACAAGTTTCATGTCTAATTGTAATCCCCAATGTTTTATGAAGGGCCTAGTGGGAGATGACAGGATCATGGAGGCAGATTTCTCCCTTGCTGTTCTTGTGATAGTGACTGAATTCTCACAAGAGCTCGTTGTTTAAAAAGTGTGACGCACCTCCCCTTTTTCTCTTTCTCCTGCTCCTGCCATGTAAGATGTGCCTGCTTCCCCTTCACCTTCCATCATGATTGTAAATGTGCTGAGGCTTCCCCAGTCATAGTTCGTGTTCAGACTGCAGAACCGTGAGCCAATTAAACCTCTTTTCTTTATAAATTACCCAGCCTCAGGTATTTCTTTATAGCAGTGTGAGAACAGATTAATGCACCCACTTTCAATAATGGATAAAGCATCTAGACAGAAAATAAATATGAAACAGCAGACTTGAATAACACTATAGACCAAATGAATCTAGCAGATATAAACAGAACATTTCACCCAACAGCAACACAAAATATACTCTCAGGTGCTCATGGAATAGTCCCCAAAATAGATTCTATGTTAGGTCATAAAACAAGTCTTAACAAATTTACAAAGACTAAATTTGTACAAATTAATTTTCCCAACCATAATGGGATAAAAGTAGAAATCAATAGCAAATGAAAAACTGTAAAATACACAAATATGTTGATATTAAACATGTTTAAACAACAAATAGGCCAAAGGAAACCAAAAGAGAAATTAGAAAAATGTCTCCAGACAAATAAAAACAAAAACACAAATGTCAAAACTTATGAGATGCAACAAAAGCAGAAATAGGAGGACTGCTTATAGCAATAAATATTTGCATTGGAAATGATCTCCAACAACTTAACTTTATACCTCAAAGAACTACAAAAAGAAAAACAAACTAAGACCAAAGTTAGTAGAAGGAAAATAATAAAGAATAGAGCAGAGAAACTAAACAGAGAATAGAAAATCAAAAGAAAAAAATCAACAACAGTAAGAGTTGATTTTTTAAAAGATAAGTAAAATTGACAAACCTTTAGCTCAACTAAGAGAAGACAAAAATAAATAAAATCATAAATTAAGGAGGAGGTATTTTAACTGATACCACAGAAATACCAAAGATGATAAGAGACTACTATAAATAGTTCTACACCAAAAAAAAAATAACCTAGAAGAAATAGATAAATTTCTAGAAACATGCAATCTACTGAGACTGAATCATGGAAAAGTAGAAAGTCTGAACAGATGATAATGAGTAACAATATTGGATCAATAGTCAAAAACCTTCCTACAAAGAAAAGCTCAGGACCTGATAGCTTCACTGGCAAATTCTACCAAACATTTATAGAAGAATTAATACCAATCCTTCTCAAACTCTTCCAAAAAACTGAAGAGAGAACACCTCCAAACTCATTTTATAAAGAAATCATTACCTTAATATCAATTTCAGACAAAGATGCTACAAGAAAGACAATTACAAGCCAATATCCTTAGTGAGCATAGATACAAAAATCCTGAACAAAATACTGACAAAACAAATTCAACAGCACATTAAAAAGTATCTTACAATATTATCCAATTCTCAAATGAGATTTATCCCTTGAATGCAAGACTGTTTCAACAAACAAAACTTAATTCATGTGATACACCACATTGAAAGAATGAAGGATAAAACCCACATCAGAAACAGCATTTGATAAAATTCAACATTATTTTATAATAAAAAGGCTTAACAACCAGGAATAGAAGGAAATACTTTAACATAATAAAGGTCTTATATAAAAAACTCACAGATAACATCATACTCAGTGACTAAAAACTGAAAATTTTTTTCTCTCATTTAGGAACAAGGCAAGGATGCCCGTTCTTATCACTTCTATTCAAAACAGTACTGAAAGTCCTAACCAGAGCAATTAGGCAAGAAAAAGAAATAAAAGACATACATATCAGAAAGGAAGAAATGAAATTATCTTATTTGCAGATGACATAATATTCTATGTAGAAAATCCTAAAGGCTACAAACAAACAAAAAAGAAAACAAGGAACTGCTAAAGGTAATAAATTAATTCAATAAAATTGTGGAATATAAAATCAACATACCAAAATCACTTCAATTTCTTTTTAAATATTTATCTTCTTTTTATTGTTATACTTTAAGTTATGGGATACATATGCAGAGCATGCAGGTTTGTTACATAGGTATACACCTGCCATGGTGGTTTCCTGCACCCATCAACCCGTCATCTACAGGCATTTTTCCTAATGCTATCCCTCCCCTAGCTTCCCATCCCCCGACAGGCCCTGGTGTGTGATGTTACCCTCCCTGTGTCCATGTGTTTTCATTGTTCAACTCCCACTTCTGAGTGAGAACATGCGGTGTTTGGTTTTCTATTCCTGTGTTAGTTTGCTGAGAATGATGGTTTCCAGCTTCATCCATGTCCCTGCAAAGGACATGAACTCATCCTTTTTTATGGCTGCATAGTATTCCATTGTATATATGTGCCACATTTTCTTTTTCCAGTCTATCATTGATGGGCATTTGGGTTGGTTCCAAGTCTTTGTTATTGTGAACAGTGTGGCAATAAATATACGTGTGCATGTGTCTTTATAGTAGAATGATTTATAATCCTTTGGGTATATACCCAGTAATGGGATTGCTGGGTCAAATGGTATTTCTGGTTCTAGATCCTTGAGGAATCACTACACTGTCTTCCACAATGGTTGAACTAATTTACACTCCCACCAACAGTGTAAAAACATTCCTCTTTCTCCACATCCTCTCCAGCATCTGTTGTTTCCTGATTTTTTAATGACTGTCATTCTAACTGGTGTGAGATGGTATCTCATTGTGATTTTGATTTGCCTTTCTCTAATGGCCAGTGATGATGAGTTTTTTTCATATGTTTGTGGGCTGTATAAATGTCTTCTTTTGAGGAGTGTCTGCTCATATCTTTTGCCCACTTTTTGATGGGGTTGTTTGTTTTTTCTTGTAAATTTGTGTAAGTTCTTTGTAGATTCTGGATATTAGCCCTTTGTCGGATGGATAGATTGCAAAAATTTTCTCCCATTCTGTAAGTTGCCTGTTCACTCTGATGATAGTTTCTTTTGCTGTGCAGAAGCTCTCTAGTTTAATTAGTTCCCATTTGTCTATTTTGGCTTTTGTTGCCATTGCTTTTGGTGTTTTAGTCATGAGGTCTTTGCCCATGCCTATGTCCTGAATGGTATTGCCTAGGTTTTCTTCTTGGGTTTTTATGGTTTTAGGTCTAACATCTAAATCTTTAATCCATCTTGAGTTAATTTTTGTGTAAGGTTTAAGGAAGGGGTCCAGTTTCAGTTTTCCGCATATGGCTAGCCAGTTTTCCCAACACCATTTATTAAATAGGGAATCTTTTCCCCAACGCTTGTTTTCGTCAGGTTTGTCAAAGATCAGATGGTTGTAGACATGTGGTGTTATTTCTGAGGTCTGTGTTGTGTTCCATTGGTCTATATATCTGTTTTGGTACCAGTACCAAGCTGTTTTGGTTACTTTAGCCTTGCAGTATAGTTTGAAGTCAGGTAGCATGATGCCTCCAGCTTTGTTCTTTTTGCTTAGTATTGTCTTGGCTATGTGGGCCTTTTTTTGATTCCATATGAAATTTAAAGTAGTTTTTTCCAACTCTGTGAAGAAAATCAATGGTAGCTTGATGCGGATAGCATTGAATTTATAAATTACTTTGGGCAGTATGGCCATTTTCACAATATTGATTATTCCTATCGATAAGCATGAAATGTTTTCCCATTTATTTGTGTCCTCTCTTATTTCCTTGAGCAGTGGTTTGTAGTTCTCCTTGAAGAGGTCCTTCATATTCCTCGTAAGTTGTATTCCTAGGTATTTTATTCTCTTTGTAGCAATTGTGAATGGGAGTTCACTCATGATTTGGCTCTCTGTCTATTATTGGTGTATAGGAATGCTTGTGAGGTTTGCACATTGATTTTTTATCCTGAGACTTTGCTGAAGTTGCTTATTAGCATAAGGAGATTTTGGGCTGAGATGATGGGGTTTTCTAAATATACAATCATGCCATCTGCAAACACAGACAATTTGACTTCCTCTTTTTCTATTTGAATAATCTTTATTTCTTTCTCTTGCCTGATTGCCCTGGCCAGAACTTCCAATACTATGTTGAATAGGAGTGGTGAGAGAGGGCATCCTTGTCCTGTGCCAGTTTTCAAAGGGAATGCTTTCAGCTTTTGCCCATTCAGTACAATATAGGCTATGGGTTTGTCATAAATAGCTCTTATTATTTTGGGATATGTTCCATCAATACCTAGTTGATTGAATTTTTAGCATGAAGGGGTGTTGAATTTTATCAAAAGCCTTTTCTGCATCTATTGAGATAATCATGTGATTTTTGTCATTGGTTCTGTTTACCAGATGGATTATGTTTATTGATTTGCATATGCTGAACCAGCCTTGCATCCCAGGGATGAAGCCCACTTGATCATGGTGGATAAGCTTTTTGAGGTGCTGCTGCATTCGGTTTGCCAGTATTTTATTGAGGATTTTTGCATTGATGTTCATCAGGGATATTGGCCTGAAATTTTCTTTTTCTGTTATGTCTCTGCCAGGTTTTGGTGTAAGGGTGATGCTGGCCTCATAAAATGCATTAAGGAGGGGTCCCTCTTTTTCTATTGATTGGAGTAGTTTCAGAAGGAATGGTACCAGCTCTTCTTTGTACCTCGCATAGAATTTGGCTGTGAATCCATCTGGTCCTGGACTTTTTTTGGGTTTGTAGGCTATTAATTACTGCCTCAATTTCAGAATGTGTTATTGGTCTATTCAGGGATTCGACTTCTTTCTGCTTTCGTCTTGGGAGGGTGTATGTGTCCAGGAATTTATCCATTTCCTTAGATTTTCTAGTTTATTTGCATGGAGGTGTTTATATTATTCTCTGATGGTAGTTTGTATTTCTGTGGGGTAGTGGTGATATCCCCTTTATCATTTTTTATTGTATCTATCTGATTCTTCTCTTTTTTCTTCTTTATTAGTCTCACTAGCAGTCTATCTATTTTGTTAATCTTTTCATAAAACCAGCTCCTAGATTCGAAGTTTTTGAAGGGTTTTTTGTGTCTCTATCTCCTTCAGTTCTGCTCTGATCTTAGTTATTTCTTGTCTTCTGCTAGCTTTTGGATTTGTTTGCTCTTGCTTCTCTGGTTCTTTTAATTGTGATGTTAGGGTGTCGATTTTAGATCTTTCCTGCTCTCTCCTGTGGGCATTTATTGCTATAAATTTCCCTACAAACACTGCTTTAGCTGTGTCCCAGAGATTCTGGTATGTTGTGTCTTTGTTCTCATTGGTTTCAAATTATTTATATCTGCCTTAATTTCATTATGTACCCAGTAGTCATTCAGGAGCAGGTTGTTCAGTTTCCATGTAGTTGTGAGGTTTTGAGTAAGTTTCTTAATTCTGAGTTCTAATTTGTTTGCACTGTGGTCTGAAAGACTGTTTGTTATGATTTCCATTCTTTTGCATTTGCTGAGGAGTGTTTTACCTCCAATTATGTGGTCAATTTTAGAATAAGTGCAATGTGGGGCTGAGAAGAATGTATATTCTTTTGATTTGGGGTGGAGAGTTCTGTAGATGTCTATTAGGTCCACGTGGTCCAGAGATGAATTCAAGTCCTGAATGTCCTTGTTAATTTTCTGTCTTGTTGATCTAATATCGACAGTGGGGTGTTAAAGTCTCCCACTGTTATTGTGTGGGAGTCTAAGTCTCTTTGTATGTCTCTAAGAACTTGCTTTGTGAATCTGGGTGCTCCTGTATTGGGTGCAAATATATTTAGGATAGTTAGCTCTTCTTGTTGTGTTGATCCCTTTACCATTATGTAATGCCCTTCTTTGTCTGTTTTGATCTTTGTTGATTTAAAATCTGTTTTATCAGAGACTAGGATTGCAACTCTTGCTTTTTTTGCTTTCCATTTGCTTGGTAAATATTCCTCTCTCCCTTTATTTTGAGCCTATGTGTGTCTTTGCATGTGAGTTGGGTCCCCTGTATACAGCACACCGATGTGTCTTGACTCTTTATCCAATTTGACAGTCTGTGTCTTTTCATTGGAGGATTAGCCCATTTACATTTATATTTAAGGTTAATATTATGTGTATGAATTTGATCCTGTCATTATGATGTTAACTGATTATTTTGTGCATTAGTTTGTATGTTTTTGCAGTGGCTGGTACCGGTTTTTTCTTTCCATATTTAGTGTTTCCTTCAGGAGCTCTTGTAATGTAGGCCTGGTGGTAACAAAATCTCTCAGTATTTGCATGTCTGTAAAGGATTTTATTTCTCCTTTGCTTATGAAGCTTAGTTTGGCTGGATATGAAATTCTGGGTTCAAAATTATTTTCTTTAAGAATGTTGAATATTGGCCCCCACTCTTTTCTGGCTTGTAGGGTTTCTGCAGAGAGATCTGTTAGTTTGATGGGCTTCCCTTTGCGCATAACCTGACCTTTCTCTCTGGCTTCCCTTAACATTTTTTCCTTCATTTCAATATTGGTGAATCTGACGATTGTGTGTCTTAGGGTTGCTCTTCTCGAGGAGTATCTTTGTGGTGTTCTCTGTATTTCCTGAATTTGAATGTTGGCCTGTCTTGCTAGATTGAGGAAGCTCTCCTGGATAATATCCTGAAGAGTGTTTCCCAACTTGGTTCCATTCTCCCTGTCACTTTCAGGTACACCAATCCAACACAGGTTTGGTCTTTTCACATAGTCCCATATTTCTTGGAGGCTTTTTTCATTTTTTTTTTTCATTCTTTTATCTCTAATCTTGTTTTCATGCTTTATTTCACTAAGTTGATCTTCAGTCTCTGTTATCCTTTCTTCTGCTTGATCAGTTCATCTATTGATTCTTGTGTATGCTTCACGAAGTTCTCATGCTATGTTTTTCAGCTCCATCAGGACATTTATTTTCTTCTCTAAACTGATTATTCTAGTTAGCAATTCCTCTAAACTATTTTTCAAGTTTCTTAGCTTCCTTGCATTGGGTTAGAACATGCTCCTTTAGCTCGGAGGAGTTTGTTATTACCCACCTTCTGAAGCCTACTTCTGTCAATTCATCAAACTCATTCTGTGTCCAGTTTTGTTCCCCTGCTGGTGAGGAGTTGTGATCCTCTGGAGAAGAAGAGGCATTCTGGATTTTGGAATTTTCAGCCTTTTTGTGCTGGTTTTTCCTCATCTTCGTGGATTTATCCACCTTTGGTCTTTGATGTTGCTGACCTTTTGGATGGGGTTTCTATGTGGACATCCTTTTTGTTGATGTTGATGCAATTCCTTTCTGTTTGTTAGTTTTCCTTTTAACAGTCAGGCCCTTCTGCTGCAGGTCTGCTGGAGTTTGCTGGAGGGCCATTCCAGACCCTGTTTGCCTGGGTATCACCAGCAGAGGCTGCAGAACAGCAAAGATTGCTACCTGTTCTTTCCTCTGGAAGCTTCATCCCAGAAGGGCACCTGCTAGATGCCAGCTGGAGCTCTCCTGTATTAGGTGTCTGTTGGCCCCTGCTGGGAGGTGTCTCCCAGCCAGGAGGCATGGGAGTTGGGAACTCACTTGAGGAGGCAGTTTGTCCCTTAGCAGAATTTGAGTGGTGTGCTGGGAGATCCACTGCTCTCTTCAGAGCTGGCAGTTTAAGTCTGCTGAAGCTGTGCCCACAGCTGCCCCTTCCCCCAGGTGCTCTGTCCCAGGGAGATAGAAGTTTTATCTAGAAGCCCCTGACTGGGGCTGCTGCCTTTCTTTCAGAGATGCCCTGCCCAGACAGGAGGAACCTAGAGAGGCAGTCTGGCTACAGCGGCTTTGCCAAGCTGCGATGGGATCCACTCAGTTCAAACTTCCCAGCGGCTTTGTTTACACTGTGAGGGGAAAATGACTTACTCAAGCCTCAGTAATCCTGGATGCCCCTCCCCACACCAAGTTCGAGCATCCCAGGTTGACTTCAGACTGCTGTGCTGGTAGTGAGAATTTCAAGCCAGTGGATCTTAGCTTGCTGGGCTCCATGGGGGTGGGATCCACCGAGCTAGACCACTTGATTCCCTGGTTTCAGCCCCCTTTCTGGGGGAGTGAGGCTTTCTGTCTCACTGGTGTTCCAGGCGCCACTGGGATATGAGAAAAAAACAAAAACAAAAAAACCCCTGCAGCTAGCTTGGTATCTGCCCAAATGGCCGCCCAGTTTTGTGCTTGAAACCCAGGGCCCTGGTGGTGTAGGCACCTGAGGGCATCTCCTGGCCTGCAAGTTGTGAAGACCGTGGGAAAAGCATAGTATCTGGGCTGGAGTGCACCATTCCTCACGGCACAGTCCCTCACGGCTTCCCTTGGCTAGGGGAGGGAATTCCCTGACCCCTTGTGCTTCCCGAGTGAGGTGATGCACCACCCTGCTTCAGCTTGCCCTCCATGGGCTGCACCCACTGTCTAACTAGTCCCAAAGAGATGAGTCAGGTACCTCAGTTGGAAATGCAAAAATCACCTGCCTTCCACATTAACCTCGCTGGGAGCTGCAGACCAGAGCTCTTCCTATTTGGCCATCTTGCCAGCCACCACAGTGTATATCAAAAATCAGTTCAATTTCTATACACTAGAAAGAAACTATCTAAAATAAAAATTAAGAAAATAATTCCATTTCCATTAAGAAAAATATAATATTTAAAATACATGTAATCACGAAGGTGAAAAAAAATTGTACATCAGAAACTATTTTAAAAATTGATGAAATTAAAGAAGATACAAATAAATGGAAAGACATATTGTGCTTATGGATTGGAAGACTTATGTTTGTTAAGGTGTCCATAGTACCCAAAGTGATTTACAGGTTTAATGTATTCCCAACAAAATTTCAGTGACATTTTTCTACAGAAATAGAATCCTAAAATTCATATTGAATCACAAAGGACCACAAATAGCCAGAACAGTCTTGAGAAATAAGAACAAAGCCTGGAGGTATCAGGCTTCCTACAATAATTAAAATAAATTGGTATTTGCATAAAGACAGACATATAAATCAACGGAACAGAATAAAGGGCCCAGAAACTTACCTTTGTCAACTTACCTTTGAGAAGGATGCCAAAGATAGACAATGGGGAAAGGAAAGTCTCTTCAACAAATGGTGTTTGAAAACTGGATAGCCACATGCAGAAGAATGAAATTTAAACTTAAACTTTATACTCAAAACCCAAAATAGATTAAAGACTTAAATATAAGACCTAAAACTAAAACTTCTAGAAGAAAACATAAAGGAAAGCTTCATCCAATGACTTCTTGGATATGATACCAAAAGCACAGGCAATGAAAGCAAAAATAGACATTTGGGACTAGATCAAACTAAAAAGTGCCTGCATAGCAAAAGAAACAACTGACGGAGTGAAAAAGCAAACTACAGAATGGGAGAAAATATTTGCAAATCATATATTTGATAAATAGTTAATATTCAAAATACATAAGAAATTCTTCAACTCAATGGCAAAAGAATGAATTACCCAATTAAAAAATGGGCAAAAGACTTGATAGACATTTCTCCAAAGAATACAAATGACTAAGAGGTTCATGAAAAGATGCTCAGCCAGGCACACTTGCTCTTGCCTGTAAACCCAGCACTTTGGGAGGCTGAGGCAGGAGGATTGTGTGTGCCCAGGAGTTTGAGACCAGCCTGGGCAACATAGTAAGATCCCAGCTCTACAATTTGTTTTTAATTAGCCTGGTGTGGTCATCATACCTGTAGTCTCAGTTACTTGGGAGGCTGTGACAGGAGGATCACTTGAGCCCAAGAGGTCGTGGTTGTAGTGGGCATGTTTGCACCACTGCAGTCAACCTGGATGACAAAGCAAGACTCTGTTTCAAAACAAACAAACCGACCAAGAATCAAATGAACAGAAAAGGTGCTCAATATCACTAACCATCAAGGGAATATAAAGAAAAACTACAATGAGATATAACCTCACACCTGTCAGGACGGCTATTGTCAAAAAAAAAAAGAAAAAATTGTAAGTGTTGATGAGGATGTGGAGAAATTGGAACCTTTGTGCACTGTTGGTAGGAATGTAAAATTGTGCAGCCCCTATGGGAAACAATATGGAGGTTTTTCAAAAGATTAAAAATAGCAACACCACATGATCAGTCTTACTTTTGGGTATTTATCCAAAAGAACTTGAGGAGATATTTGCACTCCCATGTTCATTACAGCATTATTCACAGTAATCAAGTTGTAAAAACAACTAAATCTTCATTAATGGATGAGCAGATAAAGAAAATGTGCCTATTCGTCCTTTTAAACAACCAGATCTCACAATCTTTCACTCACTATCACAAGAACAGCACCAAAGGGGAAATCTACCCCCACGATCCAATCACCTCCCACCAGGCCCCACCTCCAACACTGAAGATTACAATTTGACATGAGATTTGGGGACACAGACCCAAACCATATTAATGTGGTATACACATATAATGAAATATCTTTCAGCCTTAAAAAATGAAGGAAATTCTGTCATATGTGACAACATAAATAAACCTTGAGGCATATGTGACAACATGAATAAACCTTGAGGACTTTATGCTAAGTGAAATAAGCATGATAGCAATATTTATGAGATATATAAAGTGGGCACCAAGAATGATGATTTCTGGGGCAGGGAGGAGGAAGAAATGAACAGCTGCTATTCAATGGGTGTAACATTTCAGCTATGCAAGATGATTAAGCTCTAGAGATCTGCTGTACAATATTGGGCTTATAGTTAACAATAATATATTATAACACCTAAACATTTGCTAAGAGGGTAGATTGTATGTTAAGTGTTCTTACAGCAATAAAAAAGAATGTTATCTCTTTTTTTATTTTTACAAATATTTTAGTGTGTCTATGAGAGAGGTTGCAAAGGGTTTACCAGTTAGATACTGTTTAAAAGTGAAAGTTCTTTGCATTCACAGTTGATATTGCCTGTATTTTGGATGGTTTTCAAAATAGCAAGAGCGTCATTATTATCATCATCATTTGCACTTCGTGTTCTCTAGTGCAACATGGTAGAAGAAATCAGTAGGAAAGAAATATAAAGCTTTATTCCTATTCCATCAGGAAATTCAATATCACTAAAAATATCCACAACTACACAGCAGGGTGACTATAGCAAATAACAATGTAGTATGTATTTCAAGGCAGCTAGAAGAGATTTTGAATGTCATCACTGCCAGGAAAGGATAAATGTCTAAAATGATGAATATGGAAATTACTCTGATCATTATACTATGTGTACATTCATTGAAACATCACATTGTACCCCATAAATATGTATAACTGTCATCTGTGATACTAACTAGACAGGAGTAATATGTTACTTCATTCATTTTACATGCTATAGAGGAATACCTGAGATTGGGTAATTTATAAAGAAAAGAGGTTTATTTGGCTCACAGTTCTGCAGGCTGTATAAGAAGCATGGCATCAGTATCTGCCTAGTTTCTGATGAGGGCCTCAGGAGGCTTTTACTCATGATGGAAGGCAAGGAGAGCCTATACATCTGAGTAGTTACACAAAGAGAAGCATCATGAACCATCAGAAGGAAGGTAGCTGCTTTAAACCACAGGTGCCTTGGCAGAAGGGCAATTCTTCAGAAACACACGTAAGTATTATTTGTAAGAAAAGGAGGTTAAACTCAGTTGTTGTGGAGGTAGACAGAAGGACTTAAAATTGTATTGGTTGAAGAGGAAAGTCTAAGGCTGGTGCCCCTCTAAATTAACTACCTACCCATCCTAAGTTTTCCTAAGTCATCTTCCTCTTCTGATCTCCACCAAAAAAAAAAACAAAAAAACAAAAAAACTAAACCAAAAATTGAAACCGTTTGCATTTTCTGCATACATACATCTTTACTCCCACTCTGCTCACTCTCAACAAATTACCTCACCTCCTACTTCAAAGAAAATAGCAGCTATCAGAAAAAATGTCCTTGAAATTCCTACTACCAAACCAATCATCTTTTCTGCACCTTCTCACACACTTTCCTCCATGTCCCTGGCCACAGTAGAGGACTCTCTGCCTCCACCAATACTGCATTCTATCTACTATATTATATATATCTATCTATTATATCTCTCCTAGCTCACCATCTTGTCAAATAACAGGAAACATCAGGCCATAGGGTTTATTCTAGGACAGTCTTTTACTGTGCAAATATAGCTCAGTTTCTGATCTGTACCAAGGGAACACAATTTGTATAGACAATGTTGGTTTCATTATGGGCCACTGGAATCTTATAAAATGTCTGGATTGATCTTATGTTTTATAGGAATTATGTGAGTTATTTTGTACTATTTTCTCTGGTTTTAAAAGAAACAGGGCTGGGCACAGTGGCTCATGCCTGTAATCCCAGCAAGTTGGAAGGCTGTGGCAGGAAGATTTCTTGAGGTCAGGAGTTTGAGACCAGCCTGGGCAACATAGCAAGACCCCATCAATACAAAAAAATAAAATAAAATGAAAGGAAACAACATGTTACTTCACTGACAGGTTATCTAGGAACAGTAGGTGATTGCATA
The DNA here is from genome assembly GCF_028885655.2 of Pongo abelii. Lineage (NCBI taxonomy): Eukaryota > Metazoa > Chordata > Mammalia > Primates > Hominidae > Pongo > Pongo abelii. The sequence continues at coordinate 15,457,598 of NC_071985.2, forward strand.
TATTAGAATTTCACAGGCAAAGAAAACTTACATATTGCCTATTTGTATTTTTTTCAACTACCTTCTATATTTTTAGCCAGCTGGGCTTTTAGAAGAGTCATCTGAGTTAGAAATAGATGTTCATGTCTTTCTCTTTCCTGCAGAAATTACTGATCAGTATAAGCAACTCTTATCATAAAGGTCAGGATTGACCCTCAGCCTCTTTGTTTGGGGGCAATTACAGTTCCAAGCCTTCTCCTTCACAATCTCCAAACATTATGTCTCCTGGTTTCCTATATCTGGCCTCTCCTTTTCTGGATGCTTTTCTGTATCCGTAGCAGGTCCCTCTTCTTGTCCCTGAAACAGGTATTTCTCAGGGCACAGCCTTGGGCTTTCTGCTCTTTCTTCTTTACCAGTTTTCACTGTACATGGACAAAAGCACTCACTCTGAGGCTTCAATGGTCTCTTCAGTGCTACTGACTCCCAAATCAATAACTCCAGCACAATCTTTCTTCTGCACTCTGCTTTGATGTCTGATAAGTACCTCCAACTCACCATGTCCAGGATCGATTTTGTCCTGGTCTCCCCAACTTCCTGCGTTCCTCTTTCTCCAGATGGCACCATGATGGCCCAGCTGGAAACCTTCTCTCTTACTTGCCTACCCAAACGCCTCACACCCCAGCAACCACTTCTTCATATAGACATTTCATTTGGCACTAATTCTGTTTACCTGAATCTATCGACAGAGCCTACTTTCCTGCTCAGATCCAATTACCTCACAGAGATAAGATAGTATTTTATCATTTGGTAGCCTTTTATAAATGATTCATGTGCTGCAGACTGAAATTTTACAAAAAAAAGTGGCTAATCCTTAAAGGCAGTGAAGAAAGGAATGGTGATGATACTAGGAAAATTCTCTTCAGTATTACCAAATTGCCAAACTTTTTTCTTGTACTGTTTCCATGTTCCTTTCATGAACACTAGACTCATTCCTGCTCTGTGCAGTTTCACTGACAAGTGCTGGGGATGCAGAAACAAAATACGAATACTTGTTCCAAAAAAGTAGCTTACAGAGTAAAGGAGGAGAGTGGTAGGAACACCATAGCCACTCAACAGCGCTGTCTTTCAACACTAAGGTACAGAAGCCAGGGGGACCACAGGGCACCCCTCCGACCAGCAAGGTGTGACAGACTTCCCAGAGGTGCGGTGAAATCTAAGATGAGTGCTGAATTCAGTCATTTATTCAGTTCATTTTTTATTGTCATTTATTAAATGAATATTTACATTAATTGCTTCACAATTGCTCTTTAGCCATCTGATCAGATACTAAATCTCTAGCACCAAGCAAATCTTTGCTGTTATTTTTTAAAACCTCAGAATCCCAGAGTTTGACACAGAAAGGAGATGATGCAGGCCAGATCAAATTAAGAAATTAAGAAGAAAAACAGCTTCCCCAGTATGCTCTCTTATTTTCAGGGAGTCAGACTGTCAGGCCAACCCAGGCAGATGGAAAAGGAGATTAGGAGCTGCATTCAACATGCTCATGGTCTGCTGATAGCTTTTCGATACTGCTGCCTGTCATTGCGAATACACTGTGCCCTCCTTCTGAATAAATTACAGAGCAATTACAGCCTAAGGGATAGGAGTTTTCCCACTACCTTGCTGAGCACTGCTGTGGCTCAGAAGCTACTTAAGTCACAGTGTGAGTGGGTCTCAGAGAGAATAACTGCCCTTCCTAACCTACCACCAATAGCCTGGGGTGGGGTGAGTCAGTGAGGGCTTGATCCCAAGACTCAAGCATCAACTTCGCTTTGATGGCTGACACATGAAGTGATGTAAAGAGATGAATAATCCAGTCCGAGCTTCTGTGCCTTCAGGAATTTTAGCCTTTCCTGGTAGGGCAAAGCTCTACCTCCTGGTTCTGGCAACACTAATGAGAGACTGAATAGATAAACAGAAAACAGCCAGACCATGCCTAAAAGACAGAACTCTGACCTACATCCTGCAGCAACCTGCCCAGGAAGCCAACACAGTAGCCAGCCCAGGAAGCCAGCCGGCTGTGTCAGATTTGTGGGAAGTCAGGTTGCTTTGTCTAGCAACAGTCCAGGAAGCCAAACAAGAACCCCTGTAACAATTGGCCCCAAAAAGCCATGACTAATCTTTTTTTGCTTTATAAGTCTTTTTTTAAAACTTACTAATTTTTGATACATAATAATTGTACATACATGTGATATTTTGATACATGCATACAATGTGTAATGATCAAATCAGGGTATTTAGGACATCCATTGGCTCAAACATTTGTTATTTGTTTGCATTCGAAACATTCCAAATCTTCTCTTCTAGCTATTGAAATATACAATCTATTTTTGTTAACTATAGTTACCCTATTGTGCTATCAAACACTAGAACTTATTCCTCCTATCTAACTGTATTTTTGTATTCATTAATCAACCTCTCTTTTTCCCTGCCCCCACATCATCTTTCCCAGCCTCTGGTATCTATCATTTTACTCTCTGTCTCCACGAGGTCAACATTTTTTAGCTTCCATATGTGAGTGAGAACATTCAATATTTTTCTCTTTGTGCCTGGCTTATTTCACTTAACATAATGACCTTTGGTTCCATCCATGTTGCTACAAATGACATAATTTTATTCTTTTTTATGGCTGAATAGTATTCCATTGTGTATACATGCCATATTTATTTATTTATTTATTTATTTTTTCTGCTTGAATTTTTTATTTATTTATTTATTTTTTAATTATTATTATTATTATACTTTAGGTTTTATGGTACATGTGCGCAATGTGCAGGTAAGTTACATACGTATACATGTGCCATGCTGGTGCACTGCACCCACTAACTTGTCATCTGGCATTAGGTATATCTCCCAATGCTATCCCTCCCCCCTCCCCCCACCCCACAACAGTCCCCGAAGTGTGATGTTCCCCTTCTTGTGTCCATGTGTTCTCATTGTTCAATTCCCACCTATGAGTGAGAATATGCGGTGTTTGGTTTTTTGTTCTTGCGATAGTTTACTGAGAATGATGATTTCCAATTTCATCCATGTCCCTACAAAGGACATGAACTCATCATTTTTTATGGCTGCATAGTATTCCATGGTGTATATGTGCCACATTTTCTTAATCCAGTCTATCATTGTTGGACATTTGGGTTGGTTCCAAGTCTTTGCTATTGTGAATAATGCCACAATAAACATACGTGTGCATGTGTCTTTATAGCAGCATGATTTATAGTCCTTTGGGTATATACCCAGTAATGGGATGGCTGGGTCGAATGGAATTTCTAGTTCTAGATCCCTGAGGAATCGCCACACTGACTTCCACAAGGGTTGAACTAGTTTACAGTCCCACCAACAGTGTAAAAGTGTTCCTATTTCTCCACATCCTCTCCAGCACCTGTTGTTTCCTGACTTTTTAATGATTGCCATTCTAACTGGTGTGAGATGGTATCTCATTGTAGTTTTGATTTGCATTTCTCTGATGGCCAGTGATGGTGAGCATTTTTTTCATGTGTTTTTTGGCTGCATAAATGTCTTCTTTTGAGAAGTGTCTGTTCATGTCCTTTGCCCACTTTTTGATGGGGTTGTTTGTTTTTTTCTTGTAAATTTGTTGGAGTTCATTGTAGATTCTGGATATTAGCCCTTTGTCAGATGAGTAGGTTGTGAAAATTTTCTCCCATTTTGTAGGTTGCCTGTTCACTCTGATGGTAGTTTCTTTTGCTGTGCAGAAGCTCTTTAGTTTAATTAGATCCCATTTGTCAATTTTGGCTTTTGTTGCCATTGCTTTTGGTGTTTTAGACATGAAGTCCTTGCCCATGCCTATGTCCTGAATGGTAATGCCTAGGTTTTCTTTTAGGGTTTTTATGGTTTTAGGTCTAACATTTAAGTCTTTAATCCATCTTGAATTGATTTTTGTATATGGTGTAAGGAAAGGATCCAGTTTCAGCTTTCTACATATGGCTAGCCAGTTTTCCCAGCACCATTTATTAAATAGGGAATCCTTTCCCCATTTCTTGTTTTTCTCAGGTTTGTCAAAGATCAGATAGTTGTAGATATGTGGCATTATTTCTGATGGCTCTGTTCTGTTCCATTGATCTATATCTCTATTTTGGTACCAGTACCATGCTGTTTTGGTTACTGTAGCCTTGTAGTATAGTTTGAAGTCAGGTAGTGTGATGCCTCCAGCTTTGTTCTTTTGGCTTAGGATTGACTTGGCGATGCGGGCTCTTTTTCGGTTCCATATGAACTTTAAAGTAGTTTTTTCCAATTCTGTGAAGAAAGTCATTGGTAGCTTGATGGGGATGGCATTGAATCTGTAAATTACCTTGGGAAGGATGGCCATTTTCACGATATTGATTCTTCCTACCCATGAGCATGGAATGTTCTTCCATTTGTTTGTATCCTCTTTTATTTCCTTGAGCAGTGGTTTGTAGTTCTCCTTGAAGAGGTCCTTCACATCCCTTTTAAGTTGGATTCCTAGGTATTTTATTCTCTTTGAAGCAATTGTGAATGGGAGTTCACTCATGATTTGGCTCTCTGTTTGTCTGTTATTGACGTATAAGAATGCTTGTGATTTTTGTACATTGATTTTGTATCCTGAGACTTTGCTGAAGTTGCTTATCAGCTTAAGGAGATTTTGGGCTGAGAAAATGGGGTTGTCTAGATATACAATCATGTCATCTGCAAACAGGGACAATTTGACTTCCTCTTTTCCTAATTGAATACCCTTGATTTCCTTCTCCTGCCTAATTGCCCTGGCCAGAACTTCCAACACTATGTTGAATAGAATTGGTGAGAGAGGGCATCCCTGTCTTGTGCCAGTTTTCAAAGGGAATGCTTCCAGTTTTTGCCCATTCAGTATGATATTGGCTGTGGGTTTGTCATAGATAGCTCTTATTATTTTGAGATACGTCCCATCAATACCTAATTTATGGAGAGTTTTTAGCATGAAGGTTGTTGAATTTTGTCAAAGGCCTTTTCTGCATCTATTGAGATAATCATGTGGTTTTTGTCTTTGGTTCTGTTTATATGCTGGATTACATTTATTGATTTGCATATATTGAACCAGCCTTGCATCCCAGGGATGAAGCCCACTTGATCATGGTGGATAAGCTTTTTGATGTGCTGCTGGATTCTGTTTGCCAGTATTTTATTGAGGATTTTTGCATCAATGTTCATCAAGGATATTGGTCTAAAATTCTTTTTTGGTTGTGTCTCTGCCAGGCTTTGGTATCAGGATGATGCTGGCCTCATAAAATGAGTTAGGGAGGATTCCCTCTTTTTCTATTGATTGGAATAGTTTCAGAAGGAATGGTACCAGCTCCTCCTTGTACCTCTGGTAGAATTCGGCTGTGAACCCATCTGGTCCTAGACTTTTTTTGGTTGGTAATCTATTGATTATTGCCACAATTTCAGCTCCTGTTATTGGTCTATTCAGAGATTCAACTTCTTCCTGGTTTAGTCTTGGGAGGGTGTATGTGTTGAGGAATTTATCCATTTCTTCTAGATTTTCTAGTTTATTTGTGTAGAGGTGTTTGTAATATTCTCTGATGGTAGTTCGTATTTCTGTGGGATCGGTGGTGATATCCCTTTTATCATTTTTTATTGCATCTATTTGATTCTTCTCTCTTTTTTTCTTTATTAATCTTGCTAGCGGTCTATCAATTTTGTTGATCCTTTCAAAAAACCAGCTCCTGGATTCATTAATTTTTTGAAGGGTTTTTTGTGTCTCTATTTCCTTCAGTTCTGCTCTGATTTTAGTTATTTCTTGCCTTCTGCTAGCTTTTGAATGTGTTTGCTCTTGCTTTTCTAGTTCTTTTAATTGTGATGTTAGGGTGTCGATTTTGGATCTTTCCTGCTTTCTCTTGTGGGCATTTAGTGCTATAAATTTCCCTCTACACACTGCTTTGAATGCATCCCAGAGATTCTGGTATGTTGTGTCTTGGTTCTTGTTGGTTTCAAAGAACATCTTTATTTCTGCCTTCATTTCGTTATGTACCCAGTAGTCATTCAGGAGCAGGTTGTTCAGTTTCCATGTAGTTGAGCGGTTTTGAGTGAGATTCTTAATCCTGAGTTCTAGCTTGATTGCACTGTGATCTGAGAGATAGTTTGTTATAATTTCTGTTCTTTTACATTTATTGAGGAGAGCTTTACTTCCAAGTATGTGGTCAATTTTGGAATAGGTGTGGTGTCGTGCTGAAAAAAATGTATATTCTGTTGATTTGGGGTGGAGAGTTCTGTAGATGTCTATTAGGTCTGCTTGGTGCAGAGCTGAGTTCAATTCCTGGGTATCCTTGTTGACTTTCTGTCTCGTTGATCTGTCTAATGTTGACAGTGGGGTGTTAAAGTCTCCCATTATTAATGTGTGGGAGTCTAAGTCTCTTTGTAGGTCACTCAGGACTTGCTTTATGAATCTGGGTGCTCCTGTATTGGGTGCATATATATTTAGGATAGTTAGCTCTTCTTGTTGAATTAATCCCTTTCCCATTATGTAATGGCCTTCTTTGTCTCTTTTGATCTTTGTTGGTTTAAAGTCTGTCTTATCAGAGACCAGGATTGCAACCCCTGCCTTTTTTTGTTTTCCATTTGCTTGGTAGATCTTCCTCCATCCTTTTATTTTGAGCCTATGTGTGTCTCTGCACGTGAGATGGATTTCCTGAATACAGCACACTGATGGGTCTTGAGTCTTTATCCAATTTGCCAGTCTGTGTCTTTTAATTGGAGCATTTAGTCCATTTACATTTAAAGTTAATATTGTTATGTGTGAATTTGATCCTGTCATTATGATGTTAGCTGGTTATTTTGCTCGTTAGTTGATGCAGTCTCTTCCTAGTCTCGATGGTCTTTACATTTTGGCATGATTTTGCAGTGGCTGGTACCGGTTGTGCCTTTCCATGTTTAGCGCTTCCTTCAGGAGCTCTTTTAGGGCAGGCCTGGTGGTGACAAAATCTCTCAGCATTTGTTTATCTGTAAAGTATTTTATTTCTCTTTCACTTATGAAGCTTAGTTTGGCTGGATATGAAATTCTGGGTTGAAAATTCTTTTCTTTAAGAATGTTGAATATTGGCCCCCACTCTCTTCTGGCTTGTAGGGTTTCTGCCAAGAGATCTGCTGTTATTCTGATGGGCTTCCCTTTGATGGTAACCCGACCTTTCTCTCTGGCTGCCCTTAACATTTTTTCCTTCATTTCAGCTTTGGTGAATCTGACAATTATGTGTCTTGGAGTTGCTCTTCTTGAGGAGTATCTTTGTGGCGTTCTCTGTATTTCCTGAATCTGAATGTTGGCCTGCCTTGCTAGATTGGGGAAGTTCTCCTGGATAATATCCTGCAGAGTGTTTTCCAACTTGGTTCCATTCTCTTTCAGGTACACCAATCAGACGTAGATTTGGTCTTTTCACATAGTCCCACATTTCTTGGAGGCTTTGCTCGTTTCTTTTTATTCTTTTTTCTCTAAACTTCCCTTCTCGCTTCATTTCATTCATTTCATCTTCCAGGGCTGACACCCTTTCTTCCATTTGATCGCATCGGCTCCTGAGGCTTCTGCATTCTTCACGTAGTTCTCAAGCCTTGGTTTTCAGCTCCATCAGCTCCTTTAAGCACTTCTCTGTATTGGTTATTGTAGTTATACATTCTTCTAAATTTTTTTCAAAGTTTTCAACTTCTTTGCCTTTGGTTTGAATATCCTCCCGTAGCTCAGAGTAATTTGATCGTCTGAAGCCTTCTTCTCTCAGCTCGTCAAAGTCATTCTCCACCCAGCTTTGTTCCGTTGCTGGTGAGGAACTGCGTTCCTTTGGAGGAGGAGAGGTACTCTGCTTTTTAGAGTTTCCAGTTTTTCTGCTCTGTTTTTTCCCCATCTTTGTGGTTTTATCTACTTTTGGTCTTTGATGATGGTGATGTACAGATGGGTTTTTGGTGTGGATGTCCTTTCTGTTAGTTTTCCTTCTAACAGACAGGACCTTCAGCTGCAGGTCTGTTGGAGTACCTGGCCGGCCGTGTGAGGTGTCAGTCTGCCCCTGCTGGGGGGTGCCTCCCAGTTAGGCTGCTCGGGGGTCAGGGGTCAGGGACCCACTTGAGGAGGCAGTCTGCCCGTTCTCAGATCTCCAGCTGCGTGCTGGGAGAACCACTGCTCTCCTCAAAGCTGTCAGACAGGGACATTTAAGTCTGCAGAGGTTACTGCTGTCTTTTTGTTTGTCTGTGCCCTGCCCCCAGAGGTGGAGCCTACAGAGGCAGGCAGGCCTCCTTGAGCTGTGGTGGGCTCCACCCAGTTCAAGCTTCCCGGCTGCTTTGTTTACCTAAGCGAGCCCGGGCAATGGCGGGCGCCCCTCCCCCAGCCTCGCTGCCGACTTGCTGTTTGATCTCAGACTGCTGTGCTAGCAATCAGCGAGACTCCGTGGGTGTAGGACCCTCTGAGCCAGGTGCGGGCTATACTCTCCTGGGGCACCGTTTCGTAAGACCGTCGGAAAAGCACAGTATTCGGGTGGAAGTGGCCTGATTTTCCAGGTGCCGTCTCTCACCCCTGGAAAGGGAACTCCCTGACCCCTTGCGCTTCCCGAGTGAGGCAATGCCTCGCCCCTGCTTCGGCTGCCGCACGGTGCGCTCACCCACTGACCTGCGCCCACTGTCTGGCACTCCCTAGTGAGATGAACACGGTACCTCAGATGGAAATGCAGAAATCACCCGTCTTCTGTGTCACTCACGCTGGGAGCTGTAGACCAGAGCTGTTCCTATTCGGCCATCTTGGCTCCTCCTTACATGCCATATTTTTTAAAAAGCCGTTCATTTGTGGATGGACACAAGTTGATTCCATATCTATGCTATATCTAATAGTGCTGCAATAAACATGGAGGTTCGGGTATCCTTGTGATATATACTGATTTCCTTTTCTTTGGATAATAAATATCCATAGTGGAATTGACAGATTGTATGGTAGTTCTATTTTCAGTTTTTTGAGAAACATCCATACTATTTTCCGCAGTAGCTGCACTAATTTACATTCCCACCAACTGTGTATCTTCCTTTGGGGCTGGGCATAGTGGCTTGTGCCTTTAATCCTAGCACTTTTGGGAGGCCGAGGGAGGATCACTTGAGGCCATGAGTTCAAGGTTACAGTGAGATATGTATCATTGCACTACTGCACTTCTGAGCAAGACCCTGTCTCTTAAAAATATATAAATATAAATAAAAAATTTTTTAAAAGTTCCCTTTCTCCACATCTATGCCAGCATTTGTTATTTCGGGGCTTTTTGATAATAGTCATTCTAACTGGGGTGAGATGATACCTCATTGTGGTTTTGATTTGCATTTCCCTGATGATTCGTGATGTTGAGCATTTTCTCAAATACTTATTGACCATTTTAATGTGATTCCTGATTGACAAATTCCCTAATTTGAGTTTCCACTTCTAATTTAGGACTGACCAGAGAATGTAGAATACACTCCCCCAACCAATCACATAGGTTGCCTGCTTCTAGCCAGCCACCTCCAGCTTCCCTCTCCCAGCAGCCTCCAATCAGGGCACACCTGAAGCCTTCCACCGAAGGATGTTTCCAATGAAGCTCTCCTAGTCCTCTGCCAGTTTTTTAGCCTCTGCTAAAACACACGTGATGATGGCTGACTCCCTTGCTGTAGCAAGCTCTGAATAATAACAGCCTTTGTTTGTTCTCATTTGGTGGGTCTCCATTTATTTCCACAATGCCATTCACACCCACTGGCTTTGGCCAGCAGCTTCAAGCTCTCACCTCCAGGCTATGCCACTTTAGTTATTTTATGAGTATGCAGGTGAGAATGAACAGTAAAAATCTAAATTTATTTGAAAGGAATGAGGTAGGACAAGATGATTGATTTTGGATAATTTTCTAGAAATGTGTGAGAAGACAAAAGTAGCTTTTTTTAATCTTTGAAAAAAGTCTTTATTGTGAAGCACAGTAGCAAAGATAGATGTAGAGATAGATATATTTTCCTCTAATCCAAAGGATAAGGTGAAAGAAAGATCACATCGAGGGGAAAGAGTTTTACCCCAATTAGACAATAAGTGAATAAGAAAGTAGAAAGAAAAGGAAAGTTGGTAACTAACCACTCTAACCATAGCAGCAAAATTTCTCTTTGAAAATTGGCCACAGGTCAGCTGACTTGTGTATGCATTTACAGACTGCCCTCCCACTCCCCTAGACACACACAGATTCCATCTTAACATCCAGCAATATGCCCCTTACTTTTCCTCTTCCTTATCCAGAGGCAATCCCATTATCCTTCATAATTGCATCTAAAATTATTATAGGCAATGAGATATTAATATTATCACACACACTATTAATCCTTAGAATATTCTAAATATGGCAAAGGAGACAAAGACTGACTGATACGGGTTGGCTCTGTATTCCCACCCAAATCTCATGTGGAATTATAATCCCTATTGCCGGAGATGGGGCCTGGTGGGAGATGACTAGATCATGGGGATGGTTTCTAATGGTTTAGCACCATCCCCTAGTGCTGTCTTGTTATAGAGTTCTCACAAGATCTGGTTGTTTGAAAATGTGCAGCATTTCCCCCTTCTCTCTCTCTCTGCCTCTTGCTCCTGCCGTGTAAGATGTGCCTGCTTCTCGTTCACCTTCTGCTGTGATTGTAAGTCTCCTGAGACCTCCCCAGCCATGCTTCCTGTGCAGCCTGTGGAACTGTGAGCCCAGGAAACCTCTTTTCTTTATAAATTACCCAGTTCCAGGTATTTCTTTATAGCAGTGGGGGAACTGACGAATACTGACCAAAATAATCTAAATCAACACTCTATTCTTATACCCTTCGTAAAGTAGTAGTTGTATTCATATGGCACTAACACCAAAATTCTAGGGAGAGCCAGGAGGAAACTTGGAAGAAGCTTGCTGTAATACTGAGTTTCGAGAGGGGCCATATGGTCTTTCTCAACTAACTCCCACCAAACACTACTCTCCTGCCCACCCCAGCCCACCAGCCTCAGCAATTTTTCACTCAGTTCCATCTCTGTCATTTACAATTCAAACAGCATTCTTTTAACAATTCTTGTCTTGATGTCCAGAAAATTAAGAATTCAGTGGTTACATCCTAGGGCATCTGTCTAAGGTGAGATAAATAGGAAATATGTTTGACATTGAAGTTCCTTTGACATTGGAGTGGAACCAGCAAATGTTATCCAAAGACCCTCATTAAATGTCTCTTCATTTGTCCCTGTACCTGGTTAGTCTCATTCTCCTCATGTGACCCAGTTCTGGGCACAGGTTAGAACACTAATTAGGCAGCATGCAATCTCAGTTACTAACCAATTCACTTCATGATCATCTCCTGATACCTGCTGTATGTCAATCATTCTGTAAGGTACAAAGATTTTAGATAAAGAATTCTATGGGGCGATGCATCTATCACTGAAATCTGCTTTCCACCTCTTTCTTTTAAAACACCACCTTGTTTTCTTTGAAATACTGATCAAACCATACCTCCATGAAGCTCTCCCAAACAAATCTCAGTCGGCCCTTATTAAAGGGTCTTTCGAGTATCTCTGCTGCACTCAAACTGACATATGGAACTCCTCATATTCTGGCAATTTCTTACCTCCACTCTGGCCTAGTGACTGTACCCATTATTTTCAACTCCTGTGTGGCATTATTAATTCCACTTCTCAAGTAACACTATTTATGATGCCTCCACTCTGTTAAAAGTAGAAAGGAAGGAGTTTTGGGGGAGTACATCTCTCAACCAAAATACTTCATCACATCCTTCAACTGTAGCAAAGGTGTGAAACAGAAAGCAAGCTGAGAGCCAAGAAGTGTAGCAGTGCTTGGGCAGATTTCTTTCATCGGTGGGAGGGAAAAGTTGTTTCTCATCAGCTAAATAGAGCGAGAGAGTTTTAAGCAGTCCATAGGCAAGAAAAGCTTGTGAACATTTTTACCAGCCCTCACCTAGCCTTTCAAAGTGCAGTTTAACTCAGCATGATTGGGACAGAAATTCTGACTGTGTGTAGCCTCGAATCCCTTCAGAGGAAACCACTTTTTCATGTCTCACACACTAGGTCTTGTTTCCCCTGAATAGGGTGAGAGCTGGAGATACAGGCTTGGAGAAGATGAGAAAGATTGAACTGATCTACATAAGAGAGGTCATCAAGACAGATACCTGGAGCAATAACAACAGCAACCACGACAATAATTTGAAAGGCAGGGAGAGACTTAGAGAAGGTTGGCCAAAGTAAGAGAGAGTAGAAAACGGTGACTTGGCTTGGGAATGTTTGGAGGCAGAGGGCAGGAGGAGTTGGGGACAGCTGCTATACAATATTTTGCAGGGAGAGAGATATCTAAGCAGGCTTTCTGGAAGTGTCTCTATGTTATAGGAAGTAAGTTCCACCTCACCTACACTCCACAGCTCCCAGGACACTTCCACAAAAAACCTACATTGTTTTTCAGTGCTTTTCTTGTATTGGATTTTGTCTCCTTAGATGCTGTGCCATGCTGTGCTCCTACCTTCAAGGCAGGAGGAAAGAGCCTGTTTGTTTTTGTGTGGACTGTCAACCAGGAATTGGAACCTAAGTACCCAACCATACCTTTGTTTAAATCGTCAACCTAGAACTGGGTCAAGAGAGCAATTTCACCATAACTGTTGGACCTACAGTGTGAAGGCTTGGGCAGTAACAAGCACAATTTGGGATATCCCTTGGAGTCCCCCTCAAAGTACAAGGGGAAGCGAGGAAACTAATCTGAATTCAGAATGGCATTTTTGGGAGAATGCATGGTGAGTGCCTGCATGTATGTTATGAGAAGCAAATATTTCTTTGCTTGGACGTGTAACTTATCACTCCAAAATTAGGAAAGTCTATGAAAATTCTTCACAAGAATGCAGGCTGGAAATTAGTATTTGTCCAGAATTCTGGGGGAGTGGATGATTCTGTAGATTTGGATTCATCATAGGAAGGGAATAGGTGTTTGATTGCCTTTGGATCCATTGCCCAGTATCCTGGCTGAGACCACTGCTGAGCTGCCATGAGGGCATGGACTCCAGTAGGTTTAGAACTCCTGTGTTGGAGCGAGGTTTGGAAGATTACACATAGCTGCATCAGGTCACTGCAGGAGCAGTTTATAGCTGGGAGTTACATTAAACACTTATTCTTCTCCAAAAGCTGTATGAATTCTGAACACTTCCAAAGCTAATTTAGACAAAGATGATAATGGCTGTATTCAGAAAACAAGAGCAAATGACAGCACTGGGATCAAAATTGCTAGAGTAGACCTGGTGGGAAAGTGTCATATGTGTGACACAGCCTGCTGAAGGCAAACTTTTGACAGACAAAGACTTAACAAATGGTAAAAGGCGTGTCTCCCACGGTGGCTCACGCCTGTAATACTAGCACTTTGGGAGGCCGAGGTGGGCAGATAACCTGAGGTCAGGAGTTTGAGACCAGCCTGACCAACATGATGAAACCCATTCTCTACTAAAAATATGAAAATTAGCTGGGCGTGGTGGTGGGGTCCTGTAGTCCCAGCTACTTGGGAGGCTGAGGCAGAAGAATCACTTGAACCCAGGAGGCGGGGGTTGCAGTGAGCCGAGATCACACCACCGCACTCCAGCCTGGGCAACAGAGTAAAACTCTGTCTCAAAAAAAAAAAAGGGTGTCTCTCCCAGACCAAATCAGTGCCTTCCACCCGTAAGCCATCTGGTTTGGATCATACACTGTGCCTCTAATTCACTTCCAGGTAATAAGGGTAATAATAAATACCTGGTCACTAAGTCCCTGTTGCTTCATGTTCTAGAACTTCAGGGAACATATTCAGTAAGAAACCCAGCACTGCTCATGACTTGGGACAATGGATATATCCTCGTGCAGTCTGGCATGATTGTGGTGAAAAGAAACACCTGGTGGCAGATTGTCTTCAAGAGGAAAGAACTCTGTGAAAATCCATCTTTCTCCTCTAGCAGATGGCTTAGACTCTGGGACCAGGGGAATTACCTGCACAGCATGTCCTGGAACCTTCCACAGGGTGCCCTTCCCAGGACAGCCATCCAAGGCTGGTGTGTTAACTTATCGAAATTTGTATTTATTAAATGTGAAAATTGTTTGAATATCTTGGATTGGGATGAAATGCACATATTTTTGTCCTTAAAATTTAGTAGTTAAAAAAATTAACAGCTTTCTACTTGCTGGTGGGGTTTTTGAGAAGAAAACAATCAATGATTTTAAGAGAGGGATACTTTTACCAAGGTTTTTCTCCAAATAGAAATGTGGTACCTTTAGTTTCCTGATGCCAAAAGCACATGAGGCTGTTGAGAGAGCCACTTCTGTGCTGGGTGCAACCTACTCCAGCCCCAGCCATGGACTTGTTAGAAACTTGAGAAAGACAACTGCTTCTCTGAGGATTAGATCTTAGGAACAGATAGAGATGTCTAAAGTGTATTTCCTGAAAGTCTTGCTGGGTGATGTACAACATAAACACTCTCTTCACTCCTCATGAAAGAATCTTAGAAAAAGATGAGTTCTTGATGATCTTTAGAAGGTCTATTTTGTATTTCGTCTGGATGCTACACAATGGGGAGACTGGCATCAAGGCTGGACCCAGAAGGCCCAGTTTCATGCTGTTAGGATATCTAAGACTATCAAATCCATACATTCATATGTAAAGACACAGTAAGCTTTGTGATTGCGAAAGCGGTCCTCATGGAGACTAGACTGTAATTCAGACATGGACAAGGCAAAATCAATCTTTTTTTTTTCTTTTTTGCGTTAGAAGTCTTATCAAGGTAGATCGTACATGAGTTCCTACTGGCAGGTAAGAGAGGTGAGATCTGGAGAGGGCACCTCTCTCTCTCCTGTTTGGACTAACCCTACTCCCTGAACTATTTCATGAGCCCTGTAGAGAGCAAGCAACATGCAAAGTCAAGGAGTCTTCACAGGAGCTTGGTGAAACCAGAAACAAAAGCAAGATGGTTCATGGAGGATGGAGGAAGACTCTCTCCTCTTGGCCGCAGCTCTGAGTGTGATATTGCTTTGACATTGTGAGGCTTTGCACTGGGTGACCTCAAAGGACCAGCAAAGGGCTGGTGCAAGTCTATCAGCACCGCCTGCTTGAACAGCCACCATTGGTGTGCATCATGGACTGCACCTGTGTGGACACCAATGTGGGGCCTGAGGGAAGACGTGCATTTAGAGACCTCAAGCAATTCCTTTTGAGTTGAGGGACTTTGAGAAGAGGTGAGGTGTGTCTATGGTATGTGGGCAGGGCCTGGAGGTAGTAACATTTTAAAAAAAATGTACGCATAGGCTGGGAAGTCCTAAGGAAACTAGGATCACTCAGGCTTAAAAGTTATGACTTGTCCGTTTAAATAAATAATACAATCTGTTCTACCTACATAAAGATGGCACTACTGATCTGACATTAGGAGAATATTTATTTGGCATTTTTTTGTCATTGCTGTTGTTTTTGGGTTTTGTGGTTATTATCGTTGTCCGTTCACTTTTGCCATTGCTTAGCCATGATGACAGATTCTCAGAGAAATGTCCACAATCCCTTAGGAATGATAATGTGCATATTGGCTACTTCACTAAGATCCAAAATGGGACTAGGATTAGAGGCACAGTCTGTAACTGAGGATAAGAGAAAAGTGAATTGGTCAACATGAAGATGAAATTCAACTTGTATTATTATTTTATTCATGAATTTAACAGACTTTTAGTGAGGTTCTACTTGTGCCAAGCTGGTAGGGCTATAAAGATGAAAAATACGTACACTGCCTTTGTCTTTGAAAGCAAGGAACTTGAGCACAAATAATCTCAATGCAATGTTAAATGTGCTAGAATATAACTGCATTTGAGAAAATAGGTACATAAAATTCTTTGCCGGAGTATCTGGCAAGATTTCACAAAGAAGGGGACAGTAGAACTGTATTTTGAAGAATAGGTATAAGATTTCCTTAAGGAGAAAGAAAAGAGAAACATTTTGTACTACCTACCAATGCTCTTAATGGGAGGTAGGCTTCCTTTCCAGAGCTGTAATCCTCTTTAAATAAGATAATCACCATTTGGCTTTAAAACTCAATAGATTGTGTTAGTCAATCAAGAATCTGTCTATATGTGCTTAGCATCCTACTAGGTGTTTCAGGGAATACTCTGGAAGCCTGGACAAGGTTCTCATTGAAGAACTGTACTGCTCATGTCTTTTGCATATGAAACAATTAAAAAATAAAATAGCACACTTTAAGCCTCAAAATCAGAATAGAAATATGTATGGTTGTCTTTGTCGAAATAGCTCGGTTGGGAGAGCGTTAGACTGAAGAAATACGTATGGTAGAATTTTGGAGAAAGAATCAAATAGCTGTAATTTACAAGTTATGTTTATTTGGTCCTTTGTAAACATTTGATTTTTCCCCATTTTTTCTCTACTATTCATTATCTTTTCATTATAATATTTAGAAGAACAAGATTTTTCTTGATATTTCTATTTGTATTAGTGGGTGAATAGTACAACTTTTGCACAGAATGTGTACTTCCTAAGTGTCGCTAATGAACCTCACTTCAACATTTTAGATATCAAATTCCTCCAAATGTTCATCTATATGGTGACGAAGAAGATTCTCAATCTATTATCTTCAGTTCTAAGGGAAGGGAAGGCAAGGGCAATAACAAAAAGACAAAAAAACTGAGTCTCATTTCTTGAAAGAGACTTCATAAAAAGAATCTCAGGTCTTCATTAGCAAAGCTGCAAGATCAAATCATTTTAGGAATGATCTTTAGTAAAGGATCTTCTTTGGCAGAGGAAAAAAGGAAGTTAGTTAAGTTTATTAATAAGGGTTGAAAACTGCCTGCAGATAGATAAAAAGACCACATAAGCATGTAAACAGTAAGGCGAAAATTCATCACTTTTTTGGGAATGAAGAAATGAACTTGAACAAGGACAGGATTGTCTATTAGCACGCTCTAATCATACTCCCTGGACTAAATGCATAAGTCCCTGTTAGCAGAAAGAATGATAGCATTCATACTTCTTACCTTAGCTAAATGGGCAGGTTCAGAAGCATCATCCCAGAAATGAAATCCTTTTCTTGGACACCTGGGAAGGAGAATTTGCAGTGATGATCAGAAAACATATGTGGTGGCAGGTACACAAGGATTACTCCATGACAAATCACAAGAATTTCTGCTGGCTTACTCTACCCATTTTTATGGAAAGGCCTTTAGACTCTGTAAAAACTGGCAGCTGCAACATGGTTTCAGTGAGAAGGATTGTGCCTGTGTCTGCAGAAAACATTGAAAAAGAAATAAAATTAAGCATTCAAGGATTCTAGGATATGTGTAATTCATACATGTGAATAAGTACAAAATCTTCAAAAACTAATTTTTTTTTTTAGCAGTTTTAGGTTTCCAGAAAAATTCAGTTGAAAGTACAGAGAGTTCTCATACACTGCCTCTGCCCACCCTGTAATTTCCCCCTATTATTAACATCTTGCATGGGTGTAGAATATTTGTTACAATTAATAAACGTATATATATATATATATGCCAATGCAATGCAAAAATATGTGTGTATATATACACATACACATACACACACACACACATATATATATACACACACACACACACACATATGTGTGTGATGTTGGCTCACTGCAACCTCTGTCTCCCAGGAATGAACCAATATTAATACATTAATATTAATTAACTAAAGTTCATAGTTTACATTAGGGTTCACTGTGTTGTATAGTTTATGGATTTTGACAAATATATAATGACATGTATCCACCATTATATAATATCATACAGAATAATTTCACTGCCCTGAAATCCTCTGTGCTCTACATATTCATCCCTTTCTCCCCCTCCTTCAACCCCAGCAACCACTAATCTTTTTATTATCTCCCTACCTTTGCTTTCTCCAGAATGTTGTATAGTTGGAATCATACAAGCCTTTTCAGATGGGCTTCTTTTACTTAGCATTTTGCATTTTAGATGTCTGCGTGTCTTTTCATGGCTTGATAATTCGTTTCTTTTTTAGCACAAAATCATGTGTACTCTATTGTCTGGATGTATCACTTTATTTATACATCCACATACTGAAGAACATCTTGGTTACTTTCACATTTTGGTAATTATGAATAAAGCTGCTATAAACATTTATGTGCATGATTTTGCCTGGACATAAGTTTTCAGCTAATTTGGGTAAATACCAAAGAGCATGATTGCTGGATCATATGATAAGGGTATGTTTTGTTTTGTAAGATATGTCCAAACTCTCTTCCAAAGCGGCCTTTACTTTCCCACCAGCAAAGAATAGAGAATTCCTGTTGTTTCACATCTTCATCAGCATTGGACGTTGTCAGTGTTTTGGATTTTGGCCATTCTGGTAAGTGTGTAGTAGTATTTTATTGTTGTTTTAATTTGCAATTCAGTAATGAAATAACATGTTGAGTATCTTTTCTGGTAAGCGTGTAGTATTCTTTTACTGTTTTAATTTGTAATTCAGTAATGACATAAGATGTTGAGTATCTTTTCATATACTTATTTGCCATCTATATATCTTCTTTGGTGAGGTGTCTGTTCAGATATTTCATCTGTTTTTTAAATTGGATTGTTTATTTCTTTATTGTTGAGTGTTAAAAGTCCTTTGCATATTTTAGAGAGATGTCCTTTATCAGATATGTGTTTTGCAAATATTCTCTCTCAGTCTATGGTGTGTCTTTTCATATTCTTAACAATATCTTTCACAGTGTAGAAGTTTTAAATTTTAATAATTTCCAACTTACTGTTTCTTTCATGGATTTTGTCTTTGGTGTTCTAAGAAGTTATTGCCAAACCCAAGGACACCTATTTTCTCCTATTTTATCTTCTAGGAGATTTATGGGTTTGGATTTTACATTTATTTCAGTTCATTTTTGTGAAAGGTATAAGGTCTGTGTCTTCTTTTTTTTTTTTTTTCGGTTTTGCATGTGAAAGTCCAGTTATTCCAGCACCATTTGTTGAAGTGACTATTTTTTTCCATTGAATTTCCTATGCTCCTCTGTCAAAGATAAGCTAGATATTTTTGCATGGGCCTATTTCTGGGCTCACTATCAGGCTCCATTGATCTGTCCATGCATTCTTTTGCTAACATGTATGGTCTTGATTATCACAGCTTTACAGTAAGCCTGGAAATTTCATAATGTCAGTCTTCCAACTTTGATTGTCTCCTCCAATATTGTGTTGTCTATTCTGAATCTTTTGCCTTTCCATATAAACTTCAAAATCATTTTATTCATATTCACAAACTAATTTTCTGAGATTTTGATTGGGATTGCATTAAATCTACAGATCAAGTTGGGAAAAAGTGACATTTTGGCAATATTGAGTCTTCTTTTCTGTGTACATGGAATAACTCTCCATTTATTTAGCTCTTCTTTGATTTCATTCATCAGAGATTTATAGTTTTTCGCATATAGGTCTAGTACCTATCTTGTTAGATTTATACTTAAATATTTAATTTCTTATTGCTAATGTAAGTGTCATTACATTTTTAATTTTAAACTCCAGTTGTTCATCATTGGTATATAAGAAAGTACTGTCCTTTGTATAATAATGTCATATGCTGAAAATTTTCTATAATCTCTTATTAGTTCTAGGAGACTTCTGGTTGATTTTTGAGAGTTTTTTTTTTACATAATATGTCATCTGCAAACAAAGATAGTTTTATTTGCTCCTGCCCAATCAGTATACCTTTTCTTATCTTATTGCATTAGCTAGTACTTCCAGTACAGTGTTAAAAAGGAGTGATGAGAGGGCACATTCTTGCCTTGTTTCCCATCTTAGAGGGAAAGTTTGGAGTTTTGTTTTGTTTTGTTTCTGTTTTGAGACAGCGTCTCACTTTGTCACCCAGGCTGGAGTGCAGTGGCACCATCTTGGCTCACTGCAACCTCTGCCTCCTGGGTCCAAGCGATTCTCCCACCTCAGCCTCCTGAGTAGCTGGGATTACAGGCGCATGCCACTGTGCCCAGCTAATTTTTGTATTTTTAGTAGAAACAGGGTTTCATCATCTTGGGCAGGCTGGTCTTGAACTCCTGACCTCATGATCCACCCTCCTCGGCCTCCCAAAGTGCTGGGATTACAGGCATGAGCCACTGCGCCCAGATGAAAGCTTGGAGTTTTTCACCATTAAATATGATGTTAGCTATAGGGTATTTTTTTGTAGATATTCTTTATCAAATTGAGGAAGTTTTCCCCTATTGTTAGTTTACTGGGAAGTTTTTAAAATCATGAATGGGTGTTGATGTTGTCTAATGCTTTTTCTGCATCTATTAATATGATCATATAATTTTTCTTCTTTAATCTGTTGATATGATTGATAACATTAATTTCTATTCAAATATTGATCCAGCCTTGTATTTCTACAATAAATCCTACTGGTTATGATGTATAATTTTGAAAAATAAATTATTGGATTTGATTTGCTAATATTTTGTTGAGGATTTTGAATCCATTTTCAGGAGATATATTGGTCTTTAGTTTCTCTTTCTTGTAATGGTTTTATTTGGTTTTGATATTAGGGTAAGCCTGGCCTCATAGAATAAGTTAAAGTTTTCCTCTGCTTCTATTTTCAGGAAGAGAATATAGAGAGTTGGTTTTAATTTTTCCTTAAACGTGGAATTTGTTAGTGAACCCATCCAGGCCTGGTGTTTTCTGTTTTGAAATATAATTGATCATTGATTTAATTTCTTTAATAGATATGGCTCTCTTCAGATTATCTATTTATCGTTGTGTGTGTTTTGGTAGATTCTGCCTTTCAAGTCTTTCAAGTAATTAGCCCACTTCATCTAGATTAAAATTGGACATAGATTTCCTTAATAATATTCCTTTATTATCCTTTTAATGTCCATGAAATCAGTGGCTACTGCCTCTTTCATTTCTAATATCAGTAATTTGTGCCTTCTCACTTTTTTTCTTACCTGGCTAAAACTTTATCAATTTTATTAGATGTTTTCCAAAAGCCAGCTTCTAGTTTTGTTGATTTTTCTTCATTGATTTCTTGTTTTCAATCTAAATCCCTTTTCAAATTGCCTTTAATTCTTACCTTCAACAAAAGAGATGAAAAGACAATTTATTTACTTCAATGAAACAACTGTCACTTCCTATCCGAATCCCATTGAATCTACAGGTATTTTAAGGCACACTATTGACAGTCTGAGGAGTGGAGCAGTCGTGTCAAGAGTGAAAGGTCTTTCCCCCGGGAGCAGGAAGCACTTCAGCTCAGCTCAGGTGTTCTTGGCTCCCCTTCTCCTCCTCTCCCACTGGGTGAATGTGATGACCAAGCAATGTTTGAAATAAGCTAGTGACTGGACACACACAAGAGAAACTTAGTGGAGTCCTCATCATTCACAGCCCAAGACTGGGCCATCAGACCTGAGAAGTGGGACAGATCTGCCAAAGTGCCCAGATTCCACTTTTCCAGAATCATGTGGAAGATCCCAGAAAGAAGAACAGCTGTTCTACTGAGATGTCAGGAAAGCCACTATGAGAGCAGATACTGATTTAGTTAGCAAGTGTGCTGGAGGAAGGGGTGCATCTCAAACAGAGCCAAGCAGTTCTCATTACCAATCCTAGCACTATGTTCCAGGTTTCCTACTGAAATCAGAAAACAAGTCTGTGAGTATCTTTGTGAGAGAAATACTCTCTAGGAGAAGACAAGAAACTCTGGTAGAACATGAACTCCCATAAAATAGAGTATAGCCAGAACACAGAAATCTTAAGGAACTCTGCTGGAAAATAATTTAGCAAAGTGGCAGGAAGTCCTTGTGCCCTTAGGAAATATTTTATAATAATGGTATTGGTGTCTGGAGAAATAAGCACTGCTCTATCTATATTACCAACTGAAATGAAATGAGTCTGGCCCTTTCCCAGGTTTTTGGTGATGCCAGTGATTGTGAGACCAGAAATTCTGTGGTAGACAATTCATCCATTACGGCAGCTTCGTCACCGATGCGGACTGTCATGTATGAGGACTGGGGCATGAGATGAATCCTGGAGAGGGTCTGTCAGAACAGTCAGCCTGTCATCCCTCTTGTCTCTAATGCTGGGAGGCCGTTTACCCACTACTGCTCTAATTCTGAACTTCTGTGAACAAACAGTATCACAGATTGCTTCAATAGATGTTTGACCCCGCTGTTCCCCTCCAGGTGAAAATTATAGAACTTTTAAGCAAAAAAGCCTCTGTGCTCAAAATAATTGTTGCTATCTTAACTCATTTCATTGGAACATTTCCAAAAGACTGGAACCATTTCAGTTCATCTTACTTTTTTTTTTCTCTCAGAGAAATAAAGAGGATCATGAATAAAGATTAAATTCTCTTTTTCTCTCAGTTCCCTTAGGAGCACACATGAGATCAAACCCTAGCCAGGAACATGATTATTTATCGTGAGACACTCTCCCTCAAAAGCAGAAAAGTGTTTGTTTTCTCAGACATTATCTATAACGAGTCAGTACTTTCATAGATTAAAATACTCTTCCAGATATGCTGTACAAGTTTTTAAAAATTATAATTGTTTCCTGAGCAATCATAAATTGTTTTTTCTATTTTACAAATTAAGAATTAAAGATGCTTGGGGAAAAACAGTAATTCCACATCAAAGACGAGAAGCGGTTTTAAGACGTGTTCATCATCACTTGAGGGAAAGGAGTCAAATAAGTATCATTTGTTTGTTAGCTCGTGTGTGTGTGTGTGTGTGTGTGTGTGTGTGTGTGTGGTGGGGGGGATGGCTCTTTTGTTTCCAATATCTAATTATTAAATTGAACTGAGTCTGAAAAGATAAGAACCAGCTAAGAGTTGTGGGAATTTGAATTGCAGACCAATTTTAATGGACATTTTATTACTTCCATGTATTTACAATAACAGGAGCTTTCGAGTTATCTAGGTTGCTGAGCCTGTTTTCATGAAGGTGTCGTTAGCACGCTCTTGTTTTTATGGGAATATGAGTCACTGATGTTCTTTAAAATATGTTCTCATGTAAAATTTTCCCATCACAATCTTGCTTACATCTGTAGAGTCACATGGTTAAAAAGGCAAACCTCTGTAAATCTGGCTGAATTAGCCTACAATTCCAGAGAATTGGGTTCTGTATTAATGAAGCTTTAGAACGATTTGCAAAAATCAATGGACTGACAGCCTGGTCTCAGGCCCAGTCATGAAGCAAGCAGATACCCACCTCCCCTTCTCCCTCAAGCTGTCCTCTGGTCTCCTATGGACAGGGCAGACCACAGAGAACACAAGATCTGCTCCCAGGAAATCAAGACAGAGCCCTCTTTAAGTGAAAAAAGGTGGAAGGAGACTGCTGGGAGACTTGCCTCACTTTTTAAGCTCATTGGGCCACCACCTGATTCATCCAGGCTGTGCACCATGTATATTTCCACAATTTTGTACTACATATTGGAAATGCAGAGCTCCAATGCATGAATCTACCTTTCTATTCCATGGGGCTTCACAAACAAGGCTGTAGAATTTCTTTCAGAGCTTTCAGGCTGACATAGTTCCCAGTAAGTCATTTCCCATTCCATCCCTTCACATCTCAGACCACTCTCATTCTCATTGCATGTCACCAGCTCTGTGGGAACTGTTTCCCTCCTATCGCTTGAACTCATCACTGACCCTTCTTTATAATAGTCTCTGTGTTCTTTACAAATAGTAATCTTTACAAATAGTTTCTGTATTCTTTCCTCTTTTTTCCCCCTTCACGGTTCCTTAGTAATTTGTATGATAAAATGGGGAAGTTAATATTTGTTCTGGGTATCTGACAAGATTGTTGCAAGGATTAAATGAGATAATGGAAGTGTGAGAGATTCCTTGTGTTTGTCTTGTATTTATCTCACTCTGATACCTGTGAAGTCACCTTTTCCAGCAACCAAAACTAGCCTGATAGGAAAACAACAACAACAAAAAAGCTATTTCCAAAAAAATAAAAGGCCTTGTATGTCTAGCTTTTGACCATTTCCCAGTATAAGTAAGTACTTCCACCATGGTTTATTTCAAGTGATTCATGTGCCATGCATAAGCTGGCAGAATCCCTGAAGATACTTACCAAGCAGCACTCAGGAATCTGTATGGGCCAACTCTAGCTCAACATTGAATATGGCCCAGATTTCAAGGTTATCAGCACACGGCAGCTTTGCTGCCCAAACCATGACCTGTTCCAGCTTCCTAACCTGTTGTGGGAAGACAGGGACCCTGAATGGAGGGACCAGCTGAAGCCATGGCAGAAGAACATAAATTGTGAAGATTTCATGGACATTTATTAGTTCTCCAAATTAATACTTTTGTAATTTCTTATGCCTGTCTTTACTGCAATCTCTGAGCATAAATTGTGAAGATTTCATAGACATTTATCACTTCCCCCAATCAATACTCTTGTGATTTCCTATGCCTGTCTTTACTTTAATCTCTTAATCCCATCATCTTCATAAGCTGAGGATGTATGTTGCCTCAGGACCCTGTGATGATTGCGTTAACTGCACAAATTTTTCATAAAGCATGTGTATTTAAACAATATGAAATCTGGGCACCTTGAAAAAAGAACAGGATAACAGTGATGTTCAGGGAACAAGGGAGATAACCATTAAGTCTGGCTGCCTGAGAGCCAGGCAGAACAGAGCCATAGTTCTCTTCTTTCAAAAGCGAAGAGGAGAAATATCGCTGAATTCTTTTTCTCAGCAAGGAACAGCCCTGAGAAAGAGAATGCGTTCCTAGGGATAGGCCTCTGAAATGGCCACTCTGGGAATGTCTGTCTTTTACAGTTGCAGATAAGGGAAGAAATAAGCCCTGGTCTCCCGTAGCGCTCTCAGGCTTATTAGGACAAGGAAATTCCCGCCTAATAAATTTTGGTCAGACCAGTTGTCTGCTCTCAAACCCTGTCTCCTGATAAGATGTTATCAATGACAATGCGTGCCCAGTGGGACATAAAACTTCATTAGTATTTTTAATTTCGCCCGGGTCCTGTGATCTTGCCCTGCCTCCATTTGCCTTGTAATATTTTATTGCCTTGTGAAGCATGTGACCTCTGTGACCCACACCCTATTTGCACATTCCCTCCCTTTGAAAATCACTAATAAAAACTTGCTGTTTCTGCAGCTTGGGGGGCATCATGGAATCTGCTGACATGTGATGTCTCCCCCAGATACCCAGCTTTAAAATTTCTGTCTTTTGTACTCTTTCCCTTTATTTCTCAGACCGGCCGACACTTAGGGAAATAGAAAAGAACCTACGTGAAATAACGTTAAATTATCGGGGCAGGTTCCCCTGATAATAACCCCACACCAATTCTTCTACCTCCTCTGGTAATGAACTTCATGAGGGGCTGCCCCTCTGGACACAGCTGTCCCCTGCCTACACCCCTGCTGTGTCCATTCTGGCCTGGATGGAGGAGTCAGGAGGAGGTGGTTTCCTCAGCATGTGCTGGCTCACAAGGACACATTGTTAAGTAATGAGGAATTCTGAAGCCAGATGTTAAACCATTGGTAGCTTGAAATAGGCTGCAGTGGGAGTATTTACACCACAGAAATTGGCAAGTGCTGGAGATTGGGAGAGCCAGGTTAGCAGCAAATCAGAAGACTAAGGTTTTCTCTTTCATCTACTGTAGCTGCCTGAGACCTGGATTTAATCTCTAACAAAAATTGATGGAAGGGAAGTTCATGATACAAAGACAAGTCTGTACTTGCAACAAAGACTCTCAATCTCAGAGCTCCCCTTGGCCTGTCTCTTTGTTCTACTTTCTCTTCATAATGCTGGGAAGCAGCCCACTCTTTCATTGCTAGAAAGCATGCTGGTATATCCATGATGAGTCCCTTGTAGCAGTGACTCTATCTGCCATAGAAAAAGGACATTTTTCCTTTCCTTTAGTCTAAGACCAGCCTCTAGAGTCATTTTCTGGCACAAGAATGATCTCTTTCCAGAACGATTAATAGCATAAAATCATTCCCTCCAAGAAACTTGAACCTACACCCAGGGGCTCTGGAATGGCTTTGTGGTTCCAACAAAACAATCATGCAATAACCAAGCCTTGGAACATACCCCCAAACCAGAAACAGCCTTAGAGGCTCCACTCTGGGTTCAGATTGGGCTTCACCTTGTTTAGACCAATTATTTTTCATTCTTTTTTTATTAAATATTTTTAAAAGTCTCAGTCTCATCTTAGTGTCACCAGGTTGCACAGACCTATTCAACACTCTTTTAGCCCATGGCCATTATGGTTTTATGATGCAATAATGGTTAATAGAAAATGTTATTAACCTGAAGTATGAACTTAGTGTTGAACATCACAGAGTTCTAGGAATCCATGCACCACAGGGAGGCCCTTGGAATGAGTCTGGAACCCTAAACCAGCTTTAACTATTCATGGAGAGTTGGCCAGCTTTAGAAAACCCAGAAATTGCCCCTCTATGAAATTTTGCCTAGGTTGATAGGTGCAGCAAACCACCATAGCACACGTTTACCTATGTAACAAACCTGAACATCCTACACATGTACCCTGGAACTTAAAAGAAAAAAATAGTAAAGAAAAAAGAAGAAATTTTGCCCAGCATCCAAGCCCTCTCCAGATTAACTCCTACTGTAGACCTTTATGCCTTTGACCCTTAAACTAAAGGCACCTCCCTGGCAAAGCTACACCTGAACACACAGCAGGCTTGCCCTTTGGGATGACTAAAGAACCTAGAAACAGTGAGGAAAAGTGAAGGGGTGTCTATATCAGGGAGAGAAGCATTTGCAAGGCCAAAAAAGCAAGGAAACCTTTTCTTTGATGCCAGCTGTGAGATGAGGTCTTGAAAGGAGGGTGGCAAACGCCATGAAGCAACCCAGGACAGGGCTGCCATCAGATGCAGGGGATTTAAGACCCTGCCACAGGTGGGAGCCCACCTCTGGGTACAGCCACCACTGATGGTGGCCCTAGGAGAAGTATGCAGAAGAGTTATGTCGCAGGAATGGGCCCACATTTTTCTTATGATTTTCTTCTTATGATTTTCTCTGGGCCTCCTTTAACTTCTGATTGGCTCTGGGATATGGATCAGTTTAAATTTGCCTGGTGAAAGTAAATCGTCCAAAATCATAAACACTCATGTTGAAAGTGCCCCAGGCACATTTTCCTAAGGTAACCCTAAGTATACTCAGCCTTTGGTATCCTCAGTTTCTGCAGCCATGGATTCAAACAACCATAGGTGAAAAACATTAGAAAAAAAAAAATTTTAAAATAACAATAAAAAATAATACAAATTAAAAATGCAATATAACAAGTATTTACATAGCATGTACATTGTATTGGTATTATAAGTCATATAGAGATGATTTAAAGTATACAAAAGGATGTGAGTAGGTTATATGTAAATGCCATGTCATTTTACATAAGAGACTTGAGCCTCCTCCTGGAACCAATCCCCTGTAGACACCGAGAGATGACTTCATTTTGCAAGTAGCATCTCTCTAACATTCCTCAGGACAGAAAAGCAAGCTGGAGAAACTATGATTTCCCATTTCTCATTGTGGAAACTGTCCTGTGAATGTGATTTATTGGAATTGGTTAGAGAGTAAGGAATGCTGCCTTGCCAACCATTCATTCTACGTATTGCTTTCACAACAACCACAGGCCTTGCCATGCACCATCTTGGGAAGGATGACAGAAGGGACTCATACATTTCTAAAGGCAACAGCAGCAGCCTTTGAAGGCAACTCATCTGGGATCCTCCAGCTGACAAAAGCTAATGGGCTGGTGATAGAGAACTGGAAGGCAGTGAAGGAGAACGTGAAACCTGCCCAACAGATCACGTCCCTGGACAGAGGCAAACATGGTGTGTCTAGGCCATTTCAACCACAGGGTTAAAAAACATGCTTTCAAGTGTCCTTATTGGTAAAGCTGCCAATCAGAGACTCAACAAAATTTTTCTCTCTTTGGCAACTAAGTCCTCACCCACACTAGAGACTGTGTGACATTTAAAAAGACACAACCTTGAGTACCAGTGTTTGGCCTCTCTGCAAGTACTATGATGGCTCAGCTAGGAACAGAGTCCTTGTGCATAACCACTCTCACAGTAAGAAAGATCATCTATAAATTTCTGTGCAGTCAGTTCACCCCAAAAGGTACAGCTGATTGTTCAAAACAGCCTGGGACCGTCCCCCTCTCTCTTGCTCCCTTCATCATGTGGCCCACCAGCTTCCCTGCCTTTTCTGCTACAACTTCCTGAGGTCCTCAGAAGAAGCAGAGACTGGTGCCAAGCTTCATGTACAGCCTGAAGAACAAAATCAACCTATTTTCTTTATAAATCATGAAGCCTCAGGTACTTCTCTATAGCAACACAGGCTGGCCTGAGTGTCCTCACAACACCAAAGGGGGTGATTCCTGTCTTATCATGTGAGAGGGGCAGTGGGTTGGTCCAAAGCTGATGAGATGGAACCATAAAGCCTATATTCAAAATCCAAGATGTCCACTAGGGTGACCTTGAGTTTAAACTCTTTTTGCTTCAGGTTCACTGTTCGTAAGGTGGAGGGCAGTAATGGTACCCAACTCATGGGCCAATTAACTTAATGAGCTAAAGCATCTCAGGCTCTGAGACCAGTGTCTGGCTGATACAAGCACTCAGTAAACACTGCTAATAGTATTACTACCAATTAGCTAATTAGGCCTGTCTTTTCATGTAGGGATTTGTGGGGTTTTTTAACTTTTATTTAAGTTCAGGGGTACAAATGCAGATTTGTTATATAGGTAAACTTGTGTCCTGGGGGTTTGTTTTACAGATAATTTTGTCACCCAGGTATTAAGCCTAGTACCCATTAGTTCTTTTTCCTGATCCTCTCCCTCCTCCCACCCTCCACTCTCTGGTAATCCCCAGTATTCTTTCCCTCTATGTGTCCATGTGTTCTAATCATTCAGCTCCCAGTTATAATTGAGAACATGTGGTATCTGGTTTTCTATTCCTGCATTAGTTTGTGAAGGATAATGGCCTCCAGCTTCATCCAGGTTCCTGTAAAGGACATTATCTCATTCTTTTTTATGGCTGCATAGTATTCTATGGTGTTGATGTACCACATTTTCTTTATCCAGTTTATCACTGATGGGCATTTATATTAATTCTGTCTTTGCTATTGTGAATAGTGCTGCAATGAACATATGCATGCATGTGTTTTTACAACAGAATGATTTATATTTCTTTGGGTATATACCCAGTAATGGGATTGCTGGGTCAAATGGTATTTCTGTCTTTAGGCCTTTGAGGAATTGCCACACTGTCTTCCACAATGGTTGAACTAATTTACACTCCAAACAACAGTAAATAAGCATTCCTTTTTCTCTGCAACCTCACTAGCATCTGTTGTTTTATTTACTTTTTAATAATTGCCATTCTGACTGGTGTGAGATGGTATCTCATTGTGATTTTGATTTGCATTTCTCTAATGATCAGTGATGTTGAACTTTTCTTCATATGCTTCTTGGCCACATGTATGTCTTCTTTTGAAAAGCATTCGTTCATATCTTTTGCCCACTTTTTAATGAGGTTGTTTTTTTTTCTTGTAAATTTGTTTAAGTTGCTTCTAGATGCTGGATATTAGACCTCTGTCAGATGCATAGTTTGCAAACATTTCCTCCCATTCTGTAGGTTGTCTTTTTACTCTGCTGATAGTTTCATTTGCTGTGCAGAGGCTCTTCAGTTTAATTAGATCCCATTTGTCAATTTTTGCTTTTGTTGCAATTGCTTTTGGCAACTTTGTCATGAAATCTTTGCCCATTCCTATGCCCTGAATGGTATTGCCTAGATTGTCTTACAGGGTTTTTACAGTTTTGGTTTTACATTTAAGTCTATATTCCATCTTGAGTTAATTTTTGTATATGGTGTAAGGAAGGGGTGCAGTTTCAATCTTCTACATGTGGCTAGCCAGCTATCCCAGCACCATTTATTGAATAGGGAGTCCTTTCCCCATTGCTTGTTTTTGTCACATCAGATAGTTGTAGGTGTGTGGCCTTATTTCTGGATTCTCTATTCTATTCCATTGGTCTATGCATCTGTTCTTCTACCAGTACATGCTGTTTTATTTACCGTAGCCCTGTAATATAGTTTGAAGTTCGGTAAGGTGATGCCTCTAGCTTTTTTCTTTTTCATTAGTATTGCCTTGGCTATTTGGGGTCTTTTTTTTTGTTCCATATGAATTTTAAAATAGTTTTTTCTACTTCTGTGAAGAATCTCAATGATAGTTTTACAAGAATAGCACTGAATTTATTAATTGCTTTGGGCTGTAGGGCCATTTTTAAGATATTGATTCTTCCTATCTGTGAGCATGAAATGTATTTCCATTTGTTTGTGTCATCTCTGATTTCTTTGAGCAGTGTTTTGTAGTTCTCCTAGAGATCTTTTACCTCCCCGGATAGCTGTATTTCTAGTTATTTGTTCTTTTTGTGGCAATTGTGAATGGGACTGCATTATTTATCTGGCTCTCGGCTTGACTATTGTTGGTGTATGGGAATGTTAGTGATTTCTGCACTTTGCTTTAGTATCCTGAGACTTTGCTGAAGTTGTTCATTAGCTTGAGAAGCTCTTGGGCTGAGACTATGGGGTTTTCTAGATATAGGATCATGTCATCTGCAAACAGGAATAGTTTGACTCCCTCTCTTTCCATTTAGATGTCCTTTATTTCTTTCTCTTGCTTGATTGCCCTGACCAGGACTTCCAATACTATGTTGAATAGGAGTGGTGAGTGAGGACATATTTATTGTGCCAATTTTCAAGGGGAATTCTTCCAGCTTTTGCCCGTTCACTATGATGTTGGCTGTGGGTTTGTCATAGATGGCTCTTATTATTTTGAGATATGTTCCTTCAGTACCTTCATGTATGGGTTTGAATATGAGAGCACTGACACCACTGATCTTAGCAATTCTTAGAACATAACCAAGTGAGTCTAAAACTTTCTCTTGTACAAAGTAACACCAGTTTGGGTTTTTTTTTTTTTGTCAAAATATTTTGTGAAATTATTGAGGTCACTGACTTTTTGTAAATAAAAGCTTTTAACAAATTTTTTAACATTTCCATAGACTTAGGACTCCCTAGACTGTGCCTGGGCTCTCTCAGTCCCCAATGTCCCCAATGAGGTTTACAGAAAAAACAGAAACAACATTGGAGGTGAATGTTGGAGGGGAGGAGAAACTGGTTGAGAACAAGATGAATAATTAGATAAAGCAACTCTCACTGTCTTCTGTTCGGACCTAATTTTACTTCCTGCGTTAGAGAAGAGCTGAGTGTGGGAGCTCTGGAGTCACCAGTGAGGAAAGGGGCGCTGCTCTGAGCATTTCAGGACTTACGAAGACAGGGTCTCTCATCCAGACTGCCAGTGTCCTTTTATCTACACTGAACTGTCCCTCCCTGGCACTCTGTCTTATGCCCAGTTTCTTTTTTTTTTTTCTTTTTTTGAGACAGAGTCTCACTCTATTGCCAGGCTGGAGTGCTGTGGCGTGATCTGGCCTTACTGCAATCTCTGCCTCCTGGATAAAAGTGATTCTCCTGCCTCAGCCTCCTGAGTAGCTGGGATTACAGGCAAGCGCCACCATGCCCAGCTGATTTTTATATTTTTATAGAGATGGGGTTTCACCATGTTGGACAGATGGTTTCGATCTCCTGACCCCGTGATCCACCCGCCTTGGCCTCCCAAAGTGCTGGGATTACAGGTGTGAGCCACTGTGCCCGGCCCTTACGTCCAGTTTCTAAAAACTGTATTTGTTGTTGTTATTATTGGTTGGAGTGTTTTTGTTTGTTTCTTTGTTTGTTTGCTTGTTTTGCTTGATTTTAAGAAATGCATTTTGGTTATCTGGTCACATAGCCCAATGCATTTGACCAATTACATGATTCGAGTCCTTAGAAAGTATCTTAAAAGACTGACCCCTGCACAAGACATTTAAGGAAGGACTTAGAACATAAGGAAATATGGCTGTTGTCAAGGCAGTGTCAGCACTGCGCAAACTCTGACAAAGGACATGCCACTCGGCTAGTCATCTGTTTCAGAAAATGGCTTGGGGAAGAGTTTATGTATTTACAAACCTCTGCTGAGTAATAAAAGGAGCAAGCGGTGCACAGTATGTATGGAGCTGAATAAATAACACTGAAGTGAGGAGGGCAGAGCCCATAAAGTGTGCCACCTTATGTCACAGGAGCCACTGCCGGCCTTGCTAATTTATGATTGTTCGTGCCATGAAGCATCAAGGACACATGGCTGGGCTGCCTTTGAGGCAATGTGGATTCTGCAGCATCTGGTATGTGGAGGGAGAGACACAAAACATCAAAAGCCTTATGCAGAACTTTAGTGCCAGGTTGGACAGAACACACATTTCAGTATCTCCATTCACACGTGATGTGCATTCACTTTGTTTGAATGCTGAAAATTACCACTTACTTCTGCCTTGTTGCACTTAGTTCAAAAGCACGTGATATAAGCATGTTATATTATCTTCTATTCTGGATCAATGACCAACTCAGACCCAAGGGCATAAATTAAAATTTTGCATTCCCATTTATATTATGTTCAAATTGTGACCTCTATTTTTAAAAAGTGAAATAATTTTTTTTAAAAATCCAAGAAGGCTGAACTCCAAATTTGACTGTTTTTACTGTTAAATGACATGGTATGGTTTTCCTGCCATTGACTCTGAAATCTTAAATAACTGGCCATTTAAAGCATGTCCATCCTAACTCACTAGGAAAACAAGGTGCGGAATAGCTGTCATCTCCTATGGCATTATCTGAACATCTGTGTTATGCTCCTGCAGTGCCACTAGAGGGAGCACAAGTTAGCTAACATGCCCTGTCCTCAGCACTTGGCATCTTTGAAGATGCTCACAATTTGATCGGGGAGGACATAGCATGCATCCATCTTGGCATCTGTTCTGCAAAAATACTGAGTGAACTGGAAAAGAACTAGGTCATAGGACTGGAAGGACATCATTCTCCATCAGAGTGCCCTTTATTCCTGGAAATTCCAGGGCACATCAAGAGCTGACAGCAAGATGATACAGGGCTGTATCATCTGGTTAAGGAGTTTTAGGGCACAGCATCCAGAGACACACAGCCCTCAAGAAGGGCAATGTGTCCAATTACCCTTTCCTGGCGTGGGGGTGGGGGTATGGATTCTGATGTGGAATCCAGCAAGCATCTTTGGAGAGAAGCGTAGTAGAGAAAGGGAGTTGTGAATGTATGTGTGTGTGTAGAGGAGAACACAAACTCTCTGATTGATGCAGTTCTTTCTGATGTCTCTTGTCAGATCATCAACCAGGAAACATCTCCTGAAGCCTAACAACAGGAAAGAGTTTTCCAGTGAGAGCAGCAGCAGGGAAGCCTTTTGTTTGTTTGTTTTTAAACAATTAAGTTCCTAGAAAATACTGTCTACACTAATTTGGTGAAATTGATAAGTAATTTTTTTCTCCCAGAAGAAAATAGAATGTCCAGTTTATGTTATCACTTTCTCATCTATTTTCTACTAAGGAAGATCCTTCTTTTTTAATACTCAAATTAGACTGCAGAGTACGTTAGAATTCCCCAAAAGGATCTTGATGGTTTAAAAAAGGAGCCCAGAAAGTCCATTTTAGGGGCAGTACGTCTTTGGGAAGGCATTTTTTCATTTAGCCATCATTTACAAAGTGCAG
Organism: Pongo abelii; assembly: GCF_028885655.2. Classification (NCBI taxonomy): domain Eukaryota; kingdom Metazoa; phylum Chordata; class Mammalia; order Primates; family Hominidae; genus Pongo; species Pongo abelii. The sequence continues at coordinate 15,491,225 of NC_071985.2, forward strand.
ACTATATGCCAGTTGGATAAGATGCTCTTCAGGGGCAGGCGGATGGATAATTCAGTGTCTGGTATGTGGCAGCCACTCAGTAAGTGTTTGTTAAATGAATGAATGAGTGAACAAATGAATGAGTGTCCTGACAGAAGAAAGTACAGACTGCTGAGGAGTCATGAAAGAGAGATACATAACTTTTGCTGGGGTAGGAGGCACCGTGACTCTTGGGGGAACCTAAGGCCTGAGCTGAGTCCTGAAGGCTGACTGCGAGGCAGGGGTCAGGGGAGATGGGGGTGGTCAGGAGCAATGGGGTGGGGAATTCTAGGCAAAGGGAGCAGTATATCCATAGTGCTGACATGTGAGGGGAAAAGTACCTTGAGGAAATCACAGGTAACTTAGGATAACGGGAACAGAGAGTTGAGCAAAAGATTACAGAGGTCTTCAGTAGCAGAATGAACTTCTAGGTAAGTTTGACATTGGATAGCATTCATAATAGTAACAGCAAACAACAGACTCAGTACTGGAGGCTTTATGCATATTAACATAGTTAGACTCACAAACAGAGAAGGTCAGTTTTCTTTCTTCCTTCCTTCCTTCCTTCTTTTTTTTGAGGCAGGGTCTCTCTGTGTTTCCCAGGCTGCAGTGCAGTGGCATGATCCCATCACAGCTCACTGCAACCTCAACCTCCCAGGCTCAAGCAATCCTCCCACCTCAGCCTCCTGAGCAGCAGAGATCAGAGGCACACACCACCACATCCAGCTAATTTTTGTAATTTTTGTAGACACAGGTCTTGCTGTGTTGCCCAGGCTGTTCTGGAACTCCTGTGCTCAAGCAATCCTCCTGCCTCAACCTCCCAAAGTGCTGGGATTATAGGCATGAGCCATGTACTCACCCAGTATTCTTATTTCTTATTATCCCAGTTTTACAAATGAAGAAACTGAGATGCAGAGGATTTAAGAAACATGCACAAAAATCACATGGATTTAATGTGTTATTACTAGATACTTAAAGATGTGTCAAAAAAAGGACAACTTAGGAGAATTATGTAATAAAGAGGCATTCCTACAGTCTTTCATAAGCTATTTCTTGGAGTGACTTTCAAAAATTGAAATGAATCAACCACTAGTTTGACAGAATCTGGCTTTATTGGTATTTAATTGGAGAAAAGTTATATGAGTCATTCTGTCTAAACAAAGAAGACCTCCACATCTTAGTCTAAATCATTCTCTAGAACTTGAATCTTGTATGGGGAAGTATAATATTACATATGACTTAAATTACTCAATTATGAGTACTAATAGCCAATTCAAAGATAGCATAATGAAATAAATCTTCAAAGTTGAAAGAGAAGAGTTGGGAAAAAGAAAATTAATCAATATTTGAACCCAGGGCCACTGCTTAACTCTTAGGGAAAGTATATACATTTATATAATATAAAACTATACCCCTAACTCATACAATTTAAAAAATTTAATTTCTAGATGGGCCAATATTTAACCATTAAATAATGAAACTATAAGAAAGCATGAATATACACATTTGTATAATCTTACAATAAAGGAAGCATGAACATAAAGATACTAAAATTAATGAAAAGTTAAGTAAATTTTCTATGTTAAAAAAGTAGTCACTGGGCACAGTGGCTCACACCTGTAATCCCAGCACTTTGGGAGGCTGAGGTGAGCGGATCATGTAAGGTCAGGAGTTCGAGACCAGCCTGGCCAACATGGTGAAACCCTATCTTTACTAAAAATACAAAAATTATCTGGGCATGGTGGCAGGTACCTATAATCCCAGCTACTAGGGAGGCTGAGGCAGGAGAATTGCCTCAACCCAGGAGGCAGAGGTTGCAATTAGCCGAGATTGTGCCATTGCACTCCAGCATGGGCAACAAGAGCAAAATTCCATCTCAAAAAAAAGTAGTCAAACTTCAAATGTATGCAAAAAAAACGGAGAAACAACATTTGCACCCTATTTGATACTTTTGTAAATTAATAAGAAAAATAAATGCCTCCCAATACAAAAAAGAAAGCAGGCAACAAAGCAAGAATAGAACATTTGTTTAAAAAAACAAAAAGAGATATGTAAGTAACGAATGACCTAAAAAGTGTTTGAACTGACTAGCTCACTAGTAATAAAAGAAGCTCCAATTGAAATATAATACCCGGTGAAATGGTTATCTTTTGTGTGTGTGTGTGAGAGGGTCTTGATCTGTTGCCCAGGCTGGAGTGCAGTTGCATGATCACAGTTCACTGCAGCCTCAACCTCCTGGGCTCATGCGATTCTCCCACCTCAGCCTCCCAAGTAGCTGGGACTGCAGGCACGTGCCAGTATGTTCGGCTAATTTTTTATTTTTATTTTTTGTAGAAATGGGGTCTCACTAGGTTGCCCAGGCTAGTCTCAAACTCCTAGGCTCAAGCCATCCTCCTGCCTCAGCATCCCAAAGTGCTAGGATTACAGGCATTAGCCACCGTGCCTGGCCTGAAATGGTCATCTTAATACATTTTTGGTAAGATAGTGAATTGGTTTTAAATTTTTGAAGGAAAATTTGGAATATATAAAATATTTACACTAAAATTTTTTTAATATACTTTAAGTTCTAGGGTACATGTGCACAATGTGCAGGTTTGTTACATATGTATACATGCGCCATGTTGGTGTGCTGCACCCATTAACTCGTCATTTACATTAGGTGTATCTCCTAATTCTATCCCTCCCCGCTCCCCTCACCCCACAACAGGCGTGTGGTATTCCCCACCCTGTGTCCAGGTGTTCTCATTACACTAAAATATTGAAGGATTCAAACTCTTGTCAACATAGGTGATCTGGGTGGGAAGAATGGGGTTCACACATATGTGGATGTGGTAGGATGAAGGTGTTGAAGGGGAGAGGAGACAAATGAAAAGAAAAAAGGGCTGAACTAAAATGTGTGTGTGTGTGTGTGTGTGTGTGTGTGTGTGTACCTAAGGGAATGGGGAAGAAGAGCGGGGAGACTTGGCTAAAAACTTTGAAAGAATAAAGTGTGATTTCTATTCCATATTAAAGACATTTTAAAAAGTTTATTCATATCTTTTCACCTAGTAATTCCATTTCAAGGAATTTATTCTAAGAAAATAATCAGAGATGCAAACAAATATTTATTCTCAAGGATATTTATTGTAGTGTTATATATTCTAGTAAAGCTAGAATCAAAGTAAATATGCAACAGGATGGCTTATAGTTACATGAAATATTGCACCTGTAGGTGATAAATTATGACGTAGCCACTGAAAATCTTGATTTAAAATTATTTAAATCCATGAAGAAATGTTTACTACATGATTGTTTAAAGGTTTAAAGCTTTTTTTAGTATTATCCCAGTTTTATTTTTTTAAATTGTATATTGAAATATAAGTCAAAAAACAACAGGGAAGTAAATCCCGGGAGAGCCTAGTAGCAGTTGGGTATAAGAGGCCATTTCAGGGCCGGGTGCAGTGGCTCACTCCTGTAATCTCAGTACTTTGGAAGGCCAAGGTGGGCGGATCATGAGGTCAAAAGATCGAGACCATACTGGCCAACATGGTGAAACCCCGTCTCTACTAAAAATACAAAAATTAGCTGAGCGTGGTGGCTCATGTTTGTAGTCCCAGCTACTCAGGAGGCTGAGGCAGAAGAATCACTTGAAGCCGGGAGGCGGTGCAGTGAGTCAAGATCATGCCACTGCACTCCAGCACTCCAGCCTGGCAACAGAGTGAGACTCTGTCTAAAAAAAAAAAAAAAAAAAAAAAAAAAAAAAGAGGCCATTTCAGAATTACTTTTAAGTGTCTTCTATATAATTTTCCTTTTTCACTAAACTACAGAAGCTATGCACTCTTTTTCTGATTTGTTAAAAAAAAAAAAAAAAAAAAGTGAAGCACGTTTCCTGTAGTTTGCAAAGAAGAAAAAGTCTTGCCATCGAGTTTGTTCAGCTGAAAGTCACCCAGCCCTCATGTTCAGGAACTTTGGGACTAACTTGTGTGGGATTTCTCATGATGAAGAAGCACCCTTTGTTTTTGCTTGGGGTTAAACAATTCTAACTCAAATTTCATCTACAGTTAAGTGGAATGTCTTATTGAGTAATGCTTTCTCATCTTCCTTGCCTTTGACTTCACTGAACTCCAGGCTGGTGCTTGGGTCAGCGGTTCAAATTACCATATTACTTGTACACATCATTTCAGACTTCCCTGTAAAATGGCAATGCCATTTTAAAATTTTATTTTTATGTTCTTTGGAAAGTCCTAGAACATTTTGTATAGTAGCAATTAAAAAATAAAGGCTCGCATTCCCCTTGAGTAATGAATCATTCACAGACTGATGTTTCCCTTGTAAATGAGCCCATTGGCTAAGTGTAGTACATAAAATTCAACCTCTGTTTCACAAAAGTTTATTGCATCTATGTCGTAAATGGTTTTTATAATTTATACTGAAGTTGTATGTGGAAAAATTTAGAGTGGTTTATGATAAAATATGTGCGTATTTATTTATATATACGTGCATACACCCATTAGAACAGAATATGCACTTTCTTTTTTTTATTTTACTTTAGTTCTGGGATACATGTGCAGAACGTGCAGGTTTGTTACATAGGTATACATGTGCCATGGTGGTTTGCTGCACCCATCAACCCATCAACTAGGTTTTAAACCCTGCCTGCATTAGGTATTTCTCCCAATGCTCTCCCTCCCCTTGCCCCTCACCCCCCGAAAAGCCCTGGTGTGTGACGTTCCCCTCCCTGTGTCCATGTGTTCTTATTGTTCAACCCCCACTTATGAGTGAGAACATGTGGTGTTTGGTTTTCTGTTCCTGTGTTAGTTTGCTGAGAATGATGGCTTCCAGCTTCATCCATGTCCCTGCAAAGGACATGAACTCATTCTTTTTATGGCTGCATAGTATTCCATGGTGTATATGTGCACATTTTCTTTATCCAGTCTATCATTGGTGGGCATTTGGGTTGGTTCCAAGTCTTTTCTATTGTAAATAGTCTGCAATAAACATACGTGGGCATAGAACATGCACTTTCAATGGGGGTGATATCACTACCAGCAGGGTGAAAACCAGTTTATGGCTGGTGGGAACATATAAAAAAATCTTAGCATATTATAATGGTTTGTGGCTCTTGGAAGCTCAACCCTATGAACAAAGTCTTATTCCTTAGTATTAAGCTTCTTTCATTATAAAGACAGGTAGCCTAATTTAAATCTAAATTAATTTATTCAGTAAACATTTAAATTTAATTTAAATTTGCTAACTTAATAAATATTTAAATAAAATTTAAGCATAATTAATTTTTCTCTTTAGTGATGCAAAAGTGAAAAAAATGGCTGAGAAACACTGTGATAGAAGGCTAGAGGACCCAGGTAGCAACAGAGTTTTGCAGTTACAATCTTCAATCAAGGGGACATTAAAATGAGAGTGGGAAAATGCAAGGTAAGTGATACAGGTGGAGGTAGAATATTATAGTCACAAGCTGGAGTTTTGTTTTATCATTGGCTCATCTATGAACATGGACCTCACCTCTTATCCATGCATAACATTCACTTCCACACCTGCCTCTGTGATATTTTACCCACTGATCACATGAAAGTACAAATACCAAGCTAGTAGGTGTACCCAAGCTCTCTTCATAGGATAATCATGGCCCTGACATACCAATGCTCTCACAATGTTGCCTCGATCCTAGTATCTCTAGGAGCATCTCTCCTGGCCTTGCCACTTTATAATGTGAACCTATGCACACCCCACTGGGTGACTTTCCAATTGTGTAACTGCCACAGAAGTAAAACTGCCCACAAAACTGTCATGCATTTCTGTCTCTGTGTGGTCTTCCCTAACCTCTATTTAGCTGCTTTGCTTCTCACCAAACTCCATTCCCTCTCTTCTCTAACAGAAGATGTGGCATTCCCCAAACCCAGCAGACACCTAACTGTGTCCCCACCTTTGTTCTGTCTGCACTTTTACTTTTGTAGCACATTCTCCTCTCTCCCTTCACTTCCTGATGAAATTTCACCTCATCTGTAAGATTCAACTCAGATGTCAGCTCCTGTAGGAATTCTTACTCAATTTTCCACACCCTGTCACCAATTTGTAATGAATATCTTAGTTTCCTGTGCCCTTGGTAGCTCATTACAGCACCTATCACATTCTGCTCATCTCAGGCTTGTGTGAGTGCATCTCTCTCCCACTTACTTGACGCTTTTTGCAGGAAGGACAGCGCCTTGTGGATATTTCTTTTTGTGTGTGTGAGACAGAGTCTCGCTTTGTCGCCCAGACTGGAGTGCAATGGCGCGATCTCAGCTCACTGCAACTTCCGTCTCCCGGGTTCAAGCGATTCTTGTGTTTCAGCCACCAGAACCACAAACAATTTTTATCCTTTTAAACATGGAGAATCTCATCAACAGGGGTTTAAAAATAACCACCAGAACCTGGGTGGTCAGTGTTAATTGAGGACCTACCAAACAGATAGAATTCTTCCACATTACCATCTACTTTGTTTTGTCTAAATTTTGAGAAACTAGGCCAAGGAAGAAGCTCATGAGCACGGTTTGCAGAAGGCACAGGCGCAGTTAATTCACTGAGTTTATGCTTTTCAGCCCACTGTGAACAGCTGTGACCCTCAAATGTGTTGAATGATCCAAGCCTTTATTTAATTATTTATTTATTTACTTATTTATTTATTTATTGAGACAGGTTAGCACATTTTGAAAGCGGGTTGGATTATTTATATTTTAATCTCTGTCAGTCCCTGGGATATAATTTTTTAAAGCAAAATGGCTCTCAAAGGTAATACAGTCATGCATCGCATAACAATTTGGTCAATGATGTACTGCATATATGTCAGTGGTACCAAAAGATTATAATGGAGCTGAGAAATATCTATCGCCTGGTGATGTCGTAGCCATGGTAATGTCATAACATCACATTGCTTGTGTGTTTGTGGTGATGCTGATGTAGAGAAACCCACTGCACTGACAGTTGTATAAAAATATAGCACATACAATTATGTACAGTTCATAATATTTAATAATGGTAAAAAATGACTAATAGTATGGTAAGGTAAATATATTCTATTAGTCATTTATTACCAATGTTAAATGCATACTGGTTTATGTATTTACCATATATAGTTTTTGTCATTATTTTAGAGTGTACTCCTTCTACCCATTAAAAAAAAAAAAAGTTAACTGTTAAACAGCCTCAGGCAGGTCCTTCAGGAGGCTTCCAGAAGAAGGCATTGTTATCACAGGAGATGACAGCTCTATGAGTGTTATTGTCCCTGAAGACCTTCCAGTGGGACAAGATGTGGAGGTGGAAGGTAGTGATAGTGATGATCCTGACCCTGTGTAGGCCCAGGCTGGTGTGTGTGTTTGTGTCTTAGTTTGTAACAAAAAAGTGTAAAAAGTTAAAAAAATTTAATTGATAAATAGCTTATACAATAAGGACACACAAGATATTTTCATACAGCTGTACAATGTTTGTGTTTTAAGCTGTTATCGCCAAAGAGTTAAAAAGTTAAAAAAAATTAGAAGTTTATAAAGTAAAAAAAATTTACAGTTAGCTAAAGTTAATTTATTATTGAAGAAACAAAAATATTTTGTAGAAATGCTAGTGTGGCTTAGGTATAAAGTGTTTGTAAAGTCTACATTACAGTAATGTCCTTGGCCTTCACATTCACTCGCCACTCTTTCACTGACTCACCCAGAGCAACCTCCAGCTGCAAGCTCCTGCAAGCTCCACTGATGGTGAGTGCCTTATACATGTATTATCATTTTTAATCTTTTATACCATATTTTTACCATATCATGTCTGTGTTTAGATATGTTTGGATATACAAATACCTACCATTGGGTTATATAATTACCTACAGTATTCAGTACAGTAATGTGCTGAAAACATTTGTAGGCTAGAAGCAATGGGCTATACCACAGAGTCTAAATGTGTAGTAGGCTTCACTTTCTAGGTTCTAGGTTCTAGGTTTCTAGGTTCTAGGTTTCTAGGTTCACTTTCTAGGTTTGTGTGAATATACTATCATGATCACATGATCATGATTCACTATCATGAATATACAACATGATCACAAAGCTGCTTAATGAAGCATTTCTCAGAATGTATCCCTGTCTTTAAAAAGCATATGACGATATGGCTCTCTCTCTACCTTTTTTTTTTTTTTTTTTTTTTTGAGACAGGGTCTCATTCCATTGCCCACGCTGCAATGCAGTGGCATGATCTCAGCTCACTGTAACCTCCATCTCCCAGGTTTAAGAAATTCTCCTGCCTCAGCCTCCTGAGTAGCTTAGACTACAGGTATGTACCACCACACCCGACTGATTTTTGTATTTTTGGTAGAGACGGGGTTTCACCATGTTGGCCAGGCTGGTATGCAACTCCTGACCTCAGGTGATCCACCCGCCTCGGCGTCCCAAAGTGCTGGGATTACAGGCATGAACACCACACCTGGCCTGTATATCTCTCTTTTGATAATTACTTTTTGCTTTCAAACAAGATGGCTAGATATTAGCATCTGTGGTTTTGCAAATACAGCCTGGGTGATGCTCCCTAAATCGTGAATAAAGAAAACAAAAAAACCCTTAAAGACATTCTTTAAGTACAAATGTATCTGAGTCTGGAGTGCTGTACAGTCAGGTAAAACATGAATTCTTGAAAGAACTTCCATCTACATAATGAAAATGATTGAAAAATTTGGTACAAGAAAATGTTTCTCGCAAATGCACAGCCCTCTGAGCATGCACGTGTAAAGGAGGCACAGAAACAAGGTTGGATACTCTCACTCTCTGCCTTTTTGTTGCATAGGGCTTCACAACTAACCAAGTTCCTGGGCTGGAAGTCAGGAAAATTGAACACCAATTTTCCAGCTTAGCATGGATCAGGCTTGCTTGTTTGTCCAGCAATCGACTCACCCACTGTTGTAGAAGCATTCACTAAGTACAAATGTGCTAGGCATGGCTGAAGCAAGGAAAGATGTACAAGAAACCTAAACATTAAATTGAGAGGTAAGATGTACATACAAGAAATCTAAATATTGCTGTGATAGAGCATATGCTTAAGAACAATAATGAAACTTAGAGATGGTAAAATGCCCTAAAAATTCCGAAAAAAAGAAGCAACCAGGATTGTCTTAGTCAGTCTGGGCTGTGTTATGGAGGAACTGAGTTTGAGGTCTGTGCAGATGGTTTAGGAACACAGCTACTCACCATGGGTATTGCTTGTGAAGTAAATTCGATACAGGTTTTAGAAATTAGAGTAATGAGAAAGAATAATGCACTTCCCAAAGTCTAAATCCTTCAAACTAAAACATGTTCATGAGACACTCAGGTTTATCTCAACACTTGCACAGTCTAGGGCAAGGGTACAAATACAGATGACTAAAACATATAAGTGACAAAGCCAACCCAGTCACCTTAACTAAAATCTGTTTTCTCTTCTGGGCTGTAAGATGATGGAACAGGTAACATTGGCCCCAGACCCATAGCTCTGGGCCAGCTTCTTCTCTTCCCACCTCTGGCTTCATGCTACTCTGCCAGGCTCTTATGTGCATGTGTTTGCCACTCCTCCCCCACCTATTCAGACAACAACACAGCCATGTTCTGTCAACACTCTCTCACATCTACAGATTCAATGCAATGCAATTCTTATCAAAACACCAACATCATGTGTCAAAGAATTAGAAAAACCAATCCTAATTTCATGTGAAAGCAAAAAAAAAAAAAAAAAAAAAAGCCTAAATAGCCAAAACAATCCTAAGCAAAAAGAACAAAGCTGGAGGCATCATATTACCTGACTTTAAATTATACTACAAAGCTGTAGTAATCAAAACAGCATGGTATACTGATGTAAAAATAAACACATGGATCAATAAAAGAGAATAGAGAGCCCAGAAATAAAGCCTAAAGCCATATACCTACAGACAACTGATCTTTGAAAAGTAGGCAAAAACAAACTGGAGAAAGGACACCCTATTTAATAAGTGGTGCTGGGAAAATTGGATGGCCATATGCAGTAGAATGAAACTGGACCTCTATCTCTCACCATATACAAAAATTAACTCAAGATAGATTAAAGACTTAAATGCAGCTGGGCACAGTGGCTCATGCCTGGAATCCCAGTACTTTGAGAGGCTGAGGCAGGCAGATCACTTGAGCTCAGGAGTTTGAAACCAGCCTGAGCAATACGGTGAATTCTTCACTCTACCAAAAATACAAAAGTTAGCTGGGCATGATGACGCCCTGTGGTCTCAACTACTTGGGAGGCTGAGGTGGGAGGATTACTTGAGCCTGGGAGGCAGAGGTTGCAGTGAGCTGAGGTCACACCACTGCCCTCCAGTCTGGGTGACTTGGTGACACAGTAAGACTCCATCTTAAAAAAAAAAATACTTAAATGTAAAAGTAAAAACAAAAAAAATTCTAGAATAAAACCTAGGAAAAACATTTGCCTGGGCAAAGAATTTATCACTAAGACCTAAAAACTAAAAAACAAATTCAACAAAAACAAAAATAGACAAATGGGACTTAATGAAACTAAAGAGCTTCTGTACAGCAAAGGAAATAACAGAGTAAACAGATAACCTATGGCATGGGAGAAAATATGTGTAAATGATATATCTGGCAAACGACAAATATCCAGAATCTATAAGAAACTCAAATAATTCAACAACAAAAAACAAATAATCCCATTAAAAAGTGAGCAAAAGATGTGAACAGACACTTCTTAAGAGAAGACATATAAATGACCAACAAATATATGAAAAAATGCTCAACATTGCTAATCATCAGAGAAATGCAAATTAAAAGCACCATGAGATATTATCTCACACCAATCAGAATGGCCATTATTAAAAAGTCAAAAAACAACAGATGTTGGTAAGGATGCAGAGAAAAAGGAACGCTTATCCACTATTGACAGGAATGTAAATTAGTATAAACCCTATGGAAAACAGTATGAAGATTTCTGAAAGAACTAAAATAGAGCTGCCATTTGATTCAGCAATCTCACTACTGGTTATATATCAAAAGGAAAATAAATCATTATATCAAAAAGATAACCTGCACTTGTATGTTTATCACAGCACCATTCACAATAGCAAAGATATAGGATCAACTTAAGTGTCCGTCAACGGATGATTGAATAAAGAAAATGTGGCATATATATGTAACTCACTGTAACTTTGAACTCCTGGGCTCAGTTGATCTTCCTTCCTCAGCCTCCCAAGTAGCTAGGACTACAGGTGCATGCAACCACACTCTGACAAATTTTAAAAATTTTTTGTAGAGACAAGGTTTATATATATATAAATATATATATACTCCCAGGCTCAAGTATATATATATATTCTTTTTTATAGCTGAGTAGTATTCTATGGTATATAGACATAGAATACTACTGATATATATATATACATACACCATAGAATACTACATAGAATATACATAGAATACTACTGATATATTATATATTTATATATACCATAGAATACTACTCAGCCATAAAAAAGAATGAAATCACATCTTTTGCAACAACATGGATAGAACTGGAGGACATTATGTTAAGTAAAATAACTCAGAAACATTCAAATACTGCATCTTCTCACTTAAAGTGGAAACTAAATAATGTGTACACAGGGACTTTGAGAGGAGAATCATAGGCATTGGAGACTGGAAAGGTGGGAGGGTGGAAGGGGGCTAAGGGATGAGAAATTACCCAGGAGGTACAATGTACACTATTCAGGTGATGGTTACACAAGAATCAAAGAAGCTTGTTAAAATTCAGATTTCAGGTTCCTGCCACTCAGAGATTTTGATTCAGTAGGTCTGAGGTGGAGACAAGTAACCCTCATTTTTACTAAGCACCCAGGATAATGTTTTGTTTCTGAGATGAGGTTTTACTATGTTGCCCAGGCTGGTCTCAAAGTACTGGGCTCAAGTTATTCTCTAGAGTAGTCGGGACTACAGGCCCATGCCACCACATTTGGCTCACCCAGGTAATGTTAACAGGGGTGGTCCACTGAGCCCACTGATAATGAACTTGTCTTGAGTAGCACCTTTTATGAAAATCTAACCTACATTTGGCTTGAGAGTCTGCTCATATTAAAGGGTCAGATGACCCCTAAATTTGAGCAGGTTTGGGAATCTAGATTTCCTTCAACTTCTTTTAACTCTCACTAATGCCGTAATTGTTTACTGGGTAGATTAATATATGCAAACTGCTTTGGGTGCCTTGAAAGAGGGGCATTGTCTCAACATGAAAATAGATAAGCGAGTATTTGTTATAGGCTCTGAGGTTCCCAGAGGAAAGAAGAGCTGTGTGAATGCAAATCAGTGTTGTGCCCTGTGTAATTGCTATTTTTAGCAGCTCTGAAGTACTAAACCTCAATGCTCAGTTAGACTCCTGGGAATCTGATTTTTCCAACTGGGGTAAGAACATGCAGTTTCTATCAAGCTTACTCTCTCAAAAATGCTAAATATTGGCTCTGGGCACCAATATCTGGAGAACGTTATTACTCTACCTCTGAATCAAACTGTCTTTTTGGTAACAATAAAAAAAATGAACAACAAGAACGAAAGGTATAACCCCGGCAACCAGGATACCTGGTGTTTCTAAGTTTTGATCTGTTGCTAAGTAGTTTTGTGACTGGGCAGCAGAATTACCTCTTTTCATCAGTTTGTGGATCAAATGAGATAATGGCTATGGAATCCATCTGGACATTGGGAAAGCATTCTTTATGTCATTCTAAATAACAACATCTCTCAAAATGGTACTCATGAAGTTTCTCCAGAATCTGTCAAGACTAAATGTTAGAAGATCCTAGGAGAGTTTAGGATGGCTGAAAGTAAGGGTTGGGGAGTCACGATGGAAAGGAATTGTGGCAGAGGCAGTGTCTGAAGGAAGGACAGCAGAGGTTGTGATTATTGTACCTACCACTGAAGATATCATCGAGCCAGAGTTTCTGTATTGACTCAAATCACAGGGCATAAAGGATAAAAGAACTACTGGAAGCCAGCCACCTGTCAAATCTCATCAGCTCAGATGGTGGGCCAGGGAAGGCGATTCAAAGATAAGACACATCCAAAGGGTGGAGAGAGGTGGCAACTGCTGCTATCAATACTTGCAAAGCTGTTCTGTCCATCTAACTTAATTTCCCTGTTTATCCTTTTGTCTCTCATTCCATTTGGTTGTCTTAGATTTATTTCTTGTTTATATTGCAGTCGCTACAGTGGTTGCTTCAAATGATCCCCTCTCATTGCAAGCAATTGGTATCAACTTTGCCTCTAAGCTAGTGATTTCCACTTAGAATTTCCTAAATTACAAATGTAAAGGTAAATTGATGTGGGCACGTTCTGTGGTCTCCTTTCTACCAGCGTCTCTCTCTGTAATAAACACTGTGGGCTAGGTGCAGTGGCTCATGTGTGTAATCTTAGTGCTTTGGGAGGCCAAGGTGGGTGGATTGCTTGAGGCCAGGAGTTTGAGACCAACCTGGACAATATAGCAATACCTTGTCTCTACAAAAAAAAATTTTTTAAATTATCAGAGCGTGGTGGCATGCAGCTGTAGCCCTAGCTACTTGGGAGGCTGAGGCAGGAGGATCAATTGAGCCCAGGAGTTCAAGGTTACAGTAAGCTATGATTGTGCCACTGCAGTGCACTCCAGCCTGGGCAGTGGAGTGAAACTGTGTCTCTTAAACAAACAAAGAACAACAACAACAAAACACTGGCTTTGATTTGAATCCTGCTTTCTCACCTGTCTTCTCTCATGCTCTTTTTCTCTTTCCCCATTATCATGTGGAAAGTTATTCTTCCTCTCACCTCCACCCTCCATCTCTCCTCCTTTGTACGACCAGCATGGCACTTTCTCTTCAAAGTTCCAAAATTACATTGCCTCCTAGGGATTACACATGATAGTCCAACATTGCCTCAAACTCTGATAATGAATCCATGCATTACTCCCCTCTGTCCCCTAAACAATAAAACAAAACAAAACAAAAACCTAGATTGTCTTCTAGAGAGCTTCATTTCTTTTTGCTGTCCAGGCTCCAGACTCCAGAATTCAGAACCATAATTTTTATTATTGTTATTATTATTTTAGAGACAAGGTCTTTCTCTGTACCCAAGGCTGAAATGCAATGGTATAATCATAGCTCACTGTAGCCTTGACCTCCTGGGCTCAAGCAATCATCCTGCCTCAGCTTCCGAAGTAGCTGGGACTACAGGTGCATGCCACCATGTCTGGCTAATTTTTAAAATCTTTTATAGAGATTTATAAAATCTCTATAAAATCTCAGTATGTTGCCCAGGCTGATCTTGAACTCCTGGCCTCAAGCAATCATCCCTCTTTGGCCTCTCAAAGTGTTGGGATTACAGGCGTGAGCCACTGCACCCAGCCCAGAACCATCTTTGACAACTCTGTCAACCCTTATATCTAAGGGGCTGATTATTAGGATTTTTTGTTTTAAGACCTTATACAGCCTTAGGAGAATTATACATCCAGTTTGAAAAGAATAAAAACTTAAGTCTAACCACGTGACTCACCTTCCACCAAAATTGAAGCTGCTCTGGGTCTAGTTAGACTGTAATATGATTTGGATTTGTGTCCCCACCAAATCTCATGTTGAATTTTAATCCCCAGTGTTGGAGGTGAGCCTGGTGGGAGGTGACTGGATCACGGGGGCAGGTTTCTCATGAATGGTTTGACACCATCCCCCTGTTGGTATCATCCTCGTGATAGTGAGTTCTTGGGAGATCTGGTCATTTAACAGTGTATAACACCTCCTCTCCCTCTCTTGCTCCTGCTCCTATCATTTGAGGTGCTTGCAACTTGTCCTCCTTCCACCACGATTGTAAGTTTCCTGAGGTCTCCTCAGAAGCCAAGCAGATGCCAGTGTCATGCTTCCTGTACAGCCTACAGAACCGTGAGCCAATTAAACCTCTTTTCTTTATAAATTACCCAGTCTCAAGTATTTATTTATAGCAATGCAAGAACAGACTAATGCAGGCTGCCTATGCCTACTGTCTTCTGCTCACCACAGATATGTGCAGGGCTGCTCTCATGTTCTCCACAGCCTGCTGTTGTTAGGCTGGTGTAGCTCTTGCACTGCAGTAAAAACAAGAGGGCCATCCACCTCTCAGAGTAGCATCAGAGAGAGAAGATGTTTGTAGACAAAGCTCTCCCTACACAATTTGATGTCCCTGAGGATTTCCTCCAGTGAGAAATGAATGTCTACATTCATTTCTCAGGCCTTCTTTAACCAGCCTGCTCTTTCTGTGTGTGTGTGTGTGTGTGTGTGTGTGTGTGTGTGTGTGTGTGTGTATGATCTCCAAGGGTGAGATCCAGAGAAAAACAGCAAACTTCAGACTCCCATCATTTCCAAAACAATAAAAACACTAAGAAAGTGGAATAATAATACTAATAAATAAAAGTTTCAGAAAATGAAAGTCTTCTAAGTTATTAAAATGAACAAAATTTAAAATAAACATTTCACATAAAGAAAACCTAAAAATAAAGGCAAAAAAGGCAAAACGACCTAAGCAGAATAGAAAAACAAATGATATCATAAATACAATACTAAGAGACACAATCCATGAAAGAAAAAATTGATAATTTGGATTTCATTAAAATGTAAAATGTTTTTCACTTGACAGTGAAAAACCCTGTCAAGACAATGAGAAGACAAGCCACAAACTTGGAGAAAATATTTGCAAAACACATATCTGATCAGGAATTGTTTTACAAAATATACAAAGAACTGTTAAAACTCAAGAATAAAATATAAAACAAGCTGATTTGAAAAGACCTTAACAGATACCTCTCTAAAAAGATATATAGATTGCAAATAAGCTATAAAAAGATACTTCATATCATATGTCATCAGGGAAATGAAAATGAAAACAATGAGGCACCACTACACATGTATTAGAAAAGTCAAAACCCAAAACATGGACATCACCAAATGCTGGCGAGAATGTGGAGTAACAGGAACGCTCATTCCTTGCTGGTGGAGATGCAAAGTGGTACAGCCACTTTTGAAGACAGTTTGGCAGTTTCTTGCAAATCTAAACATAGTCTTACCATATGATCCAGCAATCATACTTCTTGGTGTTCACCCAAAGAAAAGATGTGAAAACTTATGCCCACATAAAATCTTGCACATGGTTGTTTATAGCAGCTTTATCCATAATTGCCAAAAAGTGGAAGCAGCCAAAATGTTCTTCAGTAGGTGAACAGATAATTAAACTGTGGTACGTGGAACAATGGAATATTATTTGATGTTAAAAAAGAAATGAGCTATAACCCATGAAAAGACATGGATGAAATGTAAAGATACATTACTAAATGAAAGAAGCCAATCACTAAATGAAAGAGGCCATATATTATAAGATTCCAAATATATGACATTCTGAAAAAGGTAAAACTATAGAGACAGTAAAAGGATCAGTGGTTTTTCAAGGATTAGAGGGGAGAGAAGGATGACAAGGTGGAGTCCGGATGATTTTTTAGAGCAGTGAAACTACTCTGTATAATACTACAGCTGTGGATTCCTATTTATATGATTTGGATGTTTTTCCCCTCCAAATCTCATGTTGAAATTTGATCCCCAGTGTTGGAGGTGGGGTCTGGTGGGAGGTGTTTGGGTCATGAGGATTCCTCATGAATGATTTGGTGCCCTCCCCATGGTAATGAGTTCTTGCTCTATTAGTTCACACAAGAGTTGGTTGTTTAAAGGAGCCTGGCACCTCCTCCTCCCTCTTTTGCTCCCTTCTCTCTTGCTCTCTCTTGCCATGTGACACACCAGCTCCCATTTTGCCTTCTGCCATGAGTAAAATCTTCCTCAGGTCCTGACCGGAAGCAGAGGTGGTGCCATGCTTCTTGTACAGCCTGAAAACAGTGAGCCAAATAAACCTCTTTTCTTTATAAATTACTCAGTCTCAGATATTCCTTTACAGCAATGCAAAATGGACTAACAAACCTATCCTTATACATTTTTCAAAACCAATAGAATATACACCAAGAGTGAGCCCCAATGTAAACTATAAACTTTGGGTGATGACGCATCAATGTAGATTCAGCAATTGCAACAAATGTACCATTCTGGTGGGGGATGTTGATAATAGGGTAGATTATGCATATGTGGGGGCAGGGGGTACATGAAACTTCAACCTTCTGTTCAGTATTGCAGGGAATCTAAAGCTGCTCTAAAAATAACATCTCTTTATAAAAAGATATACAAATAACTTTAAAGTGTAAAAGAACAAAAAGAATGATAACTAAAAAGGCAATTTAAAAAAAAACAACAAGGAATCATGAGGATGAGAAAAGCAGATAGTGAAGATGGATGAGAACAGAAAGGAAGAAAAATGTAAAACATAAATCACCAACACAAAGACAAACCCAAAACTGTAAAAGATTTTTTAACAAAAATTCATAGTAAAATAAATAATTATAAAACTCATAAAAATACAAAAACCCTTGGAAATGAGTCTTCAAAATGCTTTTTTAAGCTAGAACTAGTTTACCACAATGGGGATTGTGATGGTTAATATGAAGTGTCAACTTGATTGGATTGAAGGATACAAAGTATTGTTCCAGAGTGTGTCTGTGAGGGTGTTGCCAAAGTAGATTAAGATTTGACTCAGTGGACTGGGAGAGGCAGACCCACCCTCAATCTGGGTGGGCATCATCTATCTACTCAGCTGCCAACATGAATAGGATAAAAGCAGGCAGATGAATGTGGAAGGACTACACTGGCCAAGTCTTCTGGCCTCCATCTTTCTCCTGTGCTGGGTGTTTTCTGCCCTCAAACATCGGACTCCAAGTTCTTCAGCTTTTGGACTCTTGGACCTACACTAGTTGTTTGCCAGAAGCTTTCCAGCCTTCAGCCACAGACTGAAGGCTGCACTGTCAGCTTCACTACTTTCGAGGTTCTGAGACTTAGACTGGCTTCCTTGCCCCTCAGCTTGCAGAGGGCCTATTGTGGGAATTCACCTTGTGATCATGTGAGCCAATACTCCTTAATAAACTCCCCTTCATACATACATCTATCCTGTTAGTTCTGTCCCTTTAGAGAACCCTAACTAATACAGGGATTCTGGAAGTAGACTAACAGAGGAGGAAAGCCTTCAGGATGAAGTTGTATAGCACAGTGTCTATACTCATGCTTATACCACATGACTAAAGGACACAGACTCTGGAGCTAGACTAGCAAGAATCTAGTCCCTGGTTTTCCAGTTAATAGCTATGCTGCCTGGGGCACATTAGTTAACTTTCTGTGCTTTACCCAAATATAAAGATGCTGGTGCCTTCTTGTACAGCCTCTAGAACAGTGAGCCAAATAAACCTCTTATCTTTATAAATTACCCAGTCTCAGGTATTCATTCATAGCAATACAAAGTGGACTAACATACCTGGCATTATACATTTTTCAAAACCCATAGAATGTACACTGAGTGAGCCCTAATGTGAACTAAACTTTGAGTGATGACACATCAATGTAGCTTCATCAATTGTACAATGTAAAATGATTACCCAAATATAAAATAATGCTAACAAGAGTATTCATTTCACTGGAGTTCTTGTAAGAATTAAATAAATAGACTGCTTAGGACAATGTTTGGACATCCTATAAGTGCTTTATAAGTTAGTGTTTATTAGTTATGGGTCTCAAACAAAATAGTTGATCTAAGTCTCCAAAATGCTCAGGGCTTGTACAAGTGCTTGTACAAAGACAAAGTCTTATTCTATTATTATTCCCTTTGGACCCTAGCACATAAAACACGTACTCAAAAGCATTCACTAAACTGAAAATAATTGAATTTTTAAATTTTTCTTGTCTAACAATTTTTTGGAGACTCGCATTATACAAATGAGAGGTAGTTCTGTTCCTTTTAAAGTGAAAAATAACCAAAGCTATTTTTTACTAAATATCAATATATCCTGAGAGGTATACTTCAAGGGAACATTATCAACAACTATACTTTTTCTCATGATTCATTCTGTTCTAAGTAAGTTTCACTGATATTACCCACTGAATTCTGGACAATAATGTTTTAGTCTGTTTTGTGCTGCTTTACTAGAGTACCAGAGACTAAAAAGTTTATAGAGAACAGAAATTTATTTCTTACAGTTACAGAGGCTGAGAAATCCAAGATCGAGTTACCAGCATCTGGTGTTGGACCTTCTTCCTCACGTGGGAGAAGGGGGAAGTGAAAGAGAGAGCACACTCCCAGGAGCACTTTTTCTAACAGCATGAATCCACTCTGCCCTCATGACCTAGACCCCTCCCTTTAGGTCCCACTTCCCAACACTGTTACCCTCATGATTAAGTTTCCAATACATGAATTTTGGAGGGAATAAAAACATTCAAACCATAGAAGATATCATAATTCATTGTGTATCCTACAAGGGAGTTCTTTCTTTTTTTTTCCTAGTCAAAGACAAATTTCGGTTTTAGAAATGTTACTATTATTTATGCCATATCCTTAAAAGCAATTATTTAAACAAACCAAAGCCAAAACTAAACAAAGTGCATTGGCCCAGTACCTTCTGGATGTGTATTTGTGCATGTATATATGTATGAATACATAAATGAGAGCACACTATAGGAACTGATGTGTATTCTTTCCTTCATTTTATTGTAAACATTAATTAACATCAGCAAATAATCACCTATAGATTTTAAAAAACATATTATTACCATGACTTCTGAACTTCTTTTAGTACCAAAGGAAAGATAAGCCAAATGAAAAATGTTGAAAATTCCAGGATTCTGTTCCAAGATGGCTGAATAGGAACAGCTCCGGTCTGCAGCTCCCAGCATGATCAATGCAGAAGATGGGTGATTTCTGCATTTCCAACTGAGGTACCTGGTTCATCTCATTGGAACTGGTTGGACAGTGGGTGCAGCCCACAGAGGAACCAAAACAGGGCAGGCCATCACCTCACCTGGGAAGCTCAAGGGGTCAGGGGATTTCCCTTTCCTAGCCAAGGGAAGCCGTGACAGACTGTACCTGGAAAATCAGGACACTCCTGCCCAAATACTATGCTTTTCCAGTGGTGTTAGCAAACGGCACACTAGGAGATTACATCACATGCCTGGCTTGGCAGGACCCACACCCACGGAGTCTTGCTCACTGCTAGCGCAGCAGTCTGAGATCAACCTGTGAGGCAGCAGCCTGGCAGGGGGAAGGGCGTCTGCCATTGCTGAGGTTTGAGTAGGTACACAAAGCCAGCTGGGGAAGCTCAAACTTGGTGGGGCCCACCACAGCTCAGCAAGGCCTGTTCCCTCTGTAGATTCCACCTCTGGGGGCAGGGCATAGCTGAACAAAAGGTAGCAGAAACTTCTGAAGACTTAAATGTCCCTGTCTGACAGCTCTGAAGAGAGCAGTGGTTCTCCTAGCATGGTGTTTGAACTCTGAGAACGGACAGACTGCCTCCTGAAGTGGGTCCCTGAACCCACTGTGTAGCCTAACTGGGAGAGACCTCACAGTATGGGCCGATGGACACCTCGTATAGGCAGGCGCTCCTCTGGGACGAAGCTTCCAGAGGAAGGATCAGGCAGCAATATTTGCTGTTCTGCAGCCTCCGCTGATGATACCCAGGCAAACAGGGTCTGGAGTGTACCTCCAGCAAACTCCAACAGACCTGCACCTGAGGGACCTGACTGTTAGAAGGAAAACTAACAAACAGAAAGGAATAGCATCAACATCAACAAAAAGGAAATCCACACCAAAACCACATCTGTAGGTCATCAACATCAAAGACCAAAGGTAGGTAAAACCACAAAGATGGGTAGAAACCAGAGCAAAAAAGCTGAAAATTTTAAAAACCAGAGCACCTCTTCTTCTCCAAAGGATCACAGCTCCTCGCCAGCAATGGAACAAAGCTGGATGGAGAATGACTTTGATGAACTGACAGAAGTAG
Source organism: Pongo abelii (assembly GCF_028885655.2). Taxonomy (NCBI): domain Eukaryota; kingdom Metazoa; phylum Chordata; class Mammalia; order Primates; family Hominidae; genus Pongo; species Pongo abelii. The sequence continues at coordinate 15,512,150 of NC_071985.2, forward strand.
GCTTCAGAAGGTCAGTAATAACAAACTTCTCCAAGCTAAAGGAGGATGTATGAACCCATCACAAGGAAGCTCATCTTGAAAAAAGATGAAGTGAATGGCTAACTAGAATAAACAGTGTAGAGAAGACCTTAAATGACCTGATGGAGCTGAAAACCATGGCACAAGAACTACGTGATGCATGCACAAGCTTCAATAGCTGATTCGATCGAGTGGAAGAAAGGGTATCAGTGATTGAAGATCAAACTAATGAAATAAAGCAAGAAGAGAAGTTTAGAGAAAAAAGAATAAAAAGAAATGAACAAAGCCTCCAAGAAATATGAGACTATGTGAAAAGACCAAATCTACATTTGATTGGTGTACCTGAAAGTGACAGGGAGAATGGAACCAAGTTGGAAAACACTCTTCAAGATGTTATCCAGGAGAACTTCCCCAACCTAGCAAAGCAGGCCAACATTCAAATTCAGGAAATACAGAGAACACCACAAAGATACTCCTCGAGAAGGGCAACCGCAAGACACATAATTGTCAGATTTACCAAGGTTGAAATAAAGGAAAAAATGTTAAGAGCAGCCAGAGAGAAAGGTCGGGTTACCCACAAAGGGAAGCCCATCAGACTAACAGTGGATCTCTCTCCAGAAACTCTACAAGCTAGAAAAGAGTGGGGGCAAATACTCAACATTTTTAAAGAATTTTCAACCCAGAATTTCATATCCAGACAAACTAAGCTTCATAAGTGAAGGAGAAATAAAATCCTTTACAGACAAGCAAACGCTGAGAGATTTTGTTACCACCAGGCCTGCCTCAACAAGAGCTCCTGAAGGAAGCACTAAACATGGAAAGAAACAACCAGTACCAGCCACTGCAAAAACATGCCAAATTGTAAAGACCATGGTTGCTAGAAAGAAACTGCATCAACTAACGAGCAAAATAACCAGCTAACATCATAATGACAGGATGAAATTTGCACATAACAATGTTAACCTAAAATGTAAATGGGCTAAATGCCCGCAATTAAAAGACACAGACTGGCAAATTGGATAAAGAGTCAAGATCCATCAGTGTGCTGTATTCAGGAGACCAATCTCACCTGCAGAGACACACATAGGCTCAAGATAAAGGGATGGAGGAAGATCTACCAAGCAAATGGAAAGCAAAAAAAAAAAAACAAAAAAACAGGGGGTGTGATCCTAGTCTCTGATAAAACAGACTTTAAGCCAACAAAGATCAAAAGAGACAAAGGCGGCCATTACATCATGGTAAAGGGATCAATTGAACAAGAAGAGTTAACTATCCTAAATATATATGCACCCAATACAGGAGCACCCAGATTCATAAAGCAAGTCATTAGAGACCTACAAAGAGACTTAGACTCCCACACAATGATAATGGGAGACTTTAACACCCCACTTGCAATATTAGAGAGATCAACGAGATAGAAGGTTAACAAGGATATCCAGGTCTTGAACTCAGCTCTGCACCAAGTGGACCTAATAGACATCTACAGAACTCTCTACCCCAAATCAACAGAATATACATTCTTCTCAGCACCACATCGCACTTATTCCAAAACTGACCACATAGTTGGAAGTAAAGCACTCCTCAGCAAATGTAAAACAACAGAAATCACAACAAACTGTCTCTCAGACCACAGTGCACTCAAATTAGAACTCAGGATTAAGAAACTCACTCAAAACCACACAACTACATAGAAACTGAACAACCTGCTCCTGAATGACTACTGGGTAAATAGCGAAATGAAGGCAGAAATAAAGATGTTCTTTGAAACCAATGAGAACAGAGGCACAACGTACCAGAACCTCTGGGACACATTTAAAGCAGTGTGTAGAGGGAAATTATAGCACTAAATGCCCACAGGAGAAAGCTGGAAAGATCTAAAATCAACACCCTAACGTCACAATTAAAAGAACTAGAGAAGCAAGAGTAAATAAATTCAAAAGCTAGCAGAAGGCAGGAAATAACTAATATCAGAGCAGAACTGAAGGAGATAGAGACAGAAAAAAATCAATGAATCCAGCAGCTGGTTTTTTGAAAAGATCAACAAAATTGATAGACTGCTAGCAAGACTAATAAAGAAGAAAAGACAGAAGAATCAAATAGACGCAATACAAAATGATAAAAGGGATCTCACCACCGATCCCACAGAAATACAAACTACCACCAAAGAATACTATAAACACCTCTACACAAATAAACTAGAAAATCTAGAAGAAATTGATAAATTCCTGGACACATACACCCTCCCAAGACTAAAGCAGGAAAAAATTGAATCTCTGAATAGAACAATAACAGGCTCTGAAATTGAGGCAATAATTAATAGCCTACCAACCAAAAAAAGTCCAGGACCAGACGGATTCACAGCCAAATTCTACCAGAGGTACAAAGAGGAGCTGGTACCATTCCTTCTAAAACGATTCCAATCAATAGAAAAAAAAAAGAGAATCCTCCCTAACTCATTTTATGAGGCCAGCATGATCCTGATACCAAAGCCTGGCAAAGGCACAACAAAAAAAGAGAATTTTAGACCAATATCCCTGATGAACATCGATGTGAAAATCCTCAATAAAATACTGGCAAACTGAATCCAGCAGCACATCAAAAAGCTTATCCACCATGATCAAGTCAGCTTCATCCCTGGGATGCAAGGCTTGTTCAACAAACACAAATCAATAAACGTAATCCATCACTTAAACAGAACCATCGAAAAAACCACATGATTATCTCAATAGATGCAGAAAAGGCCTTTGACAAAATTCAACAGCCCTTCATGCTAAAAACTCTCAACAGACTAGGTATTGATGGAATGTATCTCAAAATAATAAGAGCTATTTATGACAAACCCACAGCCAATATCATACTGAATGGACAAAAACTGGAAGCATTCTTTTTGAAAACTGGCACAAGACAGGGATGCCCTCTCTCACCACTCCTATTCAACATAGTGTTGGAAGTTCTGGCCAGGGCAATCAGGCAAGAGAAAGAAACAAATGGTATTCAATTAGGAAAAGAGGAAGTCAAATTGTCCCTATTTGCAGATGACATGATTGTATATTTAGAAAACTCCATCATTTCAGCCCAAAATCTCCTTAAGCTAATAAGCAAATTCAGCAGTCTCAAGATACAAAGTCAATGTGCAAAAATCACAAGCATTCCTATATACCAATAACAGACAAAGAGCCAAATCATGAGTGAACTCCCATTCACAATTGCTTCAAAGAGAATAAAATACCCAGGAATCCAACTTACAAGAGATGTGAAGGACCTCTTCAAGGAGAACTACAAACTACTGCTCAACAAAATAAAAGAGGACACAAACAAATGGAAGAACATTCCATGCTCATGGATAGGAATAATCAATATTGTGAAAATGGCCATACTGCCCAAGGTAATTTGTAGATTCAATACCATCCCCATCAAGCTACCAATGACTTTCTTCATAGAATTGGAAAAAACTACTTTAAAGTTCATATGGAACCAAAAAAGATCCCGCATTTCCAAGTTAATCCTAAGCCAAAAGAACAAAGCTGGAGGCATCACGCTACCTGACTTCAAACTATACTACAAGGCTACAGTAACCAAAACAGCATGGTACTGGTACCAAAACAGAGATATAGATGAATGGAACAGAACAGAGGCCTCAGAAATAACACTGCACATCTACAACCATCTGATCTTTGACAAACCTGACAAAAACAAGAAATGAGGAAAGGATTCCCTATTTAATAAATGGTGCTGGGAAAACTGGCTAGTCATATGCAGAAAGCTGAAACTGCATCCCTTCCTTACACCTCATACAAACATTAATTCAAGATGGATTAAAGACTTAAATGTAAGACCTAAAACCATAAAAACCCTAGAAGAAAACCTAGGCAATACCATTCAGGACATAGGCATGGGCAAGGACTTCATGACTAAAATACCAAAAGCAATGGCAACAGAAGCCGAAAGAGGCAAATGGGATCTAATTAAACCAAAGAGCTTCTGCACAGCAAAAGAAACTAACATCAGAGTGAACAGGCAACCTACAGAATGAAAGAAAATTTTTGCAATCTACCCATCTGACAAAGGGCTAATATCTAAAATCTACAAAGAACTTAAACAAATTTACAAGAAAAAATCAAACAACCCCATCAAAAAGTGGGCAAAGGATATGAATAGACACTTCTCAAAAGAAGACATTTATGCAGCCAACAGACACATGAAAAAATGCTCATCATCACTAGTCATCAGAGAAATGCAAATCAAAACCACAATGAGACACCATCTCACATCAGTTAGAATAGCGATTATTAAAAAGTCAGGAAACAACAGATGCTGAAGAGGATGCGGAGAAATAGGAACACTATTATACTGTTGGTGGGAGTGTAAACTAGTTCAACCATTATGGAAGACACTGTAGTGATTCTTCAAGGATCTAGATCTAGAAATACCATTTGACTCAGCAATCCCATTACTGGGTATATACTCAAAGGATTACAAATCATGCTACTATAAAGACACATGCGTACATATGTTTATTGTGGCACTATTCACAATAGCAAAGACTTGGAACCAACCCAAATGTCCATTAGTGATAGACTGAATAAAGAAAATGTGGCACATATACACCATGGAATACTATGCAGCCATAAAAATGGATGAGTTCACGTCCTTTGCAGGGATATGGATGAAGCTGGAAACCATCATTCTCAGCAAACTGTCACAAGGACAGAAAACCAAACATCGCATGTTCTCACTCATAGGTGGGAATTTGAACAATGAGAACACTTGGACACAGGGCGGGGAACATCACACGCTGGGGCCTGTCATGGGGTTGGGGGCGGGGGGGAGGGATAGCACTGGGAGAAATACCTAATGTAAACGATGGGTTGATGAGTGCAGCATGCCAGCATGGCACATGTATACCTATGTAACGAGCCTGCACGTTGTGCACATGTACCCTAGAACTTAAAGCATAATTATTAAAAAATGAAAATTCCATAACACCTTTCAGGGTACAGCCCGCAAATGTCAGGCTTTAACTTCTACTTGGCTAAAATAGATTATTACAAGTGACTGACATTTTGTTAAAGAATGACGATAGTCTTGTCAGACCCAAATGAAATGATTGTTCAGCTCTTTTGACAATAGCTTGTGCCTTCTAAGCATATACACTCATAAATGTGCCTTCACAGACATCAATAGTTCATAAGTCATTCAGGCTTACATTTTAAAGAACAGATGTCAATAAATTCAAGGCCTTGAGTTACTTTATTTTGTCTTCTTCTACAGCTGAAGGCTGCTCCGAAGTTAAGACTGTCATCTGTTAAGTCACAGCAGAGAGAAAGTGGAAGAGAGTGATTGGGCTAAAGCAATTGGAAAAAGGAAGAGTATACTTTTATTTTGGGTGCTTAGAGAAGGATAATTTAAGTACCTGCTATTAAAAAAAAAAAAACCTCAGTGTGGTATTGGACAAATGTGTTTTTTGATTCATTAAACAATGAAGTTGTTTAATAGCTAGAATTTGTCGTATTTATTAGGAACATATTCTAGGGGTGAAGTTTTAGGGCAGAGTTTTTTTTTTTAAAGGAAAACTTTATATTTTAAAATAGTATTAGGACCAAATTACTAAACCTAATTTTTACTTTACATTAACTTCTGTCTCTATGATTCTTTACTTACTATTTATAGCATAATTCGAAGAATTAATCTGTTAATGCCTATAAAGTACTTTTTCTATCCCAAAATACCATGATAGACAAAACAATGTGACTTGGATTTTTTCTTTTAATTGTAAATTCACTAAAAAGAAATCTACTGCAACAACTTTGTGAAATAAGTGCAGAAACCAAAAACAAAAAGAGATTTTTCAGAATGTTCTCACATCATCTGTCCTAGATAATAAACCAGATTCTTGGTAAAACTGTATAATTATAGACAAACCGAGAACTGAAATTGTTTGGTTCAACTGTAAAAGGAGTTAAACAGTCTGAGTTTATGAAAGCTCTTTAAGGGTCCTTATATATAATGAGAGGACTTACTTCTATCACTTGCATCATGCAAGGCTTTTACCTTGCATGTTACAAGTATCATAATCATCTTCTCACAGGCAACATAATTCAACTGCACTTTGAAATTCTTAAAGATAAACTAGCTTTGGAGAAAAATAAGTGAGGATGGCTGTAACTTATGCCAATGATGTCAAACTGGAAATGACAGTGTTTGTTATATAATCTGTTCATGCAATTGTTCTTTCTCTCTCATAGAAAATAATGTTGGTAAAGAAAATGTAGAATATAAGTAAAAACTAAAATTATCTATAATCTCATCATTCAGAAAAATGTAAAAATGTAATCTCATTATTCAGAAAAATGTAATGTATTTGGTGCATTTCTTGAAAAATATAGATAGATAGATAGATCAGCAAAATTGAGACCATGCTGTATTTTCAGTTTTGCATCTAATTTTTTGTATTTACATTATATTAGAAAATTTTCTCACCATTGGATTTGTTCTTTAACAGCTTATTTTTTTAATTGCTGAGTGACATAACATCATAGGTATATACTATAATTTATTTAAAACATCTATTTTTGAACATGTAGGTTATTTCCATTTTTGATTTTACAAATGTTGATAAAATTGATGTTTGTGCATTAAAATCAATGAAATCTAAATCTTGTCAGTGGTAACTGTTAATTATCTCTCAAATCCATCCATTTTTCTCCATTTTCACTGTTATTTCCATATTTACCTCATTTGTAGTATATGACTCTATAAATAGTTTCTTTGCCCTCAGACTTTCTCTCCTTGAGTTCATTTTCCACAATTCAGTCAAAGTAATCTTTACCTTTAATATTTCTTTACCTTACAAGGTTTGAGAACACACCATGTGTAGCAAGGATATGGGAAAACTGGCACTCTCATTTATTGTCAGTGGGAGTCTAAATTGGTACACTGTCTGTAGGAGGGAAATTTGTCATATCTATAGAAATTTTAAATTATGAATTAAAAATACAATAGCATTTGCTATAGTATAACTGAGAGCAATCCCACTATTAGAAATTTATCCTGCAAATACACACACATACATATACAGGTATTGAATGAAATTAATTTGTATAAAGTTTTTTCTGGTAACTTTTTTTTTGTAATACCAAAGATTGGAACCAACCAAAATGCTCATCAAGAAATAAAGTAAATCTTGATGCATCCAGCCAATGGATTACTATGCCACTAATAAAAAGGATAAGGAAGTGCTGTATAGCCAAGTACAAATTCATATGGAATGAACTCCAAGGTATATTTTTCAGTGAAAAAAAGAAAATGCAAAATAATGTTCATAATATGCTACACATTTTGTGAATTATAAAATAAGAAAGAACACAGACCTTTATTGAATATGCACAGAATAACACAGGAAAGATACATAAGAAACTGGTAAAATCGGTTGCCTTCAGGGAAGTAAATGGCTTCCCAGGGGATAGGGTTGGAAGATAGAATTTTTACCACGTAACGTATCATTATCTTTTGAGTTTTGTGCCATGTGAAAATATTATTAATCAATAAAATTAAGTGTTTAGAATTTTAAATCAAGAATATTTAAACACGGTGACAGAGAACATTATAAACAACATTCATGTATTGAATGAACAACACTTATTGTTGACAGATCTGAACATTTTGCTGTGGACGTGGTTGAATTGCCCACCTTCTTTCTTTGCTCTCTCTTCCTAGCTTACCAGAGGTAGCCGTGTTCTTGAACTAATATTTATAATTCCTTGGATATATTTTAATTATATATGTATATAGTTGTGTATATATACATAAACAACATTATAATAGTTCTTTACAATTTATCCAAATGTTAGGTTTGTTCTGCATTTGCTTTCCCCCTCAACTTTATATCTTTAAGATTTATTTTTGTTTTGATAATATAGCCCTTGTTCACTCATTGTAACTGCTAGAGACTATACTAAGCCACAATTTATGTATTCATTCTCCTGTCACTTTCAAGTTTTTGCTATCAAGCAAAAGTGTAATAAACATTCATTTACTCATTTGTCCCATTCCATTATTGAGCAACTACTACATGCTGGGCTCTGTTTCAAGAGCCACAGATACAGCTGAGAAGAAAACAGATAAAGAGCTTGGCCCAAAGTAGAGCTTACATTTAGAAGAGACAATAAACTTTATTTTAAGATATTGCATGTTAAAAAATGTGAAATCTGTAGAAAACATAGAGAATAGTAAGGATTATTGGAAATGATAGACGTAAGAGCACAATTTTAAATAGTTGGTCAGGGAGGGTACACGACTGACCTATTTCCCTGATAATGCTACATAGAAAATAATCCGCAAATCTCAATTGTTTACAATAATCTTTGGTCAGTGGGTCAACTGGACTTGGACTATGCTGTGGGTTGAGTTCAGGTCTGTCTCATGTATGTCCTCATTCCTCTTGAACAAGGATGTGTTTTTCTCATGGTCAATGCCAAATCACCTAAACATATTCAAGACCTCTGTTTGTGTCTTGTTTGCTAGCATTCTAATGCATAAGCAAGTCCCATGAAATAAGCCCAGGTAGGAAGGAAGCATACCGCCCCCTACTCTAATGAGGTTTGATCACCCAGATGTCAATGTTTAATTCTATAGCAGAGAGGTAGTGAAGAGTTGCAAACTATATTCCAATCTGCTTCAAAGAACCTCACTGTGCAGGTAAAAACTGAGCAAGCACTTGAATAAGGCTGTGAGGTCAGTCTTGAAAATGTCTAGGAGAAGAACATCCAGGGAAAGTAATTAAGACAGTGCAAAGTCCCTGAACCTGGAACATGGCTGCAATATTCAAAGAACAATAGAGTCCAGAGTGATTGAAGTGGTATAAGTAATAGGAAGAAAGTAAGACATTAGCATAGAGGCATAATGAGGGGCCAGACCTTGGAGGACCTTGTCTGATACTGTAGAATTTTACTTTGAGATGGGAATCATTACAGGATTTTGAGTAGAGGAGTGAGATAATCTAGCTTCTGTTTTGAAAGGACTAAGGAGAATGGATTGTAGCGGGGCAAGGAAAGAAAGAGAGCATCTTATTCAGAGGCTGTTGCAACTAATGCAGAGGAGAAGTCTTGATGACTTGGACTAGGGTTATAGCATAGAACTGGTGAGAAGTAATCAGGTTCTCGAGATGTACTGCGGAAAAATTTAAACATATACAAAAGTATGCATAATAGTACCCATAGATGCACCTTTCATCCATCTCAACAATTTACCTGGTGAGTGACTCACTAAACCTGGACGTATTTGTAGTAGCTACTTGAAAGTCCTGGTTGCTAATTCCAGCAGATGTGTTATCTCTGTATCTGTTCCTATTGTTTATTTTCCCTGGTTATGAATCACTTTTTTTTTTTTTTTTTGCTTTAGCACTAGTAATTTTTTACTGTATCTGGACATTGTGAATACTGCTTTGTTGAGAGTTTGAATATTGTTATTTTATTGTACAAAGTGTTGAGTTTTTTTGGCAGGAAGTTAATTGGCAAATGGGCTGGATCCTTCAGGGTTTGTTTTTTTTTTTCCAGACTGAGTCTTGCTCTGTTGCCCAGGCTGTAGTGCAGTAGTGCGATCTCAGCTCACTGCCACCTCCTCCTCCTGGGTTCAAGCAATCCTCCTGCCTCAGCCTCCCAAGTAGCTGGGATTACAGGCACCCACTGCCACGCCTGGCAACTTTTTGTATTTTTAGTAGAGACAGGGTTTTACCATGTTGGCCAGACTGGTCTCGAACTCCTGACCTTGCGATCTGCCCTCCTCAGCCTCCCAAAGTGCTGGGATTACAGGCATGAGCCACTGTGCCTGGCCTCTTTTTTAAATTGTTGTTTAGCCTATATTTCTAAGGCATACCCTTTTTTTTTTTTTTTTTTTTTGAGATGGAGTCTTGCCCTGTTGCCCAGGCTGGTGTGCAGTGGCAGGGTCTCAGCTCACTGCAACCTCTGCTTCCTGGGTTCAAGTGATTCTCATGCCTCAGCCTCCTGAGTAGCTGGGATTACAGGCACCTATCACCACGCCTGGCTAATTTTTGTATTTTTAGTAGAGATGTGGTTCCACCATGTTGGTCAGGCTGGTCTCGAACTCCTGACCTCAGGTGATCCACCCACCTCAGCCTCCCAAAGTGCTGGATTACAGGTGTGAGCCACTGGGCCCGGCCAGGCAAACCCAAAGTTTAATTTCAAACATCATTTGGCTGTATATTGCCTTATCTTTTTTCAGACAAAATTCATTTAATCTCTGCCTTCTCTGCCAATTCTCAACATGCTCTATAGTGAAAAAACAAAGAGGCAAATTATAGGAGAGATTTATAACATGGAAAATGATTAAATTTTTACTCTATAACAATTTGTTCTGTCCTCTAAATTAGGCTTTCTTTGCTTTGACCTGAAAATGCAATTTGAAAATTCAATGGTGATTTAACCAATTCTCCTCAGAGTTAAACCAACATTCCTCTTCTTGAGTTACAAATGGAGAAATTAAGGCACAGCCCACATGCTAAGGACATTTGGTCAATCTTGTAATTATTCAGGCATAGTAACACTATTATGTCAGTATTTTATTCGAGTAAATAAATTCTTAGAGGATCAGTAGTTCACATACCCTAGTTAATAACACTAGTAACATACACAATAAAGAAAAACCCAACTCAATACCAGTAGCATAAAATTGTAGTTTAGATGTTTATAAAAAGCTCTCCAAATGCACATTATAAAAAGTCATAACAGAAGAACACAAATTAAATTCAGACTCTTTGATTGCTAGGACTACACCTCATTACAAGCTGTCATGTATTTCCTGGCTGAACTTTTGCATAATTGCTCTTGATTTCCCCTAATGAAAACTTAGAAATAGAAGATCATATTGTGAAATCCAAAAAATAAAATCTTTCAAATGATTACCTTGCAGTTCAATCCATTGGGTCATCAGTTTTCCTAGGGACCAGACATCAGGACTGTTTGACAACTGGGAACCAGGATAAGGGTTTACCTGTCTACTAGCTAGGCAGGCAGCCATGCTAAGTACATCTTGATCTGGGGCTTCAAAGGAACTCCCAGGGGTCCACGTATGATCTTCTGCAATTGTCTTCAAAATGTGATATCTATGTAGGCAAGTTTAACTTTCATCAAACTGTCACCTGATTCATGTACTCCTGCAGTTACTCAACAATAGTACTGCTAGGAGTGGTCAAGTCGGGAGTGGAGGTGAGGGGCAGGGGGATTGTGAAGACAGCAGACCAGCTTAGACCCTGGTCAGAACAGGGGTGCACCGTGCGTTTCCTTGCCCTTGCTATCACTGCCTGGAGCCTGGAGTGCTTTCCAGTAGTGACACCTGAGGAGCACAGCCATCAAGCCCCATCTGTGCCCTGCCCTTGCCCCTTAGGCTGTGCTACTTCTATGCACTCCAGCCAACATTCAGCCCCCAGATTCATGTATCCATGCCCTCTTCTAAAACCAAGAGAGGCAGCTCTGTCTCTTTGCATGCCAAGCCCAAAGTACTAAGGAGTGCACCTGCCCTGGAAGCCTCCCTTAACCAGTGACTCTTGGTAGCCGGTGTATAAGTACTCCAGCCTTCTCACCTCTCAGATGAGATAATTCTGAAATGTGTGTTTTATACCACTTCTCAGAGTTCCCCCACAAGAGTAAGCCCTGACAGCTCCCTGTGGTAGCTGACTTACTAACGCACATCAATTGGGAAACGGAATCAATTTTCCATCCCTGTATCACTTCCCCACACCTTTGTTTGTCTTCCCTGCACCTTCTAGGCAAACTATTTGTACTTGAACCCTTGTCTTAGAGTCCACTTCTGGGGAAAACAGGACTAAGACCAGCCAACCCCTGATCTTTGCCCTTCAGCACTAGTAATTCTTTAGCAACCATCATAATTTCTGGACAGTCGTCTTGAATTTACCACAGGAGTTTCCAAAGGTCTCAAGAGGAGCAGAGTGAAAACCAAAGCTCCTACAAGAAGCCAGAGGCAGACTCGTTTTTTCCTAGGGTTTCTCCATTATGAACATCATCGGAGTCCAGCCTTCTCCTATACTCTTAAGTTCTGGAAAGTGCACAGTCCCTTTTGGCCTCTTTGCTTCCTGGGAAGTGTCCTTTCCTGAAGTGCCTTGACCCTCTAAGAATCAGTTGTTGCTCTCTGGGTACTGCAGGATTTGCCTTCTGACTCATGCAAATGAATGCCAAGTTTGAGTTCTCCCTGGGCTAAGAGTTGCAAAGCTACACAGTCCTTTAGACCTCAGAGGCTTCCTGCAACCATCTGAAGCCACAGCCATTTTCACCCACAGGAGGCAACTGTGGGCTTGTGGAAAGAGAACTGCCTTCAGCAACAGAACACCTGAGTTTGTGCTCTAGTTCTATTTGTGTGACTGTCTGCAAATCATTCAAGCTCTTAACTTAGAGTTTCTCATCAGGAAAATGGCCAAAATTATGTGTATTTAATAGGGTAATGATGTACATTAAGAGAGATGGATGGCTATGATGGTATTTTTGTAAATTCAAATTAAGCCAATTGAGATAGCATTTTCCACCTATCAGATTAGCAAAGATAAAAATGTTTGATAGTACATTGTGCTGGTGACCATGGGGGAAACCAGAACTCTCATATTTGCCTGTGGGAATGTTAACTGTTATTACTTCCCCCGAAGAAATACCTGGCAAAAGCTGTCAAAATTACAAAGGTACAGCCCGTTTAACTTAGCAATTCCACACACCAGAACGTGGTCTTCACAGATACTCACATGTGTAAAATGACATACACACACATATATATACATACATACACAAAAATTTGAACACCAATTGCAGCAAAGTTTATGATAGGAAAATGCTTGAGACAACCTAAACAGCCATCAAAAGATGAAGGGGTTAATGAGTCATAGTTCAGCAGCCCAGTGCAGTTCCATCAACTGTTAGAGCAAAGCAACTTTATATATTTTGATATAAGATAATCTTTGAAATAATACATTGTTAAGTGAAGAAAGCAACGTGCACAACAGTGTGAATAGTGTGCAATGGCTTGTGTAAAAGCAATTACACATATGTACAAACACCACCTCTGGAAGAATACACAAAACGCTATTGGCATGTGTTAGCATCCAAATGGAAGAATCACTTAGCAGTAGGACAAGAAAGGTGAGGGGGGACTTATCTTTTACATACATTTTGTACCTTTTGAATCTCTTATTATATACCATTATTACCTATCCAAAAAATATTAATAAAAACATCTAGAAAATGTTCATGCAATCTATAGTATTATAAGATCTAATAATCAATGTGAGTAAAAACTGATAACCCTTTTTGAAAAAGCAAACTTCTACACAATTTATGCAAAAGGCTGCCTGGTACCAGAGGCAATTCAGCCTCCACCCCAGACTGGCATTATGATGTTCCACATTCCTGAGATTTGCTTCAGCCTCATCCCACTGGGTTACAGCTTAGAGGTAGGAGCAATCTGGTTTTCTCTCATAATGTGAAACTTGGCAGGTGGCCATCTGATTGGCATAATGAGATCAAAGCTTTTCTGCATTTTCTTACCCTGAGATCCCTCAACACACTCAGACACTTGCCTATGGCTTGGAGGCATCGGCAGCGACATGGTGACAAGCTCCATAACCACATGTGTGTTTATTTGCCCCTGCTCCACATTTGCCTATGCTTGTTTTGCTCACATGTGATCTCACTAGGCTATTTGGGAATAGCATGCATATGCAGAATGGGTATCTTCTTGCCTTACTTACGGTGGGTTTGAGATCTCTAAGGGATATTGAATGGTGTTGAAACGCACTTGGCTGAGCTTCCTTTTACAGGAAAAGCACCTGTGGAAGCTGCCACAGAGGTGTCACTGGATATTAGCCCAACCACCAGTCCAGCAAAGAGCCCAAAAGAATCCCCGGAGAAAGGTCAGCAGTAAAGTAGGCATTACTTTGGGTATGTTAACTTGTGAAGCAATGGCTTCCAGAGCAAGAATGTGTAGTGTGCTTCCACTGCAGGGGCAATGAAGTTTAGGGCAATTCACACTGGAGTTTCTCAGTCCCATCAGACCAATGATCTCTTCCTATAACAAATAAATGGTAACGTCTGCGTTACTATTCTGAAATGAGATTTGTAAATAATATTACCACCCATGCAATTTCAATCAAATAAACCACTTAAATTATGGTGTAAATTAAACCAAAAGAAAAATATTTGTAATAAAATGATGTGCATTTCCATACACAAATACTCAGGTCTGACTACACTTAAGAACAGAGTATACTGGTTGGATATTTGTAGCTATTTGTTGAGTGAGCAGGAATGCAACAGCTACAAAAATAGTGATGGAGGTGTGTTACATGAATAAGTCACATGCCAACAGGGCAATGACAGACTCAATGGAATTTTCTGAAACCATAAATTATCCCTGATTTATGTTCTAGACAAAACAAAGCATGTTCTTGTGGTATAAGTGTATCTTATCTAAGCATTGACTTACATAAATATCAGTCATGCTTTCACTGGCATAGAGGTCCAATGGGATACTTGAAAATCAGGCAGAATGGGTGGTACAGTTCTTTACTGGGGATGACTGCCTCAAGGGTGGAAGATTATACAGCATTCTTAGCCCATATTTAAATGCCATATCTACCCTACTCCCAATTATTGTGACAACCAAGAACTGCTTATACACATTTCCAAAATACACTGACATAGACTGAGGAAGCTTCATCTGGGCTCTGCCTGCCCTAAATGACTCTCCAGCTGGTTTCCAAGATCCCTTAAGTTTCCATCCGTAGAGTCATTGGTTTGGGTTAATACATTTTTTCACAGCATTATTGCAAAACACATGTTACCTGGAAGAGGATGTAGAGCCAATGCTTGCAAGAATTCACGTATTGACTACATTAATTGTTATATTAGAGAATTTGTCTTTGCAGTAACAGAAAGTGGGCAGAAGGCTGGGCACAGTGGCTCACGCCTGTAATCCCAGGACTGTGGGAGGCTGAGGCAAGCAGATCACCTGAGTTCGGGAGTTCAAGACCAACCTAACCAACATGGAGAAACCCTGTCTCTATTAAAAATACAAAATTAGCCTGGCATGGTGGCGTATGCCTGTAATCCCAGCCACTCGGGAGGCTGAGGCAGGAGAATTGCTTGAACCTGGGAGGCGGAGTTTGCAGTGAGCCAAGATTGCGCCATTGCACTCTAGCCTAGGCAACAAGAGTGAAACTCCATCTCAAAAAAAAAAAAAGAAAGAAAGAAAGTGGGTGGAAATGTTCAGATGTGGGCTGGAAGTGGGGAGGGGATGGGAAACACCCTAAGTAAGAAATTCTGTGCAGAGGAACCAAGTCCAGATGTCATGCTCAATGCACATGACTGGCTTCAGGTGAGTATTAGTGCATCCGTCTTCAAACTTCTTTGTCTGTTAAACCTGAAAGATTTGTAAAATCTATCACCTAGAATGTTAGGTTGGCACCCCAAATTTTTATCATAAGTTTATATAGTTGCAAGGGGTATAACTTTTACAGTATTTTACATAGTGTCAACAAAATAAGAAAACTTTGTAAAATATTTAAAGAGGCTTATTCTGAGCTAGTATGAGTGACCATGGCCTAGGGAACAGTCTCAAGAAGTCCTGAGAAAGTGTCCCTGAGGTGATCAGGTTGGTTTTGTACATTTTAGGGAGACAGAAGTTACAGGCAGATATAAATTAATACATGTAAGGTATACATTGGTCCAGCCCAGAAAAGTGGGACATCTTGAAATGGGGGTTTACAGCTCATAGGTAGATTCAAACATTTTTGGATTGGCAATTGGTTGAAAGAGTTGAGCTAAAGATTTGAAGTCAGTAGAAAGAAATGCTTAAGATAAGGGAGGTTGTGGAAGCCAAAGTTCTTCTTGTGTAGATGAAGCCTCCAAGTAGCAGGCTTCAGAGAGAATAGATGATATTCTGTTCTCTTAAGAGGTGTAAGTTTCTCAGTCAATCTCTCTTAGATTGGGGAAAGCCCTAGCTGCATTAGTGGAAATTCTCTACAGATGCAAAATATCAGCCACAAAAGATGGCTTTGCAAGGTTACTTCGAAATATGCCAAAGAAATATATTTTGGGTAAAATATTTTGATTTCCTTCATGATCATGTGATGCTATACAAGAATCAGGTTGGAATTTGTTCTTATTGCCAAAGAGTCTGTTTTGTCAGTCTTCAGATCTCTATTTTAACAGTAATGCTGGTTAGTTTTGTCTAAACTCCAAAAGGTAGAGAATATCCATTCAGTTGATTGGAGGGTTTAGGATTTTATTTTTGGTTTACGATATTGTGATTTCAAAACATAACCTTTGCATTTATCTTCTATGTTCTATGTAAACTAAATACCAAATGGTTTGATATCATCATTCAATTCCTTCCATTTTATTATGAAACATTTCAAACATACAGAAAAGTCAAAATAATTTTACATTAAGCACCTATATACTCTCTGCCTTGGCTCAACAATGAAAATTTCTCTACTTGATTTATTATGTATCCACCCATCTCTCCATTTCTCTATCCAACCATCAAGCCATCTTATTTTTTATGCATTTCAAAGTAAATAAAAACCATCAAGCTCTCCTCCTCAAAAACTTCAGCATATGCATCATTATTAAGAATCAATATTTGCTTATATATTTTTTCTTTTGAGAAAATGCAGAAATCTTTTAAGCATGTTACTTGAACCTCAAACCCTTATCAAGTATATTGTCTTTATCTTAGAAAGGAACTCTCCATCCCCATTCCTTCAAAGTTCTGATTTTTTTCTTACACATTAGTTTTACCTATTATAGAATTTCATAGAAATGAAATCAGACAGCATGTACTCTTGCACTAAGCATAACATTTCTGACATTCATCCATAAGGTTTTGTATTAGTAGTCCATTCTATTTTACGGCTGAGTAGCATTTCACAGCATGAATTTACAACAATTCTCTTATTGGTAGATACTGGAGTGTTTCCAGTTGGGGCAATTATAAATAAAGCTGCTATGAACATTCTTGTATAAGCCTTTTTGTGGATACATGTTTTTACTTCTTTTGGGTAAATACCTAGAAGTAGAATTTGGAGTACGTTGAGTTTTATAAGAACCCAAAGAGTTTGTACCACTTTACATGCTCAACAATAATGTATGAGAGTTCTGTGTGATATTGTTAGGTTTTTTTGTTGCTGTTGTTTTATGTTAACCATTCTGGTGGATGTATAGTGTTATTGTTGTTTTGTTTTGCAGTTCTCTAATGACAAAGAATGTTAAGCACACTATCTTAATTGCTGAAACATTGTAGTAAGTTTTGAAATCAGGTGATGCCATTTCTCTATTTGTTTTCAAAACTGTTTTGCTATTTTAAGTCCTTTGCATTTTACATAAATTTTAGAATTCAGTTGGCAAATTTTTACAAAAAAAATCTATGGGATTTTTATTGGGATTGCACTGAATCTATAGATTATATTGAGAAGAATTGACATTCATTATGATGTTAACAGCATTGTCTTCTAATTCATAAACATGGCATACTTCTCCATTAGTTTAGTTATTTTTTTATTTCTCTCAACAATTCTTTGGAGTCTTCAATGCAGTGACTTCTGTTAAACTTATTCCTAAATAATTTTTTAGTGCTCTTAAAAATAAAGTTTTATCAATTTTGTTTTTCAATTGTTTTCTGTTAGTATATAAAAATACATTTAACCTTGTATCCTGCAACCTGATTTGCAAAGCACTTACATCATGAAAGATACTGAATTTTGCTAATTATTTTTACTACCACTATTGAAATAATCATTTTCTCTTTTATTCTATTAATATGACAAATTAAACGACTAATTTTGAATTTTAAATTAAGCTCCTATTCCTGAGATACACCTTACATGATCATGATGTATTATTCCTTTAATGTACAACTAGATTTGATATGCTAATTTTTTTTGTTAGGGAATTTTGTATCTTTGTTCATAGTGATATTGGTCTGTATTTGTTTTCTTTTCTATTTATTTCTGCCAAGTTTTGTTATTGGATTATGCTAGTCTCATAAAATTAGTTAAAAAGTGTTCCTTGTGTTCTTTCCTTTATTTGCTGAAATAGGTTTCATAAGATTGGTATTATTTTCTCCTTGACTATTTGATAAAATCTGCTATTGAAAGTCTCTTTGCCTGAAGTTTTCTTTGTGGTAAGGTTTTTGATAATTCAGTTTCTCTAGTAGACATAATGCAATTTTGACATTCTCTCTCATCTTGCAAATTTTAGTTTCAAAGAATTTGCCTATTTCATCTAATTTGGCAAACTGTCAACTGCAAACAGTTATTTCTTAAACATTCTTTTAATGTTTGTGGGGTCTGTAGTGATAACTCTTTTTTCATTTCTGGTATTAGTGATTTGTGTTTACCTTTCTTTTTCTTTCTCTTGTTAAATCAATCTTGCTTTGGGTTTATCAATTTTGTTGATCTTTTTAAAAGACTGTCTTTTGGCTTTGTTAATTTTTTATTTTCTATTATATTGGTAATCTTTTTTATTGCTTTCCTCGTACATACTTTGGTTTTAATTGCTTTTATTTTGTAGCTTCTTAAGATAGAATTTTAAGTCATTGATTTGATGCATGTCTCCATATTAAATAAAAAAGAAATCCTTGTATTTTGAGAATATTTTTACATACCGAATACTTCCTTCTGTATTGTAATCAAATCAAAACAATTATGTTTTCTAACTGAAGAGTAGTCTCCCTTTAACATACATAGAAATGTATAAAAGGGTTTGGGTGAAAAAACTATTCAATCTACACTTAACCTGTAATATAAATTGCTATACAATGAAATAAACCAACATTGGTTCTCTTTAATTTAAAAAAATCAGGTGGACATGATGGTCCACCAGATTTTTTAAATTAGGACTTGTAGTCCCAGCTACTCAGGAAGCTAAAGTGGGAGGATTGCTTGAGCCCAGGAGTTTGAGGCTGCAGTGAGCTAAGAAGTTGCCACTTTACTCCTGCCTGAGTGACACAGGGAGAACCATTTCTAAAAAAAATTATTTACATGCACATATGAACAAATAAAATGATAATGAATGAAAAGATATATGTCTCTCATTCACACATTTATCTTTGATGTAATACATGCTCAGTATGAATATATTACGTACAATATACTCTAGATATTTTAGGATAAGGGCTAAATAGTGGGGGAAATAGGCATGAATGTGAAGAGTGAGGGTATTTCCCTCATCAAATGTCAGTGCATTTATGAAATGAGTGCAATGGCAAATAAAGATTTAATAAGAACATTGTAGAGGCCCTTGGAGCTTAGACTGAAGAAAAGCTTGAGTAAATTATGGGTTGAACAAAACTTTAAGGCATCAAAAAAATGTATGGTAAATCACAAGTCACTACTGCTTTCTCCTAACCCATTGTAAAGATGCAGCATGCACAAAAAGTATTATCTAGCAACCATTAATTTTCTCAGTCATCTTCTGGAGAGTTCACCTTTATATCAATCAAAGATGTCATTCAATTTGCCAACTTTGGTACTTAGCATATGTTTATGGTTTAGTGAGATTAAACTTTGCAATTTGCTAGCTAAAACTAGTTTTAGAATATCAATAAATAATAGTTTGCTGTCTGTGTAGCATATTAGCTTGGATAATTAAGCACTGATTGTATTTTTAGATAAGAATACTTTCAATTCCAAAAGTAGGGTTCCTGTCTCCATTTATTTTTTTAGGCAATTAGAGAACTTCTCCACTTTGATTATCTTATTTTAATTTTAGGCATCATGTATATGTTACACTTTAGTGGGTGTCTTTATGGGCATCATTACTAAATCTCACAATAGGCTTATGAAGTAGACATTTTTATTTTTAATTCATAAGTGATATAACTGACACCCAGAGAGATTAACTGACTTCTCTGAGGCTCAACAACTGTGTTAATAAAAAGTATGTTGCTTAAAAAAGACTTAAATAAATGGAAATACATCCCATGTTCATGGATGAGAGGACATATTATTAAGATGGCAATACTCCTCACATTTATCTACAAATTTTATGCAAGTATTATTTTTTTAAAAACTCAGCTGCCTTTTTGGAAGAAATTGACAAGCTAATCTTAAAATTCATATAGAAATTCAATAAATTCATAAAAATCAAAACTATATCTTAAAAGAACAAAGTTGAAGGACTCATACTTACTTATTTCAAAACTTCCTACAAAGCCACAGTAAACAAGATTTTGTGGTGTAGCATAAGGACAGACATATATATCAATGGAATAGAATTGACAGTTCAGGAATAAACCCCTACACTTATGGTTGATTGATTTTTGACAACACTGCCAAGACAATTCAATGGAGGAAAGAATAATCTTCTAAACAAATGTGCTGAGACAAGTGAATATCCACATGTAAAAGAACGAAGATGGACCCTTTCCTCACACTATAAACAAAAATTAACTCAAAATGGATTACAGACATAAATGTAAACTACAAAACTCTTAGGAGAAATGTAAGAGTGAAACTTCATAAACTTGTGTTAGGCAAAAGCACAAGAAACCAAATGCAGAAGTAACAAAAGAAAAGATAGATAAACTGAACTTTATAAAAATTAAAAACATTTGTGCAGCAAATAATTATCAAGAAAGTGAAAGACAACCTACAGAATGACAGAAAATATTTACAAACTATATATCTCTTAAGACTTGTAACCAGAATATGTAAAAACTTACACAATGCAATAATGAAAAAATAAATAACCCAATTTAAAAATGGATAAAGGATCCCAACAGACATTTCTCCAAAGATGATATACAAATTGTCAATGAGCACACAAGAAATTCCCAACATCATTAATCGTTAGAGAACTAAAAATCAAAAGCACAGTTAGGTATCATTTTACTCTCATTAGGATGTCTATAATAAAAAAGATACACAACAAAATTGTCAAAGATATGGAGAAATTGGAATCCTCAAACACTATTGGTGAAATGTAAAATGGTAGAGCTGTTGTGGAAAACAATTTGGCAGTTCCTCAGAATGTTAAACATGGAGGAGCCTCATGATCCAACAATTCTACTTCTAGGTATATACCCAAGAGAATTAAAAACAGATATTCACACAAATATTTGTATGCAAATGTTCATGGTGGCATTTATTTATAGTAGCTAAAAAGTGAACACAGCCCAGATGTAAGTAAACTGATAAATGGACAAAATAAAATGTGATATATCTATATAATGAAAGATTATTCAGCCATGAAAAGAATAAAGCTCTGATTTATACTATCACATGTATGAACTTTGAATACATTATGTTAAGTGAAAGAAGCCAGTCACAAATGACCACGTTGTATAAATGAATTTATATGAAATGTCCAAAATAGGCAAATCTATAAGAGACAGAAAGTAGATTAGTGGTTTCCTAGGACTGGGGTGGGGTAGCTTGGGTGGGGAATGTAGAGTGACTGCTAATGAGTATGAGATTTCTTTTGGGGTGACAAAAATGTTCTAAAATTAGATTGTAGTAATGGTTACACAACTCTGAATATACTAAAAATTATCACATTGTATATTTTAAAAGGGTGAATTGTATAATATGTGAATTAACATTTCAATATTGTTAAAAATTCAGATAGTATTGTCTGACATTACAAACATAATAGATTTAAGTTGTATTTATTCCATTAGGAACAAATTTTTAGAGGTAGGTAAATCTGTGTCAAATATTTCATGTGCAAAAACTTCAGAAGCCAGACAACATTAGATTGATAACATACATATAAACACAAGTCTATTCTACAAATGTGAACTTTGACTGGATTTGGCTATGATGTGTATAGAACTCATCAAAAGAAGTATATTTAAAATAATAACACTGGGTTTCATTTTTTCATATGGCTTTGATGGTGTTAAATCCATTATATAGCTTTTACATGGACACATTGATCCTCTAGCATGCACAAACATAGCTGAGCTTCACTCTCACATTTTTCTTGAGGCTATTGTCATTTATTATTTCACAGAGTCAACAACATCACAGTTTCTCTGCTTTGGGAGAATTTGCCCTTCTTACAGAGCTATAATCAGATGGCTGCTGCTATTTCTTCTAATTCCTAAAACTATTACACAGTGATTTACATTTTATTTTCAGCTCTTCTCCACTTGGACTAGATGCAAAATGGAAGCAATTTAAAACGCAGTCAATGAAAAACAGATCAGCAGGGTGTCTCATTTTTGCATCCTAATGCAGGTTCTTTCTTAAACCACTGTGCCAGGCTTGGGCCTAACTCTCTTTTGGAAATAGCCAATTTCACCTGGCTAAGTGAAGGATGAAGTGAGGTCATAACAAGGATTGCTGCAAAATGGTGACCAGAGGCCAGAAACATGAAGTATCTGACTGAGTTTGATGTTTCCTTCCTTAACTGACTCTATTCTGTGAAAGGTCTATTATTTTCCCATATTGTAGGGCTTTGATGCACATGAACATAATACATTGCCAGTCATTCAGGAATCTCCTTTTGTGATTGTTTCTGAATCTCTTACAGGGATAGATTCCACAAAGGCACAATTTGGGTCACATTTTATGAAATTGTTGAGTCTTATTTTTTTTCTAGATTACAGAGATGAATCTAAATTTTCTATGGAAACTTAAAGGAAGAACAAATAAGAAGCTTTGAGAGTGATTTCTAGGATGTCATTTTAAAAAGAGCTAGGCAATTCTTGATATTACAGAAAATTAATTTCTGATGACCTCATCTTAAAGGAAATCCTTATAAGCATAGTTTCTACCAACCCATGCAAGTTCAGTGCAGCACAGAGAATGCCTGGGATCATGGCTTCTGTGTGTCTCCCAGTTTGGCTTCCAGTTAAATAATACACAGCCAGCTCTCTGATGATGCTCCACTACTGCCCATATGTGCCCTTCACCACTCCACAAAGAGTAGGCTAGAGTAGTTGGAAGGAGGTGGGATCTGAAAAATGTCTGAGTGTATGGCTTGTCCTTATTGCGGTGTGTGTGTGTGTGTGTGTGTGTGTGTGTTTATGTATGTGTGTGTGATTTCCTAGCACCCTCAATACTCTCCCTCTTACTTTAAGGTCAGCACAGTACTGTTGCTGTCTGTTTAATCTCAGTCTTCCAGGATTGGCCTCACCACGGTGCACTTTTACATTGCATGTTAGGACAACAATCTCATTAAATTCTGTTATTACACTATCATGAAAATATAGCTCTTTTTAAACGTTATGACTCTTGAATTCCTGTCCCTTCTTATTCATTTGTGTTAGGCAGTTCTTGGCCTGAGGCCGGGTAATTTATAAGAAAAGAGGTTTAATTGACTCAAGGTTCTGTGAGATATACAAGCCTGACACCAACATGGCTCAGCTTCTGGGAGGCCTCAGGGAGCTTTTACTCATGGTGGAAGGTGAAGTGGAGCAGGCATGTCACATAGTAAAAGCAGGAACAAGAGAGAGAGGTGCCACACTCTTTTAAACAACAAGATCTGGTGAGAATTCACTCACTATCACAGGGACAGCACCAAACGGATGGTGCTAAACCATTCATGAAAAATCTGCCCCCATGATTTAATCACCTTCCACCAGGCCCCTCCTCCAACATTGGAGATTACTTTTTTTTTTTTTTTTGAGACGGAGTCTTGCTGTGTCACCAAGGCTGGAGTGCAGTGGTGTGATCTCAGCTCACTGCAAGCTCTGCTTCCCGGGTTCACGCCATTCTCCGGCCTCAGCCTCCCGAGTAGCTGGGACTACAGGTGCCCGCCACCATGCCCGGCTAATTTTTTGTATTTTTAGTAGAGATGGGCTTTCACCATGTTAGCCAGGGTGGTCTCGGATCTCCTGAGCTCGTGATCCGCCCGCCTCGGCCTCCGAAAGTGCTGGGATTACAGGCGTGAGCCACCGCGCCCGGCCCGAGATTACCTTTTAACATGAGATTTGGGCTGGACACACATCCAAACTATACCATCATCCTTCCAGCTACTGATTCCTGAGAAGTATGGGCTATCTGTGAATATAATACATTCGAGAAGACTTTGTTGAAGGGAAGTAGGGATGGAGAGAGAGCTACTTATTTTCCCAACTCCCCTGGGCCCTGGCTTATTGTATTTCCAAGCGATAAGAATTATAACAAAATGATCACTGGCTCACCATTTGGTCTTCAAACAAATGCCTCATACTTTGGATTTTTAATATGGCAGCACCCCACTTCTAGGTACCAATTTTTGTATCAGCTAGTTACTTCTATACAAACCACTACCAAAATAAGTGGGATGAAGGAACAGTGATTTTTTTCTTTTTTTCTTTTTTTTTTGAGTTGGAGTTTTGCTCTTGTTGCCCAGGCTGGAGTGCAGTGGCACAATCTCCGTTCATCGCAACCTCTGCCTCCCAGGTTCAAGTGATTCTCCTGCCTCAGCCTCCTGAGTAGCTGGGATTACGGGCATCCACCATCATGCCCGGCTAATTGTTTATTTTTAGTAGAGATGGGGTTTCTCCATGTTTCAGGTTGGTATTAAACTGCTGACCTCAGGTGATCCGCCCACCTCGACCTCCCAAAGTGCTGGAATTACAGGTGTGAGCCACCACAATGATTTCTTTAGTCTACAAGTCTGAGTGGTGATTGGGCCAGGCTTGGCGGGTCTCAGCTGGACTTACTCATGTATCCACGGTCAGCTCCCGGTTCAGCTAGAAGGGGCTTGTCAAATGAAGCCTCAGGTGAAAAAAGTTCTTCTGTGATCCATGTGGTCTCATCCTCTAGCACACCAGTTCAGACTCAACAAAGAACAGCTGGACAGACTTATGAGGCAGACATGCAGAAGCACCCAAAGCTTTTTGAGATCAAACTCTGGGGCCTTCAATTCTGGAGCATTTGTATTGGTCAAAGCAAGAGGAAATTCTAGCCCAGAGTCAGGGGGTGGAAAATAGGCTCTTGACAGAATAGGCTGCGAAGTCACAGGGCAATGGGATATGGAGGGAGAGAAAGAAACAACGGCAGCTATTGTAAGGGGTGAGGACACAGCGAATTATTTCCCGATTTTTCCAGAGACATAGCTTATTCCAAGGAGATTTTTTTTTGAAAGATCTTCCATTTCCACATATTTGGAATGATAGCAAGTTAATTCCTGACATCTTAGAGTCAGTGCAGCTTAAGGAAAAGCAGAAGCACATCTTCATTAAATTCAGACGGTTGGAGGCTGGGTATGGTGGATCACATCTGTAATCACAGCACTTTGGGAGGCCGAGATGGGTGGATCACCTGAGGTCAGGTGTTCAAGATCAGCCTGGCCAACATGGTGAAACTCCATCACTACTAAAAATACACACAAAAAATTAGCCAGGCGTGGTGGTGCAAGCCTGTAATCCCAGCTATTCAGGAGGCTGAGGCAGGAGAATCACTTGAACCTGGGAGACGGAGGTTGCAGTGAGCCGAGATTGTACCACTGCACTCCAACCTGGGCAACAGAGCGAGACTCTGTCTCAAAAAGAAAAAAAAAT
Organism: Pongo abelii; assembly: GCF_028885655.2. Lineage (NCBI taxonomy): Eukaryota > Metazoa > Chordata > Mammalia > Primates > Hominidae > Pongo > Pongo abelii. The sequence goes on from NC_071985.2 coordinate 15,537,680, forward strand.
CAGATGGTTGGAAATGGGAGACTGGTGTAGCAAGCACATGCTGTAGAGAGAACCCAGAGCTCAGTGATTCTGCCCTCAGCTTCCTTACCCCCTTGCAAAGACTGTCTTTTTCAACTTTGTGCAGACATGCTTCATTTCACTACATAAATGCAATATTAGTAATTTTCATTTATGAAAAAGAATTTTTCACTAGACTCTAATTACTGGATTGTAGAATAACAAGGTCTGTGCCAGATTCTGTCAACTACATTTTATTTTAGGCAAACATTAAACTCTCTTTCTATATACACAGTCTTCATAATTTGTTATTATCATAGACTGATTGTCCTTTTCCAACTTAAAATATTATAGTAAATATTGGCTGTAAGACAAAATTCAGCCTGCTCCTGTGCTGAGTCTTGACTGTCTAAGTCCTTGTCCTTCATCTGTTCAGGATCAGCAAAGCTTCTAAATTAGGGTTGCTAGATTAAGAAAACACAGGATGAAACTTCGCATGGAATCTACTTACACTAAACACTTACTCATTGTTTATCTGAATTTCAAATTCAACTGAGCATCCTGTATTGTATCAGCAACCCTATTCCGCATGAGCAGGAAAGACAGAGAGGCAAAATACAGGCATTGGGAAAGTAGCCCCTGATGAAGAGAGTGACACATTTAATGCAGCAATAATAGAGGACTGACCAGAATTTCTATTATAATAATAATATCATTAGAAGAACAGAACATTGTGAAAAAAATTATATTTCCTGGATTAGACATTGATAAGAGATTTGGGTGGTAGATACCATTCTGTTGTTAATTTTTATGTGACTCAGGAAAATTAACATTTTTCCAGATATTAAGACATTTAATATGCACAGTTTGTAATGAAAGATAGAAAACAAGACTAATTCCTAAACTGAAAACTACTGCTCTTTTCTTCTTTTAGAGGTGAGGTCTCACTTTGTTGCCCAGACTGAGCTCAAGTTATCCTCCTGCCTCAGCCTCCTAAAGTGCTAAGACCACAGGTGTGAACCACCATGCCCGGCCATGGAAACTCCTGTTTTATATAAACGAGTAATTATGTTATCTTTTTTTTTTCTTTTTTCTTTTTTTTAGAGACGGAGTCACCAGGCTGTCAGCAGGCTGGAGTGCAATGGCATGATTTCAGCTCACTGCAACCTCCTCCTCCCAGGTTCAAGCGATTCTCCTGCCTCAGTGTCCTAAGTAGCTGGGACTACAGGTGCGTGCCACCCTGCCCGGCTAATTTTTGTATTTTTCGTAGAGATGGAGTTTCACCATGTTGGCCAGGATGGTCTCGATCTCTTGACCTCATGATCTGCCCACCTCAACCTCCCAAAGTGCTGGGATTACAGGCGTGAGCCTCCGTGCCCAGCCCCAATTATGTTATCTTATTTTACACTGTGCTTTGCATTTTTTCTGAATCCCTGTTACATCTGTTTTACTTTTTCTCACAAAGATGCTGTGAGAAGCTATTCTGCATCCATTGATTTCTATTATCAACACTGAGGTCCCTGTAGGTCCATTTGAATATCCTAAAGTCCGTAGTGAAGAGACTCCTTCCTGATGTCCAGTCTGGTGCTGTATCCATGTGACCACACAAACTCATAGAGAGGTGAGTTTTCAGTTTTTCAGGCATTTTCCTTACCACCTTTCATGTAACACATATGATGTCCTGCCTGCCTCATGTTTGTCATGGCTAACATTGGAGGGGCTTTGAATTACCTTGCTTTCCTTCTCCATCCTCCCCCAACAGGAAGAGTAAAAGGACAAATAATCTCTCCTATCAGCATTGACTTTTATGCATGTCAGACCTTACACAAGACATTTCATATTAATTGCCAGCTCACAGAATTTACATGCTAACCTACCACATCAGTGTATTTTATTGTCTTCTCTGGCTGAATTTGGAACTTGCTTTTACTAACGTGGGGATTTATTGCTACTTCAAGTTTAGTCCAAAACAAAAGTGCTTGTTTGAAGATAAAAAATTAAAATCTTCAATTTAGCAGTGAGATAATAGAGTTTAAAAACATTACCTTGATTCTATTTTAAAAAGTAAATGAGGCAGCAAAAGCACGATTGCTTTATCTCTAGTATGTTGTTTACAAACTGTCAGCTTTGAAGATTTTTTAATATGCATTTTGAAGAGACAAGCACATTGAATATACCCTTCCATTAGAAAGTAAATTGTAAGTTTTCAGGAGGAAAAGATCTATGGAAGAATTCATTGAACTATCTACCCCATGAATAAGAGCACTTCTGGCATCACAAGTATTTATACAATACCATTTATCTCAAGGGCAGTATAGTGGATTAGGAACTAGCAAACGTTACATAATTCAATATAACCCTAATTAACCAGAATCACATTCTGGAATTCTGTCAGAGAAGTAGCTAAAGATATAGTGCTTTCTGTTCACAGTAGAAAAAGAAGGGGTCCCCAGTAGACACTGACTGATATTTATGAAACATCAGAGCCAGGTGCTATACAAAAAGCTTTAAATGTAAAATTTTATTTTATTCTCACAAAAACCTTGTAGCTTAGGAACTATTATCACCTTCATTTCACAGATGAAAATATTAGAACACAGAAAGATTGGCCAAGATCCCATAACTAAATGTGACAGGGCCAGGATGCAAACCCAGATGGTCTAAGTCAAGATTTGCAAATGCAGAATCTACCCCGATCTGCCTTTTAAATTAAATCACAGGTTCCAACTTCCAGTAATAGTGGAATAACTTGTATCTGAGTGCCCTTCTATAAACAACAATTATAAACACTGGGATAAAATACTGAAAACTGCTTGAAGACACTAACAGACAAAGAAAAGCAAGCTGACAACAGAGACGATGTGATCAAAGAAGGTAACTACATTTTTGTGATGCGCATTTATTTAGCTTTTCACCTCAGTGCATGTATTAGTCTGCTGATAAATATACCCGAGACTGTGTAATTTATAAAGAAAAATAGGTTTAATGGACTCACATTTCCACGTGTCTGGGGAGACCTCACAATCATGGCGCAAGGTGAAAGGTGCGTCTTACGTGGCAGCAGACAAGAGACAATAACCGAATCTGTGTGGAGAAACTCCCCTTTATAAAACCATCAGATCTCGTGAGACTTATTCACCATCACGAGAACCGCACAAGAAAGACCCGCCCGCTTGATTCAATTACCTCCCACCTGGTCCTTCCCATAACAGGTGGGAAATGTGGAAGCTACAATTCAAGATGAGATTTAGGTGGGGACACAGCCAAACCATATCAGTGCACTTCTGGGTCTGTACAGTCTGTAACAAACAGAACTCAAGTAGAAAAGTCCACTTGCATTGGTCTAAGGAGTCAGGAAATGAAAACAGAGGAAGAAAATCCTAGAATAGAAAAAACACTAAGGGAACGGGAGACCCTAGTCCTTGACTGACAGCTGAACTACATGTCTGTGGAATAAATCAAAGAATTCACTCTGAAAGCCTGAGTTGCTGAGTAGTAGTTTCTGGAAACCAAGTTTCAGTTTGTGTCCAGTTTAGTTATAAAGGCTTGGGAAACACATCTTGCTTTTTATTAGACGTCAGAAAAGACATGCCTTAGAGAAGCAAAGCTCTCATCTCATGACTAAAAGATTTGCCCTATCCCCAGCATTAAAGGAAAAATAAAGACCTATTCTAACAAAGCTTAAAACCATGCCCATACAACAAAATCAGGGTCTTTTCCAGTCTATCTCTTGGATAGACCCTATGTTGGGCAATGAAGTAAGTCCCAGTAAATTTCAGAGGACTGAATTCATATAACACATATATTGTTTGATTACAACATAATTATATTTGAAATCAATAATAAGGACATCTGAAAGGAAGCAACAGTCTTCAAAAGAAGCTCATGGGTCAAAGAAGAAATCGCCAGGAAAATTTTTAAAAATTTAAAACACTATGCAAAAGAAAGCTGCTGTGTCTATATTAATACCTAACATTATAGACTTTAAAACAATGAGGGGTCTTTAGTAATTATGAAAGGTTGAATTCATTAAGAAGATGACAAAAATCCTACATGCCTGTGCATCTAATAAGTGTGCCACAAAGCAGAAATCAGCAGAATTGAAGGGAGAAAAAAAAATCACACAATTATGATGGGATATTTTGAAACCCCACCTATCTCAGTAATTGATAAGAGCACTTAGCTAGAAAAACCAATAGGGATATAAAAGATTTTAGCAGCACTAATAATCGACCTGATCTAATTGAAATTTATAGAACATTGCACCCAACAACTGGAGAGTAAACATCCTTTTTAAATTCACTTGAAACATTCTCCAAGATAGACTACATGCTGGATCATGAAATACATTTCAAAGGATCAAAATAATACAGAGTATGCTCTGTGATCACAATGCTATTAAATGATAATAAGATATCTAGAAAATTGAAGAATATTTAGAAATTTAGCAACACATTTTTTAAATAACTCATATAGGTCAAAGAAGAAATCACAAGACAAATTCGAAAATAATTTGAGGCTTGGTGCAATGGTTCACACCTGTAATCCCAGCACTTTGGGAGGCTGAGCTGGGAGAATCACTTGAGGCTAAGAGTTTGAGACCAGCCTGGGAAATATGGCAAGACCTGTCTCTACAAAAGAAATTAGCCAGCCATGGTGGTGCGCATCTATTCTCCTAGCTACTCAGGAGGCTGATGCAGAAGGTTTGCTTGAGTACAGAAGTTTGAGACTGCAGTGAGCCACAATCATGCCACTGTACTCCAGTCTGGGTGACACTCGAGACCTTGTCTCAAAAAAAAAAAAAAAAAAGAACCTCTATGAAAACCTACATCATACAAAATGGTGAACTATTGAATGCTTTGCCCAAAGACCAGGAACAATCTTTGGATAAGTATATCCAATTCCATAACTTCTATTCAAGAGTGTAATGGGATCCTAATCAGTAAAAGAGAAGGAAAAATAAATAAAAGGCATTAAGATTAGAAAATAGAAATAAACTTTATTCATAAATGACATGGTCATGTGCATAAGCAATGCTAAGAAATCTACATAGCAACCACTAGAATTAAGTGAATTTAACATGATTGCATGATACAAGGTCAAGATACAAAAATTTATTGCACTCTACATAATAGGCAAAATTAGAGATTAAGATTTTAAAATGCTAACTTTTTTGGTTCCATATGAACTTTAAAGTAGTTTTTTCCAATTCTGTGAAGAAAGTCATTGGTAGCTTGATGGGGATGGCATTGAATCTATAAATTACCTTGGGCAGTATGGCCATTTTCACGATATTGATTCTTCCTACCCATGAGCATGGAATGTTCTTCCATTTGTTTGTATCCTCTTTTATTTCCTTGAGCAGTGGTTTGTAGTTCTCCTTGAAGAGGTCCTTCACATCCTTGTAAGTTGGATTCCTAGGTATTTTATTCTCTTTGAAGCAATTGTGAATGGGAGTTCACTCATGATTTGGCTCTCTGTTTGTTATTGGTGTATAAGAATGCTTGTGATGTTTGCACATTGATTTTGTATCCTGAGACTTTGCTGAAGTTGCTTATCAGCTTAAGGAGATTTTGGGCTGAGACAATGGGGTTTTCTAGATATACAGTCATGTCATCTGCAAACAGGAACAATTTGACTTCCTCTTTTCCTAATTGAATACCCTTGATTTCCTTCTCCTGCCTAATTGCCCTGGCCAGAACTTCCAACACTATGTTGAATAGGAGTGGTAAGAGAGGGCATCCCTGTCTTGTGCCAGTTTTCAAAGGGAATGCTTCCAGTTTTTGCCCACTCAGTATGATATTGGCTGTGGGTTTGTCATAGATAGCTCTTATTATTTTGAGATACGTCCCATCAATACCTAATTTATGGAGAGTTTTTAGCATGAAGGTTGTTGAATTTTGTCAAAGGCCTTTTCTGCATCTATTGAGATAATCATGTGGTTTTTGTCTTTGGTTCTGTTTATATGCTGGATTACATTTATTGATTTGCGTATATTGAACCAGCCTTGCATCCCAGGGATGAAGCCCACTTGATCATGGTGGATAAGCTTTTTGATGTGCTGCTGGATTCTGTTTGCCAGTATTTTATTGAGGATTTTTGCATCAATGTTCATCAAGGATATTGGTCTAAAATTCTCTTTTTTGGTTGTGTCTCTGCCAGGCTTTGGTATCAGGATGATGCTGGCCTCATAAAATGAGTTAGGGAGGATTCCCTCTCTTTCTATTGATTGGCATAGTTTCAGAAGGAATGGTACCAGTTCCTCCTTGTACCTCTGGTAGAATTCGGCTGTGAATCCATCTGGTCCTGGACTCTTTTTGGTTGGTAAGCTATTGATTATTGCCACAATTTCAGAGCCTGTTATTGGTCTATTCAGAGATTCAACTTCTTTATTTAGTCTTCGGAGGGTGTATGTGTCAAGGAATTTATCCATTTCTTCTAGATTTTCTCGTTTATTTGTGTAGAGGTGTTTGTAGTATTCTCTGATGGTAGTTTGTATTTCTGTGGGATCGGTGGTGATATCCCCTTTATCATTTTTTATTGCGTCTATTTGATTCTTCTCTCTTTTCTTCTTTATTAGTCTTGCTAGCGGTCTATCAATTTTGTTGATCCTTTCAAAAAAACAGCTCCTGGATTCCAATCCTAAGCCAAAAGAACAAAGCGGAGGTATCACGCTACCTGACTTCCAGTTATACTACAAGGCTACAGTAACCAAAACAGCATGGTACTGGTACCAAAACAGAGATATAGATCAATGGAACAGAACAGAGCCCTCAGAAATAATGCCGCATATCTACAACTATCTGATCTTTGACAAACCTGACAAAAACAAGCAATGGGGAAAGGATTCCCTATTTAATAAATGGTGCTGGGAAAACTGGCTAACCATATGAAGAAAGCTGAAACTGGATCCCTTCCTTACACCTTATACAAAGATTAATTCAAGATGGATTAAAGACTTAAATGTTAGACATAAAACCATAAAAGCTCTAGAAGAAAACCTAGGCATTACCATTCAGGACATAGGCATGGGCAAGGACTTCATGTCTAAAACACCAAAAGCAATGGCAACAAAAGCCAAAATTGACAAATGGGGTCTAATTAAACTAAAGAGCTTCTGCACAGCAAAAGAAACTATCATCAGAGTGAACAGGCAACCTACAAAATGGGAGAAAATTTTCGCAACCTACTCATCTGACAAAGGGCTAATATTCAGAATCTACAATGAACTCAAACAAATTTACAAGAAAAAAAACAAACAACCCCATCAAAAAGTGGGCAAAGGATATGAACAGACACTTCTCTAAAGAAGACATTTATGCAGCCAAAAGACACATGAAAAAATGCTCATCATCACTGGCCATCAGAGAAATGCAAATCAAAACCACAATGAGATACCATCTCACACCAGTTAGAATGGCAATCATTAAAAAGTCAGGAAACAACAAGTGCTGGAGAGGATGTGGAGAAACAGGAACACTTTTACACTGTTGGTGGGACTGTAAACTAGTTCAACTATTGTAGAAGTCAGTGTGGCGATTCCTCAGGGATCTAGAACTAGAAATACCATTTGACCCAGCCATCCTATTACTGGGTATATACCCAAAGGACTATAAATCATGCTGCTATAAAGACACATGTACACGTATGTTTACTGTGGCACTATTCACAATAGCAAAGACTTGGAACCAACCCAAATGTCCACCAATGATAGACCGGATTAAGAAAATGTGGCACATATATACCATGGAGTACTATGCAGCCATAAAAAATGATGAGTTCATGTCCTTTGTAGGGACATGGATGAAATTGGAAATCATCATTCTCAGTAAACTATCGCAAGGACAAAAAACCAAACACCGCATATTCTCACTCATAGGTGGGAATTGAACAATGAGAACACATGGACACAGGAAGGGGAACATCACACTCTGGGGACTGTTGTGGGGTGGGGGGGAGGGGGGAGGGATAGCATTAGGAGATATACCTAATGCTAAATGACGAGTTAATGGGTGCAGCACACCAGCATGGCACATGTATACATATGTAACTAACCTGCACATTGTGCACATGTACCCTAAAACTTAAAGTATAATAATAATAAAATAAAATAAAAATAAATAAAAATGCTAACTTTTATAAAATTATTTAAAAATTAAATGCTTAAGAATAAAATTAACAAAAGACAAGCGAGACCTGTATGCTAAAAAGTACAAAATGTGTGCAAAAAGTGTAGGGAGAAATTTTAAAAAGCTCTAAGTAAAAGGACATATATAACATCATGGATTGAAAGGCAGTGTTTTTAGTATGTCAATTTTCCCCAAAGCTGCTGGTTCAATACAATCACCACCTTATTCCCAGTAGCTTTTTTTGGTAGATATTAAGTTGATTCTAAAATGTATATGAAAATGCTAAGGTTCTCAATTAGCCAAAAGAATCTTGAAAAAGAACTCAGTAGAACTTACTCTAATTGATTTAAGCACTCATTATAATACTACAGTATTTGAGATAGTTTGATACTGATATAAGACAGACAAGTAGATCAATGCTACTGGAAGAGTCCAGAAATAGACTCACATATTCAATTAATTTTCAACAAAAGAAGGCACCAAGGCAATTCAAAAACAAAAGTCTTTTCAACAAACAAAGCTACAATAACCAAATAAACATATAGGAAAATGTGAGCCATGATCTCTATTTTAGACTATGAACAAAAATTACTTGGGGATGGATCATAAGCTTAAACATAAAGCTGGAAAACTTATAGATGAAAGCAGAGACTATCTATGCAGCTTTGAGTAGGCAAAAATTTCTTAGGTGGGCCATCAAAAGCACTAACTATAAAATAAAAATTATTAGTCAATTGCAGTTCATCAAATCAAAAATATCTTTTTTGACACCATTAAGAAAATAAAAGGTGAGACACAGAGTGAAATACTTGCAATACATGTATCTGACATGTGTTCAGGAATATATCCAGAATATATATCCAAAATATATAGAGAACTCCTATTAATCAATATTTAGGCCAGGTGGGGTGAATCACATCTGCAATCTTAGCACTTTGGGAGGCCAAGTTGGGCGGATCACTTGAGGTCAGGAGTTTGAGACCAGCCTGGCCAACATGGTGAAACCCTGTCTCTACTAAAAAAAAAAAAAAATTAGCCAGGTGTGGTGGTGCACGCCTGTAGTCCCAGCTACTAGGGAGGCTGAGGCAGGAAAATTGCTTGAACTCAGTAGGTGGAGGTTGCAGTGAGCCAAGATCACACCACTGTACTCCAGCCTGGGCAACAGAGCAAGACTTTGTCTCAAAAATAAATATAGCTATAGCTATAGCTATAGATATAGAGAGATACAGATATATATAGATATACGTATATTTAAAAGGCAAGCAACCCAATGTCAATTGAGCAAAAAACTTAAAACGAACACGTTACAAAAAACAATATGAAATGTTTGTAAGCACATGAAAAGATGCTCAGAGTTACTAGTTATTATGAGGATGCTTGGTAAAACCCCCGTGAGATACCACTATCCACCAGTATAATGGCAAAAGAAAAAGAAACAAAAATCTGACTACCTCAAATGTTAGTAGGGTAGAGAGTACGTGGAATTCTCATACACTGCTAGTGGGAGTGTAAATTAACCCAACCACTTTGGAAATGTTGACAATGTACCCAAGAAAGTTAAACATGTATCTATTCTATGCCTTAGCAATTCCGCTCTTACATATTTCTTCAAAAATTAAAAAGTGAAAAGACATGACTCTGAAAAGCCTTGTGAAAGAGAAAGCAGGTTCATAGCAGCTTTATTCATAATAGCCAAAAATTTAGAAACCACTAAAAGGGCAAGCGAATGGCTTTCATTTGGAATCCTACTCAGCAATAAAAAAGCAATAAACTATCAACACATCATGAATGCATCGTAAAAAGCATTATGTTATGTGAAAGAAACCAGGCCCCCAAAGAAGTGTGTGACGTTTGATTCAATTTTTAGAAAGTTCTAGATCAGGCAAAACTAAGCTATATTATTAGGAAACAGAATAGTAATTGAATCTGAGAGGACTGAGCAAAAGAACAGGTGAGGAAACTTTCTGGGGTAGTGGAAATGTTTTAACGTCTCTATGGGTGGTGATTGCACGGGTGTACATGTGTGTCAAAATTCACTAAGTAGTATGCTTAAATGGGTGTATTTTATTTTATCCCAATGAAATACTTAAACCTTATATAACAATTAAATTATGAATGGCTGATGCTTCTGCCGTATCATCTCCTTTGAAGCATAAATGCATTTTCTTTTTTTGAGACAGAGCTTCCACCTTGTTGCCCAGGCTGGAGTACAGTGGCAGGATCTTGGCTCATTGCAACCTCCATCTCCCGGGTTCAAGTGATTCTCCTGCCTCAGCCTCCCAAATAGCTGGGATTGCAGGCACACGCCACCACACCTGGATAATTTTTTTTTTTTTTTTTTAGTAGAGACGGGGTTTCACCATGTTGGCCAAGCTGGTCTCAAACTCCTGACCTCAGGTGATCCACCTGCCTCGCCCTCCCAAAGTGCTGGGATTACAGGTGTGAGCCATCATGCCTGGCCTGAAGCGTAAGCGCATTCTATGGCTTGAGAAAGCAGGATGCCACGCCCTTGAAGGGCACAGATATTCTGGTGTAGTGAAGAGGGTAGTGTCTTCAGGATAACTGCACGTGCTGCTTCTACCACAGGCCACGGCATGGATGCTCATTTGTCAGTCTGTAGTTCAGCTCCACAATCCCTCAGATTTGCCCCACTTACCATCCATTTTCCAAGAGGGGCAGCTCTCTGCTTGGAATGGTTTCCCCAGTGTCCCCGAAACTGAGTTGAAGCCTAAAACGCACATCTGAGCATCCATCTTCCTTCAGCCTTTTCCTTTCCTATAAAAGTTTTGAGTTAGGCCTTACAATTCTGGACTCAGGATAGCAAATGTTGTCATTCTAGGTGACTCTAAGGAAGCTTCAGGTATTTGTCTGCTAACTCCGCATTCCGTGACATGTCCATCTCGTAAAGTAATTTTTAAAATAAGCAAATAAACAAATAATAACCTCTCTCAAACCCAAGAACATAGCTTTACAAACCTTTAATACTAGGCATGATCGCTTATTGGTAATGACTTAATTCTAGAATCAAAGAATCCCCAAACATCCTTCTCACAACCAAGTGTCAATCGCTCAGGCAATGTTGCAGAACTCTCTCCTTAGTTCGGCTAAAACCGGGCTCTTGTCACGCGACCAGGAAAGATTAGGCTCGTGGACACAGAAGGGTGAGGAAAATGGAACGTACTGTTCGAAAAAAAGGAAAAATAATTCTCAGCAAAGCGAGAATTATTAGCAGGTTTCCCGCCTCACAGATTGAATCCCAGGTCACCACGCAGGAATAGGAGAGGCCAGGCTCCTCCCCTGGGCAAAGGATGCTAATTTCCCGAGGCTCCACCCCATCCTCCCAGCCTGTGGGTGGTCATTATTCAGAAAGAATCAGACGGGAAAGGGCGGGCGTCATCCGGGACCGCAGTACGGTTTTTCCGCCTTCCGGCTGTTTTAGACTTGGAGGCGGGGTTTCGCCAGGGACTCTTGGCTACGTTTTGTCTCTATCAGAAACAGTCAAACCATGATGATTTTCCAGTTTTAAGTTTTGATCATTAACATTTGATGTGTATAACCGTGCTTCTGATACAAACTTCCTGGCTAATTTTCTTATATTTAATTTTCTATTCAAAACATTTTTTCCTATGAATTATCATGTCCATTCTTATTTTGAAGCTCATTCGCTCAGCATTTATGGTAAATATGGCCTTAGCAGCTATTGTCACGTGAGTAGTTGGACCTAGGAGAATGCATAAGGGGCTGGCAATCTGGAAATCTGGATTCTAGTGTTGGCTGTGTTATAAGGTAGGGATTTTGGGCGACTTCTAACCTATTTGGATCTCAGTGTCTACAAATATAATACAAAGGAATTGGACTAAGCATTCTCTGAATTTTCCCCTCTATTGAAACCTTTGGTGACAGCGTAAACCCTAAAAGGGAATTATTTTATTTCTATTTTTCCGCCTAGGTTATCATACAAGGATTCAGACGAGATGAGGTGGCTAAAATATTCAGGGACTTTAGCAGGGAAAGAAATACTGCCTTTTTCATAAGGTTTTCTTCACTTAAAAGTATCACTTACTGAGCAGAGGGGTCTATTTTGTTCACAACTGTGTCCCCAGCACTTAAACCGGTGCCTGGCCCTATGTAGACACTCAGTACACATTTGAGTGAACTGTAATTAAACATTTGCATAGGTAGTACAAGGAGGTTGTCCATAGGTGCAAGCACCCTATCTGTCTTACTCACTGCTGTACCCTGATGCCTAGAATGTGCTTGGTATATAGCATATGTGCAATTACTGTTCATGGGAAAAATAAAAGAAAAATAGTCATTCTCACAAAAGTGTTACAGAGCAAGGGCTGAAATTCAAGATAACTGTATCTTCCTTGAATGGCTTTAATATCCAGATCAAGTGCAATGCTAACTATAGCCAACTCCGCTGAGGAGGCCTGGAAAGCTATCTGTACTTCTCCTTTGGTGGAATCCTGGTGGGCACATCTGAGATAAGGAAGGAAAGGACAGTGATGAGTACAGCAAAACATAAGCAGCACCAAAAACTCTTTAGAACTTCTGGACATGGCTTGATCTTTGCTTTACAAATATGCTGGATCTAGAAAAAGCAAAAGTTAAGAAATAGAAGTAGAAGCCAGTGGTGAAGATTTCTTTCCTAAGGTTGGAAACAAAAGTGATTGGCAACTTTTTTCCTAATGGCAGTAACCTCCTTTGAAATCTTTACCATTGGTCTTTACCTATTAACTTTTGCTTTATAAGGTCCTGGCACCTTATCTTTTATAACAACTATGTGGTTGGGAAAGACAAAAGAGCAATTGGGGTATTTCTAGCCCTGAGGATCTTGTCTTAGCTTCACTGAGCTACATACAAGTTATTCAGCATACCAATTAATTGCCTATGCTTCAGTCCTCTCCTCAAGCGAAGAAGTAAAAGTGTAAGCTCTTATAACAATTTAATGTAAAAGAGCTATTAATCATCATCATTGTTATCATGTTCCCAAAAAGCGAGACCCAACTATATGGTGTCTGAGGGATACCCACTTTAAATATTAAAGCATATTTAAAGGAGGTACAACTTACAAGTGTTAAAAAAATGAAAAGTACAAAACTCGAGCAAAAGCGGAAATTTGTGGGGGACCTAACATAGCCCCAGGAAAGTCAGGGATGAGGCTTGCCTCAGGGAGCAGCTAACCCAGGGATACAGGGTGATGGTAAGGCATGCTATCCATTGTTGTCTGTCTCTGGCCTCTTACTTTTTCCACTGTAGTTTTTCTTAGCTCTGATTATCTTTCTCCAATGGGCAGCGAACAGGGATGGGAAATGGCAGCTACCATTTCTCACAAAATGTACTGAAAGTTTATTGTGTGCCGAATATTGTTCTAAATTTTTTAGATGTATTCACTAAAATTCCACCACTTTATCAGGTTAACTGCTATTATTATCCCTATTTTACAGAAGGAAACTAAGAGACAGAGAGTCAAAATAAGTTGCCCAAGGTCACACAGATAAAAGTGGTGAAACTGGGATTCCTAGGTTTAGCCCCAGAGAGACGCTGTGTTTTTTTCTCTGCCTTCAGTTGGGAAATCCTTAAAGCAAACTCTGAGTTGGTGACGGTCACCAGTCCTCTTCCGTCTTCTTCCCTTTGCCCAGGTGTATTCTCTAATGACAAAGCTGCTCCCATTAAACCAATATGCTTGGAACAGAAGAAGGTGCATTTCCCAGAGGAGAAAGGAGAGCTGGACTATAAAATCAGTGTGCATTCACACAGAGTCACCTGGAAATGAACCAATCAAAGGATACCTTTTGAGATGTGCAGTTCAAAGGGGTAAATGACAACAGTCTCCTTGCAACTTGCTTCTCTTTCTCCTCAACAGTAACTTCCACTGTACTTTGGAGATTTACCTTCTACATATGTGAGAAAGGAAAGAAGTGTGTGTGTGTGTGTACACATATATGTATATATACATGGATATATATACCATTTTATATATATAGGTATACATGGATATATATACATACATGTGTACTAAACTTATAAAATTTGCATTGCTTCGGTTTTTATACCATGCCAATGTTTCAGTAAAACAGGGCTCTGCCAAGATCACGCCACTGCACTCCAGCCTGGCGACAAAGCAAGACTCCACAAAGCAAGACTCCGTCTCAAAAAATAAAAAACAAACAAACAAAAACAGGGCTCTGTTTTTGTAAACTAGCCATCATCAGACAGGCCTGTAGCATTTTATTGTATTTTGTCACCACATATTTGCTTAATATTCACAGCTGATAGAGGCACTTAACTGCTTCCAGTCAGTGTGATTCAGAAAAGATAAGATATATGTTAACAACCTGTTAGAGAAGTTATGCCTAGAGGCATTATTGTAGAAAGGGAACTGCTCCTGTATCTAACTTAGCAATCTTATTTAGACATTCCTTTCTCAACTGAACATATAATTCTCTGTTTCTCAAATATTCTCCTAAGCAGCTCTTTCGTCTTTCTGTTGGTTCAGCCAATTAAACTTTGGTACTTTCTATCAAATATGTTTGAATGTTGCCTTAACATATGGAAGGCACATGCATTTTTTGACCTAGATAAAAGCTATGATGTTGGCTGTATAATACCCCTTCCCCTCTTCTGATGGAGAAAGTGCTGCTGAGTACTGAATTGGGCATCTTGACACCATTGGCCACCTCCCCCCTTCATGAAGGGTCCTCCTGTGGCAAAGGAGCCCTAGATGAGAAGACAAGGGTATGGGAACAAAAGGTAGGGGTCAGCTGGCCATGGGTGGGGAAGGTCCAGTCTGAGAGCTGCTATTCTGAAGTACAACCTTAGGGCATTTTCTATGCCTAGGATTTTTGCTGTCCTGAGGCTGTCCAGACATTAAGGCTGAGTTAGGCTCCTTGCTTCAAAAGGAAGATAAAATCTAAACAAGCGCAAGGGAATTAAATGGCCTCCTTTTGGCATTCAAAGCACTCTTGAAGCCCTTTTCAGAGACAATAGTTGCAAAAAGCTAGAGCTAGACTTTTTTGAGAGAAAAAGAGATTTTCAAGTCCCAGTAAGCCAAAGCTTCCTGGAATCTAGGTTTATAAACTAAACATAGGTAGGAAAGACGAGGATATCATGTTCAAACATTTCCCTAGCTCAAAGTGCTGCCGGAAAGGGGTCTCAATCAGGACCTCAAGAGAGGGTTCTTGGATCCCACACAAGAAAGAATTTGAGGTGAGTCCATAGAGTGAAGTGAAAGCAAGTTTATTTATTAATAAAGTGAAGGAATAAGGAATGGCTACTCCACAGGCCCTCAGGACTGCTGGTTGTCTATTTTATGGTTATTTCCTGATTATATGCTAAACAGCAGGTGGATTTTTCATGAGTTTTCTGGGAAGGGGGTGGGCAATTTCCGGAACTGAGAGTTCTCCCTTTCTTAGACCATATAGGGTAACTTCCTGACATTGACCATGGCATTGGTAAGCTGTCATGGCTCTGGTGGGAGTGTTTTTTACATGCTAATGCAATATAATTAGCATATAATGAGCAGTGAAGACCACCAGAGGTCACGAAGTGAAGACGACCAGAGCAGTGAAGACGACCAGAGGTCACGTTCATCATCTTGGTAGGTTTTCACTGACTTCTTTACCACATGCTGTTTTACCTACTCTGTTGCCAATTCTAGGTCACTGTCCCAACCTGTCATAAGTGAGGGGAACACACTCTTGTGTTGACCTCGTCTCTCATCTTGTGACTTAGAATGCAGCCCAGTAGGTCTCAGCCTTATTTTACCCAGCCCCTATTCAAGATGGAGTCACTCTGGTTCAAACACCTCTGACAAAAGGAAGGCATGGAAACTTTTTCTGACCTGCACAAGGATGCAGGGGATATTTGAAGCTACGGAGCAGATGGCGGATTGAGTAGGGACCCAGTGCCTCAGCCACCCTGGCCCTTGTGTATATGTGTAGGTGTGTGTATGAGGGATGGGGCAGCAGATGATAGATTAAATAATTGATAGGGCTTGTTTTTTATTTTTTGTTTGGAACTATCGGAAGGAAACCATCTCAAAAGCTTCCCCATACTTATGACAGGTTGGGACAGTGACTTAGAATTGGTAGTCGGTAGGTTGGAGAGAAAAAAAGCTCAAAATAGTACCTCTCTGGCCTGCCTGAATGAGGAGAGAGGCAGGTGTTTCTGCAAGTCTAGTGAGGGTCGAAGGAATGTAGAGGGGATTGGTGGATTGGAAGAGGCCTGGGGCTGGCAGGAGAATGTTGCAGAGTATGCAGACTTTGTGGTCCCACATCTGACAGAAAAAAAATGATATCAGCAATAGGTGCACTGTCCCCTCTGGAAGTCTAGGTGGGACCAAGGAGATCTGCAGCAGCGCAGGACTAGAGATCACCTTACAAAGATCAAGAGTTTATGCAGATCAAAGCTGGTAGGACCCAGAGGACAGCACCAGGACGTGAACCCTGCTGTAAACAGATGCCATCCTAGGAGACAGGCAATACAGAACAGAACTGATAGAGAATCTGAACTTTAAGTTTAAAGCTTGGATTGAGTGAGTAATTACCCCAAAACGGGACGTACTTCTAAACCAAAGAAACCAAATCTTCCTAGGCAGAATTAAGTGGGAACTTTGGAGCTAAGAAAAGTTCATTTTCCAAAAAAAAGTCCCATCTCTATGAGAACTAAACTCTGTCCTTTTTTTCTCTTTTGCCCAAATTTCTTTTTTTTTTTTTTTTGAGACAGAGTCTCTGTTGCCCAGGCTGGAGTGCAGTGGCGCGATCTTGGCTCACTGCAAGCTCTGCCTCCCGGGTTCACGCCATTCTCCTGCCTCAGCCTCCCGAGTAGCTGGGACTACAGGCGCCCGCCACCTCGCCCTGCTAATTTTTTGTATTGTTAGTAGAGATGGGGTTTCACCGTGTTAGCCAGGATGGTCTCGATCTCCTGACCTCATGATCCGCCCGCCTCAGCCTCCCAAAGTGCTGGGATTACAGGCGTGAGCCACCGTGCCCGGCCTTTTGCCCAAATTTCTATCTAAGTGGCCTGGGAGTCATGCTCTACACACCGTAAAATCTTGCCAGATGGGTTTCATTTAACCCTATATAATATTTACTTTCCAACCTGACTCTGGCATAACATCACATGATGGGAAAAGAGGAAATCACACAAAATATGTTTCTTTGCCATATTTTGAAAAGATTCTGTGGAGTCATCTTTTGTTGGGGGGAGATTTGCATCCTGTAAAGAATCTATTAACACAATGAAATATTTTCCCTTCCAAACCCTCCTAATCCTGAAGAGATTAAGAGTCTAGCACTTTTTACAGGTCTGAATAGGAAACATTTGCCACTTATTATCTCTAAGAGTGGCCCCTTCTGAGACTTGATCTACATAATAAGTACCTTGGTCTCCACAACCCTTTCTCTTAACACAGACACTTCTTTCTGTTGATTCCAGGCTTTTAGATCATAACTTAATTCTTTCAACCAATTGACAATCAGAAAATTTTTTGGTTTTGCGTGTGCGTGTTTTTTTGGTTATTTTTTTTGAGACAGTCTTGCTCTGTTGCCCAGGCTGGAGTGCAGTGGTGCCATCTTGGCCCACTGTAACTTCTGCCTCCTAGGTTTCAAGTGATTTTCATGCCTTAGCCTCCAGAGTAGCTGGAATTACAGGCATGTGCCATGCTAGGCTAATTTTTGTATTTTTAGTAAAGATCAGGTTTTACCAGGTTGGCCAGGCTAGTCTCAAACTCCTGGTCTCAAGGGATCTGCCCACCTCGGCCTCCCAAACTATTGGGATTACAGGCATGAGCCACTGCGCCTAGTCGCCAATCAGAAAATCTTTGAATCTACCTATGACCTGTAAGCCTCCACTTCAAATTGTTCTGCCATTCTGGACCAAACCATGTATTAATGATTAATGTCTTATGTCTTCCTAAAAGGTATAAAACCAAGCCGTAACCCAACCACCCTGGGCACATGTCCCAGGACCTCTTGAGACTGTGCCTTGGGCCATGGCCACTAATACTTGGCTCAGAATAAATCTCTTCGAATGTTTTACAGAGTTTGGCTCTTTTTGTCAACATCTACCTATATCAGCATTCACACAGAATTCATTCACAGAATCATAAGATATTCATAAGATACAGGAGACTTCAGCCCCAGATCAGTCTTACCAATATCAGATCTAACCTATGACTGTACAAATAAACTAAAAGATCTAATTTTTAAGATAGCTTTTAACCAAAGGCAAACCCTCTTATTAAAAAGCCTTTCTTAGGATAAACAAAGCTTACTTGCTTGCTTCTCTTTTTTTTTTTTTCCTGAGACAGGGTCTCACTTTGTCACCCAGGCTGAGTACAGTAGCACAACCTTGGCTCACTGCAACCTCCACCTCCCCAGTTCAAGCGATTCTCCCACCTCAGCCTCCTGAGTAACTGGGATTACAGATGCATGCCACCATACCCAGCTAATTTTTGTATTTTATGCTAGAGATGGGTTTTCATCCTGTTGGCTAGGGTGGTCTCGAACTCCTGACCTCTGGTGATCCACCCGCCTCAGCTTCCCAAAGTGCTGGGATTACACGTGTGAGCCACTGCACCTGGCCCGAAGCTTATTTTGTACTAGATATCTCAGTTCACTTGTACAGCAGTGTCTTGTTGGTTTTTTGTTTTTGTTTTTGAGACAGAGTCTCACTCTGTCGCCCAAGCTGGAATGCAGTGGCATGATCTCAGCTCACTGGCTCACTGCAACCTCCATCTCCCAGGTTCAAACAATTCTCATGCCTCAGCACCCTGAGTAGCTGGGATTACAGTCATGTGTCACCATGCCCTATTAATTTTTGTATTTTTAGTAATGACGGGATTTCACCATGTTGGCCAGGCTGGTCTCAAGCTCCTGAGATACAGGAGGAAGATAAGGGGGCCTGGAGAATCTTTCACTGGCCTGCCCACTGGGTGGATGGGGTGGAGCCTTGGGAAGTTCCTGCCATTTGCAGGGGGAGGAGCGTGGTTCCTTCTCAATCTGTGAGATGGGAGCCTGTTAACAGGAACCCCTCTCACTTTGCTGAGTTTATCTTCCTTTTCACCCAATAAATTCCATTCTCCCTTACCCTTAAAAGTGTCTGCGTGTCTAACTTTTCCTGGTCATGTGACAAGAACGCAGTTGTTTTTTTTTTCTACGATATTTTTGGCATCCAGACATAGGGCGTGAGGGAGGGTGAGTATCATGCAAACCAAAAGATCATTTTTTTCTTTTGCTTCTAAGCCTTTTTGTCCTCATACCTCTTCTGAGGATAGAGGAAACTATACCCCACCCCGCCACAACAGCTGCAGGTGCACGTGGGATGGATCAGCGAATGGTGGCTCTCCTGCTCCCCTCCCAGCCAGGGCTGGAATGCATGGCCCAAGGGTGCCCAGTGGCAGGCTGGCCAGCTCCTTGCCGCACAGCCACAGAGCCTTCCCCTCCCCCAGCCAAGGGGTCCCACTCCATCGGACAGCAATTAAGTTACTCTCCCTGGTGGAGGAACCATTTGCATAAGAATAAATGGTTCTTCCCCAGGCATCTTTTTTCTTTTCCCTATCCTGTCAGCAGTTGACTTTTAAGTGAGGTTTTTTTCCCTTTTGGAAGACATTTTGCCATGCCAAAAATAATAGAGATCACTGTTTATATTCTCTGTAAAGTTTTAATTATGAAAAAGGATTTGTGAGGTTGGTCTTGAGTTGTAGCCAATCTGGTGTGCTTTCCATGTCTTTCTGTATAGTCCGTAGCAAACTCTGTGGCAGGCCTCCATCTTGTTTCACATTTTTGGGAGTGTGGCCTGTAACCACGTGACAATGGTGTTGTTTTGGCCTCCGCCATTTTACAATGGTGGCCTGGGGTTCAATCCTGGTGTAGGGAATGAGTCCTTTCTGGTTTGGTATCTATGCGACCTTTGCTATCTGTTCTCTTCCCCTCCACAAACAGCCTTGGATTTTCCTTTCTCTGAGCCTTTAATAAAGTTTGAAAGCCAGAAATATTGGCTCCCTGGCATGGCTAAATTAAGGTTATAACAGAGTTAAAAAGATTTTCTTAAAGAGCACCCAAGTTAATTATAAGTGGATATAAGTCATAAGTATATTTAAAAGGCCTTTACGTTTTTCTTTTCTTGGATCTTGTTTTGCTAGAAAGAGGTTTTTTTTCTCAGTCGACTGAATTATTTTACTCCATTTTGCCTTGCCACTCTCAATGCATACATGAGAGAAGAGAGACCTCTGTTTTCCTCACGGAAGCCCAGGAATTAAAAGTGGATAGATACCTCTCAAAATCTGTTTTTTGCCCCATTTATGGCTGTTTATTAGGCCTTAGAAGCTGCATGTTTTCCTAGCCCTGTTTCTTTTTTTTTTTTTTTTTTTGAGATGGAGTCTCGCTCTGTCGCCCAAGCTGGAGTACAGTGGCGCGATCTCGGCTCACTACAAGCTCTGCCTCCCGGGTTTATGTCATTCTCCTGCCTCAGCCTCCTGAGTAGCTGGGACTACATAAGGTGCCCGCCACCACGCCCGGCTAATTTTTTTTGTATTTTTAGTAGAGATGGGGTTTCACTGTGTTAGCCAGGATGATCTCGATCTCCTGATCTCGTGATCTGCCTGCCTCGGCCTCCCAAAGTGCTGGGATTACAAGCGTGAGCCACGTGGCCCGGCCAGCCCTGTTTCTTAAAGGGCTCCACCTGGAGGCCAATAATCCAATTAGGAGATTGGCAAATGAAAGATCATATGGTGACTGGGTTTTCTTCTGCCTGTCTCTGTAGCTATATATGTGTTGTGTGTGATGTCTATAAAAAGACCTCTAACTAATTGACCTAAAGGAAGATAAGTGCTTGGATCAAATATTTTTTAAAGGGAAGATAAAAAGCTGTAGTACCTTTCAGTTCATGTGACTTCTATCTTTGAGAAATAAAAACAGTATTAAAGATTACTGGCTAAAAGCAGATGTTGTCAAAATATAAATAGATTGGCTAAATTATGCAGGTCAGGTGCCAGGTTTGCTAAATGTTTTAAGGTTATAAACTGCTTTTTGGGTTTTGAGAACTGTGACTTGCCTTCTCCACGTTTGGTAAGGCCTGAGGACATACAGAACTAGTCACACAATTAATTATGCTGGAAGGAGTAAAACCTTCGCTGCACCTAGCACACAATCAAAACAACTTGCCAAGTTTTACATTAAAGTTAAAAATTTCTAGGAGTTACCATTATAACATGTAATTGAAACTACTGGAAATAAATTTATATGCTAGGTGTGCAGCAACAGTAAAATGTGTTTTAGTGAAAGATTATAAGAAGGCATGGAAATGTAAATTCTTGCCTAGGGTTAAAGGATTGTTTTGAATTAGATAGAATAAAGCTAAAAGTTTGAATAAGTGGTGGCAAGATTGTCAAAATTAATCTTGCAAAAATTCTGTGTGTGAACATATTGACTAAATTCAAAAAGGTATTATATGGCTTTTCTGTAAATTGAACATTGAAATAAAGGCACAACAAGGTACTCTTAAGGCACGAATCTGTGCTAGCAAAATTTTTAAAGGGTTATAAAAAGTTTTTGCTTTTTATAAATTTCTGAGTCATTTTGGCAAAATAAATAATTTATGATAATCTGGAATTCTATTTCATAACATCAAGTATTTTAAATCTCTAACACTTAACAGGCTTCCCAAAATCAAACCTCAGTTTCAAAATTGTCTTTCCTCACCCCTGGCTTTTGGATGCTTCAGAGGGCCCCTGGAGTATCCAAAAGAGAGGTAAACAGGATTATTTGACATGTTTAGGTACATGGGATTGCCAAAATGGTGTTCAATTATCTTTAGGTTAAATTTTGGTGAATGATACTAACGTAAGTTCCAAAATTGTATGGGATTTCTAAAATTCTAATGTCTAAAATATATGCTATTAACCATGATTAAGGTTATGTTAATTTATTGTAAACTACAGAGATGACCAAACTTCCTTTTCAATTGTGTTTCCAACTGTAACTACCCTGGACATTTTGTTATTCACAGAAAATCATTGTCTTGTTTTAATCCTTTTCAAAAGATGGTTTATAGTGAGTTATAGGACTCTGACAGGTGCTCTCAAATACAGGTTTCTGATAACTTAGGAGATTGTGACAATGGAATTAAAGAAAAATATACAGGACTCATGAAGAGCTAAAATCTTGACAAGTATCAAGCAAAACAAGGAGTTAACTAAATGATAGACTGAATTCAGAATGCTGAACCAATCTTTTTAACTTTTGCTTGGAATATTGCTGATCCTTGTTTTGTTTTTCAGAGTCAAAGAAACTTATTTTGAACTATTTATGGCCTTTAATAATTGAGTAAGTTATACTCCTGTGGACAAAATTTGGAGTATGTTTGTTTTTCTTTGCCTGGTTCCTCTAGAATTTGGAAACTATCGTGAGTATTCTTAATTTATGGCAATATAGTTGTTTGCATCAGTGCAATTAAGAATCCATTTTCTTTTGCAAGAGAAACTGGTTTTTCTCTTTTTAGAGAAAAACTCAATTTAGAGAAACGGGTTGTTTTACCAAGGCTTTGACTAGAAGGGTATGCTTCCCTTTAAGGAGTCAAGCTCAACTTGCAGAGCCAATAAAAGGCCCTTGGGAAAACTGGCCTCATACTCTTGTCTACACAGTCCCTATACAGGGCTCCTGGCCTGTGGTCAGTAAAGCATGTCACTTTCTAACAGGCCCAGGAGCTCCAAGTTTATTTTGGGACCTTTAGAGGAGAGGATCATCCAACTTAGGTATTTGAGGATACAAACTCATGGCTGGCCTTGGCTTCAAAGGTCATATAAACCCATGGCTGGGCTCAGCTTAAAAGGTCTTATCTGAGATTCCTTGTGGAACAGAGTTTCATCAAAGCCAATCTAAAAGGCGTATGTAGAAATAGTTATTCTTGCTGCACTTTATGCAAATAATCAGGCCAAGTATAAGCCTAAATTTATTTTGCAAACAACTAAGTCCTATCATTTTTTTTAACAAAAATGAGGACCTAAGAGATAGAAATTATGTTTCAAAACTTATCATATATTTGTCATTAAATTCTAAACTCATTAGTTATTTTTAAGTTTTTGCCTGCATTTTAGACTAACCCTACCTAGTTCTGTAAACCAACCAGCAATCTCTGGCTGCAGCTCAGAAAGAACAAAAGGGATGGGTAATGTAGAAATATGGATCAATATTCTAGTTCTAAACAATTATCCTGCAAATCCTATCAGGTGATGGGAATAAATAGGATGCCCATCCCTGGAGGTTTTTTGTTTTTTTTTTTTTGGGAAAGTAAGACCAGGAGCGTTAACCAAAGCCAAGCACCAAGCACCCAAATCTTAGAAAGCATAACTATAGCCACCAGTTATCTGGGCATGTCACAAGACATGCTTTTTTCTCCCTTGTTAGAGGAGGACTCAATTCCACAGCTCACTTTAGCATTTGGATTATGATAAGGAGTCCACGCAAACCCCCTGAGACAAATTTTTGTCCCAAACTCAATGTCAAGCTTCAAGTCAAAGCTCTAGGAAAGAAAACTGGATCTGAGGGATCCAGAGGCAGATAACAGAAATTAAAATGCACAACACAGGTGAACATGGCTGATTCCTGCCAGTTAAGCCAAGCTTCCCATTTAATGGATAAAGGTCACACTAGTATCACACTTCATCCATAAATGAAGTCTAGGGAATTCAAGGCTATTGACTGAAGAGGATATAGAGCATATGTGGGTAAGAGCAGATCCTCCCACCTCCTAGGCCCCCCGTTAATATGGTGAAAGCTGCTTTAACACTTATGTGTGGCACCCTGTCGCAGTCACCGGGACGCAGGGATACAAGGTCAGAACAAAGAAAGAGGAAGGCCTCACTTTCCCTCCCTCACATACCCCAGGTTTTTGCTAGAAAGAGAAAGAAACCAGGGTCACCTGCTCCACTCTTTCTAGATGAGTAGCCATTCATCTTCAGTCTGTACTGCTTTCAAGTGCATCCTGAACCCCTGGGACTCCTTTGAAAATGAGTGTTTTTTTTTTTCCTTCCTCCTTTTCTGTCCCCTCTTTACTGATAAGTAATTGTGTCTCCGTACTACAGGACACTCCCCTCAGATGCATCCTCCAAACTGGAAACAGTTAACTTCCCAAACCTTAGACTGGTTGCCTTAGGATTGGGCTCAGGAGAAGAGAACCCAGAAACCTGACATGCTCCCAAATGGGCCTTTGGCTTCTCTTTCCCTGTGCAAACTGGTAAAAGGCCTTGGGATTTTTGAGTTGTAGTTACCTGCCCCCAGCCCAAACCTTATTTCGTTTTGATACATGTTTTCTAATAACCCAGTTTGTCTCTTCTTGCCTTCAGGCCATCCCACTCCAAATGGTCATGCAACCGAAGCCTTGGATGCTGGCCCCTTCTGCCAAGGACCCTTACATAGGCCTGTGAGGGAGCTCTGACTACCATTTCCTCAAAACAGCGCCCCCTGTCAGCAGGAAGCAGTTAAGATTGATCTTCATCCTTATCCTTACTCTGATAGCAGTGAGATGTACTTCTTCAGAGGGGGGAATGATAGCTGCAGGAGAAAGATAAGGGTGAACATCCCCAGAGAATCTCCCACCGGCCTGCGTGATGGAGGGATGGGGTGGAGTCTCGGGAAATTTGCGCTGTTTGCACCGGGGGAGCCTGGCCCCTTCTGTTCCTGAGTAGAACCTGGGATTCAAACTGTGAAATGGGGGCCTGTTAACAGGAACTTCTCTCACTTTTCTGAGAGGTTTTCTTCCTTTTCACGCAATAAATTCCATTCCCTCTCCCCCTTCAAAGTGTCTGTGTGCCTAACTTTTCCTGGTGGTGTGACAAGAACCTGGCTTTTTTTTTTCTACAACACTGGACTCAGGTGACCCACCCGCCTCAGCATCCCAAAGTGCTAGGTGTGAGCCACCGCTCGCAGCCTGCAGCAGTTTTTGACTTATTGCAACCACCAGACACACCATTAACTCCCAACACTCTTATTCCTTGAAAATGTAAATAATTTTAGAGCTGGGCATGGTGGCTCACACCTGCAATCCCAGCACTTTGGAAGGCTGAAGCGGGTGGATCGCCTGAGGTCAGGAGTTCCAGACCAGCCTGGCCAACATGGTGAAACCCTGTCTCTACCAAAAATACAAAATGTTACCTGGGTGTGGTGGCAGGCGCATGTAATCCCAGCTACTGTGTCCGGAATTGGCGGGTTCTTGGTCTCACTGACTTCAAGAAAGAAGCCGCGGACACTTGCAGTGAGTGTTACAGTTCTTAAAGATGGTGTGTCCAGAGTTTGTTCCTTCTGATGTTCAGACGTGTCTGGAGTTTCTTCCTACTGCTGGGTTTGTGGTCTCACTGACTTCAGGAGTGAAGCTGCAGACCTTCGCGGTGAGGGTTGCAGTTCATAAAGCTGGCGCTCCAGAGTTGTTCGTCCCTCCCAGTGGGTTTGTGGTCTCGCTGGCTTCAGGAGTGAAGTGCAGACCTTTGCAGTGAGTGTTATGGCTCATAAAGATTAGCGCAAGCCCAAAAAGTGAGCAACAGCAAGATTCACTGAGAGGAGCCAAACAACAAAGTTTCCACAGACTGGAACTGGACCGCAGCAGGTTGCTGGTGTTGGCTCGGGTGGCCTGCTTTTATTCCCTTATTTGGCCCCACACACATCCTGCTGATTGGTCCATTTTACAGAGAGCTGATTGGTCCATTTTACAGAGTGCTGATTGGTGCATTTACAAACCT
Organism: Pongo abelii; assembly: GCF_028885655.2. NCBI lineage: Eukaryota > Metazoa > Chordata > Mammalia > Primates > Hominidae > Pongo > Pongo abelii. Next base: position 15,563,543 of record NC_071985.2, read on the forward strand.
TTAGCTAGACACAGAGTGCTGATTGGTGCATTTACAATCCTTTAGCTAGACACAAGAGTTCTCCAAGTACCCTACCCGATTAGCTAGACACAGAGTGCTGATTGGTGCATTTACAAACCTATAGCTAGACACAGAGCCCTGATTGTTGCATTTACAATCCTTTAGCTAAACGGAAAAGTTCTCCAAGTCCCCACCCCACCCAGAAGCCCAGCCGGCTTCACCTCTCACTGCTAGAGAGGCTGATGCAGGAGAATCACTTGAACCCAGGAGGCAGAGGTTGCAGTGAGCTGCGATCACACCATTGCACTCTAGCCTGGGCTATTAGAGCAAAACTCCGTCTCAAAAAAAAGAAAGAAAGAAAAAGTAGATCATGTTTTAAATATTTGCCTCATGTAATGCAGAATTACTATTTACCTTTTGAGATTTTATTTCATTTATAGACCTTTTCTTAAGCTCGAAGAAGATGGTGTGACCCTATAACCATAGGCCAGAGGAATGAGAATGCCAACGGCGAAAGGAGACTAAGGTGGTAAATCAGACAGGAGCTCGATGCAGAATGCAGCAGGCTGAAGTGCCGCTGACATGGCTTTCTTATTTGCCATGCAAGCTTAAAAGAGGAGAAATAAGGGGCATGCTCTTCACGGGGCCAGCTCTTATCTGGTGGGATGAAGAGTAACACAGCTCCGTGTTATCCTGACTGGGCAGCCTTCCCTGGCACCTCTCAGGCTAGCTGAGTGCCTTTTCTCCTTCTTTGTCATCCTAGTATGACACTGTATTATGATGGCCTGTTTGTTTGTCCAGCCCTCTAATAGGTGAGCTCTTTTAAGTCAGTGATTTTTATTAATAACTTTAATAATCCTGATGCCTTGCACACTGCACAAAATTTAATAATGTAACTGTGGGACCAGTCCAAACTGGGCCTACTCTGATGATAACAACATGTCAAGTTACCTTGTAGATATAACAGAGTGAAATAACTGCATGTCATGTAGCCCAAGGATGCTCAAGGGAAAAAGCTTTGACCTCTGATAATGTCCATAACCAGCCAATTTTCTCAGAACCAAGACTAGGGTATGACCAGAACCTGAATACTGGAACTCTTTCAGAAGCAAAAGCTTCATTGGCCTGGAAGATCTTGTGCTAAAATCTGTCTCAACATACTTCCAATCAGACCCTGTCAAGTCAACATTCCTAAATTCTATCCCTAGCCTCTGATCCCTTAAAACTTTTCCCAGATCCCAAATCAGGGAGCCAGATTTGAACCTACTTCCTGTCTTCTTGCTTGATGATTTTGCAATAAAACCTTCCTTTTCTCAAAAGCTGATGCCATGGTTCTTGGTTTCTGTCTACATCAGGCAGAGAGCCCATTTGCTCAAAAACAGTAAAAGCTTATTAATTGAGAACTGAGTAGAAGGAAAATAGGGAGGAAGAAGAAAGAGAAAAGAAGGGAGGAAAAAAGGAAGGAAGGAAGGAAAGAAAGAAGGGAGGAGGAAAAGGGAGAACAAAAGAAGAGAAAATAAGTAAAAGGGAAAGAGTGGGAACTTCAGGGCACTGTGCCAAACCTCTGATCCCAAGGCATCATCCTGGCCTGACGTGAACTTGAAATTCTCTGGACACAGGAAGCCAGGACCTCTGTGCACTAACCTTGCTAAAATTCTCTCCTGCCTCTGCGCTTTGCCAAAGTTGAATTGAATAGCATCCATTCTTTTCAGTTTCCACCCTAGAGCAACATTTTCAGTAGTAGAGTTATTCTGGGTTCTACAGGCAACAGAAATCAATGTCAGCCTCGTCTCTTTGACCTTGCATGTGAAGGGGAGCTTTTTTAGGTGAGGCAAGTACAAAGGAGAGTGAAGCCATAGGCAATTTGGACTGCTAAATATAGAGTGGCACTTTTAAAAATGCTGTCTTGGCCGCTCTGAGTGTCTGGAAAGACCTGCCGGTCACTGGCAAGGACAAAGGATCAGCTTTGACTGGACTATCTGAGGATTCAGGGACCTATATGGAATTGAGAAAGATTATTTGTAGCATATCTCTGGAAATTGCCATGGCTAATTATTTGCATCTTGCCTCCTGGCATAATTCCCCTGCAGGTGACCAATATAACTGTTTTTATCCCTGTTTCACAGCAGCCCTGAAAGCAGGCTGGAGTGACTAATCTGGTTTTATAGAAATGTGTTGGGGCTCAGGAAATGACTTCCCAAAATATGGAACTAAACAAAAAGTCTCAAGGTCCCTCTGACCTTCCCCCGACCCCCATCTCTCACACCTTTGTCTCTCCCAAAGCAGATGACTAGGCTATTCTCTGAAGTTCCCTTATCTACCCAGAAACCAGACTCCCAAAGAGAAATCAAATTGCCTGCGATCCCTTCCTTGAAATTTCATTAACCAGAGAAGATTAAAACTCATCACAGAGAAAAAGACTAAAAATTAAACAACAAACCTAGAGCTCAGACAAACTTTGAACTGTGTTTGTTCTCCAGTCCCATTCAATTCCCTAGGAGAATTATTTAGTTATCACTATCTGAATGTTGGGTGCATTCATTCTCCCTAAAATTTATTTACTCCTGCATTCCCCTCACCCCTTCTCCTACGAAGAAAAGTTTATAAGCACCTGGACCCCATTGGGTTATTGAATAATCATTCTTGTGCAATTCTCCCATGCTATACGTGCTAAAATAGATGTGTATGCCTTTTTCTCCTATTCATCTGCCTTTTTTTAGTTCATTTTCAATGAACCTTCAGAGGATGAAGGGGAAAGCTTTCCTTGCTCACCCCTGCACAAGGAAAACAACAACTGTGAGCTAGTGTCATTGCCCTGGGCATAGCTGCCATATAAGGGCATCCTGGGGAAGAACATGTTGCTACGAGAAGAGAAAGTGTTACGAAATGATAGAGCATGACAAAAAAAGGGCAGATTGTTCGTAACGGTAATAAATTGCCTAGAAGCCAGTAAAGTGAACTCTTCAGCTAAAGCCACTCTAGGCCACACAGTGTCACTCAGTCAGGTCCCTTTTAGGTAACAACAGAAACTGGAAATTGACAAGGAGTTATTTCTCTATGATACAGCTTTTACCTCCTAGCCTGTCATGTGACTCCTACTCCAAAGTCAGGAAAACTGGTTACTGAGTCAAAGAGAATGAGCTGAGCTTCCTCAGAGGTCTCCACAGATGAGTTGGGCATATGGATAAAGAGAACAGCCTGATTTGGAATTGCATCATATCCAAATGCCTTTAACAAGATAGACAAAGCTTGCTTTTCATCAAAATAAAAATCTGCCACATGCTTCTATCCTTGTGTCATTGTACCAAATTATGTACAAAGAAATATGCACAGGCATATTCTTGCTTTCTTTTTTTTTTTTTTTTTTTCTGTTTTTGAGACAGGGTTTCACTTGTCGCCCAGGTTGGAGTGCAGTGTCATGATCTTGGCTCACTGCAAACTCCGCCTCCCAGGTTCAGGTGATTCTCCTGCCTCAGCCTCCCAAGTAGCTGGGATTACAGGCGTCCGCCACCACGCCCAGCTAATTTTTGTATTTTTAGTAGAGATGGGGTTTCACCACATTGGCCAAGCTGGTCTAGAACTCCTGACCTCAGGTGATCCGCACACCTCGGCCTCCCAAAGTGCTGGGATTACAGGCGTAAGCCACTGTGCCTGGCCCATATTTTTGCTTTCTAAGATAACTGAGTCAGATACGAAATATGAGAGGCAAGATTTTGTTATGGCATGAGTTCTGGTGCCTGAATAGGTTCAAATTCATTTCCATTTCATATTTTCAAGGTGGCATTGGAGAAGTTACTTAAGTTCTATGCCTCATCTGAAAAAGGGAGGCAAAAAGAATGCTCATTCATAGATAGGGTTGCACTGAAGATGAAGTCAGTTAATAATGTGCAAAGTGTTCAGAAATGTATCTGGCATGTGGTAAATCATGGATAAACAGCTGTTATTCTAAATGCACAGAGCATAGGGCAATTTGAAGACCTTAGTTGTGCAGAGTTGTACAGACAGGGACAGGCACAGAGAGAATTCACCCATGATCTGCATTCACTCATGAATTCCAGCACTCACTCATGACCGGAAGCCAGGGCCAGCTGTCCAGGAGAGCCCTGTCATCCCTCAGGCAAGCACAACCAGATTCTGTGGGGTGCAGGTGTACTGGGTGTGCTTGGCAAAATGTTGCTCTTATTTGTATGAATGGAACAGGCTGTCTCATATACTGAGCCATAACTTGCTATTGCCTGGTTCCTCTCTCCTAGAGAACTTCAAGGAGATTGTGGTGGGCAAACCAGATGATGCCAAAGCTCAGATGTTTAGGGCCTAATGAATGCCCAGAAGGAATAGGGGTTGGCGCTTGCCAGGTTTCTGTCTTTGAACTAAGTGCCAAATGTTTGAACAGTTTTCATAAGTATGTCCCAAGTCCTTCCCTTGATGTGTTAGACACTTTAGTGACAGCAGTGATGGGAGTCAGAGGATACCTCAGGAGGTGCAGTGTGGCTGTGCAGATGAGTCCTTGGATTGAGCACAGTGTGGCTGACATGTGACTGTAGGCACTTCGGGGCAGACAGAATTAAAGGTATCCAAGTCTTATGCAGAGGGAGCTGTAGGTTTTGTCCTTAGCTCAGGGCCTTCCAGAACAAAGATCAGATCAAGTAATGTAGTTAATGATCCTTCCTGGCAGGAGGTTCCTTTAACTCATTGAAACAGTGTCTGGAAAGGTAGGATAAGGAACCTAGATACAGTATCCTGAATAGGATTACAATTGCATGAACCCATAGGACATCCATTCATTCGGCCAACAAATACTTATTCAGTGCTGACTATTCAAAAGGCACTGAGGTAGATACTCAGGTGGTTCAAATTTTCTTTGGCAAGATATTGAGCCTCTAAAAACAGTCACCAATAAAGGCACAGCCAGCAGCCAAGCAGTCCTGGAGTAGTGACTCCTATCCCCTAATGGAAGGGACCACCCACATTCTGTGGTGATTGGTATCTCTGGAGCTGCTTGAAAGTGGTTCTTAGGGACACAAAATCTCCATTTAATAGTCTTATTTACTTGAAATAAATATATACACTGAAGCACAGCAGGCATCCCAGCCAGTATTGAGAGATCCACAGAAAGAACTCTAAAGTTTAAGCTGTTAATACTGTTGATCAGGTGATTTCTCTTGCCACACCTCTAAAGTTAGCTGAGACTCTCTTTGGAAGAGGATCATAAATAAGAGGGAGGGATTGTTAACGTTGTTTAGGAGCTGAATTATCATCAATTATCATCAAGAAGCTTGACTCTTCAGAGGGCTCAAGGATTAAGGCAAATTAAAATGCTTTCTTCTTCATCCCACCAAGAAGTTGAGTGTTCTTTCTTTATTCCTTTAATTGGTAAAAGAGTTTTATTTTGGCTTTATTTTATTTTATTTAACCTCTAAAAAAGCTGGAAATGTCATTTTAAAGCCTTGACATCAAAAGGTGACAGAGTCTCAGTGATGGGATGTGAGAAATATACTCTGCTGAGATCTATACAGAACTTTGCTCAAATCTTTATGCATGTAAATCCTTGAGTGCTGCATACTTCATATTTTTTTTTTAAAAAGTACCAGAGGTAGAAATCTGTAAATTTAGTTCCTTGGAAATTGGAAAGAATTGTCCTAAAAACTGATAATCAAGTTCTTAGTCCTCAAAAGTATATTTAAAGAAAACAGAATCATTCTAAGAAACCTAATCCCTATTTATGAGATAATAATAGGGGAAGAGGCTGGGCGCAGTGGCTCACACCTGTAATCCCAGCACTTTCAGAGGCCGAGGCAGGTGGATCACCTGAGGTTGGGAGTTCGAGACCAACCTGACCAACATGGGGAAACCCCTCTACCAAAAATACAAAATTAGCCTGGCGTGGTGGCACATGCCTGTAATCACAGCTACTCAGGAGGCTAAGTCAGGAGAATAGCTTGAACCTGGGAAGCAGAGGTTGCAGTGAGCAGAGATTGTGCCATTGCTCTCCAGTCTGGACAACAAGAGTGAAACTCCATCTCAAAAAAATAAAATAAAATAAAATAAAAATAAATAAAAAATAATTTAAAAATGTGGGGGAAGAGATCAATGCTTATCATGATAGAGAGCCTCTAAAAGGACTCCCAGTGATCTCTGGCTCTGGACATTTATGCCTTTAAGCAAGACCCTCTCCTTGAGTGTGGGCAGGAGCCTAGGGACTCACTTGTAATAAACAGAATATGACAAAAGTGCTGACTATTCAAAAGGCGTAGAGGATGTCCTTTCTCACATTAGGTTACAAAAAGACTGTGGCTTCCACATTGCCACCTCCCCGCTTGCCTCAGATATCTCTTTGAGCCTCACTCTATGGAAACCAAGCTGCTATGTTGTGAGTAGTTCCATTGAGAGACCTGCCTATCAAGGAATTGATGTCACCAGCCAACAGCCAGTGACGAACTGAAGTCTACCTGCTGGCTATTTGGCTGGTGACGTCAATTCCTTCCTTGAGAAACTGGCAGGTCTCTCAGTAGAACTACTCACAATATAATGTGTGAGTTAGAAGCACATCCTCACAATACATGTGTGAGTTAGAAGCACATCTTTCCCCAGGCAAGCTTTCAGATGAGATCACAGCTTCAGCCAACAGCCTTGTGAGAAACCTGGAGCAGAGGACCCAGCTAAGCTGCACTCAAATATCCAACCCACAAAAACTGTGAGGTAATAAATGTTTTTGTTGTTTTAAGCCACTAAGTTTTCGGATAATTTGTGACACAGCAATAAATAATTAATGCAATTATCAAGCCCTTAGAAATGTTTTTAGCACCATACTGGTGCTTTCTTGATACAGTATTTTGGTTAAGAATATAGTTTCTGAAGACTGTTTGTCTGGAATTAATTTTCACCCCTAAATCTTGTCATTTGTACAACCCTGGAAAACTTACTTAGCTTTTGAGTGTCTCAACTTTTAAAACTTTAAAATGAAGATAATAACTGATAGGGTTATTGTGAGAATGAAATGAGTCACTACGTGTGAAATATTCTAAGAACTCAAACTCAGTAACTATGAGCTACAATTATTTTGATCCTCACAATAATTTTGTAAGGTAGATAATGTTATTCTTCTTTAGTAGACAAGAAAATTGAGACCTAACCAGAAACTTGTATGCAAAATAGAACCTCATCACTTACCTGAATATGCAAAAATCAGCTTGAAATTGATCACAGACCAAAATGTAAGAGCTAAGACAATAAAACTTATAGAAAAAACTTAGGAGAAAATCTTTGTGACCTTGTATTAGGCAAAGATATCTAGGTTTTTTTCTGCCTACTGGCTATTCTGAATAATGCTGCTATGAGGATGGGTGTACAAGTATCTCTTTGAGATCCTGCTTTTAGTTCTCTGGGGTAACATATCCAGACATGAGATTGCTGGACCATGAGGTAGTTCTATGTTTAGTTTTTTGAGGAACCTCCATGCTGCTTTCCACTGTTTTACATTCCCCAAGAGCACAAGGGTTCTGATTCCCCAACGGAGCACAAGGGTTCCGATTTCTCTCCATCCTTGCCAACAAGGCAACATAGCAAGACCCTGTCTCTACAAAAACTTTTTTTTAGTTAGCTTGGTGAAGTAGTGTGCACCTGTAGTCCCAGCTGCTCAGGAGGCTTGAGCCCAGGAGATCAAGGCTGTAGTGAGCTATGATCATGCCACTGTACTCCAACTCGGGCAATAAACTCTGTCTCCAAAAAAAAAAGGTACAGCAAAAATATGGTATTATAATCTTATGAGACCACCACTGTATGTGCTATCTGTCATTAGCCAAAAATCATTATGTCATTCATGACTGTAGTTGATAAAAAATATTTGCCCTATAAATGAGTGAAAGCAATGATCACCTATTACTATTCATTATTGTCAGCACATTTGTAACAATTTACTAATGAGGGGGGGCTTCTGGCTGATGAGGTGGGGAGATATGGGGTTTGGGACAGAAGATCCAGACAGTCTGGGACTCACATAGACCCAGAGCCTAGGGGTTATTGATAAGTCCTTGCATAGAGGAGCCCATTATTTTACCTGTAGTGGATGTTGCTATTCCTTTGGGGGCCTTCTCTTGGGCTATGCTTTGGTTAAGCTTCGGTTCGTTTTCAGTGTGACTTTGTTGCTGCTCAGTTTGTATGTGTTCTATTAAAATATAATAAAATAAGCGGCTCTGGAACATTGGAGTAGTGACACTAGCTTTTCAGCTGCAAGTGGGGAGATGGAGCCCTTGGTAGAGAAACATTCTTTGATAGACACCCAGAGTAATCGCCAGCAGCAGAAGCTGGAGAAAAGCAAATACGTGTGATAAGCATACCCCACCTTTATTTTCCCCAGGCCATTTTGAAGAGTTTTTTTTGCACAAGCACAGGATATAAGGAATAAAGTGCATTTGTATTAAAAATAGGTGCAGAATCAAACTTTCTAGCAACTAACAATGGTGAAAGTGATAGTTATCGGCCATCTGCTGAATGTGAGCACACATGGATAATGGAGAGCTGAAGTGATTAATTGGGGTGGGCAGAGGTATTCTTAGAATCTGAAGAGCACTTAAAGGAACTGTGTACAGTTATTAAATGAAGTATTATTAAAGTGTATCCATTTAGTTGTTAAACTATTAAAATGTATCCATATAGAGTTGGTGAATGATATCAGACATTCAATACATAAATAAAATTATAATACTTGTGCAAATTCACAGAGCTTTTTCTCTCACCTCCAGTATCATTTCCCTACCCAATTACATTGTGGCCATTCCCCAACAGTGCTCCTGTTACATTGTCAGTATGGTAACTTACTTTAAAAATTCTTTAGAATAAGCATGTGATGTGTGTGCTAATTAGTTTTAATCTGAACATGAAAGGTGCTTAGTTAGCATGCAAAGTTTCTTAACCATCCATTGACATGTACTCGTTCATTCATTCAACTGTCAAATATGTACAAACTGCTTAAAGTTGTTGAGGCACTATTCTAGGAGACAAAACGGGTTAAAGCACCTGCCCCAGTAAAGCTCATGGTCTGGTCACAATTGATCATGACTTGAGGTGCTTACTTAGGACCTCCCAATATGGCTATCATATCCAGGGATTTGATAATTTGAAGGGATTTTAGAAATAAATTTTATATTGATAAATAGGTGGTGCTGAAAATATTTGGTGGACTAAAAAGATTCTCCAGCTCCTGCTTATACATGAAGACCAAGGTCTAAACAAGAGACAGACCCAGCAGCCTTATATGTTCAAAGCAGGCTTGAAGTGTAAGTTCCTGGTGCTCCCACTGGTCAGAGCCCTCCACTTCTTGGAGGACTCTGTCACCTGATCTGATTCTATGGCTGGCTGACCTTGCCCTCAAAGTATTATTGCCTCGACTTTGGAGCAAACAATTTATGCCAGGTGCCTGTTGGAGTGCCTGAAAACAGAGTAGAGCTTTGCTGAGCTTCCAAGAAAGGTTGTCTGAGGTTTCTGCAACTGCTTGCTGAAAGTGTTTGTACACTTGGCATAATTTGATCAAATATTTGCTTTCATTGTAATCTACTGTCTGAAAACAACATTATCGGGGAAGGGATATTTAAACCCTACCTTCCTCTCATTGCTAGAGGATACCCACATTTACCAGAAACACATGCCAACTCAATTAGCCAAATGAACTGGATCAGTTCCTGAAAGCCCAATGCTTTCTTCCTCACTAGACCTTTAGTCTTCAAAATGGTCGTGCCTGTGATCTCAGTTCCTTTTTTCTGCTGGACTCTAAGGGGTTAGTTAGATTTGCCAATTATTATTAACTATGCAGAACACTCACACTTTAATAGTTTAGGTCAGTTAGAGCTGAGCTCAATAGGGTAGATTTCAGGCACTGAGAGTTGCTTAATCAGAGCTTGAAGTGATTAGGCAGCTGGGTCTTTTGATTTCTCCCAAAATATTCAACTCAGGAAGCTGTTCACTCTCCCAGGGTCATCCCAAAACATCGTCCAATGCCATGGCACTAACTTCATGGAAAATGACTCTTAATTCAGCCATTTTCCACAGAACTGCTTAATTTCCCATTAGTAGCATTTATAGAGTATTTTTTTTTCTTGGGCATGGAATACCTTATTAAATGTTGCAATAAATCATCATTAATGATGACAACAAATAATTACTGAAAGTCACCTGTAGTCTTGAGAGTGGAGGTGAGAGTGGGCAACAGTGAGGTGCCTAAAGTACTTAGAAATAAACCCTCTCTATCACAGCAGGGATACATAAGCTCCTGTTAAGGAGACAGAGAGCTCTGAGACCTATGGCTGTTGAACCTATTGAAAGTGAAATGCACATCCCGACATAATCACTGAGAAGTGGGAATGTGGTCCTGGAAATAGAAAACTTAATGACCCAGTGCTAAACAGACTCGTGATACACATTAATAAATCTTGTGAATCTACAATATTTACAGCATTTTATTATATGGTATATACAATATAAATGCCATTAAAGGTTTATTGGCTGATTTCTATATCTTCTCTGCATTCTTTAGAATTGTTTTAGTGATTCTCTTAATCTGGGCAGGGTGCTATAAAAAAGCACCATTGACTGGGTGGCTCACAAATAAGGGAAATTTATTTCTCACAGTTCTGGAGGTGGGGAAGTCCAAGATCAAGGTACCAGCAGATTCAGTGTCTGGTGATGGCCTTTTCCTGGTTCACAGATGACTGTCTTCTCACTGCGTCATCACAAGGTGGAAGGGATGAGGGAGTCTCCAGCATCCCTTTCATTAGGACACTAATCCCAGGGACTGAATCAACTACGAGAGGTTCCACCTCCTAATGCCATCACCTTGAGGGTTATAATTTCAACATATTAATTTTGTAGGACACAAGCATTCAGTCCATAGCTGTGATGGATCTACTTAATTCTAGAACATGACCCATATCCCCCTGACTACTTAATGTGAGCACAGTGTGTCGGGGGGGTCCTTGCCAAGGAGGAAGAGATGGGCATGGAACTAGTGCTTGCTTTAGAGTGATGCTGATGACCTCCATCCTTAATCAATGCTGCATGCAGCCTACTAAACATGACAGGCCTGTGTTAAAAAACACCAAAAAAAAAAAAAAAAAAGAGACTGGGTCAGAAGGAGTTGGGTAGCAAGGATGCAGAGAAAAAGGAGAGTCTCAAAGTTGGCAGTATCCATCTGTATTAGTCTGTTTTCATGTTGTTGATAAAAGACGTACCCAAGACTGGGTAATTGATAAAGAAAAAGAGGCATGGCAGCAGGGAAGACAGAATGAGAGCCAAGTGAAAGGGGAAACACCTTATAAAAACATCAGATCTCATGAGACTTGTTCACTACCACGAGAAGAGTATGGAGGGAACTGCCCCCATGATTCAGTTGTCTCCCACCGGGTCCCTCCCACAACATGTGGGAATTATGGGAGCTACAATTCATAATGAGATTTGGGTGGGGACA